>NC_087287.1:2666785-3343571 GCF_015220805.1 Pogoniulus pusillus | reverse complement strand
TCAGAAATCAACAGAAACACAGCAGCCCTCTCAGAAATCAACAGAAACACAGCAGCCCTCCTAGAAATCAACAGAAACACAGCAGCCCTCCTAGAAATCAACAGAAACACAGCAGCCCTCCCAGAAATCAACAGAAACACAGCAGCCCTCCTAGAAATCAACAGAAACACAGCAGCCCTCCCAGAAATCAACAGAAACACAGCAGCCCTCCCAGAAATCAACAGAAACACAGCAGCCCACCTAGAAATCAACAGACACACAGCAGCCCACCTAGAAATCAACAGAAACACAGCAGCCCTCCCAGAAATCAACAGAAACACAGCAGCCCTCCTAGAAATCAACAGACACACAGCAGCCCTCCCAGAAATCAACAGAAACACAGCAGCCCTCCTAGAAATCAACAGAAACACAGCAGCCCTCCCAGAAATCAACAGAAACACAGCAGCCCTCCCAGAAATCAACAGAAACACAGCAGCCCACCTAGAAATCAACAGACACACAGCAGCCCACCTAGAAATCAACAGAAACACAGCAGCCCACCTAGAAATCAACAGAAACACAGCAGCCCTCCCAGAAATCAACAGAAACACAGCAGCCCTCCTAGAAATCAACAGACACACAGCAGCCCTCCCAGAAATCAACAGAAACACAGCAGCCCTCCTAGAAATCAACAGAAACACAGCAGCCCTCCCAGAAATCAACAGAAACACAGCAGCCCTCCCAGAAATCAACAGAAACACAGCAGCCCACCTAGAAATCAACAGACACACAGCAGCCCACCTAGAAATCAACAGAAACACAGCAGCCCTCCCAGAAATCAACAGAAACACAGCAGCCCTCCGAGAAATCAACAGAAACACAGCAGCCCTCCCAGAAATCAACAGAAACACAGCAGCCCTCCCAGAAATCAACAGAAACACAGCAGCCCTCTCAGAAATCAACAGAAACACAGCAGCCCTCCTAGAAATCAACAGACACACAGCAGCCCTCCCAGAAATCAACAGAAACACAGCAGCCCTCCCAGAAATCAACAGAAACACAGCAGCCCTCTCAGAAATCAACAGAAACACAGCAGCCCTCCCAGAAATCAACAGAAACACAGCAGCCCTCCCAGAAATCAACAGAAACACAGCAGCCCTCCTAGAAATCAACAGACACACAGCAGCCCTCCCAGAAATCAACAGAAACACAGCAGCCCTCCTAGAAATCAACAGAAACACAGCAGCCCTCCCAGAAATCAACAGAAACACAGCAGCCCTCCCAGAAATCAACAGAAACACAGCAGCCCACCTAGAAATCAACAGACACACAGCAGCCCACCTAGAAATCAACAGAAACACAGCAGCCCTCCCAGAAATCAACAGAAACACAGCAGCCCTCCGAGAAATCAACAGAAACACAGCAGCCCTCCCAGAAATCAACAGAAACACAGCAGCCCTCCCAGAAATCAACAGAAACACAGCAGCCCTCTCAGAAATCAACAGAAACACAGCAGCCCTCTCAGAAATCAACAGACACACAGCAGCCCTCTCAGAAATCAACAGACACACAGCAGCCCTCTCAGAAATCAACAGAAACACAGCAGCCCTCTCAGAAATCAACAGAAACACAGCAGCCCTCTCAGAAATCAACAGACACACAGCAGCCCTCTCAGAAATCAACAGAAACACAGCAGCCCTCCTAGAAATCAACAGAAACACAGCAGCCCTCCCAGAAATCAACAGAAACACAGCAGCCCTCCTAGAAATCAACAGAAACACAGCAGCCCTCCCAGAAATCAGAGTGCTTAGGGGGGTCTCCCAACCACCCTTCCACCTTCTTCCCACCCCTCTGCCTTATCCCAGGGCCTGCCTTGTGTGTGAGTTGGGAGCATGGGCAAGGAGGGTTAGAAGCAGAAGGATTGGTTGGGTTACAGAGATCCAGGCAGAGCAGCAGAAGCCCAGGCAGAAAACAGACACCAAACTCTGACAGAGAGAGACTGTCCTACCTCGTGTGCTTGTTTCTGTGCACCTCAGCAAGCCTACGAGTGCAGCAGCCATCACCAGTTGTCTGCTTTTCACAGCCTATCATCTGATTGCTCTCATTAAAATAGTCCAATTGGCCTCAAACCAGCACAGCAATCCAGGGGGGTGGACCTGCTCATCCCAGGGTACTGTGATAATTCTGTTCCCTTGCTGGTAGCCCAGCTGAAAGCCGATGCCTGACTCGATCTCTCCTGTACTTCTCTTCCCTGCCTGGCCTCCAGCTTTGCTCTGAGGAAGCAGTGCGCTCTTACCTCACGGGCCGCGGGGCGCTGAGGCCTTGTAGGCCCCGTTTCGGCCTACCTGCAGGCTGACTGAGGGCGGAACAGGCAGAGGATCCCAGATGCCAAGTGTGGGCATGGTGGATTCTATACTTATTCTACCTGATTGCCTTGTATACATATATGTATATATATATATACACATGTGTGTGTGTGCTCTTGTAAAGAGAACTGCTCTCTGAACTTCCTATCACAGTATCACCAAGTTTGGAAGAGACCTCACAGATCATCAAGTCCAACCCTTTACCACAGAGCTCAAGGCCAGACCATGGCACCAAGTGCCACGTCCAGTCCTGCCTTGAACAGGCACAGCAGCCTCATTCTTACGCCCAAAGAGGGGAAAGAGTCACAGAATTAACTGGGTGGGAAAAGACCTCCAAGGTCATCGAGCCCAACCTAGCTCCTAACTCTTCTAATTCACTAACCCATGGCACTGAGTGCCCCATCCAGCCTCCTCTTCAACACTTCCAGGGATGGCGACTCCACCACCTCCCTGGGTGGCCCATTCCAATGCCAATCCCTCTCTCTGGGAAGAATTTCTCCCTAACATCCAGCCTGGATGGATGTCCACAGGAGGGTGACAAAGCTGGGGAGGGGCCTGGAGCACAGCCCTGTGAGGAGAGGCTGAGGGAGCTGGGGGTGTGCAGCCTGCAGAAGAGGAGGCTCAGGGCAGAGCTCATTGCTGTCTGCAGGGAGGCTGTAGCCAGGTGGGGTTGGGCTCTGCTGCCAGGTAACCAGCAACAGAACAAGGGGACACAGTCTTAAGAGGTGACCTTAGGGGCTGGATGTTAGGAGGAAGCTGTTGGCAGAGAGAGTGATTGGCATTGGAATGGGCTGCCCAGGGAGGTGGTGGAGTGGCCGTGCCTGGAGGTGTTGAAGCCAAGCCTGGCTGGGGCACTTAGTGCCATGGTCTAATTGATTTGCTAGGGCTGGGTGCTAGGTTGGGCTGGATGAGCTTGGAGCTCTCTTCCAACCTGCTTGATTCTATGGTTCTCTGATTCTGCCCTAAACATCAAATCCCCCCTGCTTAGGAGGCTGTGTGGCTGTAGCCTTGGCTCTCACAACCATGCCACGCAAGATTAATACGTTAATTTTGCTGTAACTTTCCCAGCTTTGAACAACTCTGCAAAATTTTGACGAGGAGAAAACAGAGAAGCCAGGGAAAAGAGAGACATCTCATTCACAGTGTCAAGTAATTTATTGCAGGGCACAAATAAGGAAAACCTAAGGGCAGGTGACAGATTACATCACTTGCAAACATATATCCCATCAGAGAGTGGCAGCAAGCGAACAGCAGCAGCAGAAAACAGAGGTCCAAGACAAGGAAAGCTTTCATATCCAGAAAAAAGAAAGATGAGGTATTTCTCTTTCACCAGTTCCCAAAGCTCGTTCATGTAGGAGAGGTGTTAGCATACGTGAGAGGGAAGTTACCACACACAGCAGAAGGGGACCCCAACCATCTCCCAGCAGCTGAGGGCTGAGCAGAGCACCTTGTTGACTGTGAACCTGCCATCTCAGGCTGTTTGTTTCAACCCCTCAGTTATCACCACACTGACCAAGGGAGGCCATGAGGTGTGCATCTGCTGGTTCAGCTCCCTTTTTATCTGAGGGAGTCTCAGCAGCTCAGAACTGCAGGCAGAGGCTGGGAGCTCATCATGATAGAGGTGAGTAGAGAGGAGAGCTCTGTGCTGTCAAAGCCTGACACGGAGCTGCAGAGAAAGAGGACAGAAAGGGTAAGAAAAACAAAGGACAGAGTGGGCAATACTGAGCAGAAATCAGATGGGTAATAAGCATCTGGACTATAAAATCAACATTAATTTATAGGCACCAGAGGGAAGAAGCATTAGATAAAGGCTACCTTCCCACCCCATTATTTTTTTTAAGCAGCCAATATTATAGAGCTCAAATCACCTTAATCCTTTAACCCTGCTGCTGAGAGCTGCTGTTTCCATTTTGTGGTTTTGTTTTTAATGAGAGTGGAATCAATGGGATCAATTTTAATAACAGAAATTACCTTTAGGTACCAAATAGATAACAAATGTTATCACTTACCTAACAATTGACTGACTAATGAGAACATTTTTAATTAGTTTATAACTCTGCAGACACAGCACTGTCTGACTTGATGAAAAAACATGAGAGATGGATAAATTGCCTTCTTCTAAGACAAGTGGGACATAGAAGACTCTTTTTTGTTACAGTAATGAGGAACAAAAAAAGCAATTTCATTGTTTGCACATAGCTTTATAACTTTAATATCAGCATCTGATGTTTTTGCTCCTTCCACCAGAAAGTGGTTTCCCTTGATTTGGAATCTGGAAAAACAAAGACAGGATAAAGATTAAAAAGGAGAAAGGAACAGACCAGGGGGAAAAAAGAAAGATGGAATGAGCAAGACAAGTCTGCCAAACACGGTGCCTTTATATAAGCAGTACTTAGAGAAAGTAGCTCCTCTCACTCCCTTTACCTTGGATGTATCAGCAGTTGTACTCCTCATACTTCATTAGCCCTCAGGCAATTGAGTAGAATTCCTCTGCAACACTGGGCCAGGCTAAGAGTGAAAACATTGGGAGCAAATTGCACCACACCTGCTGCAAAGCCTGGAACACTGGAGGTACAGCATCACCTGAGCCAAGCCCCATTTTATGCATACAGAGCTGACTGGGAGAAGAAGAAGAATTTACACAACAGCTTCCCAGTGTGAAGCATGGATTCATTACTGCAAGAGTCATTTGGCAGTCTGCAGCTTCATTATTTACAACCACCCCACACAATCCACGCTTGGAACAGGAAAAGGGCTAGGTCTTAACAAGTATTTCCTAAGAATTTTCTTCAGATCCATCAGCTGACAAAAAAAAAAGTTCAAAAGTAGTCCTTGGGCAGTAAATAATATAGAGCAACTGTTAATGTTTAGTATTTTATCCTGGAGATGATGTACCTAGGCAGTGTAGATGCATCAGCATTAACAAAAGCAACAAAAAACCCCTCTCCTGCCCTTGCACCAGTAAGGAAGTGACAAATTTGAATCTTCAATTGTCTTTCTATTTTGTAGTTTGCCTCCTCCAGTGTAGCATGAATACTTTGTGGAAGAGATGCCCTGTGTTCCATTAATCTTGTTTCTCCAGGCTTTCTAGCACTCTTATCAGGGTGCACAGCAGTACAGACAGCATAAGGAAATACAGTTTGCCTGGTGCATTAATGAAACCTTCCAATTCCTATCTAAGCATCACACATTCACTTGGAGGTTTAGGAGGTTTACTCTCCCTTCCCCTCTAGTTTTCACATTATTTTAATCCATGTCCTGAATGCAAACTGAACCTGTGGTACCCACTGGGAATTGGACTCTGCTTCCCATGTGTGTTGCATGAGTCCCCATTGACAGAAATCGTGGTGGCTGTATTTTAGGAGGTGCTTTATTGCACTGATGAAAAAGTGAAAATGTTTTCATTACATGTAAGCTTGAACATTTTTTTCCCCCCAGTATTATCCAGGTTCTAATATAAGAACTGCAAATGACTGGATTTGTGTATCCAAGATGATGGCAGTAATGAAGTTCATAAGCACTCTGGACTGTATGGGTAGAAAACAATTCAGCATGAGTAGAACTTAATCACCTGCTGAGGCATTATCATGCTTGAAAACAATCTGGAGTTTAAATAAATGGGCTAAAGTTTGAATAACAACCCAGTCTCTCCTCTCACACTTCCCATTAGTCTAGTATCTAAACCCAGAAGTCATTAAGTTGATATTTATTAGACCGTTTCTCATGCTCCAATTTCCCCCAAAATATCATTAATGAAGCACAAATTTCCATTCACATTAATTGCAAATGAACTCTGAATGCAATTTCAAGACTACCCAGCTGCATTTTATGCAGAGTGGCATTCTGCTCACACTGTTACGTGTCTCCAGCACCACCTCTCCAAAGAGTCCATAACCTCACACTGATTTAAGAAGAGTTTAAAAACACAATTTGCTTGGTTAGTTCTTTTCTGCCCATTTAACCCAAAGACACTGGCGTGAACGACGTTCTTTATATGCCTGCTAAGCATCTAATCTCACTTCTTTCCTCACCCCAATGAGCAGAATTGCTATTCATGTATTACAAGCTTTATTAAATGTAGTAGTGGACTGTTTTCCTGCAAGATTTCAGTCTGAGGATGTGCACTGCTGTAGTGCCAGTGTAGCAGTGCTTTCTCCACACTCAAAAGTGGACCTTCTTTCAGTTCTGCTGCTAAATACCTGTTCTTTGTAGCTCCAAGAATGTAAAAAAAAACCAACCCCAAAACAACAACAACAACAAAAACATTCAGCTCCAGTTCAGATTCCCAAACTCCTCAAAAGTCTGCTTTCTGTCTGCAAGTGAATGACATCACAGGATCCTAACAGTTAGATACGGTCTAGGTGGATTAGAATCATAGAATCAATCAGGTTGGAAGAGACCTCCAAGATCACCCAGCCCTAGCCAATCAACCAGACCATGGCACTAAGTGCCCCAGCCAGGCTTGGCTTCAACACCTCCAGGCACGGCCACTCCACCACCTCCCTGGACAGCCAATTCCAATGCCAATCATTTTCTCTGCCAACAACTTCCTCCTAACATCCAGCCTAGACCTGCCCTGGCACAGCTTGAGACTGTGTCCCCTTGTTTTGTTGCTGGTTGCCTGGGAGAAGAGACCAACCCCACCTGGCTACAACCTCCTTTCAGGTAGTTGTAGACAGCAATGAGGTTACCCCTGAGCCTCCTCTTCTCCAGGATATTACTCAATATTCACAGTCTTCACTCCTCTCCAATATTTTATGAGGCTATGTAGGGAGAGCATCTGATATGCCTAGCCTAGGACATGCAATATTTATTCTGTGCTTAGAGTGATGAAATGGATTTGATGGACATTCCAAATGAATATATAAAGCAAGGTCTGTGCTGAGGCAGGCAGCTTGGTCACCAGAATAGCAATATGAAGAAATACCAAGTTAGTTCACTGCTTTTTCTCTCTAAAGTGAGAGGGCAAAGTTCCTCCAATTCTATTCCAAAGCTCTTTTCCCCTCCTACTTATGTCTTCTCCTCTGCATCCAATGCTTAAGAGCTAATGAGAATCAAACCAGATTACAGGAGATCATCTCAAGCAGACATTCTTAAAAAGAACAAAATTCATACAGCTAGAACCAGAGAACAGTTCCTCAAGCAATATATTTCTTCAGTATGAATTTTCTCCAGGGGCAGAAGAACAAAATAGATGTATTAATGTATATCTTTAACCCACTTTCATAAAATCAGAACAGTCAACGTCCATCTGCCATCTCTCATATGCTTTATTCATGCAGGACTGCTTGGACTTCCTACTACTGTTCTCTTTCCAGTTAACATTCATAGAATCATAGAATCAACCAGGTTGGAAGAGACCTCCAAGATCATCCAGTCTGACCTAGCACCCAGCCCTGTCCAATCAACCAGACTGTGGCATCAAGTGCCCCATCCAGGTTTTGCTTGAACATCTCCAAGGACAGCAACTCCACCACCTTCCTGGGCAGCCCATTCCAATGCCAATTACTCTCTCTGGGGAAAATGTTCCTCCTAACATCCAGCATAGACCTCCCCTGGCACAAATTGAGACTGTGTCCCCTTGTTCTGTCCCTGGGTGCCTGGCAGCAGAGACCAACCCCACCTGGTTACAGCCTCCCTTCAGGGCTCTGCCCTGAGCCTCCTCTTCTGCAGGCTGCACACGCCCAGCTCCCACAGCCTCCTCACAGGGCTGTGCTTCAGGCCCCTCACCAGCTTTGATGCCCTTCTCTGGACACCTTCCAGTACTTTAACACCTCTCTTGAATTGAGGATCCCAGAACTGGACACAATACTTAAGGTGTGGCCTTACCAGTGCCAAATACAGGGGCAGAATAACCTCCCTTGTCCTACTGGCCACACTGCTCCTGATCCAGACCAGGATGCCATTAGCTCTCCTGCCCACCTGGGCACACTGCTGCCTCATGTTCAGGTTCATTCCTGCCATTCATGAGCTTGAAATTGTTTCCAGTGGTGTTTTCCAGCTCGAGGCAGCATGAAATCTAAGCCCCAAGAAATGCAAGAAAGTTTCCCCAGTCCTTTCTGAGTGGAGACCAGTATTAAATAAAATTGACACTTGAGGAAAATTAAGTTAGCTGATAGCTTTGATACCACTTCACCTGATAAGGAGAATAATCATTGAGTAAACTGATGGAAAATAAATTTATATATCTCCTAAGACATTTAAAGAGTTCCTTTCCTGAATGTAAAGTAGGATAAGAAGAACTACAGATGACTAACAGTGAAAGATAAGGATGCTCTAGGAAGAAAAATTGAAGTTATAGACAGAGCTGAGATTAGAAGCAAGAAAAAAAGCTCCCCACAAAAGAAATGTGTTGTTTCCAATTCAACAATGCAAGTGTTTCTCTCTAATAAATTAGAGATTTCTACCTTGAATACTTTAATCTTGCTCCTTGGAAGTGAGGCACACACTTCACTGTTGCTTTATTTAACTGTATAGTTCATTAAACATTGCTGTAGATTCTCTCCTACTAAAAGGATAGGCTAAAAACAAAGGCAGATGTGGAATGTGCTCAGTCTGTTGTCTGCTGTTAACTAAAACCACCTGGAAAAAACCTGAGCAGTGCATCACTCCATCTGTGTGAGAGCTGAGGTGCAGAAATACCTCTGCTAAACACATTGTGGCAGGCAGCCTGTCTCCAGAGCTGAAAAAAAGACTACTTTTTAGGCTTTCTCTAGTGTCAGGACCCAAAATCAAGGCAGAACTGGGCAGAGGCTTTCCACCTGAATTGCAATGCCACAACAGTTAAAATTCTTTTTTTTTCCTCTTGTGTCTGCAGAAGAATAAAATCACACACAAAAAAAGTCACAGTTATCATTTTGCTTAGGCTTGTTCAGACTGATTCATTCAGCTGAGCTGGAGAAACACTTGGTTTCATGCACTTCCATGTGATATTAACCTGCTGGATTGCATGAAGGGAGGCTGTAGCCAGGTGGGGTTGGTCTCTTCTCCCAGACAACCACCAATAGAACAAGGGGACACAGTCTCAAGTTGTGCCAGGGCAGGTCTAGGCTGGATGTTAGGAGGAAGCTGTTGGCAGAGAGAGTGATTGGCATTGGAATGGGCTGCCCAGGGAGGTGGTGGAGTCACCATCCCTGGAGATGTTGAAGAAAAGCATGGATGAGGCAGTTAGTGCCATGGTCTGGTTGTCTGGCTAGGGCTGGGTGCTAGGTTGGACTGGATGATCTTGGAAGTCTCTTCCAACCTGCTTGATTCTATGATTCTATGAACTGTAATCCCAGCCCTTCCACTTCTCCTGTGTCAGACTCTTCCCCTCACTCCCCTTAGCAAACTGCACATTTCCACCTTCCTGAGAAGTGCACTATATTACAGGCTTATTGTGAAGTTGATCTCACCCTCCAGAAGAATGAAGAGCATTTAGTTCTCTGTCTCCAGCATAACAATGCACACTCGAACTCTTAAGTGACTTGGTGGCCTGTCTCCACTCAATCAAATATTGCTCCATTTGCAGTACAAAATTACGAAGAGGCTTTGATGCTTTTGAATGAAATTTCTGGGTAGAAGGGCACTTGAGACAAGGCTTACCTTTAGTTCAGAGAGTAATGCCACCTTCCATGGGATTGGTAGGCAAGTTAGTTAACCACTTCTCACCTGCTCCCTCATTTAAGCTTTTCATTTGTCTATTTCTGCCATAATAACAGGGGTGTGAAAATGCTGAGGTAAAAATGCTACCTCACAAAGCATCTTTTCATTGCTATTTTTTTCCTTTGGCTTGCAAATGTGAAATGAATTTCCTCATTCTGTGTATCCTTTCTAAGCCTTATGAAATATAAATTCACTATGCTTGTAAAAATGTAATGCTGGTCAAAGCCTTCTGAGCACCCAGCAGCGTTACTCACTGCTAGCATGAGCCAAACATCACTCAGAGAGGTGAACTAAACTAGCTAGTTGATTCTCCTCTTTTCCATACCTCTGCTTTTCACCTGATCCTTTAAAGAGTTGCAGTCAGGATTGCTTCACTTCTATTGACTGAACTTGTAAATCAGGTGTTTTCTATTCTAATTCTTTTCTACACATAAAACTCCTTTGCAGAGAATATTATTGAAGGAACTGCTTGTCCTCCTGAGTGTATAACAATTTCTGCCAGTTTAATGTAATGAAACAGAATCACAGGATTAACCAGGTTGGAAAAGACCTCCAGGGTCATCCAGCCCAACCTAGCACCTTCTCATTAACTAAACCATGGTACTGAGTGCCTCATCCAGCCTCCTCTTAAACACCTTCAGGGACAGTGACTCCACCACCTCCCTGGGCAGCCCATTCCAATGCCAATCGCTCTTTCCATGAAGAACTTCTTCCTAACATCCAGCCTAAACCTGCCTTGGCACAGCTTGAGACTGTGTCCTCTTGTTCTGTCCCTGGGTGCCTGGGAGAAGAGACCAACAGAAGCAGACCAAGGAGGAAAAAGCACAGGCTCCCAGAGACCCACACTTATGTTCTTGTTTTTATAGATCTCAGAAGCCTATGAGTGAAGCAGCCATCACCATTGTTTCCTTTTCACAGCCTAGCATCTCATTTCTCTCACTAAAATATTCCAGTTAGCCTCAAACTAGCACAGTAGATGCAGACAGCACTATGCAACTCACCACTGGAGGAAATGCAGATAGACTTCCCCCAGGTTCAGATGTCACTCACTGAAAGGACATTCTCATAAACAAAGAGAGATTTACTATGCTTCTCTATCCTGTGGTCTGGTTTTAAGATGTGTCAAACCTGTAATTTGGAAGAGAAATATTATTATGAGGTAGACCTTTGCCAAGAAAAAAACCTATTGCTTGTCAAAAGCCTTCTTATCTCTTTTAAAAGCTCAAAATGTTTTTAAACAGGCTGAAAAATATATGTATAAGGTTCTCCTATTGTTGTGAAACCCACAATCTCAGGAAAAGAAAGCCTACAGCAAGCAAACTAACCCAACAACCAGATGACATTCCTTGTTTAAGTGTTCCAGTTCTCGAATTGTTTGGTTTACCACACACATAATTGGTAGAAATTGATGCTGCATTGTTAAATTAGACTGCAAATGCAGTAGGGCAGATCTATTAAATCATAATAAACCCTCGGACAGAGGTGCTGAAATTTATTAGGTTACTAAAATAAGCAGATGGATTTACAGATTTTCACTTTAATAGATTTCCAGCCAGCCTTATTGTGTGTGTGTTTTCCAGCTCAGGTTAAATTACATTTCACTTTCATAGGTTCATAGAACGGTTTAGTTCAGGAGGGGGGCTTAGAGATCATCCAGTGGCAACCCCTCTGCCATGGGCAGAGACATCTCCCACCAGTCCAGGATGCTCAAGGCCTCATCCAGCCTGGCTGTGAACACCTCCAGGGAGGGAGCAGCCACAACTTCCTTGGGCAACCTGCGCCAGTGTCTCACCACCCTCACTGGACAGAATTTCTTTCTAACTTCAGTCTAAATTTGCCCTCCTCAAGCTTAAAGCCATTGCCTCATATCCTATCACTACAAGGCTTTGTAAAAAGTCCTTCTTCATCTTTCTTGTAGCTGGAGAAGAGGAGGCTCTCAGGGGGGACCTCATTCCTGTCTACAACTACCTGAAGGGAGGCTGTAGCCAGGTGGGGTTGGGCTCTTCTCCCAGACAACCAGCAATAAATAGAACAAGGGGACACAGTCTCAAGTTGTGCCAGGGGAAGTATAGGCTGGATGTTAGGAGGAAGTTTCTTGGCAGAGAGAGTGATTGGCATTGGAATAGGCTGCCCAGGGAGGTGGTGGAGTCACCATCCCTGGAATTGTTCAAGAAAAGCCTGGATGAGGCACTTGGTGCCATGGTCTGGTTGATTGGCTAGGGCTGGGTGCTAGGTTGGACTGGATGATCTTGGAGGTCTCTTCCAACCTGGTTGATTCTATGATTCTTTCAGGGACTGGGAGGATGCTCTAAGGCTTCCTCTTGGCCTTCTTTTCTCCAAGCCAAACAGCCTCAACGCTCTCAGCCTGTCCCCATAGAGGAGGTTCTCCAACCCTGTGACCGTACCTGTGGCCTTCTCTGGACCCACTCCAGCAGTTCCATGTCCTTCTTGTGCTGGGGACATAATTTCTAACTCCTTTTTTAACCACCTTCTTAAACCTTATTTAACTTTTCTCTCTGGATATTTTAATATGCTTTTATGCTAATTAAGTGCAGCTTTATAAGCTTCCATTATATTTTCAACAAGACAAGTTCATGTAGAATGAGCACCTACTCTTCTTCATCCCCCCTGAAAGACCAGTGCAAGTAAACAGCTCAAAAGAAGTAGCTGAAACTGGTTTTGCTTTGCTTATTTTATACAACTCCAGCATCTAAGCCAATTAAGATACAAAGCACCTCGAGACATAAAAACATCATTTTCATTTTGCTGTATTCCATGGGTAATGAGCTGCTTTCTTCTTCAGAAGTAATTTCTTCTCTGGAATGCAAGAGGCTTGCAGACATCATCCACAGTGACAGAGTGTCTGGCTAAACAAAAAGACAACTCCCAGTCACAGGGTGAGGCAAGGGGAAGAACCATCAGTGCAACTTTTAGTAGCTACCATTACACAAAGGCTCCACAGCAGAGCACATGGGTTCTCATTAGAGCCATAAAAAACTTGTCTGCAGAACATAAATTCACAGAAACATTCCTACCTTAGCCATAACTGTAAATCTGGCTGCACCCCACCATCGGCTATAACCTCCTGCCAGCTGTTCTCTCTCACAGAATGCAATTTCATTTCCCAATGAAAAGGGAGGCCTCCTTCCTTCTTCACCCATTCCCTCTTCTCCATCTTTAGCAGCTGCCCTGAGTGCAGGCTGGTAGCCAAGGAGTTGCAATGGGATAGGTAGGAGCAGCAATAAGGAACATGACTGCTCCTTGCAGCACTTACAGCCACGAATCAAACAGCCTTGGCTGTGCTTCGAGCCCAAATCTGCCTCAAGAGGAGTCACACTTTTCTCTGGGTCCTTTATGGCAGTGAACCTACTCACCCCTCTGTGTGGCACACTGTGAAAAGAACTCTTAAAAGCCTACATCTCTTGGACCTGTACTCAACACTGCTCAGGCCACACCTTGAGTACTGTGTCCAGTTCTGGGCTCCTCATTTCAAGAGAGATGTTGAGGTGCTGGAAGGTGTCCAGAGAAGGGCAACAAAGCTTGTGAGGAGCCTGGAACACAAACCCTATGAGGAGAGGCTGAGGGAGCTGGGGGTGTGCAGCCTGCAGAAGAGGAGGCTCAGGGCAGAGCTCATTGCTGTCTACAACTCCCTGAATGAAGGTTGTAGCCAGGTGGGGTTGGTCTCTTCTCCCAGAAAACCAGCAATAGAACAAGGGGACACAGTCTCCAGTTGTGGCAGGGCAGGTCTAGGCTGGATGCTGGAAGGAAGTTGTTGTCAGAGAGAGTGATTGGCATTGGAATGGGCTGCCCAGGGAGGTGGTGGAGTGGCCGTGGCTGGAGGTGTTCAAGACTGGCTGTGGCACTTAGTGCCATGGTCTGGTTGATTGGCCAGGGCTGGGTGCTAGGTTGGACTGGATGAGCTTGGAGGTCTCTTCCAACCTGGTTGATTCTATGATTCTATGACCTGGCACGAATTGCCAAGGAAGACAATACAGATAATCAAAAGGTTATGTTCTTCAGGTTAAACTGCACTCACAGCTGCTTGCAATTTGATTATTACAGATGAATTTTATGCCTCGTACCAAAGCCATTGAATTTACAGCACTGCCTTGCAATAGCAATAAATAAACCCCAAATTCTCTATATTCTCAAGTGGATGTACTTTGATGCTTCAAGGTAAAATGAATGAGAAATATAAACACTTCTGTTGTTATGAATAGCTTAATCAGCATATCGAATCACTCCAAAATGTATTTATGTGTCAGGAACAGAATTGCTTTTCCATCTCCTGTTGACTGCTACCTTAATTGGGACTGGAGATGGAGTAGAAATATTGTATTGGATATCCTATCATATAGAAAATTACAGTTTAGTGTTGTTTCTGGTGTGGAAGGCCCTGCTTGATGTGTCATCTTTAAGCACTGGTGAATCATAAACACACTGCAGAGTGCAGCTGGTATTACTTTCCCATTTAAAGCACCACTGATGTAAACAGTTTGCTCTCAGTTTGTTTTTTTTCCCCCTTATTCTCTTGGCACTCTGTTTCTTTATCCTGTCTGCTGAGCCAATAACAAGTTCTAGAAGCCAACACCACTCTCTGCCTCCCAGGGAAAAAAAAAACTCATGTTTTATTTCTTAATTTAATAAATGAGCCACTACCCTTTCTCACTGGCTCGGTTCACTGCCCCATCACTGTGTGCTTAGTGTGATGGATACCAAAGGAAAACCCCTGCAGACTGATGGTCTGTTTATAGACAGGGCAGGTAAAACATAATCCATCTCCCTTATATCCTTGTTTTTATTGTGTCCAGGAGAAATAAATGGCATAGGAGGCAGGAAATACTGTAAACTCTTTTGTTCTGTACAACTGAAGGGATCAGGGGAGTTGTGGGCATCCCTAACTGCGAGGACAGGCTTACCTTGCTCAGGGGAGATGTTCTACTGCAGGGAACTGAGGATCTCACTCTGTAAGTTAAGCATCCATAAACCAAGTTCCTTCTATATCTAATTTCTGTTCCTCTTGCCTGTTTTGTGCCACAGTGTAGAGATGCCAGGCTTTGTTTTGAAGTCTTGGCTCTTCAGGACCTGTCAAATGAACATTAGTCGTGGCTATTTGACTTGCAGTTGCTGCTCCTTTGAAGAGATTGCTACCAGACTGTTTCCTTAGAGAAGGAGGCTTTTTACTCCAGAATTATGCAGCAACACCAAGCTGGAGACCTGGCTGGAGATTGCTGCTGGCACAGCTCAGTGCAGGAGGGCAGCACACAGGAGCACAGCCATGGGTCCACCTTAACCCACACTCTCACCTTTCAGCAGCACTTGGGGCCAGGGCAGAGGTTCTTCTAATGAAACATCAACCTATCTATGCACAGCCCCACAGCTACCCTTCATGAGGACATGCAGCATGCTCTGCCTGTTCTGACAGGAGAAACTTCTGGGGGCTGGAGTTCAGCAAGCAAATTAGTACATGACTTTTATTTTTCCTCCAATACTCCTCAAGGACCAAAGGGTTCGTTTATAGGAGTGTATTTTCTGTGGTGAGTACAAAACCTTCCTTTTCATCTCCGCATTGAAAGGAATATTCTTTACACAGCAAGTGAAGCTGTGGGAGGCTTGACCAGTAAAAGAAATGATCCCAGGGGACACACAGCAATTATATCCACTGTGATTTCAGGAGACTTTGGGGATTATCTTCTGACAGAAGATCTTCAGAAAGGAGTTTTCATATTTGTCTGCTCTTACAGGACTTAATCTTGCTGCCACTGCTTCTTCTCTGGTTTAGTAGAGGCTTCACCCTCCAGAGCTGATCACACTTTGTTGCTGGCTTTTTGTTTTACCTTGTGCTTGCATGCCTGGAGTCACTCCTAAATAGCTTGGATTCATTCAGTCCAAATCCATGTTGTGAAACAATCTCTGAAGAAGGCTGGGGCTGTGTCCCCCTCCCACTGTCCTCTGGGAGTATGCAACCTTGAGCTTCTACCCAAAGCAGCTCCTCTACGATTTTCTTCTTCAGCCACCAGAGGAGTTTCTCCTGGCTCTGTTAGCTTCAGCTGTTTCTAGAGGAGAAGGAGGAAACAAGCACAGGCACCTCACATGCCAGCACCCAAAGCTGGTGTCTCAAGTATTTCCTGTTGCCTGTGGAAGGAAGGCCCTAGCAGCAAAATTAGGTGGTGTTTTAGAGAAACTGTTTGCAGTGTATTGCAATTGTACTGCAATTAACAATGCAAATCTTCTATGCTGATGAGGATCTCTATTCAAGAACACTCATAAATACACGTAAAGCAACACACAACAGCCCCTTGGATAAACATAACACCTGTTAAATGATTTTGTTATTCATTAATAAGGCTGTCTACAAGTACCTGAAGGGAGGTTGTAGCCAGATGGGGGTTGGTCTCTTCTGCCAGGCAGCCAGGGGCAGAACAAAGGGACACAGTCTCAAGTTATGCCAAGGGAGGTCTAGGCTGGATGTTAGGAGGAAGTTCTTGACAGAAAGAGTGATTGGCATTGGAATGGGCTGCCCAGGGAGGTGGTGAAGTCACCTTCCCTGGAGATGTTCAAGAAAAGACCGGATGAGGCACTTACTGCCATGGTCTCCTTGATTAGACAGGGCTGGGTGCTAGGTTGGATTGTGTGAGCTTGGAAGTCTCTTCCAACCTGGTTGATTCTATGCTAAGAATACAAAAGTCAGGTTAAAATTTACATCCTCCTACTCCACCCTACTAAAGTGCTTTATTTTTAGTCAGTCATCACTTTGCTGAGAGTGTTGTGGTCTTAAATACATCAGTGTGGTGTAAGAACAGCTGGACTCTGGACAACACTCTGTCTCAGATGTTCCTTTTATCACCACTGTCACCTATGAGAGAGTAAAAAGGGAGAACTGGAAAGAGATAAACTGATATTGAGGGCGATGAGACATCGCTTTATCATGTTTACAGACATTCTCTCTGATGGATCCACAGTCTGCACTGGCACTGCAGTAGCTGATATTGGGTGCAAGCTGCAGCACAAACAAGAGAGACTCATAAAGACTAACCTGACCACAAAGCACATTTCTGTTCCACTCTCAAGCAGAAAAATTCACAGTGGTGATATATAAACTTTAATACCTTAAGGCCTAGCAACTGCCCAAGATTCTGCAAAACTATTCTGAGAAGCATGAAAAAAAAATCACACCACTCACACAAATCTTTGCTCTGTGGTGCCTTTCTGCTACTAAGCCCCTAACTGTTCATTTTTGGAGAGGATGGATTGCCATCTGTTATTCTTGTCCTTTCACCACCACTGAAATCCCAAGCAGACCAGACACTGTATTCAGGCTTTCAGTAGCAACCTCACAGAGCACAATTACATGTGAGCTTGACATGCTTTTTAACATCAGAGGTACACAGGGACCCCTGACACATGGAGAAAGCCCAGGTGTGGTGTTGAACTGCACAGAGAAGGGATGCACCCACAAGCACCCATCCTGTTTGGTCAGTGCAGCTGCCCCCATGGTGATGCTGGTGAAGGGCAGCTAAGAGTAATCGCCTCTGGTGTAAGTGGCAGGCTGCTGTGGAGGAGGGCATGATAGTTAAGCTTTGGTAAAGGAGAAGGGAGGAGGAAGAGAAGACAAAACTGAATACTGACTTGACAGTGACTTTAGTTTGCAATGTGGAGTGGTTCCCTTCAATAGAAAATGACAGAAATATCAGAAGGGCCTCTTGGAATTGCTTTATTCCCTATTTGCAGGCACTTGCACCAGTCAAAAGCCCATCTTTGTGAAGGAACAGACTTTTGCTTTCATCTGTTGCCTTCAGAAGTAACTTGTTCTAGTGTGAATAAATGATGTGCTTTCCAGGAGCTGAAACATTTTGTAGCCTGTTTGGAACAGAGAGAACAGTGACGTGCTAGGGGATATGTGCTGATACAACTCTTGGTTGCCTGACTCATCCCTAATGGAAGATCTTCATTATGCATCCTATCAACAGCTCCATTAAAAGTTAAAGTTACACTAGCTATAAGGATGATTACATCATTGTTAAGAATAGTGAAAAAGAGACATCCCAAAAAGTGTCCTGGTTTCAGCTAGAAAAAAGTTACTTTTCCCCTTAGCAGCTGCTCCAGTGCTGTGTTATGGGTTTAGGATGAGCATAACACTGGTAACACACTGATGGTTTAGTTGCTGCTGAGCGGTGCTTACTCTAAGTCAAGGACTTTTCAGTTTCTCACTCTACCCTACCGCTGGAGGCTAGGGGGGTCAAGAGTTGCTGGGAGGGGTCACAGCCAGGGCAGCTGACCTAAACAAGCCAAAGGAGTATTCTGTACCATAAGGCATCACCTGGGGGCTGTTGGCCAGGGAATATCACAGCTTGGAGACTGGGTATCAGTCCCCAAGTGGTGAACAGTTGCATCATAGAATCATAGAATAAACCAGGTTGGAAGAGCCCTCCATTTGTCCATCCAGTCCAACCTATTACCCAGCCCTATCCAGTCAACTAGACCATGGCACTAAGTGCCTCATCCAGATCATGCACCACTTGTTTTGTGTGTTCTATTATTATTATTACCTCCCCTTCCTTTTCTGTCCTATTAAACTGCCTTGATCTCAAGCCATGAGTTTTCCTTCCTCTGTTTATCTTTCCATCCCATTTCTTGGGGAGAAGTGAGAGACCACAAGGTGCTTAACTGCTGGCTGGGGTTAAACTACAACACAGTATTTAGGGTTTGAGCATCATTTAGAGAGACAAATAACAAGTGTGACATTAGGGAAAGGGCAATAAATAGTGGAGGTTTAAGATTTAATGAAAACCTACTCACTTTCCACAGAAAGCTATCAGCTGTATTATCTTCTGGACCTCAGAAGTAATATCAGGCAGTTGGCCTTTTGCAAATCAGGGATTATAAAGTACATGATAAACCATCTGAGACCTCCTTTTAAATGTCACACTGAAATCTGTGTGTGACCAGCATACTAGGAGCACAATTAAATGTACAGTAGGTGGAATTAGATGCCTTTGTCTTGTTAACAGCTGTATGCATAATGGTCTGCTGATTTAAAGGCACCTGTTCTGCAGCCCATCACCTACCACAAATACCCACTCTACTGGAAACCAAGCCTCCTTTGTGTACACAGTTGTGTGTCCCTCCTTTTCATCGCCTCCTTCAGCCTTGCTGTCTGATGTGCTAGAGAAAAGCTGCAGAGATTCTGATCACGTACACTGGAAAAGCATGAAGCAACAGCTACCATTTTTCACTTCCTGATCACTGGAGTCTAATGTGTCTTCACATCCAAGCAAACTACTTGCATGATGAGCAGACATCTGTATGGAACTGTTAGCATCCAGTTAGCTAATATCCTTCCTCTGGGATATTCCAAATGCTGAATCTTCAGTTTCACTTTAGAAAGGCCAAGTTGGTGCAATAGACTTGTTACAAATGGATTTTTATGAACACTTACCCTATTTGGAAAAACAATTTTTTTGGGGGGGGGGGGGGGGGAAAAACTGAATGCAAAAGTCTTTAGTTTGTTTTTGAATCATGATGCAAAATCTCTCCAATCACATTCCCTATTTCTGTCTGACTTGTAATTCCCCTCTCTTTGCTGTCTAACTTAGAATTGCTAAACAGTTTATTGTCACGTTTTTGTTTGATCGCTTTCTGCTAGCTGACATCTCCTGGTTAATTTATGGGGATTCAGCTAGAGTTAAGGTCCCAGCTCACCAAATGTGTGTCCTGAGCCATTCAGGTCCCATTTTGACAGGTAAAAGTCACCTGGACTAGGCTTGGATTAACAAGGAGCTGAAAAAAGATTCAGCCACTGACTTGTATTTAATCCTGAGAGGAAATGTGTTTCTCTCCAGCACGTCTGCATTTCAAACCTTTGCCTTCAAAACTTTAATTAACCTTGATAGGAGCTTAATGGCTGAATCTCTACATGCTGAGATTAGAGTCTGGCAACAGGCAGTTGCTCCAGTTTTCTGGGGAGAGCAAACACCACAGCTCGCACTTGAAATGCAGCCCTCGAAAGCAGTGACAGCAGACACTGCAAACTGTGTTTGCTGCAAACCCCATTTTTCCTCTTTTCATCTCTGAGATAGCTGACATCAGAGTCTGGGCATATCAGAGAGAAAAAAGGCACAATAGCCATTACCAGCAATAAAAGTGCTTTTCTGCTTGCTATTCAGAAAGAGACATACTAAAATGAATAAACATATTTGCCCGCTGGGGAGATGGTAAAAAACAGCAAACATGGTAGAGAGGCACCTTTTCCCCCACCAATTCTGTTATTGTTGAAGTGTGGTTTGGCTCCAGGAGTTTTTCCTCTGATATTTGTAACGCTGCCTCTCAGTGGGTTAAGTGGTGGCTTGGGTAGGGGGAAGGCAGCGATGGACTCCGCCGCTGGGAATTGGCAGCCCTCACGGCAGTGCTCAGGCACCACACTTTGAAACAGGGAGATTCACTAAAAGCAGCAGGGGCATCACTTTGTTCCTTGTTTGAAGCAGCTTGCAATTGATTTTCCAACAGGCTTGAACTAGCTATCAAATGTCCATGTTTACTCTTTCTGATCGAATGACCTTCCCTTGGTTTTCACTTTTGAGCTGATATTAACCTCGCTGCTGCGCTTCGTTCTCCAACACAATTTAAACAACTTTCCTACCCATACGTTATCTTTGAGATGAAGGCCACAGCTTGACACTGACCTCCCTTCTCTAGGACAGCCTGATCCAACACAAAAAGAGGTGATGAGAGCTCATTGTTCCACTGGAGGCTAATCTCCCTCACGTCCCTCACCTTGCATGCTACCCAGCTAAAACACAAACCCGATTTACCTCTTGATGAAAGCAGAGAAAATACCCAAACCACTTGATTTAAAGCTTTCCTAAGGCCAGTAGCAGCCATTCAGAGTGGGAGATTTCACCTTTACCAGATTTACCATGTGCAAATGTCACAAAGCAATTCCCTTTCATTCATAAACTGAGAGTTGTTGTATTCTACAGAAGTCAGAGCACAGCAGCTTATGAGAGGATAATTCAATTTTCCCGTTCAGTGCACAGACATCAGCAATGCTCATTGCCTCCCATACTCCAACACAACTTCACTCCAGAATTGTGTTTTCAGAGATGTAAAGCTACATTTTCTACCAAAAAGAAATAAAACTCTGGAGGGAGTTTTGGGGAATTTTGATGGTCTTCCAGTGAGCAGCAAGAGGAGCAGGCTGCTGCTCATGCGAGATGAGATTGTTCTTTTTAACCTCTCGAACAGCTCCATTTTGCTTTGGGTTTTGTTTTCCTACTTTCCCCCTTCCTTTAAGCTCTGCATTCATTTCACCTCAGCTCCAAATGAAACAGCCATTCAAGAATGCTGCAGTTGTCCACCTCAGGATGTTCAGTGGTACTTGCAAGTGGCTTCTTACACAGGTGTGCAAATCAGTATTTGTGAAAGGGTGGCTTGTAACTCAAATGTGAAAGAGAGGTAAAACCTGCTCAGTTCCTCTAAGTTAAACTAGGTCACTACTGAAACAGTTTATTAGGCAGCAACCAGGGACCAAAACATTTGCAGTCCACATCAACATTCCAACAGCTAATCCATACAGCTAGAATTTAATACAAGCTTTATAGCTACCTGCCAGTTTCTCTCTACCCCTCAGCACCTCATCTGGGAGGCTCCAAAACCCAGTGCTGAGTCCCTTGGGCTGCAAGTAGGGTCTATGGCATTGCACATGCCCATGCTGCTGTCCCACACTGGTACCTCTCCTTTGTGCCAGATTCAGCAAACTGCAATTCCCTCATTCCCATTTTAAAGGATGGCTTTTTTGGGCAAATATTTTCCCAGATGGTTGCTTGCCCCCATTTAGGTCCTCTCTAAGCAGCAGAAGACTTTTGCCAAGGATGGGCTGTGAGAACTCCTGCAGATTTTCCATGTTCATTTTATGATGTAGTTCCTTCTGTATTTTTTTTATAGTCTAGTTTATTTTTAGGCCAGTTTTACACTTCTCTTTAAATAAAGTTTGAATCAAAATGTTCTCCAGCTCCCAAGCAATGCTTTCCAAGGACTGTAGGTCAGACTCTTAATAGGGGAAGACTGAATCCATTTGATAGAATAAATTCATGAATAATTCCATGAGCTGTTCTCTAGAGGCAGAGCACAGGAGAAAAACTGTCCTGGACAGGGCTGCAAAGCAGAGCACAATACATAGAGTCAAGTGCCACAACTTCTGCACTTAGGGTGTCTTGCAGAACAGTTTTGCCTGGAAAGCCTCCAGCCAGTGACAAGACAATTTATCACCACCAGTCCTCTGCTGCAGAGGACAGTTCTACATATTTCTGGGTGTAAGTATTATCTGCTCTGCTGAGACCTGACACAAGGCTTATGCTCTGGATCAGGCATCAAAATGACTAGCAGAGTGTGTGCTACCTGAAGGGAAGTTGTAGCCAGGTGGGGTTGGGCTCTTCTGCCAGGCAAGCAGCAAAAGAATGAGGGGGGACAGTCTCAAGTTGTGCCAGGACAGGTCTAGGCTGGATGTTAGGAGGAAGTTGTTGTCAGAGAGAGTGATTGGCATTGGAATGGGCTGCCCAGGGAGGTGGTGGAGTGGCTGTGCCTGGAGGTGTTGAAGCCAAGCCTGGCTGGGGCACTTTGTGCCATGGTCTGGTTGATTGGCTAGGGCTGGGTGCTAGGTTGCGCTGAATGATCTTGGAGGTCTCTTCCAACCTGCCTGGTTCTATGATTTTATGATTCTATTCTGTGAGAGACTCGACTGTCCTCCTTTCCTTTCCTTCCTATTTTCAATTTGCACTTATTTACTGAGACAGAACAAGGAAATGTAGAATCCTCATACAAGTTGGAAAAGACCTCTAAGATTCTCTAGTTCAACCATTAACCTAACACTACCAAGTCTGCAGTTGAACAATGTCTGCACAGTTTTTGAACAGCTCCACAGATGGTGACTCCAGCACTTCCCTGGGCCTGACCACTATCTCAGTAAAGACATTTTCCCTCCTATCCAATCTAAAAGCCCTCTGGCACAACATAGGGTCACTTTCTCTCATCCTATCACCAGTTACCTAGGAGAAGAGACCAACATCTACCTCACTGCAGGCTCCTTGCAGGTAGTGAGAATGATTCTATGCAACTGGAATTTAAGCTGAACTACCTGCAACTATTTTGAACAGAATCACTCTTTGTGCAGGTTGGGGTTCAGAGGAGCCTCAATGCTGCATCTGCTGTAGGAGCACACTTCTCTGTCATTAGGTCTTTGCATATCTCCATGCTGTCCACATACACACTTGGAGAGCACTCCATTTGTCTCCCTATTTAAGACTTTCCAGTGAGATTTAATTCTAAGTGGAAACACTACAAGACTGCTTATTACTGAGTTTGTGCTTTTACACTCTAACAAACATAGCACAATTTTCCCATCAACTTTGCAGCCCCCACTCAGTTTATAATTTCCTGTACATAATTGTAGTCAATGTCTGACTTCAGAAGAGCTTTGTACAACCTGCAATTTATATAAAGCTCTGCTAATTGCCATCTACATATAGAACCCTCTCCTGCCTTGCAGCAGGCTGAGCTATAAATGATCACTGAAATCAGGAGTGAGGGATAGGAATGTGATTATAATGAAGCTAAAGAGCTCTGGTAGCTGTGGAGAACATGAGAAATATCTGTGGTGGGTTTAAAGGAAAAGCAGATGACCTGACACAAATGATCTGTCTGGATTAATGGCACTGCAGAGATTTATAGCCTGGTGAGGGCCTAGGACATTTAATGTAGCTTACTAGAGATTTCTGGATTGATTTCTAGGACAAATGAACTGTCAAAAGTGGTTTATATTCATTGTATGATTATTTGGGGAAACTATGCTGAGAAGAAGAAAAAAATAATCAGACAAACAATGCCCTTTAGGTTTGCAGAGCATTCAGAACCTGACTTGGAAATGGCAATGGGCAGACCAGATTAGCTGTGATGAGACCTGCCAGGGGCTACAGAGGGGCTGGGGGCACCCAGGTATGCTGGACTGCTTGGAGGTGCCTGTGCCTCGAAGCTGCTGCTGCTGGCTGGATTTAGATGCTCTCACATCATGTCTTACCTTAAGAAAGGATGTTCTGCAACCTTGAAAACATGCTGGCTGCTGAAAAGGTACCTCCAATTGCAATCCCTTTATAAAATGTGCTTCATACAAGGCTTTAAGAGCCTCACCTCAGCTTCTGTCTGCCTTTATTGAGCCCTCCCGTGGAAAAAAAACCCACCACTTAGCACCTTACAGTTCCTTCTACCATTTGATCTGAAGCCACCTTCCAGTTCTTAATACTTATGGTGGGGGTCATGAGTATGCAACACAGCTAAAAAGAGGAAACAGTTCTCACAGCAGTGGTTTGGGTTTTGCTCCCTGCTCCAGATCGAGCACCATAGCACGTGCAGACATCTCTGTAGGTGATCCCTTCATTCTGATCTGTGAGCCTGCAACACATGCTCCCAAAAAGCTGGACTGCTTCAGGGAACAAATCCCTCTGAAAACCCGTTCTTCAATTCTTCCTTTAGCAGATGCCTTCCAGTTTAACATCTTCCATGACATGCTGGAGTTTGTTAGAGTACCCTGCAAGTCACACCAAAGACCTAACAATCCTTAGTCACCTGGAGCTCATCAGAGCTGCTGGTATGCTGCCTGGTGCTGCGCAGAGGCTGCACAGACCACTGCAGTTCCTGCTCACTCCATCATAGAATCACAGAATTAAGCAGGTTGGAAGAGAGCTCCAAGCTCATCCACTCCAACCTAGCACCCAGCCCTAGCCAATCAACTAGACCATGGCACTAAGTGTCTCATCCAGGCTTGGCTTCAACACCTCCAGGCACGGCGACTCCACCACCTCCCTGGGCAGCCCATTCCAATGGCATCTCTCTCCCTTCCCTCACATATTGTTGCCAGAGGCTTCTAGAATTACCCAGCCCTGGAATAGAACTGCACACATTTTCCAAAGTCTAGGCAAAGGTTGGATGTGAGCTTACCTCAGGTGTTCACACCTCAGGCATACAGAATATGTTTGAGACTGCTCTGAGGAACGGTTTAATTCCATGAAGCTACTTCTGATCATGGTCAATCATATCAAAATTGGTCCACTGTGTTTTGGGTCAGTTTTCCACACCTGTTATATTTTCTTCTTCTCTGGATCATTATCAGTTGTGTAATTCTCACCCACCTTCACATACAACTTGCTGCAACTGATATTGTCCATTAGTTTAGCTAAGTGAATCTTTAGCTAAAATGCCAGTCCTGACTTACCAGAATCTTTACTTCATATGCTTCTCAGCAGCAACAGAAGGTAGGTTATCTGCTTCAGATTCTCCTGCAAACAGCTGCAGCCATTTCTGGAGAAGTCTCTATTGAATAAGACCTACAGCTGGATCAGTTCTTTATTACTCAGGTCAGACTACTTGTTCTGCACTGTTGCCTGTTTGGAAAGCAGAGGGAACAATACTGAGTTTTACAGTCACACTGAGCGTTGCTTTTTAAGCCATACAAATCAGAAGGCAACACTTCCATAACTAAAAAAGCAAAACAAAACAATGATCACCTCTACTAAGCCTTTGTAATACTGGGAAAGTAGAAGTGGTTTTGATGCCTTGAATTGAGAGTTCAACCAAAATAACTTAATGCTACCTGGCTGCATCCCTTTCTTTTGTGTTAGGCTGTAAAATCGTTTTCACTAAGTACATATGGCAAATTGAAGTCCTTCCAGAAGGTGATAAGGGGCAGAACTCTGCTAATCATTTTAATCCAGCATAACCCTTCAGGTAAGTGGATGAAGAATTTGCAGACTCTGAAAATGTGCAGAGCATTAAGAAGAAAAGAGCTCTAAAATACAGGCAGCAGCCATGGCTGGAGCTCTGACGTTCTGCACAGTGTCTTTTATGCAATTCAAACTTCCATTTCACACCATCCTTAAACACAGCATTTGAACCAAAAACAGAGTGTTTTTTTTCAGCAGCAGTTCACTGCATTTCAAAATAAGAAATGCTGTTTCCAGTCTCCTTAAAGCTCTAAAGCAGGCTGCTATAATGCTGATGGGATGCCAGGTTTGATAGGATTGAACATACTCATAAAATAATGTCATTGCCTGGCAAAGATAAGACATAAATGTGCCATTTCTTTAAATCACCATAAATATTGCTTCATTGCAGGTGCAAATCTAAGAAACACAACCTGCATCCAGCTGATAGAACATTTACAGCTTAACACTCACTAGAGAGTCGTAGAATCATGGAATCAGCCAGGTTGGAAGAGACCTCCAAGATCATCCAGGCCAACCTAGCACCCAGCTCTGTCCAATCAACCAGACCATGGCACAGAGTGCCCCAGACAGGCTTTGCTTCAACACCTCCAGGGACAGTGACTCTACCACCTCCCCAAACAGCCCATTCCAATGCCAATCACTCTCTCTGCAAACAACTTCCTCCTAACATCCAGCCTAGACCTGTCCTGGCACAACTTGAGACTGTGTCCCCTTCTTCTGTTGCTGGTTGTTTGCAGACAAGACCAACCCCACCTGGCTACAACCTCCCTTCAGGTAGTTGTAGACAGCAATGAACTCTGCCCTGAGCCTCCTCTTCTGCAGGCTGCACACCCCCAGATCCCTCAGCCTCTCCTCACGGGGTTGTGCTTCAGGCCCCTCATCAGTCTTGGTGCTGGTGTTCTGGATGTGTTCCAGCACCTCAACATATCTCTTGAATGGAGGAGCCCAGAACTGGAACCAGTGCTGAGCACAGGGGCAGAATAACCTCCCTTGTCCTGCTGCCCACACTGCTCCTGAGCCAGCCCAGGATGCCATTGGCTCTGCTGCCCACCTGGGCACTGCTGCCTCATCTGCAGCTCCTCTCAACCTGCACCCCCAGGTCCCTTTCTTCCTTGGCTGCTCTCAGCCACTCTGCCCCCAGCCTATAGCACTGCTTGGGGTTGTTGTAGATAAAGTGTAGAACCCTGCACTTGGCCTTGTTGAATCTCATCCTATTGACCTCTTCCCACCCACCCAGCCTGTCAAGGTCCCTCTGTGGGGCTCTCCTACCCTCCAAAAGATCCTAACTTGGTGTCATTCGCTTCACTGGATGAAGATCCCTGGATTGTAGTCTACCAGAGAACTTTCCAGAGTCTGATTTAAGTTTCACCCTTTTTGCTTTCATCCTCTGTTCCTTTCTGAAGAACATTAGCAAGCCTCCTGCTGTGGGAGCCAACTGATGTGTCTCATTAGGTAGATCTACATCAGCATTTTAGATCACATTTAAGACTATGCTGTTAATGGACATCTCTGAATCACCTGCCCTCATACTGTGCAGTTTTTAAGTAGGAGCCTCATCTCCAAACACAACAGCTGGATTCATTTTGGGTGAAAGTAAATCATGGTCTGTCTCCAAAGGAGGCACTCACTGTGCACCAGCTGCTGAGGGGAATTCACTCTATGAGCCCAGCTACACACAGTGAAAATGTGGTCTCTGAAACCCACCTAGAGTGGATGAAGCCATGGCAGTGTTAGCACAATAGTCTGTACTCTTTGCTTTTGACAGGTCCTTCTACCAAAGCTTTGGAGGGCATTTAAGAAATTTCACACTGGATCTTGGGAATGATCCATCCAAAGTCTCTTATTGTAGATATGGACCTGCCTGTGACTGTGACATTCCTTACTGGTAACTTCGGCACCCATTCATGGACAGGGCAGGGAGGAGAGAGGGTGCCAGCCTGTGCATTTCCCCAGCATTAGTAAGCCCCCAGTTCTGGGTGAAAGAGATGCAGTTTGGGAAAAGAAAGCAGCATATTTGATCCAGTTCTAGTGCCTCTAGGAAGTGATGGTTACAATGGATAAGCACTGAAGCAGCTGCATGAGTTCCAGGCTGAAGGTACTGGACTCTCTAATGCAGAGAGTGCAAGACAGCAGCTGGCTGGGGGGAGGTACATTTAGACAAATTGGCAGTGAAGAATTTGCTTTATAATTTAGAACAAGACAATTAGAAAGTACAACAAAGCTTGGGCAATAGGAAGAATTTGTGAGGTAATGTAAACATTCCTTATTTTCCTTTGATGATGAACTTCTTGGCAGAAGCTGACTCTGCATACCAAAGCATCTGCATGAACGTGAAAAACCCACTTTTTTTTTCCTCCTACAAGTGCTGAGTCGTTAATAGACCACAGGAATGTGATAATAAGCCAGTGAAATGTAGGATAAAAGAAACTCCTCTTCTTCCTCTGCTCAAGGATGACTGTAAATTTGCTTAGAGGGGGAAAAAATAAGCTCTGTAGTGAATGAAAACCTGTGCTAATGTGGTAGCTGAACAAGTCAATGTACATCCTCTGGTTTTAAAATGCAATTTAAGAGAAGGAGAAGAAAAAAACTAAACTGCTTGGAGAGACTTAGCTGCCATTTGAACTGCACTAGTGACATTTAACGTGGAATTGATTTGGTAGTTTAGTGATAGGCCAGCCCCTGGAATCCCTTCCAAAGGACTCTGCCATGGTTATGAGCTTTGACCTGCAGACTGCTGGATGTCCCTGTGTTTGCATTACCAAAGACTGCAAATAGTGGCAGAAAGATTTGGGTCATGGTGGTAAGAAAGGCAGGGTGAGGGATGAGGGCCCCCTTTAGATACTGGAAGGCTACAAGAAGGTCACCTGGGAGCCTCCTCTTCTCACACAACACAACTGGTTGGAAGAGACCTCTGAGGTCATCCAAGCCAACCTTCAACCCAGCAGTGCAGGGTCAAAACAAAACCAGGTCCCTAAGCACCAGCTCCATGGGCTGCTTAAACACTTCCAGGGATGATAACTCCAGCACTGCCCTAGGCAGACCATTGTCTGAGAACCCTCTCTGGGAAGAAATATTTCCTAGCATCCAGCCTGAACCTCCCCTGGGGCAGCTTGGAACCATTTTCTCTGCTCCTGTCTTTTGCCACCAAGGAGCAGAGGCTGCCCCCTCCTCACTTCAACCTCCCTGTAGGGAGCTGTAGAGAGCCATAAGCTCTGCCCTCAGCCTCCTCTTTCTCAGCCTTAGCACTCCCAGCTCCCTCAGCCCCTCTTCATAGCCCAGCAGCTCCAGGACCTTCTCCAGCCTCACTGCCCTTCCCTTGGACAAGCTGCAGCCCCTCAATGTCTTTACTGAAGTGAGGGGCACAGAACTGAACACAGCACTTGAGGTGTGGCCTCGGCAGTGCTGAGCACAGGGGTATGATCCCCTCCTGTCCCTGCTGCCCACTCTGTTTCTAATCCTAGGCAGGATGCCATTGGCTTTCTTGGCCACTGCTGACTCATATTTATTTATATTGTCCTTGTGCATCACCAGGATGCTCTGAGACTTCTCAATCAACCTAAACCAGCCTAGACCAAGGTGCTAAGCACCTCAAATCAACCAAACAAGCAAAACACTGAAAAAGCCCCAAAGTTGAAAACACTACAAAGAACCAAAAAGCAAACAAAACCCCCAACCCCCATTCATGTTTTTAAAAGCTTTTGCTAAAAAAGCTCTTCTCATTTCTTCACTTTCCTCTTTTTTAAGTCTTAAAAAATGAACCAAGCAACAAAGAGTTAGCTCAAAGGCAACAAATTGGCACTGCCTAGCTCATAAAAACAGGAGCTCAAATGTTTAATGGAATTGAAATGTAACCACCATCAAATTGAAATTGTGGGCTGAAAATGTTGAGTGAAATTGAAGGAACATTTCTTCTGGTGTTGACAAACAGATATTCTGTTTGCATTTTAATTAAGCTGTGAAGTAAACATGAAAACACTCAGAATTGTAACAGGAAAATCCTCTTTTTTGCCCCTTATGGATTCATTTCACATTAACATTTCTGTTGGCACCAGGTAGCCAAAGCTTTGGAAATAATACTGACTCATTCCAAGGTCCAAGCACATCTTTGATAGCTGAACCAGAGGGTTATCTATAAGTGTGAAGCACCTCCATGCAGAAATACTGTCCCAAAAACTCTGTTGCCCTGTCCTTTGAAGCGCCTGGTTATGATCTTTTGTCAGTGGCAGTGCTCTGTGATAAGAAAGGATGCTGAAAAGATAATCCACAGTAACTCTCTATTCCTTCAAATGTCATTTCCCTCCCTGCAATGGGGCCAGGAAATAGAACCTTGAATAAAACTCAAAGGTGTCTTTAGAAAATTCCTTGCCCTGCCAATGCTGCTGCTCCACCCAGTCTGGCCAGGACATTAACTGGTGTGAAATGTTTGATAGATGCTCTGGACTATCTCCACAGCTGTGCACCTTCTCACTGATGATGTAGCTTCTCATAATATGTCCTCTTGTTCTCACTTGTGCTATTAGAAATGCAGTTATTTTCCTATCTAGGGCTCAGAGGAAAACAGAGATAAATGCAGCAGATGTGTCACTTATTTCCCAATACATAATCAAGATTGGGCTGTTACTGTGATTGTCACAAGCTCTTCTAAACACATAGAATCAACCAGGTTGGAAGAGAGCTCCAAGCTCATCCAGTCCAACCCAGCACCTAGCCCTGGCCGACCAACCAGACCATGGCACTAAATGCCTCATCCAGCCTTTTCTTGAACACCTCCACATTCAGCCCCAAGCCAACAGGATAAAACTTCATTATTAATGTAAACCAAGACAAGCTTGGCCCTCCTGATATGCCATTGTGGCTAGCAGAAGGAACAAATTCCAGGTCCTTTAACTGCCACAAAGCAGAAGGAGTTGTTTTATCAGAAAGAGAGGAGTGCAGGCACTACTGCTCAGCCTGGGCACTCTTCAAATGCATCTCTTCCTCCTTGCTGCCAGGTACAGTACGTGGTAATTTCTCACTCTTTCCCCTCTCCATTGCTAATTAACGTGAAAAAGATGTTCCTTTCTAGCATTTAAGAATATCCTTTGCTACTATAGATGAGGCTGTAATTAACAAGACTGCACGAAAGGAGCAAAACAAGAAATGTGAGTCCTAAATTAATGAGATATTCCAGATATTATGGATTAGAGCTGTTCAACCTTGCCAGCTAGAACAATAGCAGGGGGGCAATGTCTGCTTTCTTCTGCTTAAAGTAAACCCATTTTTAATTAAAAGGAACAGACTGAGCAGAGAAAAAGCTTTTCCTTTTATTCCCTCTCCAGGAACCTATGATTTGAGGGTTTTTCTCTCTGCTCAAGATGACATGAAGGATGTTTGCTTAGCGATGCAGTCACGGGTGACTGGCACTCAGAATTACCAGGTTTGACTTTTTAATATGTTTCTTTGTAACATCTGTCACAAGATGCTTTCCACAGGGCTGTCAGAACCCTCCCAAAATCACATGGCTGCTTTCCTAGTGTGGACCAGTCAAAAGCAGAAGAAAGCTGGTACCCTGTGTGAGCTGGGTACCAGCATCCTGCCAGCTGAGCTATCCTTTAATTTGGAGAGACACATGCTAGGAGAGCAACTCGTTTAAAACTGTTCTTCCCAACTGCAACAGATGATGAAAGAGCAAGCAAGGAGCAGAGTGTGCCTGAAACCACCTCAGAGAGCGAGAGGTGAGCCGCTCTGATGTACACAGGCGCTGGGAAAAGACAGTGAACCTCTGTGTGGTGCTTCTGCAGGCTGAGAAACACCAACAAAAAAGACAGCTCAATAGGTTCCTCAAAGATGCAGAAGGGCTATGGAGACACAGCCCATAATTTGACACGTGGTTTTAATATCTGAATGGCAAGAGAAAGTATCAGAGTAAGAAACCCTTCTTCCTAGCAGGCAGGGATGCACACATGACTTAATAAATGTATTTATGAATTTAAACCCGACTGTAAACCACAGTGAAAGGTTTAACTTCTTACTCTCATGTATCTATACTTCTGTTTGTTCTTTAGCAGTGAAAGATGAAACATACAACCCCCTGCTCCTTGGCACCATGAATTAATCTGTCCTTACAGGCATCTAACTACAGTAGTTGAATCTTTCATGCTTCTTTGCCTGTCTGCCTGAGTCCCAAGTGAACAAATAGGTTTACAAACTTAAAAGACCATGTTCTTTTCAGTTGAGAGCTGTATGAAGAGGGTGTTGAACCACCAATGACACCATTACCTACTGCTATGAGAAAAGCAACATACACATTTTTTTTTCCCCTTGTGGCCATGTTCTCAAGGCTAGAAGGTCTAGGCTTTTATCAAGTCATAAACCAAATACTTTCCCTCCACACTCACTGTCTATTTCCTTGCTTTCAGTTGTGAAAATAAAAGGCAAAACACCTCCATAAAGCAAATCCAAACTCATTACTTTGCATTTCAGTCATTACACCTAAAAGTGTGAGTGATTTGCCATTGGAATGGGCTGCCCAGGGAGGTGGTGGAGTAGCTGCCAAGCAAAGCCTGGATGGGGTACTTAGTGCCATGGTCTAGTTGATTGGCTAGGGCTGGGTGACAGGTTGGACTGGATGGATTTCCAATCTGGTTGATTCTATGATTCTATGATTAAATAGGATGACTGAGTGATTGCCTACATCACCTCTCCTTTGCTGCTCTTAATTCAGCAACAGGAATTTGTATCAGTGAAAGTTTCACAAACCCAGGGAAACAAAAGGTTTTTCTCAGCCATTCTTTTTTTCTGGGCTCTGCACTGGTGAGGTTCCCTGGCTTAGTGAATTCTTTTGCTCTGCATAATAACTCTAACCAGGATGTTTCCCAGAGGATTCTAAGTTCTTTTTTTTTTCCCTAGTTAATATGGTACTTGAAAGAGGGAGGAGGAAATGAGGGAAGGGTTGAGGCAGATGTATCCATCTCTGAACAGCTTTAAAGAGCACTGACTACATTATTTCCACCAAATACACTATGTTCACAGAATCATAGAATCAACCAGGTTGGAAGAGACCTCCAAGATCATCCAGTCCAACCTATCCCCCAGCCCTACCTAGTCAACCAGACCATGGCACTAAGTGCCTCATCTAGTCAGGAATAACAAGAAATTAGATCTCACATATTATGCAGGAAACAAATCCAGCCTCAACCTCTTTTCTGATCACCCAGGTCCATCAGGAGACGAGAAGGGTGGAAAGGTATAAGAGGGCACCTTCAGGGTGCTGCAGGGTGCAGAGCAACACGCAAACTAAAAAAGCAGGCTTCTTTCAAAGGACTCCCCACTACGAAATTGGCTTTTGTGCACCAAGGACTGGCAATGAAAGATTCATTTCTGATGCAGTACCACTTGCTCCATCAAAGGCAGCCCTGTGATATTAAGGTTATTATACCCTGAGAACAGGACCCAGCTGGCACCACTAAATTTAGCTGAACATCAGGCCATGTGGGAATTTCTTACAGATGGCAGTCATCTCGCCTGCACTGGGAAAGGGAAAAGCAATATAATTTCATTACCTGCAGTGAGCCTTTGCCTGCCACATCTGTAGAGCAATGACACCACAAGAAGGCTTATTTTAAAGCGCTAGATTTCGGTCAAACAACATGGAATGGCTTTGCTCTGCATGTGAATAACCCCCAAAATGGGTCACTTTATCAACAGCCAAAGGCCATGTATTTGTTAGCTTGGCAGCTCTGCAGAATGTTTTATTATTAGCAATCATAAATGTTATCAGAGCTGTAAAGTCATCATTTGGCTTAGCACTCTTCATCGATTAAGAAGCACCCCTAATTAAAACTAGCAATATTCTGGTCTCCTTCATTAATGACATAATGGAATTAAGATGAAAAGGAGTCAGTTTGGGGATTAGTTTGTGAGTATTAATTAATTTTAGTCATTGTCATGACTTAATAAATTCTGTCTTGGAAAACATAGTTAAGTTAGGAGAGAATTTTAACCCCAGTGGGCATCCCATATTTGTTTGGTTCTAAGCCTCAGTTAGAAACCTGATGGCAGCAGGTAAATTCTACATGCCAGATTCACACTGCATTTTTGAGTCAGTCCATGTTCAAGATTTTAAATTCAGATGCTCATCTTAGCAAGACATAGAAAAATACCCACCCAAGAAATCCTGCTCTGTCTTTGCTGACCCACGAGAGAGAAAAATAGATCAGTGAAGAAAAACTCCAAGGATGGGCAGATCTCCAAAATCAAATATCTCTATATCTATTTACATCTTCTCTATATCTATTTACATCTCTAGCTATATATCACAGAATCAACCAGGTTGGAAAAGACTTCCAAGATCATCCAGTCCAACCTAGCACCCAGCCCTATCCAGTCAACTAGACCATGGCACCAAGTGCCTCATCCAGTCTTTTCTTATCATTAATCATTAGACAAATACAGATACTATATATGCTATTTAGTGTCTTTTTAAAGGCTTTCATAGGCAAGATGGAAACTATTATCACATCCAGCTCCGTAATGCTGTCTTTAGCTACAGAGCAACACCACAGCAGTACTTGAATCACAGGGCTTGGAAGGGACCTCTGGAGATCACCTAGTCCAACCCCTCTGCTCAAAAGTAAGCCTGCTACAGAGCCCAAGAAGATTCAGCACTAATAGATCTTGACAAGGTACCTCAGCCAGGATGTCAGATGCTCATCCAGTGCTGTCTGTGCCAAATCAGTTGTCCAGGTTCAGTGACCTGAGGAGTATCAAAATGTCTTCTGTCAACAGGACGTGAGGGCTGTATTGTGTTAGAGCACACATCCAGCACCTGCTGTGGCAGGATTTAATAGCAACATAATCCTTGAAACAGGCACTTCAGCTGACAAGTTGACAGCAGGAAAGACAGAAAGACAGGAAGAAGAAACTGAGAGGATATTATCTGATGCGGAGAATTAAATCCTCTGGACACTACAGCGCCTCATACTACAGGTCAGTATTGGACAAAGGCAAAGCTTTAACCAACTGTGATTTGGTACACCAAAATATTACTTACATGTCATTGCATTAATTATAAATACTCTTATTAAGTAACAGCAACAAATGTGTGACAGGTGTCCAGGTTGCCATGTATTTACTGTTACATAGTTTTCAGTTGTGCCAGGGCAGGTCTAGGCTGGATGTTAGGATGAAGTTGTTGGCAGAGAGAGTGATTGGCATTGGAATGAGCTGCCCAGGGAGGTGGTAGAGTCACCATCCCTGGAGGTGTTCAAGAAAAGCCTGGATGAGGCACTTGGTGCCATGGTCTGGTTGATTGGATAGGGCTGGGTGCTAGGTTGGACTGGATGATCATGGAGGTCTCTTCCAACCTGGTTGATTCTATGATTCCTTCTATGATTCTATGATTCCTTAACTGAATACTCTCCAGCTGAGCACTGTAGAGAACAAGGCAGAATATTTGTGGGTTTTTTTCCCCTCTGCCTTATTTTTTGAAAGCCCAACGACCTTCCAGTTCAGAAATGACTGGAAACTTGTCAAGGATATACTTTTTGTCACAAGTATGTTTGTTGGGTGACTCTTTTTAGTTTTGGTCTTATCTGCAAGGCTGGAAAATGGACACTTTGGTCTGCTTTTAAACTGGAAATTAAATTGCTTTTAACTGCAAACTTCAAAATACTTAATAGAAAAGTGGTTTGTGTCCTTATGTGTAATCCTTATTTGCAAAGAAAAGGGCACAGTTTGTGACCTGGTTGCCAGGCAACTGTATGGAAGCACAAAACCATTTCCTTAAGATGTGCTGCCCCAGTGCCACAGTCCTCTCTAAACCTGAGTGTAAGAGGCTTTGAGAGTATTCTGGAGAGACCACATAAGTGGCATTGTGACTGGAGCTGCACAGACTGGAGTTCTTTTATGACCACATTGTTTACAATGTTGAGTAACTACAGATCAGAGGAAATAGCAAGGTCTGTTTAGCTTCGTCTGTGGGCTGGAATGTGAACTTCTCGCTCGCACAGCTGGAATGAAAGAATGGCTATTGATCCACTGGGTGAAAATACACACACCTTGGCTACTGGCAAGCAATGCTAATGCCTGCAAGCATTACTCTGAGGGGTGGTTTAGCTTCTTTTCAAAACTTTTGACTTTCACCACACACACTCATCCACATTCCAATGTCCTCTCCAATGGTTTTAGTTATTTTCCCCCCCTTGTCCACATAGAAATTTCACAATATCACAGTATCACCAAGGTTGGAAGAGACCTCACAGATCATCAAGTCACAGTATCACAGTATCATCAGGGTTGGAAAAGACCTCACAGATCATCAAGTCCAACCCTTTACCACAGAGCTCAAGGCCAGACCATGGCACCAAGTGCCACGTCCAGTCCTGCCTTGAACAGCTCCAGGGACGACGACTCCACCACCTCCCCGGGCAGCCCATTCCAGTGTCCAATGACTCTCTCAGGGAAGAACTTTCTCCTCACCTCCAGCCTAAATCTCCCCTGGCGCAGCCTGAGGCTGTGTCCTCTCGTTCTGGTGCTGGCCACCTGAGAGAAGAGAGCAACCTCCCCCTGGCCACAACCACCCCTCAGGTAGTTGTAGACAGCAATAAGGTCTCCCCTGAGCCTCCTCTTCTCCAGGCTAACCAATCCCAGCCCTCGTAGGGCTGTGCTCAAGGCCTCTCCCCAGCCTCGTCGCCCTTCTCTGGACACGCTCAAGCATCTCAATGTCCCTCCTAAACTGGGGGGCCCAGAACTGAACACAGTACTCAAGGTGTGGTCTAACCAGTGCAGAGTACAGGGGCAGAATGACCTCCCCTGCTGCTGACCACACTGAAAAGATGCTAACATGTTTTTGGACTGTAGTTCTCTGAGACACAAGCACCAGGAATAGATTTCACTTCAGTTGTGTACCAACCTCTCATTTGAAGGATAAAAACTTCAGAATAGCAACATTAAGTCCTGCATATAAATCTTACCAGGTACACCTCCAGCATACACAGATAAAAGAGTAACTCATCCCTCATTATTTGTCATAATTCTGTGTTGTTGTGTTGGCTGTTCTAGAAATAGCAGGTCTGAAGACTGGCAGGGATTCCCCCAGTCATCACCTTCAAGAAGGGAAACTGCTACTCACAGTCTGGCAATCAATGTCCCACCTGAAGGCAGCCAAGTAATCCTCAGACTAGACGGAATTGATTTGTACAGCTTTATCAAAGCAAGAGGATTAATTCTCCCCACCAACATGGCTTTATTCAGTCCTGTCTCACACAGTCTTCACCATCACCTAGGAAAAGGATGCACAAAAGTGACAGCACACACACATATGAAAACATACCCCAGGGCTAGAGGAAAACTTCTAACAAGAAACCTTTTGGAAGCAAGAGAGACCAAAAAATAACCTCCCAACTCCTCACTCACCCCAATAGCTTGCTTTGGCTTTTTGAGTGCCAGCAGATTCACTACATGAACTGCCTGCAGTGAAATGCTAATGAAACGATGCCCATTCCCAGAAAGCAGAAGGCTGCTCAACCATTCCCTAGCTTCAAGTACATCAATAAAAATCCAACCCCAACCCCCCCAAGCTTACCTCCTTCCTCTGGGCCACGTATGCAAAGAGCTGCATTCTTTCTAGACACAGAACTGCAAGTTTCAGTGACCTTTTCAGCCCATTCCAGGTGTGTTACGTGGAAAGAAAGGTTGGTTTTGACATAGGTAGAGATTAGCACTGGCTGCAGATAAGACAGGATCACAGCTTCTTGCACTTGCACACTGAAAATCCTCAAGTAGAGCAAACTGTCTGCAGTCAGGTTACAGGTTTCTACAACTGAGATGCAGTAAATGTCAGCTAGGGACAGCTATTTGCCTAGAACAAATCCATGTTGTGTTTGCTGGGTACGGTTTGGTGCTGGCTGCTTTCAGGATTTCACATTTCTGATGATTTGTTTTGACCAGGATTTTGCTGCTTCTAACACACATGAAGAACCTTGTCTTTGCAAATAGCATGACTGCTGATCAGCACTTTGCCATTATTTCATCAGCTCTTCAGTTTGCTTTCTTTTAAAACTTGTTGTGATTTGCCCAGAGAGAGAACTTTCCCCTCTGCAATAACTACCTTTGAGTAGGAGAGCATATAGAAGATGTCAGGGTGAAACACTACTCCTATCAGCAAGGAAGAGACAGCTGTTGGATGAGACTGTTGAAGGACAGGTCAAACTGGAGCAGGGAGAGTAGCTAAAGGAAATAAAACATCTGTCTGCTTGCTTTTTAAATGGATTGAGAAGTGAGGAAAGGCAAACTGACACAACCAAATCACTTTCAGTCTACTAACTGCTGTACTGCACTGCTGTGGGTAGTAAAGAGGAGCGTGGGAGCTTACAAGTTACAGCTACTCACCGTTGCCTGCCAGAGGAAGGCAAAGCAGCACTGCATCAGGCCATTCCCCTCCCAGGGCACTACTTCCTAACAGATTCACATCTCAGCCAGATGAGGTATAGGAATGCTTAAGTTAGGCCAATAACGCCACAAGAACACCTAAGTTAGGCCAAGAACGCCACAAGAACACCTAAGTTAGGCCAAGAACGCCACAAGAACACCTAAGTTAGGCCAATAGTACCACAAGAACACCTAAGTTAGGCCAATAGTGCCACAAGAACACCTAAGTTAGACCAGTAACAACCCAAGAACGCCTAAGTTAGGCCAAAAATGCCACAAGAACGCCTAAGTTAGGCCAATAGTGCCACAAGAACACCTAAGTTAGGCCAATAGTGCCACAAGAACACCTAAGTTAGGCCAATAGTGCCACAAGAACACCTAAGTTAGGCCAATAGTGCCACAAGAACACCTAAGTTAGACCAGTAACAACCCAAGAACGCCTAAGTTAGGCCAAAAATGCCACAAGAACGCCTAAGTTAGGCCAATAGTGCCACAAGAACACCTAAGTTAGGCCAATAGTGCCACAAGAACACCTAAGTTAGGCCAATAGTGCCACAAGAACACCTAAGTTAGGCCAATAGTGCCACAAGAACACCTAAGTTAGGCCAATAACGCCACAAGAACACCTAAGTTAGGCCAATAACGCCACAAGAACACCTAAGTTAGGCCAATAACATCACAAGAACGCCTAAGTTAGGCCAATAACAACACAAGAACACCTAAGTTAGGCCAATAACACCACAAGAACACCTAAGTAAGGCCAAGAACGCCACAAGAACACCTAAGTTAGGCCAAGAACACCACAAGAACACCTAAGTTAGGCCAAGAACGCCACAAGAACACCTAAGTTAGGCCAATAACACCACAAGAACGCCTAAGTTAGGCCAGTAACACCACAAGAACACCTAAGTTAGGCCAATAACGCCACAAGAACACCTAAGTTAGGCCAAGAACGCCACAAGAACACCTAAGTTAGGCCAATAGTGCCACAAGAACGCCTAAGTTAGGCCAAGAACGCCACAAGAACACCTAAGTTAGGCCAATAACACCACAAGAACGCCTAAGTTAGGCCAGTAACACCACAAGAACACCTAAGTTAGGCCAATAACGCCACAAGAACACCTAAGTTAGGCCAAGAACGCCACAAGAACACCTAAGTTAGGCCAATAACACCACAAGAACGCCTAAGTTAGGCCAAGAACGCCACAAGAACACCTAAGTTAGGCCAATAACACCACAAGAACGCCTAAGTTAGGCCAGTAACACCACAAGAACACCTAAGTTAGGCCAATAACGCCACAAGAATGCCTAAGTTAGGCCAATAACACCACAAGAACACCTAAGTAAGGCCAAGAACGCCACAAGAACACCTAAGTTAGGCCAATAGTGCCACAAGAACACCTAAGTTAGGCCAATAACGCCACAAGAACACCTAAGTTAGGCCAATAACGCCACAAGAACACCTAAGTTAGGCCAATAACACCACAAGAACACCTAAGTTAGGCCAAGAACGCCACAAGAACACCTAAGTTAGGCCAAGAACGCCACAAGAACACCTAAGTTAGGCCAATAACACCACAAGAACGCCTAAGTTAGGCCAGTAACACCACAAGAACACCTAAGTTAGGCCAATAACGCCACAAGAACACCTAAGTTAGGCCAAGAACGCCACAAGAACACCTAAGTTAGGCCAATAACACCACAAGAACGCCTAAGTTAGGCCAAGAACGCCACAAGAACACCTAAGTTAGGCCAATAACACCACAAGAATGCCTAAGTTAGGCCAGTAACACCACAAGAACACATAAGTTAGGCCAATAACGCCACAAGAATGCCTAAGTTAGGCCAATAACACCACAAGAACACCTAAGTAAGGCCAAGAACGCCACAAGAACACCTAAGTTAGGCCAATAGTGCCACAAGAACACCTAAGTTAGGCCAATAACGCCACAAGAACACCTAAGTTAGGCCAATAACACCACAAGAACACCTAAGTTAGGCCAATAACGCCACAAGAACACCTAAGTTAGGCCAAGAACGCCACAAGAACACCTAAGTTAGGCCAATAACACCACAGGAACACCTAAGTGAGACCCGTGAGGGTGGTGAGACCCTGGCACAGGTTGTCCGGGGGAGGTTGTGGCTGCTCCCTCCCTGGAGGTGTTCAAGGCCAGGTTGGGTGAAGCCTTGAGCAACCTGCTCTAGTGGGAGGTGTCCCTGCCTATGGCAGGGGGTTGGAACTGGCTGAGCTTTGAGGTCCCTTCCAACCTAACCCATTCTATGACATCCTTTTAACCCTGCATTTCTGTGGCTGCTTCAGTGCTGAAGAAGGGACCAGTTGTGATAGCAGGTAGGAAAAAAAACCCCAACCAATCAAACATCCTTTATTAAGTGAGCAGATCTGAAATGGTGTTACTGAAAGGCAAGTGTACATGGACCTGTTTTTACAGTTACTGCCATGAGTTGCACTTCCACACTGTTTGCACAGATTTATTGATTCTCCCCACCCCACCCCCCCATAATGTAACTGCCTCTTAATTGTTGAGTTAAAACCTAATCTGCATTAAAGGTACATGAAATAGACCAGACTGAGAAAATACTTGAGAAGAGCTTTTCTGCTTAACAAACTAATTGATGGTATGCAATGAGTGGTCAGGTAGAACAAGAGTTGAAAAAATGGACTGGATCATGAAGCATTTTTTTTTTTCAAGCATCCATTTTGGATTATTGCTGGAAGGTACTAATTGGTCTATTCTAGACTAATTTACAACCATTCATAAAACAGTGGAAAATGCATGCTTTAGAAACTGGATAGATTTCATGCCTCTGGGCTAAAAAGAACATGAAGATGGAAGCAAGTGGTGGGCATTTTGAGTGGCATTTAGTAGTGCTCAGAGTTTTTTTCCTTTTGTGCTAATAGACTCTTCCATTTTGTTCTCCTTTCTTTCAGAGGGTTTTTTATCTTCGGGCTTAGTCCAGGGAGGGCTGTGCAACTTCTGCTGAAGGTGGGGAAAAAAAAGCATCAGCATTCCAGGCAAGAGATTCACATAAGTCAGCAAACAATGAAATGTTAAAAATCCATGGCAGTAGAGCATGCTCAGCTGTGTTTCTAGCAAAGTCATCTGTCAGTCTTAAAGCTTCCTGCTCTAGCAGGGGGTGTTGGACTCGATGATCTCTTTCATAGAATCAACCAGGTTGGAAGAGACCTCCAAGATCATCCAGGCCAACCTAGCACTCAGCCCTATCACCGTGGCACTAAGTGCCCCATCCAGGCACGGCGACTCCACCACCTCCCTGGGCAGCCCATTCCAATGCCAATCACTCTCTCTGCCAACAACTTCCTCCTATCATCCAGCCTGTACCTACCCTGGCACAACTTGGGACTGTGTCCCCTTGTTTCGTTGCTGGTTCCATGGGATAAGAGACAAACCCCACCTGGCTACAGCCTCCCTTCAGCAATGAGGTCTGCCCTTAGCCTCCTCTGCTGCAGGCTGCACACCCCCAGCTCCCTCAGCCTCTCCTCACAGGGCTGTGCTCCAGGCCTCTCACCAGCTTCACTGCTCTTCTCTGGACATGTTCTAGTATCTCAATAATGAGGAAGAAGTTCTTTACAGTGAAGGTGGTGAGCCACTGGCATAGGTTGCCCAAGGAGGTAGGAACTGGATGATATTTGAGGTCCCTTCCAACCTAAATCATACAATGAATCTATGAATTATTTTGTGCATCTCTATGTGCTATGGACATCAGACTACCAAATGAAGCTTTTCACCACTGGGATTGTTCATTTCTTCTTTAATGGGCTGCATAGGGAGGTGGTGGAGTTGCTGTCTCTGGAGGTCTTCAAGCAAAGCCTGGATGAGGCACTCAGTGTCATGGCCTGGTTGATTGGCTAGGGCTGGGTGCTAGGTTGGGCGGGATGAGCTTGGAGGTCTCTTCCAACCTGGTCTACTCTATTCCATCCCATTCTACTCTATTCCAGCATTCAATGGTTTTACAGAGTTTTACCACCACAAGCCATTCTGAAAAGACCAACTTGAAAGGTCCCAAGTCTGAACTGAGTAATCAGTTCTGTTTCATTTGTGTAGACCATGTAAGGGTACTTCAAATACTGGCATGCTTCATGAAACATTTCAGTTAAAAAAGCCACAACCTGAGAATTACTCAGAAATAAGATACCTGAAAGCTTGTCTCTGTTTCTGCTGTCTTCAAATGAGATGTTGAATTACCACGATTCCCCAAACAGGTCTTGCCAGCCTGCCAACACAAATGTTAGAAGTAATCATGACATATTTTTTTCCTAAAACATTCCTGCTTTCCTCAAAAGGAAAAAAAAAAAAACCAGACTGTTTTTTTTAACCTGGTTGATGAAATTAAAGAAAATAAAGTTTTCATAGCCAAGTGAATCCCAAACTCATCCCTGTTAATCCCTATGATAATCTAATTGTGACTGCAAAACCAACACTTCCCTGGCTCCTTTTTTAAGCCTCACATTGAAATTTAAAACAACAAAAAAGTGAAGTTTATTCTGAGAATGGTTCTATGGAACAGGTAAGTGTGCCAGGGTAGGTATAGGCTGGATATTAGGAAGAAGTTCTTCACAGAGAGAGTGATTTCCCGTTGGAATGGGCTGCCCAGGGAGGTGGTGGAGGCACCGTCCCTGGGGGTCTTCAAGAAAAGACTGGATGAGGCACTTAGTGCCATGGTCTGGTTGATTGGTTAGGGCTGGGTGCTAGGTTGGACTGGATGATCTTGGAGATCTCTTCCAACCTGGTTGATTCTATGATTCTATGATTCTATAATAGTCTGTTATGCATGAGAAAATCATAGAATCAACCAGGTTGGAAGAGACCCCCAAAATAATCCAGTCCAACCTAGCACCCAGCCCTATCCAGTCATCTAGACCATGGCACTAAGTGCCCCAGCCAGGCTTGGCTTCAACACCTGCAGGGACAATGACTCCACCTCCTCCCTGGGCAGCCCATTCCAATGCCAATCACTCTCTCTGCCAACAACTTCCTCCTAACATCCAGCCTAGACCTGTCCTGGCACAACTTGAAACTGTGTCCCCTTGTTCTGTTGCTGCTTGGCTACTACTTCCCTTCAGGTAGTTGCAGACAGCAATGAGCTCTGCCCTGAGCCTCCTCTTCTGCAGGCTGCACACCCCCAGCTCCCTCAGCCTCTCCTCATAAGGCTGTGCTCCAGGCCCTTCACCAGCTTTGTTGCCCTTCTCTGGACATGTTCCAGTGACTCAACACATTGCAGTATCTCAACATCTTGACAGTAACAAACAGCTGAAAACTGGCATTAATTTTAGGACTGCTGTGTTATTATTCTCTTTTCTAGACTGCTCCATCTCCTTGGCATAAGAAGTGCCCAAATGGGGAAGTGAGATGACACTCAAGGTGTAGAAATCCTTGTTAGCCTCACTGCTGTCCTTTTATGCCAGCAATAATGACACTTTCTTTGTCAATATGCTTTTTACTATCTGGAAAACAGAGCTGAATGGCATAAAATTAACTCCACATTAGACTTTTTGAACCAAAGAGATCTCCTGTTACGAGTCTTAAGTACAGATTTAACCAGGGCTGAAATTCCTGCTGTAATTAAATTAAAGTTCCTTCAGGAGCAGGATTAATGATGCCATAACTGAAGAAATGAAAATGTGAAATACACTCAAACACTGATAAACTTTAGTCATTACTTTAAAATGGGACCACACTGGAATTTCTTTACTGTTTTTTGTAATTAAAACTGGTAGGTACACTTAAATAGAGTACTAAAAAATGAAGTATGTTTACGTCATCCAGAGGAAGACTATGAGGATGATCAGAGTGCTGGAGCACCTCTATGTGGATAGGCTGACAGAAGTTCAAGGCTGATTTAGACTTGATATTGGAAAGAAATCATTTACAATGAAGGTGATGAGACACTGGAACAGGTTGCTCAGGGAGGTCATAGACATCACCTCCCTGGAGGTGTTTCAGGGCAGTTTGGATGATTAAGGGACTGGAGCACTGCCTGATGAGGACAGGCTGAGGGACCTGGGAATTTTTAGTCTGGAGAAGAGAAGACTGAGAGGGGATTTAATAAATGCTTATAAATATCTGAGGGCTGGGGGTCAGAAGGCAGGGAACAGGCTCTGCTCACTGCTCTCTGGGATAGGACAAGGAGCAATGGGTGCAAGTTGCAGCACAGGAGGTTCCAGCTCAACACAAGGGGGAACTTCCTACTGGAAGGGTCATAGAGCACTGGAACAGGCTCCTCAGAGAGGTTGTGGAGTCTCTTTCTCTGGAGACTTTCAAGGCCTGTCTGGATGTGTTCCTCTGTGATCTGTCCTAGATTGTGTGGTCCTGCTGGGGGGGGTTGGACTCGATGATCTCTTTGGGTCCCTTCCAACCCCTGACATCCTGTATGTGATCCTGTGTGTGAATAAAAAGAAAAAAAAATCCTAAATATTATGAAGTTAGGAGAAATTATTTTTTTTGAGAGATTTTCTTGAGAAAAGGGAAAGTAAATCCTAATTTATCCTTCAGCAATTGAAACCACAATGCAATACAATACAAATTACCTTGCTGAGCAGAGAACACTGAAAACAAACACCCTGACGTGCACATCAAATATCAAGAAATTCTATAAACACCCTTTTGCTAGAACTGATGTTAGATTAGAGTTAATTAAAAAGGAAGAGATTGACAAGGGGGAAAGAAATTCATTAAAGTTTTGCACTTGAGAAATTCTGTTGGTCCCTTGCCTGTAACGAAGCTGATCTAGGAACAGGTGCGAATATGAAACAGGTTATTGGGAAAGCTGCTTGGAGAGGGGACAGCTGCCCCCCTCCTGCAAGCTTCTAGAGTCAGGGGCACTGCCAAGGATTTTACAGCACTTCAAAGGGGCTTTAGTCGTGTTCAAGCTACTGAAGAACCTTTGAGATGCTCTTATTATGTGATTGATGGTGAGGAGTCTTCTTTGATTTTTTTTTTCCCTGCTATAGTCAAAAGTCAGATTAATGCTGCATTATAGGGGAAAATCAGGGTAGCATTAGTGATAAAAAGCTCATACAGGATTTAGTCTTTTTATGACAAAACAAAACAAAACAAAAAAAAACCCCACCCAACAAATACCAACAGGTAGTTTTTGTTCCAGAAAGTCATAGAATCACAGAATCAACCAGGTTGGAAGAGACCTCCAAGATCATCCAGTCCAACCTAGCACCCAGCCCTGGCCAATCAACCAGACCATGGCACTAAGTGCCTCATCCAGGATTTTCTTGAACACCCTCCAGGGATGGTGACTCCACCACCTCCCTGGGCAGCCCATTCCAATGCCAATCACTCTCTCTGACAACAACTTCCTCCTAACATTCAGCCTGTACTTCCCCCTGCACAACTTGAGACTGTGTCCCCTTCTTTTGTTGCTGGTTGCCTGGGAGAAGAGCCCAACCCCACCTGGCTACAGCCTCCCTTCAGGCAGCTGCAGCCAGCAATGAGCTCTGCCCTGAGCCTCCTCTGCTGCAGGCTGTACACCCCCAGCTCCCTCAGCCTCCTCCTCACAGGGCTGTGCTCCAGGCCCCTCCCCAGCTTTGTCGCCCTCCTGTGGACATGTTCAAGCATCTCAATACCTTTCTGAAGCTTAGGGGCCCAAAACTGGACACAGCACTTAAGGAGTAACTTTGAATGAGCTAATTTAAAATTAATTAGATAATTAAACAATCCATAATTTAACTCTATATACTAAAAAAACCCCAAACCCTTAGGTAACCAGTTTCACCAATACAACAGATAGGAGATAACAAATAAAATCAATCAAAATTCATAAATATATAGAGTAAACATTTAAGATGCATGCATTACACTTGAGAAAAAAAAACCAAGCCAACAAACTAATGGTTGCCTTAAAGAAAATAAATCAAATGATAAACCCAATGCTGCATAAAAGGCTAATAATTCATATTCTTTTCATAGACCTGATGAAGGCTGTCTTGGTAGGAAAAGAGCAGTGAAGATTTATGTCTGTCATATTCATTCACTCAGAGTTGTTCTCCTTTTAGGAGCACACCATATGGATGACTGCTGGAGAAAGGGAGTAGAACTGGACATTTTTCTAACCAGAGCAGCTCTGTGTCTTGGCATTGTTAATGCATAAAGCATTTGTTATTGATTCCTTGGCACAGGGAAACCTTTGTGTATCGTTAACAAATAAAGTACAGATCGAACTACAGTGATGACTTCCAATATGTCACCAGTCAGCAGCAGTTCAATAGCCAGAGGTGTGAGCAGTCCAAATGAATGACCTAGCCTCATCCATGGGCCTTTCAGTTCAATACTTAAAGCCAAGGCACAACAACACAGAATCATAGTACGGTTTGGGTTGGAAAGGACCTCCAAAGGTTGTCTAGTCCAACCTCCCTGCAGTCAGCAGGGATGCTAGATCAGGCTGCTCGAAGCCTTGTCAAGCCTCACCTTGAATATCTCCAGGCAGGGGGCCTCCCTGGGCAACCTGTTAAAGTATTCCACCAGCCTCCTGGTGCAGAATATGGTCCTAACATCCAAGCTAAATTGCTTTCTCTCTAATTTCAAACCATTGCCCCTCATCCTATCACTGAAGGCCTTTGCAAACAGTTCCTCTGCAACCTTCTCATAGCCCACTTCAAGTATTGGAAGGTCACTGTTAGGTGTCCCTGAAGCCTTCTCTTCTCCAGGCTGAACAACCCCAGCTCCCTCAGCCTGTCTTCATAGCAAAGGTGCTCCAGCCCTGTGACTTTTTTGTAGCCCTCCTCTGGAGCCACTCCATCAAATCCATCTCTTGCTATAACTGCAAACTGGACTTAACCTAAACTCAACCTTATACATCTGCACCCTCATGCACATATAGGAACACATGCACATATATACACACACCTCTGTCTGTAAGTGCTTGTGTAGCTATGTGTGCACACAAACACACACCTGTCCCCCATCCTTTCCCTCCTCTAAAATCCACCTTAGATAAATAGGGAAATACCAACCAAATGAACTAGAACACTTCTCACAGCCACGAATGCCATAGAGGCAAAAAAAGAAAAGGCAGACCTTAAATATATATTTAGTTAGGTCCCTCCTATGCCAACTGCTGGAAGATTGTTATGGTTGCTGTCCTATGCAAGTCTCTCATTCTGTCAGACTCACTCCTGTGAGGGGTACAATAATTGTGCACATGCAGAATGATAGCTTGACATGGTGGAAACAAGACAACGGCAGCTATAATTGCTTTTGGAAAAGATAGGGGTTGAAATGCTGTCAATGTGGTTTTGCTGTCTTATGAAGATGATATTTCACAAGTGCCTGCTGGAAGGATGCTGGGGATTTGCCAAGCTTTCAGCTGAGATGTCAGCATATTAGGGACACGAGGCTGAACTCATACCTTGGTGTTTCTCCCACAAGAGCTTTCTCTATTTCACAGAATCATAGAATCAACCAGGTTGGAAGAGACCTCCAAGATCATCCAGTCCAACCTAGCACCCAGCCCTGGCCAATCAACCAGACCATGGCACTAAGTGCCCCAGCCAGGCTTGGCTTCAACACCTCCAGGCATGGCCACTCCACCACCTCCCTGGGCAGCCCATTCCAATGCCAATCACTCTCTCTGCCAACAACTTCCTCCTAACATTCAGCCTGTACTTCCCCCTGCACAACTTGAGACTGTGTCCCCTTCTTTTGTTGCTGGTTGCCTGGGAGAAGAGACCAACCCCACCTGGCTACAGCCTCCCTTCAGGCAGCTGCAGACAGCGATGAGCTCTGCCCTGAGCTGCACACCCCCAGCTCCCTCAGCCTCTCCTCACAGGGTTTATGCTCCAGGCCCCTCCCCAGCTTTGTCACTCTCTTCTGGACACCTTCCAGCACCTCAACATCTCTCTTCAACAGAGGAGCCCAGAATTGGACACAGTACTGAAGGTGTGGCCTGACCAGGATTGAGTACAAGGGAAGAATAACCTCTCTTGTCCTGCTGGCCACACTGTTCTGATCCAGGCCAGGATGCCATTGGCTCTCTTGGCCACCCAGGCTTTTAAGACAAGCTCTAGAAGAAGTTTATTCAAAGAATTAATACTGTTTAGAAAGGTTGCTTCTAGGAAAGCTAATAAAATGTTAAGACTATAATAAAAGACAACAACAACAACAATCCAAGTAGAAACAATGTTCAGAAGTTAAAATAAAGGCAATAAAATCCCAGAACAATGAGGTCTCAAGCCAGCCTTGCTAGTTTACTGCAACTCCATTGACTTCTCTTGTGCCATCAGAATAAATCAGGCTGTAATTTAAGATCCTGTCAGCACTACTTCAAGGAGGAGCTGGTTTTCATGCCATGTGTAACAGGGCACCTCACAACATGGACTGTTTTCCCTGCTGCTGTTCAGAAAGCTGCATGGTGAGGAGCAGGAACATCACAGAAAGGAAGAAAGTTGTGCCTGCACATAATCTCTGTTGGTCACAGATTTTGACATCTGTGCTGGCTTCATGGGAGGACAAGGAACAGGCACTGCTACTCTGTCACCATCAGAAGCAAGTCCAGGTAACTCCTTAGGCAATGCAGTCTCAACTCCTGCGTAAAGACTTCAAGTACAGAATACATAATACATTCCCTGTGCCCCTTCTTAATGCTTCCAGAGTTCAGCCAAGCAAGAGATGAAAAACCTACCATTTCCTTCTTTTTAAGAGAGAAATTTCTAATACCAGGAGGAAATAAAGGCTCCATAGCTAGATAACTGCCCGACTACCTGCAGGGAGGCTGTAGCCAGGTGGGGGTTGGTCTCTTCTGCCAGGCAACCAGCAACAGAACAAGGGGACACAGCCTCAAGTTGTGCAGGGGGAAGTACAGGCTGGATGCTAGGAGGAAGTTTTTCACAGAGAGAGTGATTGGCATTGGAATGGGCTGCCCAGGGAGGTGGTGGAGTCACCGTCCCTGGAGGTGTTCAAGAGGAGACTGGATGAGGCACTTGGTGTCATGGTCTGGTTGACTGGATAGGGCTGGGTGCTAGGTTGGACTGGATGATCTTGGAGGTCTCTTCCAACCTGGTTGATTCTATGATTCTACCTTAGCTTATGCCTTTCTCAGGATCCAGAAGAGTAGTAGGTGGATCTAAGGTCAATATAAAAACACTACTAAATAATATTGGCTATTTTCTTGTTTGTGTCTGAAGGTGGATGGAGAACGCAGCTCAAAAGGCAGAGGGCACAGCAAGGGTGGGCAAGATTAAATACTTGGGAAGCTGTAAACTAAGAAGGTAACTTAACCCTTTATCTAGATGAAAAAACAAACCACTGGATGGCTAAAATCTTGCAACATTTTTGAAAGGGCAAGTTGTTAGCAGGGTGAAAAGCTGTCTTATAGTGAACTTCTCATACAAACTACAACAACATTCAGTGCACTGTTTTGCATTTAAGTAACTGACAGCAAAAAAAAGTGCCGATGGTATCCTCCAACCCTACCCTCACTACTGAGCTCTGTTTCCTGCCATTAGCACCTGGAACACAATGGGCACTTTAACCCTTGGCTAGGTTCTGTGCTTTATTCTGCCTTTCTTTAAGCAGACTGGGGGTGACAGTTTCAAAGGCAGACTAACTCCTGGTCGCACCTCTGATTTTTTAGAGTTCAGTCATTATTGGCTCTATTCACTGGCCACAGGCAGTGCTTACCCCCCTTAGGCTGAAAGGAGCATTTGGACTGTTTCATTGTTTTCCTCATCCAGCTAAGCTTAACATTTAGCAAGGCTTTAACTGGAAGCATCATCACCTTTAGAGGCTCATCAGAGACAAAGAGCAATTCTGCTGTAGGTATTTTCTCCAGTTGCTAAAGACTGCTCAGCCAGGTACACTTTGCCCTAGCTTCATCAGCATGTGCCCACACAAGAAATCTCCTTTTTCAACATTCAGGAAGCAAACCTTCAATGTTTATAATCATAGCCTGTCTTTATCCAAGTACACAGTTATCAAGTAAATGATGACTAGTCCTTGAAGTAGTTTAATGACTCAGAGCAAAGAAACAAGACAGAAAGATGAATTTCTCTGAAACTGAGACTCCTGTCCTGTCTCCTTTCTTTAATATTTCCTTATTTTAATTAAAACAAAATACAATAATTGAGTGTGTTCCATCTAACCCCTAGTGACAGATCCCAGGATTTCCCCCAGGAATTAATTAATTTTACAGAACAATCTCTGTATTTTGTGTGTGGAAGCATCCTACCATTAATTTGTCCTGACTGTTATTTCCAGTGAGTTATATTACAGTCAGTAAATGGTATATGCTGGGGCATTCATCATATAGTATCAAAACCAGTCTATCTTTATTGATAATATGGATGAGGGGATTGAGTCCAGCATCAATAAGTTTGCAGATGACACCAAGATAGGAGCAGCTGTGGAGCTGTTGGAAGGTAGGAGAGCCCTGCAGAGGGACCTGGACAGGCTGCATGGGTAGGCAGAGGCCAATGGGATGAGACTGAGCTTCTGCTGGGGGACATATAGGCTGGATGTTAGGAGGAAGTTGTTGGCAGAGAGAGTGATTGGCAATGGAATGGGCTGCCCAGGGAGGTGGTGGAGTTGTTGTCCTTAGAGGTGTTCAAGCAAAGCCTGGATGGGGCACTTAGTGCCATGGTCTGGTTGTCTGGCTAGGGCTGGGTGCTAGGTTGGACTGGATGAGCTTGGAGGTCTCTTCCAACCTGCTTGATTCTGTGATCCTAAAAAGGATCTAACATTTGAACATTCAATTGTAAAAGCTCTAACATCCAGCACAGAGAATTCCAAGTAGCCTCCTTCAAAGTTAGCTTGGGCAGCATTTACAGCTTTTATGACCAAGCACAGCAGAATTTTCATTTCATCTGTGTATCAAAGCTCAACATGAGCTGGAAGTGTGAGTGCAGCCCTGACAGACAACTGTGTCTTGGGTTGCAGCAAGAGCAGTGTGGCCAGCAGGGCAAGAGAGGTGATTCTCTCCCTTTGCTCTGCTCTCCTCAGACCCCACCTGTAGTACTATGTACAGTTCTGGAGCCCCCAACGCAAGAAGGACATGGAACTGTTGGAGCAGAGGACCACAAAGATGCTGAGAGGGCTGCAGCAGCTCTGCTATGAGGGCAGGCTATGAGAGTTAGGGCTCTTCAGCCTGGAGAGGAGAAGGCTTTAAGGAGACCTTATAGTCAATATATAGAAGTGAGCTACAGGAAGGCTGGGGAGGGACTTTTTGCAAGGTCTTGTAATGACTGAACAAAGAGTAATGGGTTTAAACTGAAGAGGAGAGATTGAAACTAGATGTTAGGAAGAAGTTCTTTCCAGTGAGGGTGGTGAGACACTGGCACAGGTTGCCCAGGGAGGTTGTGGCTGCTCTCTCCCTGGAGGTGTTCAAGGCCAGGTTGGACGAATCCTTGAGCAACCTGTTCTAGTGGGAGGTGTCACTGCCTATGGCAGGGGGTTGGAACTGGCTGAGCTTTGAGGTCCCTTCCAACCTAAACCATTCTATGATTCTATAGAATGTCTTTGGTTATCACAGTATCACTGAATATCTTTGGTTGGAAGAGACCTTCAAGACTGTCTAGGCCAATCTTCTACCTAGCACTGCAAGATCACCACTAAACCATGTTCCTAAACACCAGCCCCATGCCCAGCTTAAGTACCTCCAGGGATGGAAGCTCCACAACTGCCCTGTGCAGAGAGAGAAACAGACCAAATTCAGTGATGCTGAGCACTTGCCAGTTGCTGTGCATAAACTTTAAGAATCACATTAATGATCTATTGGTGTTTATGAACTAAAACTTCCCTACAGGTGGCTTTTGCTTTAAGCAATCCACTCATGAAGAGGAAAACAAATCTGGAAGAGAACATGAGAAATTTAACAAGCTAGAAAAACTGAGGTGGAGCATAGGTCTTGAAGTACTGTGCTGCCTTTATCAATTCAGTGTGCAGTTTAATTAACAAAGCATCTCTGTGTGAAATTCTGCTTACAAAATAGGCAGCTTGATTAGTAAAGGATGCAAAATTTCACAAGCTATGGCATTGGGCTCACCCCATGAATTATACAGCAGAGCAGGAGAGGGTCACAGCTGCATGTATGAATTACAGAGGTGGATCAGCCAAGTGTGCATCCTCACTTCAAAAGAATTTTCAGAAGTCAGTTAAAATGCAGCAGGTCCCTTGGCTATTAAACTATGCAACTCGATCTGCAAACCTCTGAACAATGAAAGTTAGGAGGATATTGCAGTGCAGCAACACAGCAAATAAGACTGGGCTTTATTGCTGAAATAATCATGCAACATATCACAAGTGGACAGGAAATCAAGAAGTGATGTTCCATCCAGCTTTTACAGTCAGGACATAACTCCACTGCTGCAGCTTCAGCATTCTTTTTCATCATCAGTCTGGTGAGACCTCGCCTTAAGTACTGTGTCCAGCTCTGGAGCTGTCAACACAGCGAGGACATGGACCTGGTGGAACAGGTGCAGAGGAGAGCCATGAAAATGATCAGAGGGCTGAAACCACCTCTGCTACAAAGATAGGCTGAGGGAGCTGGAGTTCTTCAGCCTGGAGAAGAGAAAGCTCTGGGAGGTCCTAAAACTGGCCTTCCAGTACCTGAAGGAGACTACAAGAAGGATGCAGAGGGACTGAGGACAAAGGACTGCAGTGATAGGATGAGGGACAATGGCTTGAAATTAAAGAGCAGATTTAGATCAGATGTTAGGAACAAGTTCTGCACCATGAGGATGGTGGAACACCGGAACAGGTCGCCCAGGGAAACAGCTGAGACCCCATGCCTGGAGATATTCAAGGTCAGGCTTGACAAGGCTCTGAGGAACCTGATCTAGAGGAAAAGGTCCCTGATGAGTACAGGAGTTTGGATTAGACGTCCTTTGGAGGTCCCTTCCAACTTAAATAATTTTATGGTCCTATGGTTACAGACCTCCTTTTGCCTTCAGCAGCCACTGAACAGGCATGTGAGATGTCTGTAGAATACAATGCAGAAGAAAGTGCTCAACTACTTCCAAAAGACTCTAAATCAGGAAAAGGAGAAAAGGATGATATTGTTAGGTCAGCTAACAAACTTAGTATCTGAGTCATCACAACCCAAGTTAACTCCACAGTTTGGTTGAGGCCATGTTTAATCAGCTTTGACAGTATCACCAAGGTTGGAAGAGACCTCACAGATCATCAAGTCCAACCCTTTACCACAGAGCTCAAGGCCAGACCATGGCACCAAGTGCCACGTCCAGTCCTGCCTTGAACAGCTCCAGGGATGGCGACTCCACCACCTCCCCGGGCAGCCCATTCCAGTGTCCAATGACTCTCTCAGGGAAGAACTTTCTCCTCACCTCCAGCCTAAATCTCCCCTGGTGTAGCTTGAGGCTGTGTCCTCTTGTTCTGGTGCTGGCCACCTGAGAGAAGAGAGCAACCTCCTCCTGGCCACAACCACCCCTCAGGTAGTTGCAGACAGCAATAAGGTCACCCCTGAGCCTCCTCTTCTCCAGGCTAACCAATCCCAGCTCCCTCAGCCTCTCCTCGTAGGGCTGTGCTCAAGGCCTCTCCCCAGCCTCGTCGCCCTTCTCTGGACACGCTCAAGCATCTCAATGTCCCTCCTAAACTGGGGGGCCCAGAACTGAACACAGTACTCAAGGTGTGGTCTAACCAGTGAAGAGTACAGGGGCAGAATGACCTCCCTGCTCCTGCTGGCCACACCATTCCTGATGCAGGCCAGGATGCCACTGGCTCTCTTGGCCACCTGGGCACACTGCTGGCTCATGCTCAGGCAGGTATCAATCAGCACCCCCAGATCCCTTTCTGTCTGGCTGCTCTCCAGCCACTCCAACCCCAGCCTGTATCTCTGCATGGGGTTGCTGTGGCCAAAGTGCAGCACCCTGCACTTGGAGCTATTGAACTCCATCCCCTTGGACTCTGCCCACCTGTCCAGGCGGTCAAGGTCCGACTGCAGAGCCCTTCTGCCCTCCAACTCAGTCACATCTGCCCCCAGCTTGGTGTCATCTGCAAACTTGCTGATGACTGACTCCATGCCCTCATCCAGATCATCTATGAAGATGTTCAGGAGGGTGGGGCTTTAATCAGTACTTTATTGCAGATCTGTCTTCCAGCCTTCTTTCACCCTCATTATTTAGAAGGAAGATACAGAGCAGGACATATGCAAAGTGTGCATGTAGCTTTTTGGGAGACACCTCTGCAGTTCTTTCCAGACTTCTCTTTTAGGACACAATGCAGTGAGTGGCTGCTTAAACTAAGATGTTGTAACTGCACAGTCCTCATTTAGGGAGCAGAGTTACTGAGTTCACTTTCACGATTTTATCAGGCTGAAACTCTGTTATAATGATGATTTCTTTCTCCTTTCATCACTCCCTAGGGAAAGTAATGGGACAGTACAATGTGAACCAAGCTCTGCAGTTGAAGCTGATGGAGAAAAATGAAGCAAAATGCTGTGGTTGCTTAGAAACTTGGACAAGTTTTGCTCTGATACTCAGTGTCCTTTGTCACTGAATGATTAATGAACATGCAGTGTTTGTTTACTGCAGGAAATTAAGGCAGTAAATAAAAGCACTATCACTTTTATTTATCAGAGAAGACTCCACAAGGACAAAGAGACAGAAATCTAAGATGAGAACAGAGACCTAAAAAGATAAATCCCTTTACTCTGTACTGTGTACAGTTCTGGAGCCCTCAACACAAGAAGGACATGGAACTGTTCGAGCAAGTCCAGAGGAGGTCATGAAGATGCTCAGAGGGCTGCAGCAGCTCTGCTATGAGGACAGGCTGAGAGAGTTTGGGCTCTGCAGCCTGAAGTAAAGAAGTCTTCGAGGACACCTTTCAGCGTCTGAAGGTGGCTGCAGGAAGGCTGGAGAGGAACTACTGACAAGGTCTTGTAATGACAGGATGAGGTTTAAACTGTCAGAGAGGAGATTCAAACTAGATGTTAGGAAAGGGTTCTTTGCAGTGAGGGTGGTGAGACACTGGCACAGGTTGCCCAGGAAAGCTGTGGATGCTTCCTCCCTGGAGGTGTTCCAGGCCAGGTTGGATTAGGTCTTGAGTGACCTGTTCTAGTGGGAGGTGTCCCTGCCTGTGGTGGTGGGGGGTTGGAACTGGCTGAGCTTTGAGGTCCCTTCCCACCTAAACCATTCTATGAGCCTGTGAATTGTTTGATGCTCTAGCACTACCAAGTAGATGGTTTTAAATGACATGTTAAGAATAGTTTGATGTGAAAAAGGGCCATTCTGGTGTAAATGCCAAACCCCAGAAAGCTTTCTGGGAAGAGGGAAAAGGGAGAGGATGCAGTGAAAAGAGCCCTGCAGAACTCTGGTTCTACACAGAGACTTACAAGGAGCCAGCCATAGGAAAAACAGCCCTAGACAAGACTAAGAAACAATATAAATAAGATTCCTTAATAATAGCTCTCATCATCTAAATAATGGAGAAGAAAACTGCAGATAAGTTTTCTTTATCCTTGACAAAGTGCAGATGATATTAAACAATCAAAATGCATAACAGGACATCCTACTACACCTGGCTACTGGGGGTCCTATGCCAAATTTCAAGACAGATAAAGGGATCAGCAGTATTTAATTCCAGGTTTTGTTCCTGTGGTTGGGCCTGCTGCTAGCCCATTTGTAAGCAGCTCTTCATTTGTATTCATTCCCATGTAAACTACAGCCATTATTATGGACATCCACAAAGCCATAAAGAAGAAATTGCACATCTGAGACAGAGAAGAGGGATCCTTAGCCATACAGACTGACAAAGGGAAGCTGAGCCTAGCAAACAAAGCAAACTGGATAACAGCTGCAGCTTTTGAGTATTTGTTGGACACTAAATTAGCCAAGATTTGCTTAACAAACTTGACTTTGCTCTGCTGCTCAGTCACCTCCACAGGAATATGATCTGGAGAAGGTTATGTGCTCAGTGCCTCATTCAAGAGCTGTTGTGCCAGGCTTTTTCCTGCTGTCTGATGTATTTCACCTACAGTGGCACTATGCTATTTTGGATCATTGAGCGTGCAGTACATGCACTCAGCATATTCTGTCCCTCTCTATTTATTCCAGGTTTATTTATGTTGTGGTAATTGCAGCTGTAATACATGCACTTGGGATTTCTGTTAACAGCTCCCACTGTGCTGTTTGAATGAGTTTTGCCTCAGTGAAAGCAGCAGGTTGAGCTTTCTGTCAGACATATCACATGAAAAACACACCCTACAACACTCCTGGGCTGGCAGTGGACAGGATTACATACTTCAGCTACTGTGCTGTCACCTCTTGCATCTCTGTTTTATCAAATGAGGCATCTGTGACAGCTCTGCTTGATTAGGAGTGGAAACAATATGTAAACAAGGTTCTGCATCTCACTGCAACATAGCAGCTCTTCAGCTAGGAAGAGTTGTGGAAGTGGTTAAACATCAGATCGCATCTTTGCTGCTGCTCATCCTGCAGCAGCTCTACGAGGTCTATTAGGGAGTCTTGAAAAGAAATCCAGAGAGTACACCTGCACACACTGACAGCAAAGAGCATTCCAACCCAACTCTGTGATTTGCTCCTCAGCATTTGGAGGCAGAAAACAGCCAGGTTGTAAAATGTATGTACCAGTAGAAAAAGTCAGTCACATCCATAGTTTCTAATGGCATTAACATTTCCATCTAGGTTAGACTCTGACTTCTAGGTGACCTAAGCTTACATCTTGAGAATCACACTCCTGGATGCTCTGATTTTCTTCCTTTCTTGAGGCCAGGTGAAGATTCTCTTTGTCTGCTGAGGCATTTCGCTGGACCTGGGAAACACAAAATACAATAAAGAGTTAACCTGCAAATAAGTCACATTTGGAAAACCAGAATAAAGAACAAAAAAAAAACCCCAAGAGGTAAGCCACCATAAATTATTAACTACTTTACATACTGCACTTCCAGCAAATGCCAAAAAGGGGAAGATTTAAGGTTCATTCTCATTAAAGCAGAGCACTGCAAAGGATTACTTTCAGGGAAGCAATCGAGACCAAGAGTTGGGGGGAGATTGTGGTCTTTGTACCTGAGCAAGACCATAATGAAGTACAGGTTACATAACATTTTCTTTTGTGCAAGTATTTGGGTTGGAGAGGGAAGAATTGGTGGGGGAAGAGAGGGGGGGGAAAAAAACCATTTTTAGAACTCCTAATCAGAATCTTGTGGATTCTGGGAAAGCTTTAGGCCATGACTTGAAACCATTTAGAAACTGCTTCAGCTCACTTCAGCTTTCTACAGTCTCTTCCCTCTGGGACCTCACATCCTTGCAAGATGGCAAAATGCATTCTGTTTTGTGCCTTTCACTCACCTCCTCACACTGCAAATGGACTGCTAGATGGGGTAGGTACTACACAACCCAGGCTGGCACTGATCTGCACATCCTGAATTCTAGTTTAAAACTAAACTACACCTGTTCAACATCTTTATTGATGATCTGGATGAGGGGATTGAGTCTAGCATCAGTAAGTTTGCAGATGATAGCAAGCTAGGAGCAGCTGTTGATCTGATGGAAGGCAGAAGAGCCCTGCAGAGGGACCTAGACAAGTTGGATGGGTGGGCAGAGGCCAATGGGATGAGATTTAACAAGGCCAAGTGCAGGGTTCTGCACTTTGGCCACAACAACCCCAAGCAGCACTACAGGCTGGGGACAGAGTGGCTGAGAGCAGGCAGGCAGAGAGGGAGCTGGGGGTGCTGATAGATAGTAGCTGAAGATGAGGCAGCAGTGTGCCCAGGTGGCCAAGAGAGCCAGTGGCATCCTGGCCTGTATCAGGAGCAGTGTGGGCAGCAGGACAAGGGAGGTTATTCTGCCCCTGAACTCAGCACTGCTCAGGCCACACCTTGAGTGCTGTGTCCGGTTCTGGGCTCCTCAATTCAAGGAAGATGTTGAGGTGCTGGAAGGTGTCCAGAGAAGGGCAGCAAGGCTGGGGAGGGGCCTGGAGCACAGCCCTGTGAGGAGAGGTGAGGGAGCTGGGGGTGTGCAGCCTGAAGCAGAGGAGGCTCAGGGCAGAGCTCATTGCTGTCTACAACTACCTGAAGGGAGGCTGTAGCCAGGTGGGGTTGGTCTCTTCTGCCAGGCAACCAGCAACAGAACAAGGGGACACAATCTCAAGCTGTGCCAGGGCAGGTCTAGGCTGGATGTTAGGAGGAAGTTGTTGGCAGAGAGAATGATTGGCACTGGAATGGGCTGCCCAGGGAGGTGGTGGAGTCACCATGCCTGGAGGTGTTGAAGAAAAGCCTGGCTGGGGCACTTAGTGATCTTTGATCACATTCTGTCATTCTGCCATCCACAGCCTCCCTGGAAGTGTTCAAGGCCAGGTTAGATGAGGCCTTGAGTCACCTGTTCTAGAAGGAGGTGTCCCTGCCTATGGCAGGGGTTGGAACTGGACGACCCTTGAGATCCCTTCCAATCTAAACCATTCTATGAAAACTCCTGACAGAAAAGACATTTGTTAACTTTGTGCAGACAACAGCACCGAGTCCTGTGACTAAACCCATAGGGAAGGCTTCTGTAAGAGAAGAAAAACCACTGCAGTGTGAGGACAGATGGCATCCTGACATTACCCGAAATGGCACCGCATCCTAACAGCACCACCACAACCAGCAGCTCAGCTTGGAGGATCACTGAACACTAACATTCTCCAAATGACTTCCAATTACAAAAGCACCTGTGCCCGGTGGTTTTATGCTAATCCAATGAAGAATGCAACACATTTAGCTTCATGAGTTTCATAATTTCTCATTTACTACCTGTAGCAGTGTAGCCTATTGTTTATCTGCTCTGTTTTAGCAGAGGATGTAACTGCAAAGCAAAGTCAAGGAATGCTTGGTTTATGATCTGCCAAAACCAGGTGGGTCTGTCTTTGTTAAAAACATCTACACTTCCTCTCCAGACAGCAAACTTAAGCACAGTAGGTGAACCAGGCTGTAGTTGGTGTGTAAAGATAAGAATCTCATATCATAGAATCACCCAGGTTGGAAGAGACCTCCAAGATCATCCAGGCCAACCTAGCACCCAGCCCTGGCCAGTCAACCAGACCATGGCACTAAGTGCCCCAGCCAGGCTTTGCTTGAACACCTTCAGGGATGGTGACTCCACCACCGCCCTGGGCAGCCCATTCCAATGCCAATCACTCTCTCTGACAACAACTTCCTCCTAACATCCAGCCTAGATCTGCCCTGGCAGAACTTGAGATCAGAAGTGAAAAACACAGTGCCCAAGATGGAAAAAGACAAAGTTGGTGCCAGTGAGAACTGTGAGCCAGTTCTGTGAGACTAGAAATACCCATGTTTGCCCAGTTCTGTCTGCAGGTTAAAGAGACTATTTAAGCAGCAGGTACATTGTGCTCCTGGTTGAGAGCTTTGCTATGTCACAGTATCACAGTATCACCAAGGTTGGAAGACACCTCATAGATCATCAAGTCCAACCCTTTACCACAGAGCTCAAGGCTAGACCATGGCACCAAGTGCCACATCCAATCTTGCCTTGAACAGCTCCAGGGACGGCGACTCCACCACCTCCCCGGGCAGCCCATTCCAGTGTCCAATGACTCTCTCAGGGAAGAACTTTCTCCTCACCTCAAGCCTAAATTTCCCCTGGCACAGCTTGAGGCTGTGTCCTCTCGTTCTGGTGCTGGCCACCTGAGAGAAGAGAGCAACCTCCTCCTGGCCACAACCACCCCTAAGGTAGTTGTAGACAGCAATAAGGTTACGCTGCAGGCATGGTTACAATTCATCTGATGGTGTCTTCTTAAGGTCCACAGACAGGTTGGCAGAAATAGCTCAAGAGAAGTGGATTCTAAACCCCTCATTTATAGGCATGGATATATTTAAAAGCATAAAAATATCATGGCTAAACTGCTTTCAAGGCACTTTATTGCACCCAATACACCTAAACCTCGTGTCCCCTGGATAAAAGGGATGGTAGAGCAACCCCTAAGGTGGGCAAGCAAAGAATCACATTTATTAGTGAAGGGTCCATGCAGCTAGCCATGAAATACAGCTGGATTTGCCACACAGAGCATCAAGACTCTCTTGAGTTATTGTGCTGCTCAAGGACTCAGTAATAGGCTTCTGGCATCATTAATCATTTGTATTTCAATTACAAACTTTTAATGGGTTATTTCTCTGAGTCAAGCAAAAGAATTGGGGGCGATTGGAGAAACAACTGGGTTTGGACTTAGAGAAATTGGTGTCTGCTTCTCAGGCTGCAAGAGTTGGGGCTGATCAGCCTGGAGAAAAGGTGACTCTGGGGAGAGCTTATAGTCACCTTTCATAGAATCAACCAGGTTGGAAGAGAGCTCCAAGATCATCCAAACCAACCTAGCACCCAGCCCTAGCCAGTCAACCAGACCATGGCACTAAGTGCCTCATCCAGGCTTTTCTTGAACACCTCCAGGGATGGTGACTCCACCACCTCCCTGGGCAGCCCATTCCAGTGGCAATCACTCTCTCTGTGAAGAACTTCCTCCTAACATCCAGCCTATACCTCCCTTGGCACAACTTAAGACTGTGTCCCCTTGTTCTGTTGCTGGTTGCCTGGGAGAAGAAACCAACCCCAACCTTCAGTACCTGAAGGGAGCTACGAGAAAGCAGGAAGAGATTTTTCACAAGGGCTTGGAGCAGCAGGATAAGAGAAAATGGATTGAAGCTTGAGGAGGGCAGATTTAGACCAGAGATCAGGAAGACACAAATACAGTCATATATTTTGATGATATATTGCATAGCATTAAAACAGCAGAGCTATTCATGCCAGCTTGTCTCCATCTCATCTCCCTGCTTTTAATTCTTGCTTTTCACATCACAAATTGAAACTTGTTTGGAGCAACAAAAAAGGGTGGTCCTGATGACAAACAGCATGCTCAAAATAGCTCTCCTGCTGTGCTTTGCAGGAGACAGTGCCCCTTATTTCATAGATGACAAAGCACAAGTGCTGCATGCTGAACTGCAGGATCACTTCATCAGTGGAAATAATAGGGAAGAGCATTGTTTCATTCAGTTGCCCAGGCTGCATTTTTCATGGCTTGCCCCACACAGGGACAGTAAGTGAAATATCAGCCAACTGAAATGAAGAATATTGGGCTAAAATCCAGAGATAATTCCATCTCCCAACAAATACAGGTATTCTTTTAGGTCCTAAACAGGTGAAGTGAGTGAATGTGTTTTAGGCTGAGATATCACATGTATCTCAAGCATAGAATCAAGCAGGTTGGAAGAGACCTCCAAGATCACCCAGTCCAACCTAGCACCCAGCCCTGGCCAATCAATCAGACCATGGCACTAAGTGTCTCATCCAGGCTTTTCTTGAGCATCTCCAGGGATGGTGACTCCACCACCTCCCTGGGCAGCCCATTCCAATGCCAATCACTCTCTCTGCCAACAACTTCCTAACAACATCCATCCTAGACCTCCCCTGGCACAACTTGAGACTGTGTCTCCTTGTTCTGTTGCTGGTTGTCTGTGAGAAGAGGCCAACCCCACCAGACTACAGCCTTCCTTCAGGTAGTTGTAGACAGCAATGAGGTCAGCCCTGAGCCTCCTCTGCTGCAGGCTGCACACCCCCAGCTCCCTCAGCTTCTCCTCACAGGGCTGTGCTCCAGGTCCCTCATCAGCCTTCTTGCCCTTCTCTGGACACATTCCAGTACCTCAACATCTCTCTTGAATTGAGGAGCCCAGAACTGGACACAGCACTGAAGGTGTGGCTTGACCATTGTTGGGTAGAAGGGCAGAATAACCTCCTTTTTCCTACTGTCCACACTGCTCCTGATGCAGGCCAGGCTGCCATTGGCTCTCCTGGCCACCTAAAATATAAGGCTGGAAAAGATGTAAATCAGGATGACAAGAACCTAACAAGCAGAGCTTGCAAGGATGGAGCTGAGCTCTTTTCAGTGGTGTCCAGCAATAGTACAGAGGGCAAAGGGCACAAGCAAAAATACAGGAGGTTTTACTTGCAATTGCTACGAGGGTGTTGGTGCACTGGACCAGGCTGCCCAGAGAGGTTGCAGAGCCTCCTGATCTGAAGCCTTTCAAAACCCACCTGGAGGCGATGATGTGCAACCTGCTCTAGGTGAGCCTGCTTTTGCAGGAAGGTTGGATTAGATGATCTCCAGAGGCACCTTCCATCTCCCACCAAACCTTTAGGAATATGCCACGTGCAAAAGTGAAAAGGTTAAAAACATCCAAGTGCAGAGCAGAGGCTGTGAGTGCATCATTTGTATCAGTACCACACTGCAGAGCGAGGTGGCTCTGGACTTGGGGGATTTATGATCTGCTACCACATCCTTACTCAGACATTTCTCTGGAGCTGCTAGCATGTTGAGAAGAAAAAAACAACCACCAAAACTACTTCATTCAATAATATCCACCTTCTTAATCTCCAAAAGATGTATCTGGAGATAAGCAGAGCTTATTAATGCCTTCCTAATAGAGATTTAGGCTTCTGTGCTGTCATTGGAGCTCTCAGATCAGCATGGGTGATAGAGTAATGTTCTGCAATACCTAGGTATCTGAGGATGAAGGGTCACCTTGACCAAGCTTAATTGGGTTTGGCACTTATGTAGCAAATTTCCTGCCTTTCAACAGAGTTTTTATGCAGCAGCTTTTTTTTTGGGTTGTTTTTTTGGGGTTTTTTTTTTGGTGTGTGGTTTTTTTCTTCTGTAGAGTACTTCAAACAGAAAGTAGCTGATGTGCTCCTGCTATTTTTGGCTCTACCTTCACCTTGAAACAAATATATTCACTCTACCGAGGCAAGTTTAATCTCAAAAGCATGAATCTGAGAGGTTGGGGTTTTTTTACTTCTTTCTCCCACCTGACTTGCAGTGGGAGTTAGACATCAACCTTTTCTTTCTGTCTTTGCAGTTCCCTAGTCCAGTGTTTGGCCACACTGCAAGAGAGACACAAAGGAATCATGACATTGAGCATGTATCTTTTCAGATGTCTCATAATTTGGCCACACTGCAAGAGAGATACAAAGGAATCACGACATTGAGTATGCATCTTTTCAGGTGTCTCATAATTTGGAGCTAAAGCTGTGCTAACCAAACTTCATGATGGTTTGAACTATGGTTTTACCTTCCCAACTGGAAATTGAGAGGAAAGCAGTCTGCTGCCTTCAAGGTTAACATTCACACAAGGAATGGATTGTGAGGAAGAGTGCCATGGAGTGGTTTTAGCTGATAGTGCTGCCACATAATTCAGCTGAATGTGATGCTGAGGAGCCTGAAGGTCCTAAAAAGTTGAGCTGTTGCACAGCATCACAGAATGTTAGGGCTTGGAAGAGTGTATTAAGAGTGAGACAGCAAACTGACCTGCAGCTAACAGCCACAAAGATGCAGTGTGGTTACTGGTTACCTCTCCAACCCATCACCCCACTGCTAACTTCAGAGTCAAGCCCTGGGTTAAGGGACCAGTCCAGCTACTTGGGTTCTGCAGTGAAAAGAAGCGAGGTCAAATAGCTAACAAAATGCCAATGGTTGTAAAGATCATGACACTAAAACTTCAAAGGAGAATGACATTGGAATCATAGAATCAGTCAGGGTTGGAAGGGAGCACAAGGACTGTCCAATTCCAACCCCCCTGCCATGGGCAGGGACACCTCACACTAGATCAGGCTGGCCACAGCCTCATTCAGTCTGGCCTTAAACACTTCCAGGAATGGGACTGTGACCACCTCCCTGGGCAACCCATTCCAGGCTCTCACCACCCTCACAGTGAAGAACTTCTTCCTAACAACCAGTCTGAATCTATCCATTTCCAGCTCTGTTCCATTTCTCCCAGTCCTATCACTACCTGGCAGCCTAAAAACTCCCTCCCCAGGCTTTCTTGTAGGCCCCCTTAAGATACTGAAAAGTCACAATAAGGTCACCTTGGAGCCTTCTCCTCTCCAGACTGAGCAGCTCCAACTCCCTCAGTCTCTCCTCAGAGCAGAGCAATTCCAGCCTTCTGATCATCCTTGTAGCCCTTCTTGTGTTAAAGCTATGAACTAAATAAGAGATGTTAGGTGTTGGAATTTTTTTCCACTTTCCCTTGATTGTACTAAGATGGAACAAAAAAAAATAACAAACCCTAAACCTAATTTACTATCAAGATAATGTGCTAATAATGAAGACTTCTTTAAAGTCAGTAATAAAAGCAAAGGGCTTCAGCTTTCAATATAATGATCTCTGGTGTTAAATGGTTTTTTTCAGCATGCAATAAAATTTTATTAAAAATTAGTCACTGAAGAGAAAGAGCTGGAAAAAAAAGTTCCCTGGAAGCTTTCTGAGGCAGCAGCAAAAACATCCTCAACCTGAAAGAGGACCTGGAAATGAGAGATAGGAGGAAGAGCTGCCACGCTCTTCTGAGTCATCATTAACAATGATGCAAGACTGGGGTTGGCATCCAGTTAAAAGGAGAACAAAAGCCCATAAGGTCAAAGACAGCTATGAAGGGACAGGAGAGAGACCTAGGTGAAGAAACATCTCATGCTAATCATGCTACTGCAATTAAATTACCTTTTATCTTCTTAAACCCAAATTTCTTACTACATTAGCCTTACAGCAGCTGAGATTTCCATGGTAAACAGTGCAGAAAGAGACCTGTGCTCCTAACTCTCTTTGAAATGCAACTCTCCCACCAGAGCTGGGGTCATTTTTCAGTGCTGTTTCATTCTCATAGTGTTTATGTGCTAGGGAAGGGTTATATGGCTGGATGTCATTAAGGTGCATTAAGAGATGTGGCTGACTTTGCATTTAGTAATTGCCTTTTTTAATTACAGTTATCCAGTCCTGGTGCTGAATGCAGGGTCACTGAAACTGCAGGTCTCAGGGATATCTCATTAACTCTGGTGGAGGCAAAATTTAGAATCACAGAGTCATTTCAGTTGGAAAAGACCTCTAAGATTGACCTAACACCACCATGGTCATTAAACCATGGCCCAGAGTGCTACATCTACCTGTTTTTTTAATGCCTGGGTTTGATCCAGGCCAGGATGCCACTGGCCTTCTTGGCCAACTGGGCATACTTCTGCCTCATGTTCAGCTGGTTGTCCACCAGCACCAGCAGATCATAGAATCGTAGAATTAACCAGGTTGGAAGAGAGCTCCAAGCTCATCCAGGCCAACCTAGCACCCAGCCCTAGCCAATCAACCAGACCACGGAACTAAGTGCCTCATCCAGGCTTTTCTTGAACACCTCCAGGGATGGTGACTCCATCACCTCCCTGGGCAGCCCATTCCAATGCCAATCACTCTCTCTGCCAACAACTTCCTCCTAACATCCAGCCTATACTTTCCCCAGCATGACTTGAGACTGTGTCCCCCTGTTCTATTGCTTTCCCACCGAGCTGCTTTCCAGCTGCTCTTCCCCATAGATGCCTGTTCAGCATCTATGCACTCTGAAGAACTGGGAGCTTGAACTTCACATAAGTACATGGTTTCACAGAATCACAGAATGTCAGGGACTGGAAGAGACCTCTAAAGATCATCCCTGGATGATCTTGGATCATCTAAACCAGATCACACAGGAATGCATCCAGGCAGGTTTGGAGTATCTCCAGAGCGAGAGACTCCTCAACTCCCCTGCAGAGCCTGTTCCAGTGCTCTGTCACCCTCACACTGAAAAAAATCCTTTTCATGTTCACATGAAGCTTCCTATGCCTCAGCTTCCACCCATTGCCCCTTGTCCTGCCATTGGACATCACCCAGCAGAGCCCCAGCTCCCTCAGGCTCTCCTCCTTAACAGAGCTGCTCCATTCCCCTCAGCATCTCTGTGGCACTGCACTAGACTCTCTCAAGCAGTCCCATGTCCCGCTTGAACTGAGGGGCCCAGAAGTGGACACAGCAACCAACCCTGTTTTCTGTACCAACACAGACAACTCAGCCTTGGAATTTCTTACGTGGCCATCTAAAAACACTTTTCAGTGACCAGCTTACCAGACCTGTACCCCCTTGGAAGAGTATCAGAAGCTCTTCTTGTTCCTGCTTCTACAAAAACACTTCCCTGGACTTGACAAAGATACAAATCTCCCCAAGCCTACTTTGATGAGGAAGGGAGGAAGCACTTCCTTGCAGACAAAAGAAGGGTGCCCCACAGTACTTTAACTCCTCTGATTTTGTTTTTGCACTGATGAGTGTATGTTGGAGTCCAAAATGTTCAGAATAGATCCAAGACAGAGACAATGGCTCCTTGCAGCAGTTTCTACCATGGCAGTGATGCATTTCCTTATGAGACCTTTAAATCCTTTGAAAAGGGAGTGGTAGTTCCCCTATCAATCTGCATTACATACTTCTACAGAAGGACAGTTCTCATTCTTATGCAGCCTGAGTTTCCTTCAGCAAGACTAGGACACTGAAGCAGCATTCCCATCTTCTCTTTCCACCTATGCTATGTACAAGATGGGAGGGAGTGATATTCTGCACAGTTTGAATTAATGCCTATTTCCACTCCTAAAGCAGTGCAGCTCACAAAACACACAGAAACCTCAGGGCATTTCTAATGAGGGAGTTTATGTAGGGAACACATGAAACAATGTTTGTGCATTAGGCAAAACCACCATGGAGCAAAGCAGTCACTATTACTCTGATATGTGTCACTGCATCCCCATCCTTTCTGTATTCAGCCTTGGTGATGGAAACAGACTGCTTTTTATTTCTGAAATAGACTTCTTTTTATTTCTATTTCATAGAATCATAGAATCAACCAGGTTGGAAGAGGCCTCCAAGCTTCTCCAGTCCAATCTAGCACCCAGCCCTATTCATTCAACCAGACCATGGCACTAAGTGCCTCATCCAGTCTCTTCTTCAACACCTCCAGGGATGGTGACTCCACCACCTCCCTGGGCAGCCCATTCCAATTGCAATCACTTTCTCTGCCAGGAACTTCCTAACAACATCCAGCCTAGACCTGCCCTGGCACAACTTGAGACTGTGTCCCCTTGTTCTGTTGCTGCTTGCCTGGGAGAAGAGCCCAACCCCACCTGGCTACAGTCTCCCTTCAGGCAGTTGTAGACAGCAATGAGCTCTGCCCTGAGCCTCCTCTTCTGCAGGCTGCACACCCCCAGCTCCCTCAGCCTCTCCTCATAGGGTTTGTGTTCCAGGCCCCTCCCCAGCTTTGTTGCCCTTCTCTGGACACCTTCCAGCACCTCAACATCTCTCTTCAATTCAGGGGCCCACAACTGGACACAACACTCAAGGGGTGGCCTGAGCAGTGCTGAGTTCAGGGGCAGAATAACCTCCCTTATCCTGCTGGCCACACTGCTCCTGATGCAGGCCAGGATGCCATTGGCTCTCTTGGCCACCTGGGCACACTGCTGCCTCATCTTCAGCCTACTATCCACCAGTACCCCCAGGTCCCTTTCTTCCTGGCTGCTCTCAGCCACTCTGTCCCCAGCCTGTAGTGCTGCTTGGGGTTGTTGTGGCCAAAGTGCAGAACCCTGCACTTGGCCTTGTTAAATCTCACCCCATTGGCCTCTGCCCACCCATCCAGCCTTTCACTTCTGACTGAGGCTTGCCATGAATTTTCCACAGTCCTGCTAAAGCATTTTGGGGTCTTCAGAGTGTAGGTACATTCACACTGTATGTAGTTGAATTAGAGTTGTTGTTAGGGCTTTTTATAATGTATATTTTTAACCTTTCTATAAAGAGCAATTAAAACAGAGCAAACCAAAAATGCCTCCCATCTGCTAACTCCATATAAATACACAGAGTTGTTTGTTATGCCAAGCCAGAGTAAGTGCAGAAGGTGTCTCGACAGGAAGCCAGTCCCAGAGCTCTGATTCATGCAACCCACATGTCCCACAGCAGGCAGCTTAGGAGATGCTGTGGTTTCCATCCATTAGCAGCACCCTTTAACTACCCAGGTGCTTTGGCACTCATCTAGAGCTTAAAAAAGGGAAATGGAGTTTCAGCCTTCTTCCCTTCTAATAGTATTTCTCTTGCCTTGTCACCTCCGTAATGGGAATGGGGAAAGGAAATTGCTACACCAAAAGCCATGTCCAGCGACCCTCAACTCCTTTAGGAACATTATTCCACTGTCAGAAGACAGAATGGTTTCTGCTGCAACTTTACACAGCAAAAGTAGTTGTCAACCATTCAGAAAGTTAAAGATCTGATAGCTCAGGATTAATGATCAGCCTTCTGGTTGTGCTTGGTTGCGTTGTTAGTGTCACAGCACTTGTATGCATGGAGCCCTAAACCCATTTGTAATGGTCAATGCTTTCAGCAGCAGCGTTGGTGTTATGACAGGTACATGACAGGTAAAATGGCTCTGCTCTGAAGCATTAGGAAGGACATTGAGATGCTTGAGCGTGTCCAGAGAAGGGCGACGAGGCTGGTGAGAGGCCTCGAGCACAAGCCCTACGAGGAGAGGCTGAGGGAGCTGGGGTTGTTTAGCCTGGAGAAGAGGAGGCTCAGGGGTGATCTTATTGCTGTCTACAACTACCTGAAGGGTGGTTGTGGCCAGGAGGAGGTTGCTCTCTTCTCTCAGGTGGCCAGCACCAGAACAAGAGGACACAGCCTCAGGCTGCGCCAGGGGAAATTTAGGCTCGAGGTGAGGAGAAAGTTCTTCACTGAGAGAGTCATTGGGCACTGGAATGGGCTGCCTGGGGAGGTGGTGGAGTCGTCGTCCCTGGGGCAGTTCAAGGCAAGGTTGGATGTGGCACTTGGTGCCATGGTCTAGCCTTGGGCACTGTGGTAAAGGGTTGGACTTGATGATCTGTGAGGTCTCTTCCAACCTTGGTGATACTGTGATACTGTGATACTGTGATTAGTGCCAACTCAAGGGGTGCATTCTGCAGTTTATGTTCCTGCACACAGTAAATATTAACTTGTTTAGGACATGCCAGAAAACTCAGGCTGATGCTGCTTTTGGTGGCTTCGAGGGAATCTTCTCTACAACTCAAAGGTAAGGATTTCCCCTTAGCACCTCCTCTCCCAAAGTCTTCAGCTATCCAGATCAACAACTTCTTTGCATTGATTCAGGCACTTCTATGCTCTGACTTTTTTAAACCTGCTTTATGCCTCTTTACATGCTTTGCATTGTCCAAAAAGGCCAAAACACTTCCACCAGGAAATCCACTTTTAAAATGAACCTTCCCAAGAAATTTGGCAATTAGCTTTCCTAATTGCTCTCTACACTGTGTTCTGGTGTTAAGTATCATCTCTAACAAGCTCACAGATTTTACAGTCACCAGTTAGGAATACAAATAGGCAACCCAATTATTAGCACCTTTCTTTTTTATTTTTACCCCATGCAGGAAGGGTCCCAATGCCAGGGATCACAGAATCAAAAAAATAAAGGCAAAACCCCACCCAACAAATACCAACAGGGAGTTTTTGTTCCAGAAAGTCAGAGAATCATAGAACCAACCAGGTTGGAAGAGGCCTCCAAGCTCATCCAGTCCAACCTAGCACCCAGCCCTAGCCAATCAACCAGACCATGGCACTAAGTGCCTCAGCCAGGCTTTTCTTGAACACCTTCAGGGACAGTGCCTCCACCATCTCCCTGGGCAGCCCATTCCAATGCCAATCACTCTCTCTGACAACAACTTCCTAACAACATCCAGCCTAGACCTCCCCTGGCACAACTTGAGACTGTGTCCCCTTGTTCTATTGCTGCTTGCCTGGGAGAAGAGCCCAACCCCACCTGGCTACAGCCTCCCTTCAGGTAGTTGTAGACAGCAACGAGGTCTGCCCTGAGCCTCCTCTTCTCCAGGCTAAATAACCCCAGTTCCCTCAGCCTCTCCTCATAGGGTTTGTGTTCCAGGCCCTGCACCAGCCTTGTTGCCCTTCTCTGGACACCTTCCAGCACCTCAACATCTCTCTTGAATTGAGGAGCCCAGAACTGGACACAGCACTCAAGGTGTGGCCTGAGCAGTGCTGAGCACAGGGGAACAATAACCTCCCTCATCCTACTGGCCACACCATTCCTGATGCAGGCCAGGATGCCATTGGCTCTTTTGGCCACCTGGGCACACTGCTGCCTCATCTTCAGCCTACTATTCACCAGTACCTACAGGTCCCTTTCTGCCTAGCTGCTCTCAACCACTCTGCCCCCAGCCTGTAGCACTGCTTGGGGTTGTTGTGTATATGCATAAGGAAATGTCATTTAAAACCAAATAAAACAAAAACAAAAACAGGGGCAGCCACACATCTGTGGTTAGACTTAGTTGGGCTGTAAGAGGAAGCAAATGGCAAGGAAAAGATGCAGAAGAGTGGATGTCATCATTTAAAACCCCCTTCTGTAGCACAGCTCCAGTACAGAGGGTATAATTATGGACTGACTAGGGTTCTCTGACAACCTATTTCACAGCAGCAGATTTCAGTGGGTTTATAATCACAGATAATGCACAGATTTATAATAATGAGGTGTCAGTGCATGGGAGAAGAGGATTGCAGGCCATTATTTTCTCAGACATTTTCATGGCATATGCCAAGTGCAGAGAGATGTGGGCATTGTCTGTTAAAGTGGCAGCATAACTTATTCAAGCACTTTTCCATGCAGAGGACTAAATGCTGGTTCTCCAAAGGCTGGAGCACAGAGATGCTGATATATTTTATCAAAAGGAACATTAAACACAAAAGATATATGATCATGGCAAAAAAAAAGGAAGGAAAAAGTAGTCCACATTTCTGCCAGATTTAATTCTAACCTCTACACTGTATTCCCATTTCCTTTACTGCACTACAGCCACTCTTCCAAAACCAAGGAAACCTCAAATGCTTCAAACTCTCTGACCCCACAGCAAGCTTAAACATGGGCACAGTGGCTTGTTGAGCCTTACCCTTCAGCTCACCTTTGCACTCTTGACAGAGGCACAGCCACTTCCAACCTGAAGAGAAGGGCAACAAGAACAAGACAGAATTCTGCAGCCACATTAGCTAGGAAAAATGTGCTTCTGAGATCCCAGAGTGAAGCTCAGAGCAGATCACCTACAAAAGAGGAGTCTATTCTCCTGTAGAACATAGAGCCAGTGATCTTAATCTGAAGTCTCAAGTTGTGCCAGGGGAGGTCTAGGCTGGATGCTAGGAGGAAGTTCTTCCCAGAGAGAGTGATTGGCATTGGAATGGGCTGCCCAGGGAGGTGGTGGAGTCACCATCCCTGGAGGTATTCAAGAGAAGACTGAGTGAGGCACTTAGTGCCATGGTCTAGTTGACTGGCTAGGGCTGGGTGCTAGGTTGGACTGGACGATCTTGGAGGTCTTTTCCAACCTGCTTGATTCTATAATTCACTAAAAAAAAAAAAAAGGACAAGCAAAAAAAAGGTGTTCTTCACTAAAAGAAAAACCATGATAAGCAAAAAAAAGTCTTCCTCAATAAAAAAAACCTACAATAAGAAAAAAAAGTATTTTTCACTAAAGAAAACCCATGACAAGCAAAAAAAAGTCTTCTTCACTAAAAAAAAAACCATGACAAGCAAAAAAAAGTCTTCACTAAAAAAAAACCATGACAAGCAAAAAAAAGTCTTCTTCACTAAAAAAAAAAACCATGACAAGCAAAAAAAAGTCTTCTTCACTAAAAAAAAAAACATGACAAGCAAAAAAATTCTTCTTCACTAAAAAAGAAAACCATGATAAGCAAAAACTGTCTTATTGTCAGTGTTAGATTACCACAGACTCACTATCAGTGCCCAACAGGTAAGTAATCCCATGAATTAGCATCCTGCCTTATTTGAGATGCAAATCCATCTTCCTGATAGATTTGTTATGCAGTCGTGGTCCATTTACCAAGTGACAGACAAGAATTTTGTTTCTCAGCAAAAAAAAGTAGTAGCAGCTTCCCAATTTCTCACAAACTTTCCTGACATCAGACGCAGGCTTAGAATGATCCTCAAAATTCATCCCAATCTTCCAAGGAATTTAAAATCCTCCTTAGTTCCAGTCTGATGCTCTTATAGGAGGATCTTTCAAACATATTTAAGGAAAAAAACGGAGAGAGAAAGCTTACCTTGGTGCTTGTCACTTGGAATGGCACTCTGGAGCCCTTTGTAACTGGGGATGGCAGCTTCTCAGCTGGTTTGGAAGGGATTAGATTCTTAGCGGGAGGCTGATTGTGCAGAACAGAAGACAAGCAAAGCTGCACCGTCTCCTTCAGAGCTTTCAGCTGTGACTCCTGGGGAAAAGAAGAACCCATCAGCTCTCTAAAGTGGGTTATTAGGGACAGAATTGCTTGTTTTCTCTCTCTGCCTTAAACCGAACGTTTACAAGCAGTTGCTGCTCCTTACTAATAGAAGAAATCAAGGCTGTTTAAAGCAGTTTTCTAACATGGTTAGGTTACAGTGGGTTACACACTGCCCAGAAAATCATGGCCCTCTTCCCTTTCCTCCATGCACTTTTATCCATGTGCTTGCAAATAGTTAGCAAATATTCTTTTACCTGGGCAGAAACAAAAATGCAACCTGCCAAATACCATCCAGCAGCCAGATTTTCACACACAACATTTGGAGAGAAATAAATGCTGGTGACTATTGCAAAGACACAGGCTTAGCATGGTGTCTTGTTTACAACGTTCACAATCATTGCTCTTCCTCCCCAGGGTGTAAAGATTGACTGTAATCCAACAAAGATGACTTCCCCCACGTAGTGGATAATAACTAAACCATAGGGTTTCCTCATCTGTTAAGAACATCACTGCCCAGCTCCATTGCTGTCCTTCAAAACCAAACTGAAACTTCTAAGTGCTGAAGTGCTTGTGACTCATGTTAGACCACTGCAATTTTACTCACAGAAATACACATAGCTGTACTACTGAAAATAGGAGTTGAAATGAGCTGAGAACACTCAGATAATAACAGCACTGGCAAAATCTTGCTTTAAACCTTTGCTCCACCACAGCAAGACAAAGCTCAGCGTTAAACACTAAAGTAACTTCCTTAGGCTCATTTCAGGGGGAGTTAGGTAGCACTTGAACTTAGCAAACCCCCCCAAAAGTCTTCCTTTTACTATTGGGCTGCCCAGGGAGGTGGTGGAGTCGCCATCCCTGGAGGTGTTCAACAAAAGACTGGATGAGGCACTTGGTGTCGTGGTCTAGTTGACTGGCTAGGGCTGGGTGCTAGGTTGGACTGGATGATCTTGGGAGGTCTCTTGCAACCTGCTTGATTCTGTGATCTTCTATGATCTCCTATATTAATAAGGCACCTATAAAAACAGGCTGCATCAGCACATTGCAAACCTCAAAAGAGTTCTTTGAAGTTACAAAGCTATACTGTTGCAAAACGTGATGGAAATCTGTATGTATATGTAACACCACACACCCTGTGTGTGAAATATTGCATACATAGGAGCATGCAATATCTCACACACAGAGTGTGTGCCCTGAGCCTCCTCTGCTGCAGGCTGCACACCCCCAGCTCCCTCAGCCTCTCCTCATAGGGTTTGTGTTCCAGGCCCCTCCCCAGCTTTGTCGCCCTTCTCTGGACACCTTCCAGCACCTCAACATCTCTCTTGAATTGAAGAGCCCAGAACTGGACACAGCACTCAAGGTGCAGCCTGAGCAGTGCTGAGTACAGAGGCAGAATAACCTCCCTCGTCCTGCTGCCCATACTGCTCCTGATGCAGCCCAGGATGTTTAGTTCATTTTCCAAAGGATCTGATGGAGTGGCCACAAAAATGATCAGGAGATTGGAATTCCTCTGCTGTGAGGACAGGCTGAGGGAGCTGGGGGTGTACAGCCTGCAGAAGAAAAGGCTCTGGGGAGACCTAAGAGCAGCCTGCCAGTATCTGAAAGCAGACTAGAAGGCGGCTGGAGAGGAACTGACTGCAAAGGCCTGCAGTGACAAGGGCAATGGCTTGAAATGACAGAAGAGAATATTTAGACTGGGTATCAGGAGCAAGTTCAGCACCATGAGAGTAGTGGAACACTGGGACGGGTTGCCCAGAGAGGTGGCTGAGGCCCCATTCCTGGCGGTATCCAAGGTCAGGCTTGACAAAGCTCTGAGCAACCTAATCTAGTGGAGCATCTCCCTGCTCACTGCAGAGCTGGGTTCCCAGACCAGATGACCTTTGGAAGCCCCTTCCAACCCAAACCATTTTGTGAACTATTCCATGTTTAACAGCAGGTGAACTTCCTCTGAGCTGGAACCAGGGAGCAAAGCCAGCTAGTAAGGCAGGAGCAAAGCCAGCTATGAAAAGGTCATTAATGCAGATCACAATAGAGAAAGCCAAAGAAATACGAGATGGAAGGGTCCAGTTTGGTTGCAAACAGACAAAATTGAAGGTCTTTAAGATGTGTGCACTGAGGAGGAATGCCAGAGCATCATCAAAGAGGGCAGCACTTCGTATGAATTAGTTATTAATATGTATGAGCCTTGAGCCAGGCTGGTACTCCTCTGACCTAATGGCAGTGCAAAAGGGAAAGGATTACTTTATCCATCTGACTCCAGGATCTTTCCATTTCTAAATGACAACAGAGATCTTAGCACAGTTCTTTTCATGCAGTGTGTCTTTACCCCCACATTTTCAAGAAGTGAGTGCACAAAGAACATAAATCACCATTTGGCAAGGTCGAAATAAGCTCAGACATCAAACTGTCAGAGGTAGCAGACTGTCTAATTTTGCTTGAAGGTACAGACTCAGCTATTGCAGCACGATATGAGTTCAGTGCTCCTGGCAAATCACACAGATCTGAAGCCACACTCCTCCCATCCAAAAACCCCTCTGGCTAATTTCTCATCCTCTCATCTCCCACCAGTGTCATCCAGTAGGTTTGGCTACAGCCAGCCGTTTTGCCATGCCAAAGGTAAAAGCAGGATAGGTTGTTTTGTTTTCATCTTGGGAGCAGCAAAATCCAGTTTTGACTTTGGTGATCAGAGCTGTATAAATGGGAAGCAGGAGAGAATGAGTGAAGGGAACACTGTGGGAACCAGGGAAGTCACTTGACAAAGTTCTCAACAACCTGGCATAGATGTGATTGTGGTCAAAACAGGCTGCCTGCTGGTCAAAATACTCTCTTCAGCTTTCCCAGCCCTGTGTATACTTGTGTTGTGTGGCTGGATTCAGTACAGGATAATTTGGGCTGCAAAATTTGTCAGTCTTCCAAGGGTCCATTATGGGAACTGCAGAAGTGTTGTTGTGCAAACAGACTTCTGAGAGACACTAAGTCCACCATCAGCACACAAAAATCTGTCTCCCTCTCAAAGTAAACATATAAATGAATGCCTATTTATAGGCCCAGTTTGAGATCTGATCACTCAGTTATTCATTGGAGATACAGCTCCTGTTCCAAAAATGCACACTGCTTTACACATCTCTTCAGCTCCTTCAGCTGAAAGTGCCAACCGAGGGTGTGGATGGACCACCAGCCACTAGGAACTCTTGTTCATAGCTCATTCTGCCCCTGTACTCTGCACTGGTTAGACCTCACCTTGAGTACTGTGTTCAGTTCTGGGCCCCCCAGTTTAGGAGGGACATTGAGATGCTTGAGTGTGTCCAGAGAAGGGCGACGAGGCTGGGGAGAGGCCTCGAGCACAGCCCTACGAGGAGAGGCTGAGGGAGCTGGGATTGGTTAGCCTGGAGAAGAGGAGGCTCAGGGGAGACCTTATTGCTGTCTACAACTACCTGAGGGGTGGTTGTGGCCAGGAGGAGGTTGCTCTCTTCTCTCAGGTGGCCAGCACCAGGACAAGAGGACACAGCCTCAAGCTGTGCCAGGGGAAATTTAGGCTGGAGATGAGGAGAAAGTTCTTCCCTGAGAGAGTCATTGGACACTGGAATGGGCTGCCCGGGGAGGTGGTGGAGTCGCCGTCCCTGGAGCTGTTCAAGGCAGGATTGGACGTGGCACTTGGTGCCATGGTCTGGCCTTGAGCTCTGTGGTAAAGGGTTGGACTTGATGATCTGTGAGGTCTCTTCCAACCTTGGTGATACTGTGTGATACTGTGACATAGCAAAGCTCTCAACCAGGAGCACAACGTACCTGCTGCTTAAATAGTCTCTTTAACCTGCAGACAGAACTGGGCAAACATGGGTATTTCTAGTCTCACAGAACTGGCTCACAGTTCTCACTGGCACCAACTTTGTCTTTTTCCATCTTGGGCACTGTGTTTTTTACTCCTGATTGCCGCTTCGGCTGCGCTGTTGTAGCATGTAAGCAATGACACCATCCAAAAACACTCTCTTGGTGGCTTGCAAGAAAATGACACTGTGTGTCTGCTAAGCCTGCTGAGCCCTAAATTAAAACTCTGTAATATTTAACAGCAAAGAAACAGAGGGTCAGAGAAGTCAGTTGGGTGTGCTGCAAATCCCCTTTTAATTTGTAGACAGAATCCCTTAATGGTATCCTCATTAAAAGTTCCTGATGTCAACTGTTCTTTGCTTTCTCCTTCACAACTGTGCCTTATCATGGATAGCTGTGTTCAGATGATATTCAGGGCAAGCATTTCTCCCTTGCTAGTGCCATGGACTAGTGAGAGACCACAGCTGTGTTATATAATCAAGGAACAGGCTTATTTTAATTAATGGCTGTAGCAGTAGAGCTCAGTGTGCTAACCACAAACCCCAGCTCCATCACCAGATGCACACACAAGTTTGAATGATGATACCGTGGGCACTGCTTACATATCTTCAGTGGATGCAAATCCTCACTCAAGAGGATGATTTCAGTGACTGCTGTACTGAAGAGTAGAGCAAAGCTCTGAGTACAAGGGGCATGCTTTCTAAATGTCTATTGGAACCTGAAAATATAACAAAACCAAAGAAGTAGTTTTTGATGGTGTATTGATTCCCCCTCCCCCCCCCCCCCTTTCTGATTAACTTCTCTATTGCATGATATTTTCTTCCCAGCTACCCTAATCTAAAGGCAGGTTCACCTGTTACAGAGATGTGAATGCATCCTGCTCTGACACCTCCCTGGGGCTCCCTATAACTTCTCCCCAAAATGATGGAGCAGCTCGCCCTACAGAAGAGTCAGCTCTGTCACATCAGCCCCACCCTAGTGTTGCTGTATAGATTTATTGGTGATGGACAAGATAACAGCGACACAACAGACAAAGCTGAAGCTGAAAGCCAAGGGCAAAAGCCCAAAAGCTGTTCATTGCTATATCCACAGTGTTTTAGATCCCATCCTGCAAGTTGTGCTAGTCCTACAAGTTATGTAATACAGTGATTGGGTAAAACATTGTTCCCAACATTCTTAGAATCATAGAATCAACCAGGTTGGAAGAGACCTCCAAGATCATCCAGCCCAACCTAGCACCCAGCCCTAGCCAGTCAACTAGACCATGGCACTAAGTGCCTCAGCCAGGTGTGGCTCAAACACCTCCAGGAACGGCCACTCCACCACCTCCCTGGGCAGCCCATTCCAATGCAAATCACTCTCTCTGACAACAACTTCCTCCTAACATCCAGCCCAAACTTCCCTCGGCACAACTTGAGACTGTGTCCCCTTGTTCTGTTGCTGGCTGTCTGGCAGAAGAGCCCAACCCCACCTGGCTACAGCCTCCCTTCTCGTAGTTGTAGACAGCAATGAGGTCTGCCCTGAGCCTCCTCTTCTCCAGGCTGCACACCCCCAGCTCCCTCAGCCTCTCCTCATAGGGTTTGTATTCCTGACCTTTCACCAGCTTTGTCACCCTTCTCTTGACACCTCCCAGCACCTGAACATCTCTCTTGAATTAAGTGGCCCAGAACTGGACACAGCACTCAAGATGTTGCCTGACCAGTGCTGAGAATCACAGCCTTTGGCTTTCTATAGGTTACTAAGCAGTTTGTTTCTGATCTGATTGCCCTCCTCTTCAACAGCTTTGCAGCTGTACTTAACTTCATGCATCATAATTAGTTCCAGTGATTTCAGCAGCATTACTTGCAGGTAGGTGCAATTAAGTTATGCATCTAAATCACTGCGAGACTTCCATTTGTTTCTGTCACATTACACTGCAACACTGCCAGCTGATAGAGACAAACATGCTTACACTACAGTACACTTCTTACTTTGTCAAGGGCTGCCTTTTCCAATTCATCTTTTGCAACTGCTAGCTTTTGCTCCAGATCTGTTAGCTGCTGTGCCTGTGGGAACAAAGAAGAAAAAAGCTGATGCAGACTGCAATGAATATTTCCCCCCTCCCCCCACAATAACTTTTCATGTGGTGCCTGTGAGGAAGGATATAAATTTTACAAGTAATATATATGAATTGGGTCAGAATTGCTTGCAAAAAAGATCAAGCCTCGAGGGATGGTTGTTGGGGTTTGTTTTTTCCCTGAGAAAAAGTGTATTTTTATGTGGGAACTGGACTCAAATCTGCTCTATTTATGTGAATGCAAATGTAGTAGGATTTTAATGCCAGTAGCAACAGAAATCCCATGGTATAACATATTTAGAGTGATGCTATAATACTCCTCTGGACAATTCAAAGTATTCAGACTTCTTATTTTGTTCATTTATCTGGCATCTGTTTGCAATGGGAAACACTGCTTTGTGGTTTTAAACACTGAGATGTTAACATTAATAGAGCACACCATTAACACCCAAGCATTCATGCATGGAGACACCTCATGAAATGCTACTATCTGCTGGGGTACACAGGGATAACTCTAGATTTCTTTCTCCATCTCCTTCTCTGGGGGTACAAAAGGAAGGTTCCCATCAATGGCAAGTTATGCTCCTTCCTAGGGAGAAAGCACTGTGAGGCATTTGTGCTCGAAGCCAGTGCCCTGTGCAGAAGAACTGCTAAAAGCCATTGGGGTGCAACTCTGAAAGACTGGGACAAACATTCTGCAGAAGCAACTTGGTTGGTAAATAGTAGGGGTTCAGTGAACAGAGCGAGACCTGCACAACAGTGGATGGTGATAAAGTTCCTGTTGTATGTGAAAAGAATCTATTGGGAAAAACAGTTTGGGTATTTTCTCCTTTGGGCAAAGAGAAACCTGTCTGAGGGGTGGTGTCTGCTGAAGGTCCTGGTTATGCACACTGGGTAAGGCAGGAGAATGGTGAAACCCAGTGTATTCCACAGAGAAATCTAACTTGAGCTGAGAGAGTTTGAAGTCAGTGTATAACACAAGCTGTTGGTTTTCTGTTCTAGGTACTATGTGGTGTCCAAAGACAGAATCTATGGGAGAATCTACAGTACATAAGCACAAACCCAATGTCACCTGGGAGTCCCTGTTCTTGACTCATCTGTGAGGAGACAAACTGATTCCTGCTTTCTGAGCTTTTGACTCACCTACATCTGAGATAGCTGGAATGAAGTGTGAACTGAACTTGTGATCTTCGTTAGTGTAAAGATTGTTTTAGATTAGACAGTTCTCATCAAACCCCTGAGTCAAATAGACATGGGTGGATTGTACTGGTTTGAGGCTAATTGGAATATTTTAATGAGAACAATAAAGCAATGGTGATGTCTGCTTCACTCATAGGTTTGCTGAGATGTATAAAACAAGGACACAAACATAGATAAGACAGTCAGGGTTTGTCTGTTGGTGTCTGTTTTCTCCCTGGGCTTCTGCTGCTCTGCTTGGATCTGTGTAACCCAACTAATCATTCTGCTTCTAACCTCCCCTTGCTGATCCTTCCAACTTGCTTTGCATGTAAGGCAGACGCTGGGATAAGGTAGAGGGGTTCAAAGGTGGAAGGCTGGTTGGGAGCCTCTCCTGGGGACTCTGATATCTGGGAGGGCTGTTGTGTTTCTGCATTTCCTTTAACTTGTATATAACTGTAAATATGTATAATATATATAAACCTCTGCTTGTATATTGTGCTGAGCTGTGGATATAAAGCTTCATTCCTTAACTTCCAGCCAGCTGAGTCTAGCCTGGGTGATTTCATTGTGTGTGTGGGAGGGTAACTCCCAAACCATCACATTGCCATAGAAAACACTCCCTTTTCTTGCTCCTACCTGTTTACAGAGGATGAGGCTTTGGCTCATCTTTCAGCTTATTAAGCCTTTCCCTCAGTCCTATTTTTCCCCTCTGATCTTTGGGCAGTTTGGAGTTTTTCAGTACTTGCCCTGACCAAGTTTTTAATTTTTTTCCAATCCTGCTGGACATGCTCAAAATTAAACCATTTGGAAACTGTCACTCAAAGTCCCAATCAATTTCAATTTGATATTAATTGTAAACTGCTCCTCCTTTTAGTGGGAGTTAGAGCAGGTCTGAGAGTTGATTGAATAGCTGTAAGGTGCCAGTTAAAAGTGGAGCAGCTGCTGCTAGATTTAAGTCACCTTGCTATCGACTAGCTTTGCCTCACACTAGCTCAGACAAGCCATTTAAGACTGCATTACCACCTAATGCAAGCCTGTATCCTCAAGGCAACATCCTCAGGGTCACACAGAAACTTTTCAAATTGGATTTTTTTCACTTCATTAAAAAAAGAAAGAGTTGCAACAATTTTTCATGCTCAGAACTGTGGCGTAAAGTAATGCACTGACAATAAATTAATAGACCTGAATTACTAAGGACAGAAAAGAGCCACCTTTTGCACAGCCCTGACTTCCAAAACTGTATGAAACCATTAAAACAACCCCAGAATTGGAGGAGGAGATTTGTTTCAGTAAGGATAAAAATCAATTATGTTAATAGCCTGGAAAAGAGGAGGCTCAGAGGTGACCTCATTGCTGTCTACAACTACCTGAAGGGAGGTTGTAGCCAGGTGGGGTTGGTCTCTTCTCCCAGGCATCCAGCAACAGAACAAGGGGACAGTCTCAAGTTGTGCTGGGGGAAGTATAGACTGGATGTTGTTAGGAAGTTGTTGGCAGAGAGAGTGATTGGCATTGGAATGGGCTGCCCAGGGAGGTGGTGGAGTCACCATCCCTGGAGGTGTTGAAGCCAAGCCTGGCTGAGGCAGTTAGTGCCATGGTCTGGTTGATTGGCCAGGGCTGGGTGCTAGGTTGGACTGGATGAGCTTGGAGGTCTCTTCCAACCTGCTTGGTTCTGTGATTCGATGATAATCCAATATCCTAACTGGGAAACACACATATATGCTTATTTATATGATCTGCTTATTCACTGTCACCTCTAAACATCTGGTTAGTGAGCCCTGATTGCACAGAGCACATCCCAGAGCTTCCAACTCGCTTGGCACTCTGTATGCCATCACCACTGGACTTTTGGTCATCTGCCATTAAATGCCTCCTTTGACACTGTCCTACTTGGTATGAATACATACTACAAACACTTAAATATAAACACATATTAGTTGAAGCAAAGATTTGAATGTTGTTTTCCTGTCCTTCCTACCTGCTAGCTCCCACTTTTTCTGCTTCCTACCATGAATATTTGCAGTGAAATAGCTTCAGCAAGTGAAGGTTTGAGCAAAGCCCATTAAGAAACAGGTGCTTAAGACATTGTCTGAGGTGAATATACCAAAAATCTTATTACTAGTTTTGTATTACAGACTATGGCAGTTAAAAGACTTGTCCCTTCCTTACCCATCCCTCTGTGGAATCATAGAATGGTAGGGGTTGGAGTGATCTCTGGAGTTCTAACCCAAGCTCCCCTCTGCTGTGGGTGGATTGGTGGGTTCTGAAAGTCTCCAGAGGAGGAGACTCCACAGTGTCTCTCGTGGCTTGCTCTGGTGCCCTGGCACCCACAAAGTAAAGAAATTCCTCCTTAAGCTCAGTTCAAGAAAAAACTCCTGTGTTCTGGTTTGTGCCTTTTGCACTTTGTCCTATCAGTGGGCACCAGCAAAAAGAGGCCAGTCCTCCATAGAATCATAGAATCAACCAGGTTGGAAGAGACCTCCAAGCTCATCCAGTCCAACCTAGCACCCAGCCCCGGCCAATCAACCAGACCATGGCACTAAGTGCCTCATCCAGGCTTTGCTTCAAAACCTCCAGGGATGGTGACTCCACCACCTCCCTGGGCAGCCCATTCCAATGCCAATCACTCTATCTATGCCAACAACTTCCTCCTAACATCCAGCCTAGACCTGCCCTGGCACAACTTGAGACTGTGTCCCCTTGTTCTGTTGCTGCCTGCCCGGGAGAAGAGCCCAACCCCACCTGGCTGCAGCCTCAGTTTTGGTAAATGTGTTTCAGCTTACAGCAGGAACTTGGATCTAAGGAACATTCCATTGCTCCAGTTTATCCCAAAGATTTGCTGTAAGTGTTGACAATCATAGAATCATTCCAGTTGGAAAAGATCCCTGAAGCCAGCCCTTACCTAACTCTGTAGTAACTGACATTGCCATGGAGGGTTGTAAATCAAAGCAAACCCAAGAACCTTCTGCAAAATATTGCATTGTTGAGTTAGATCAACAACTTCTTACTGAATCTATGGAACAGGGCAATAAGTTTTGGTTGCCAGGAGGATATGAGAACATTTCTTTGTGTGACCATACAAATACAGATATCCATCAACTAAATACTTGCTACTGCTTTTGTCTATTTCAAAACAAGGACACCAGACAGCTTTTTAGGCATTGAACCTTCTATTCCTTGCTCCAGGGGAACCAAATGTAAAACCAAAGCAGAAGCTACTTCTGTAATTGTGGGATGGTGCTTTGAGCTCTTTGCCCTGTGGCAAGGTGGAAATGATTCCTTAAAGCAGAGTAATAAAGACAGGTCTCATACTCCTAGATTACTTCAGTAGTATCTTAACTCTAATAGACATCTGGCTGTATTAAAATAAAACTTACCTTAAAAATCAAATCCTTTTTCCCATAACGAAGCTCTTTTAGCTGGGCTTGGATCTTTTTTGACTGGAAGTGGGGACAATAAAATGAGAAGGGTCTTAAATATTTCCTTTTAAGCTTGGGGTGAGGTGGAGGGGAAAGGTAGCAAGTTCTGACAGCAGAAATGAGAGCAGGGTGGAAATGCAGAAGAACCAAAATCAATGCTTGTTCAGTGTAGAATGGCTAAACCAGGTAAAAAGCTCAAGGAAAATGTAACATGACAACAAATTCTGAAACAAATGGCTGAGATCAGGTCAGATCAACTCTTTCCTCCATGACTCTATCAGCTGTTATTTCATGCACACAGCACAAAGTGCCATGAGCAGTATTCTCTGGTCTGGACAAAGCAATCAGATGTGTTCCACATCAACTAAAGATCAAGGAAAAAACCTTAACCAATTTATTGCTCAAGGATTCTTTTAACCAATTGCTCAAGGAATTGTGCTTAATATGTGGGCTCTGTGGCATAGAAGGTATCCATAGAAGAATCAGAGAGTTGCAAGTGAGGTGTCACTCATTTGCTAGATCACAAACTTGTGATTGAACTAAGATTTCCATTCATGTATTTGGTCTCTAAGTGGCTGAACACCATGTACATGACCACTAATTATTTAGAAGTCTAGCATTTCATTGCTTTGTGGCTTTTTTTGTGCTTCTAAGGAGAGGGGTTCCTGCTGGATAACAACATCATCAGACACGAGATGATACCAACCTCTGTACCAAAATATCTGGGAATATTTTCCTGCCCCATGCCATTGTTTCTTTTTGGCCTGGGAAGCCTGAGGTATGCATCACTCTGCCTTCTCCTCTCCAGGGCTGAGTTTTGAGAGAAGAAAATCCAGCCACATAGACTGTGTAGAACCACGAGCACACTCCCAGCCATGCAGCTGGAGGAGCCACAGGGTTCACTAAAATTCTTTGCGGGCAGCTTGAGAGCAGAATGAAAGAGGAGCTTCCTGGCAGCCAGTTCTATCCATGAAGGGTATTTGATCTAATAGCTAAAAAGATACTGGCTTATAGAATCATAGGGGCTGGAAGGGACCTCAAAAGCTCATCTGGTCCAGCCTCCCTGCCAGAGCAGGATCACCTAGAGCAGATCACACTGGAATGCATCCAGGTGGTTCTTGAGTATCTCCAGGGAGGGAGACTCCACAACCTCCCTGAGCAACCTGTTGCAATGTTCTGGCACCCTCACAGGTGAAAAAAATCCTCCTCAGGTTCACATGGAACCCCCTATGGCTCAGCTTCCAGCCATTGCCCCTTGCCTGTCACTGGGCATCACTGAGAAGAGGCTGGCTCCATCCTCCTGGCACTCACCCTGCACATATTTATTAACATGAACGAGGTTGTTACCTTCAGTGAGTGGAGTACTCAAAGAGCACAAAATACACTGTGGTTTATTGGTTGGCACAATCTAACTGGATAAAAACCCCCCACAAATGAATAAAAAAGATGCTTCTGCAAGCATTTATTCTTGTTCTAATGGCACTCACCCACTTAGAAGTCACAAATTTGCCAGGATGATTCATAAAGGCTGAGATTGTTGAAGTCTAAAATAGACTCAGAGTCTGCTGCCCTGAGTGTTAGTGAGCTTCAGTTTAGTTTGCTGAAATCCTCTGACAGCCAGGCTTGTCACACTGCAACAAATTCAACCTTGGGCTTTGCCCTTAGGTTTAAAGACATCTCTGCTGCCACTACTGAAGAAGACATAATGAGGGAAAAGATCTGCAAGTTAATTACTGTGAGTGCAAGATGTTAGGCAGCTAGTTAAAAACAGACCTGCAAAAGAGGCTGTGTTGCACACACTGCCAGTTTTTCCAACAGCAAACACGGGCAAAGAATTCTGTTTGTGTTCATCTTCTGCAGCATGTTTGAAAACAACCATGGTGATAGAGAACACCACCAAAAAAAAACAACATAGATTATGACATCCTCCCAAAAATATGTATCCCAAACTATGATTTCTTGCCATTAAGGAGTGATTGCAGAACTTCAGCTAGGCTAAATAGTTAATAGAACCAGAAAACACTACTTCGACCTCAGAAGTGTCTACCTTTGACCTCAGAAGTGTCTACCTTTGACCTCAGAAGTGTTGACCTTTTAGTGAAAAGGTAGAGTCTTTAACAGAGAATCCACTGTAATTATGAACATTTTAGTCAAGAAGAAAAGTGTTGCACTTCTGTTTCTTTCTGGCACCGTGGAAGGGCTTGCATAGAAATTAGTCATGGAGTTTTTTGCATCTATAAAGAAAAGGAGATGAATGAACCAAATTCACATATGGCAATATCCTCCTTCATGGAAAGCTGAATAGCTGAAAGGATTGCTCACATTCATGCTGTTAGATGTGCATTTAGATGCTTGCAATAAAACAGGGCTTTTGTATCACCAGATGTTTGCCAGCTTCCTCCTCAGCAAAGGCCAAGTGCAGAGTCCTGCACTTGAGGAGTAATAAACTGCAGCAGTACAGGCTGGGAGGTGGCTGATGGAGAGCAGCCCTGTGGAGAGGGACTTGGGAGTGCTAATGGAGAACATCCATGGCACAGCAATGTGCCCTGCTGGCCAAGAGGACCAATGGGATCCTGGGGGACATTAAGAAGGGTGTGCCCAGCAGATCAAGGGAGGTTCTCCTTCCCCTCTACTCTGCCCTGGTGAGACCTCACCTTGAGTATTGCCTTCAGTTTTGGGCTCCCCAGTTGAAGAAGGACAGGGATCTGCTGGAGAGGGTCCAGTGGAGGGCTGCAAGGATGATTAGGGGACTGGAGGGCACTGCCTGGTGATGAGAAACTGAGATACCTGGGGCTGCTTAGTCTGGAGAAGCCTGAGAGGAGATTTAATAAATGTTTATAACTATCTGAGTGCTGGGGGTCAGGAGGAGGGAACAAGCTCTGCTCACTGCTCTCTGGGATAGGACAAGGAGCAATGGATGGAAGCTGCAGCACAGGAGGCTCCAGCTCAACACAAGGGGGAACTTCTTTACTGGAAGGGTCACAGAGCACTGGAAGAGACTCCTCAGAGAGGCTGTGGAGTCTCCTTCTCTGGAGTCTTTCCAGACCTGTCTGGATGCATTCCTCTGTGATCCATGCTAGATTGTGTGGTCCTGCTCTGGTAGGGGGGGTGGACTCGATGATCTCCTTGGGTCCCTTCCAACCCTTGACATCCTGTGAAATCCTGTGAAGGAGATTTCTTCCCCTCCTTTTCACAAAGCAACTCTTTTTTCTTGAGGTAATGAAACGTTCTAGGAATCAATAATAACAAATCTCTCCTGTCTCTACAAGTTAATTTCCAAAGGAGGCATTTAGCAGTCCATGTCCTAGTCCAGGCATGGAGCTCAAGGAGAGGAAACCAGATTTACACATGCTGTAGAGCTAAGGATACTTTCAATGAGCATGTCCAGACTTTATTTCATTTCAAAGACAAGCTCACAGCTCACTTTCTAACACATTAGAGCTGCTTCTAGTGAAGTCACAGAAATGAGCTGAGATGAGAGGGCTTTGGGAACACTGACTGCACACACACAGTATGCAGCAATCTACACCAGAAGCTCAGCACAAAGGAGTCTGATGCAAGCTAATTTGGAGCATGCTAACAACAGAGAGGATCCTTACTTACCTCTTCTGCATGAATGCCACAAAGCTTGTTTCCTGACAAGAGCTTGGTTTTGAGGCTTTTGTTCTGGAAGAAGCAAGGAAAAAAAACCCACCAGAGTTTTGTTACTTAGAATACCTGAAATAGGGAGGTATATTTTAAATCTTTGATGACACTGGCTTCGTTTTATATGCAGATCACATCCTCAAGTCACCAACAAAGACACAGAGAGGAACACAAGACAGAAGTATCGTGGCACAATACCTTCTCTTATAGGTATGAGAGCCTCATACAGGTTCTGTGAGGCTATGCCTTGCACTAAAACCTGCTTCCACGGCAGCAGAACTGCACATAGAAACCTTCCAAAACACTTCAGTGACATGCAAAAAGAGGATAGGGGAAAAAAAATGCCCTAATCCTTAAAGCAAACTCAATTTCCAGCAAATCATTACAAGAGCTGTGGCAACAGGATCAAGATCTCATCACTTGAACTTGACAACCAAATTCACACACAGTATCACCAAGGTTGGAAGAGACCTCACAGATCATCAAGTCCAACCCTTTACCACAGTGCCCAAGGCTAGACCATGGCACCAAGTGCCACATCCAACCTTGCCTTGAACTGCCCCAGGGACGACGACTTCACCACCTCCCCAGGCAGCCCATTCCAGTGCCCAATGACTCTCTCAGTGAAGAACTTTCTCCTCACCTCGAGCCGAAATTTCCCCTGGCGCAGCCTGAGGCTGTGTCCCCTTGTTCTGGAGCTGGCCACCTGAGAGAAGAGAGCAACCTCCTCCTGGCCACAACCACCCCTCAGGTAGTTGTAGACAGCAATAAGGTCTCCCCTGAGCCTCCTCTTCTCCAGGCTAAACAACCCCAGCTCCCTCAGCCTCTCCTCGTAGGGCTTGTGCTCGAGGTCTCTCACCAGCCTCGTCGCCCTTCTCTGGACACGCTCAAGCATTTCGATGTCCCTCCTAAACTGGGGGGCCCAGAACTGAACGCAGTACTCGAGGTGTGGTCTGACCAGTGCAGAGTACAGAGGCAGAATAACCTCCCTGCTCCTGCTGACCACACCATTCCTGATGCAGGCCAGGATGCCACTGGCCCTCTTGGCCACCTGGGCACACTGCTGGCTCATGTTCAGGCGGGTATCAATCAGTACCCCCAGATCCCTCTCTGTCTGGCTGCTCTCCAGCCACTCCGACCCCAGCCTGTATCTCTGCATGGGGTTGTTGTGGCCAAAGTGCAGCACCCTGCACTTTGAGCTATTGAACCCCATCCCATTGGCCTCTGCCCATCTGTGCAGGCGGTCAAGGTCCCGCTGCAGAGCCCTTCTGCCCTCCAGCTCAGTCACTTCTGCCCCCAGCTTAGTGTCATCTGCAAACTTGCTGATGACTGACTCGATGCCCTCATCCAGATCATCTATGAAGATGTTAAAGAGGATGGGGCCCAGCACTGATCCCTGAGGGACACCACTAGTGACAGCTGCCAGCTGGATGTGGCACCATTCACCACCACTCTCTGGGTCCGGCCCTCCAGCCAGTTCCTAACCCAGCACAGAGTGTTGCCATCCAAGCCGCGGGCTGACAGCTTAGCCAGCAGTTTGCTGTGGGGGACAGTGTCAAAGGCCTTGCTGAAGTCCAGATAGACTACATCCACAGGCCTCCCCACATCCACCAAGCGGGTCACCTGATCATAGAAGGAGATCAGGTTAGAAAGGCAGGATCTGCCCTTCCTAAACCCATGCTGGCTGGACCTGAGATCTTTGCCATCCCTCAGGTGCGCAGTTATTGGCCCCAAGAGAACCTGCTCCATCAGTTTCCCTGGCACTGAGGTCAGGCTGACGGGTCTGTAGTTCCCAGGTTCCTCCATCCGACCCTTCTTGTGGATGGGGACCACGTTGGCCATTTTCCAGTCTCCTGGGACCTCTCCGGTGAGCCAGGACTGCTGGAAAATGATGGAGAGTGGTTTGGCCAGCTCAGCTGCCAGCTCTCTCAGCACCCTGGGATGGATCCCATCTGGTCCCATGGACTTGTGGGTGTCCAGATGGCTCAGCAGGTCCTGAACTAATTCCTCATGAATTTCCAGGGGAACACACCGCTCCCCGACCCCATCCCCCAGTTTAAGAGGCCATTTGCCTCCTCCTCCTCTCTCCTTACTGTTGAAAACTGAGGCGAAGAAGGCATTCAGGACCTCTGCCTTTGCTTCATCATCAGTTATAGTGTTCCCCTCCTGGTCCAGTAAGGAGTGGAGGCTCTTCTTGCCCTTCCTTTTAGCATTGATCATGGGGTGTTTTTGCTGAACTGCATCCTGCAACACTGCAAGCAATGACAAAGCTTCAAAGGTTGGTTTACCCAACAATGTTTTCCCAACTCATCATGCTTTTTCACATAGCAACAAGGCTGGTGAAGGGCCTGGAACACAAACCCTATGAGGAGAGGTTGAGGGAGCTGGGGGTGTGCAGCCTGCAGCAGAGGAGGCTCAGGGCAGAGCTCATTGCTGCCTGCAGCTCCCTGAAGGGAGGCTGTAGCCAGGTGGGGTTGGGCTCTCTCTCAGACAACCAGCAACAGAACAAGAGGACACAGCCTCAAGCTGTGCTGGGGGAAGTATAGGCTGGATGTTAGGAGGAAGTTGTTGTCAGAGAGAGTGATTGGCATTGGAATGGGCTGCCCAGGGAGGTGGTGGAGTCACCGTCCCTGCAGGAGAAAATACTGGATGGGGCACTTAGTGCCATGGTCTAAGCTGACTGGACAGGGCTGGGTGCTAGGATGTGTTCCAGTGTGATCTGCTCTAGGGGACCCTGCTCTGGCAGGGGAGCTGGACCAGATGATCCAGGCGAGGGACTTTTTAGGCTGTCAGGTAATGATAGGACTGGGTGGAATGGAGCAAAGCTAGAAATAGGCAGATTCAGACTGGATGTTAGGAAGAAGTTCTTCACCATGAGGGTGGTGAGACCCTGGAATGAGTTGCCTAGGGAGATGCTTGAGGCCCCACCCCTGGAGGTGTTTAAAGCCAGGCTGGATGGGGCTCTGGCCAGCCTGATCTAAGGTAGGGTGTCCCTGCCCATGGCAGGGAGGTTGGAACTAGATGATCCTTGTGCTCCCTTCCAACCCTGACTGATTCTAGGATTTTATGATCTTTTGCAGTCCCTTCCATCCCCTGACATTCTGTGATTCTATGATTCTAATTGCAAGGAAATTTTCCATGCCCTGTTTTGAGAGGGTCCTGCAGTAACCCCAGCTGTGAAGTGCAAATGCCTACCACCTTTACAGGACACACACTGCATGAGATGGTTGGCATGACGTCCATATTTTGTGCCAAAGTAACCTGGCAAAAGCCCATAGTTAGAAGAGTTTGTTCGAAACCAAAACTCAATGAAAATGTTTTAAGTTAGGAGACAGACTCCATTGTGGAGATTTAATGAGGTTTTAGAGGCTTTAGCCTTGTCTATTAGCAACACAAAACCCCAGGGTTAGCAGAATGCAGGCAAAACAGTCGTGATTTAATCCAGACTTAATAACACCTTCGGAAATGAGAGGAAGCATTAAAGGTTACAATTATCAAGGGCATAGTAAGCAGAAGCTTGGCAAAGGTAGGTGACAACTTCTTCCTCACAATCTGAGTGATTTTATACTGCTCTGCAAATCATATGTCACTGTCAAAAGGAGCTTTGCATCCTGATCAGCAGTGATTATTTTCTACAGCAGAATGTGAAGCACAGCAGCAGCAGCGTGTGGAGTCAGTTCTTACTGCCCTGCTAGCTAGGCTCAAGAATAGTAGCACATGTGAGTATAGAGTCTATTCTGTGTCCTCCAGAAAAGTGAGAGCTGCCAAAGACAGCTTGGCAGGTTTGTTAACATCATCTGCACAGAGCTTCCATACTGGCAAAAAAATACCCCAAAGCTTTCTGCCTCATCCCCAAATGAATTTGTCAGTCAGCTCCTGGACGTTTCTTTTCCCCCTCTCCTTTTACACTGACATAACTTTCCACAGACTTTGTTTGAGTTCTGATCTGATTTGCAGCATGTGAGAGCAGGCTTAACAGAAGCTGAATGCATTATATGAACACTGACAGCCACGCCACATTTCAGTTACCTAAAGACCTCCCACCAACATGAAAGCTGTAGTGCCATAGCTGCTTTGCTATGGAACCTGCAAGAGAAATAGCCCCCTCCCCCTTCCTTGCTGGCTAGAGGAGTATAGATTCCTTTATATTCCTACCTTAGGAAAATATTTCCTTCATTTATGACATTTATTCTCCTGAATTCAAGACCAGTTGCCAGCCAAATCATCCACACAGTACCTGAAGAGATGTCCCCATGTCAACAGGACAGCAGCAAGCCCTGCCAAGATCAGCGAGCGCTTCACCTCTCCAGAGAAGAGGGAGAGAGGGGAGACAAACCCAGACAGGTAGGACTACCTTAGCAGTCTTCAAAACCTATCAATATGATGCCAGTGATCTCTTCACACTGCTCAATAATTTCATGAACTTTTAGCTCAATAAAATGCAAGTCTCCTTCCCTCTTCCCCCATACAGTATCGATGCGTAATGGCTGAAGGACACGACAGGGGCTTTCAGTAATCACTTTCTGGGTTTAATTCCCATGTACCCTCTTAGAAACCTCAGACAAAGGCTTAAAACCAAACCTACAAACAATGCATTTGAAAGCTCAGTGCAAGAACTTTGACAGTTGCAGTTTTAACTCCTTTTCTGCAAGCTCATTTGATTAAAATCATTCATTATGTAACTGCATACTGCATTTGTCAAACTATTCCCTCCTCATTTAGCAGACACAATAAACACCTCAGGAGGCAAGAGTCAGGGTTTATAGGCATTGTTAAATGTGACAAACTACCCCTGGGCCCCGTTTAAATGAGTTTATTGTCCTTGTAGTTCTGAAGATACAGGGATTGAAATTTATCTGATGTATCATATCCACTACTATCAGAAAGGTAGAATCATAGAATCAACCAGGTTGGAAGAGATCTCCAAGATCATCCAGGCCAATCTAGCACCCAGCCCTAGCCAGTCAACCAGACCATGGCACTAAGTGCCCCAGCCAGGCTTTGCCTCAACACCTCCAGGCACAGCAACTCCACCACCTCCCTGGGCAGCCCACTCCAATGCCAATCACTCTCTCTGACAACAACTTCCTCCTAACATCCAGCCTAGACCTGCCCTGGCACAACTTGAGACTGTGTCCCCTTGTTCTGTGCTGGTTGTCTGGGAGAAGAGCCCAACCCCACCTGGCTACAACCTCCCTTCTTGTAGTTGTAGACAGCAATGAGGTCCCTCTTGAGCCTCCTCTTCTCTACGCTGCAAGCTGCACCCCCAGCTCCCTCAGCTTCTCCTCACAGGGTTTGTGTTCCAGGCCCCTCACCAACTTTGTTGCCCTTCTCTGGACACCTTCCAGCACCTCAACATCTCTATAGAATTGAGGGGCCCAGAAATGGACACAGCACTCAAGGTGTGGCCTGACCAATAACATACTGAACAGGACTGTGCCCAGCACTGGTCCCCAGGGCACACCACTAGTGCCAGCTGCCAGCCGTCCCTGGGGCAGTTCAAGGCAAGGTTGGACGTGGCACTTGGTGCCATGGTCTAGCCTTGAGCTCTGTGGTAAAGGGTTGGACTTGCTGATCTGTGAGGTCTCTTCCAACCCTGATGATACTGTGATACTACCACTCTCTGGGCCCAGCCTTCCAGCCAGTTCTTGACCCATATCAGAGTGAATCTGCCCAAGCCAGGAGCTGCAGCTGTGCCAGGAGCCTGTTGTGGCAGATAGAGTCAAAGGCTTTGCTAAAGCCCAGGTAGACTACATCCACAGCCTGCCCCACACTCACCAGGCAGTGATCATAACAGGAGATGAGGTTGGTGAGACAGGACCTGCCCCTTCCTAAACCCTTCCTTTCTGCCACCAATGCCAGAGGCACAAATGCTCAAACGTTATCTGCTGAAGTCAGGCTCTCTCAACCTCTAGGCACACCAATGAGTGCTTTGAAGCCCTTGTGCTTGTTTCATGATTTCAAACATGGGTATTACCTCTTTGAAACAGCATCAGCCTGAACCCAGGATGAACAAGCTACACAATGTAGACATCATCAGCACAAACCAATTTGGTTTGCCTGCTAGCCTTTGAAAAGCAGGAGGGCACAAAGTATGTTCAAGGAAAGAAAATCACTTTCTCTCTCAGAAAATTATTCCCAGCAATCAACTTCAATTCAGACATTTTATCTGAGGGCTGACAGCAGTTATTTGTTGTGTACAAGATAAACTTGGCTCTCCTTTCCCCTGATGAATAGAGCAAATCAAACCACGCTGAGCCCCTGCTCGGCAGCGGAACATTTCTCTCTTATGGGCATCCTAGCTAAGAAAAAAAACCCAAAGCAAATCCAAAACCAACAGAAACCCCTGGGCTCAGCTCAGCAGGAGTGTCAGGGCCAGGTGCCAAGAGGAATTGCTTTCCATCTCCTGTTTAAAGTGAAGCGTTTGGCTGCCCCCTTAGGAGGGAGATCAGATGAAAGACAGCAGCACAGCAGAACCAAATATCTGGCCCTAGCACCACCTATTGATACCCATTTTGCTTTGGAGAGTAGCTTTGCATTTCATGATAATGGAAAATGTGTTCTAGACCATGCAACAGTGCAACTGTTTTAATTTCAGCAGCTTAGCCCTGCATCTCTCTGAGACAGATAACAAAATGAGTTTGCTGCCTTCTGTGTTAAGTTTTTCAGGTAAGAACTGCAGTTCCACCTTGCCTTTATGGTCACTGAAGACACTGTGGCTTCTTGTAAGAGGAGCTTGCCTGAGCAGCAGGACCAGGGAAGTCATTCTGCCCCTGTACTCAGCGCTGGGTAGGACACACCTTGAGTGCTGTGTCCAGTTCTGGGACTGAAAGAAGTTGAGGTGCTGGAAGGTGCCCAGAGAAGGGCAGCAAGGCTGGTGAGGGGCCTGGAGCACAGCCCTATGAGGAGAGGCTGAGGGAGCTGGGGGTGTTTAGCCTGGAGAAGAAGAGGCTCAGGGCAGAGCTCATTGCTGTCTGCAGCTACCTGAAGAGAGGCTGTAGCCAGGTGGGGTTGGGCTCTGCTGCCAGGCAAGCAGCAACAGAACAAGGGGACACAGCCTCAAGGTGTGCCAGGAGAGGTCTTGACTGAATGTCAGGAAGAAGTTCTTCACAGAGAGAGTGATTGGCATTGGAATGGGCTGCCCAGGGAGGAGGTGGAGTCTCTGTGCCTGGAGGTGTTCAAGCAAAGCCTGGATGAGGCACTTAGTGCCATGGTCTGGTTGACTGGCTAGGGCTGGGTGCTAGGTTGGGCTGGATGATCTTGGAGCTCTCTTCCAACCTGGTTGATTCTGTGATTCCATGAAAACAAACTGGTGCAGCTGCAAGCTCTGGGTTAGGCTCAAACAGAGAAAGCAAACTGGTGCTGCTGCAAGCTCTGGGTTAAGCTCCAAAAGAGAAAGCAAACTGGTGCAGCTGCAAGCTCTGGGTTAGGCTTAGAGAAAGTGAACTCTCTCTTGGTGATAGCTCTGTTCAAGCAAGGTGAGAGAAATGGAAGGAGGACGCTGAATGGGTCCAAACATGCAAAGAAAACCAATTTAAGCTCAAACCATACTTCTGACATTGAAAAAACCAAACTGCCACTAGAAGAGTAAAGGGTCAGAGTGGTTACAGCCTGTTTCCTAATTTCACTTTTTCTGCTGTACCAGCTGCAGGGTATGAAATGCTGCACTAAGCTTATTTTAGACCCAGAATTGTCACAACATCTGTCTTAAGACATAAATGACAGAGTTATGAAAGGAGAAGGGCAGGAAATGGCTATGGAATACATATGCACTGCTCTCTGTGGAGTCGTATCACTCAGGTTGTCTTTAATATTAATAGGCTCTGCCTTCTGAATTCTCCCAGTAGCAGTGCTCTGAGGATTTGTTGTTACAGAACTTTTTGGCCAATATATTTAATTTTGAAAAGAAGTTTTGCCAAGTGTCATCTATAAACACCCAATAATATATATCAGCTGTCTTGAAGATGTTGCTGCAATATTTTTCAGTCCAGAAATAGATGTCCCTGAGACAGCTTTACTGGATTGATTCACGTGCTAAGCATCTTTCCACCAGGCTGTGCTCATGCAGAGGCTCAGCCAGCCTATCCTTTGAGAACTACATCAGCATATGCAATGTCAGTCATGAGCTGACCACATGCCCTGCCCTTAGATGTCAGTTCAGTGCTGGCTAACCGCATCAAGTGCACCCTGATATGATAGGTGATGTCAAGGCTAAGTAAATGACCTAAACAAAACTGTAAGACCCAAAAAAGGAGAAGAGAAGTAATTCATTTGTCTGCCTGGTGGCTGAAGGAGACTATGCACCAGGTCCATTGCTCCTGTGTAAGGCCTGGAATTAACAACCACTGCAATTTGAATGCAGCTGCATGAAATTTCCACCTGAGATTTCAACTCTGGGACCTGTCAAAGGCAGCCACAACCATGGAGAATGTTGCTGTAGCATTCCCTCAGCATCAGGCTTCGTAGTTTAGGAGGAAGTTGTTGGCAGAGAGAGTGATTTGCCATTGGAATGGGCTGCCCAAGGAGGTGGTGGAGTCACCATCCCTGGAGGTGTGCAAGCAAAGCCTGGATGAGGCACTTAGTGCCATGGTCTGGTTGACTGGATAGGGCTGGGTGCAAGGTTGGGCTGGATGATCTTGGAGGTCTCTTCCAACCTGCTTGACTCTATTCTATTCTATTGTATTCTAAAGGGATCTGCCATCTGAATAAAGCACCAGCAGCTAAGCAAAGTAAATGACAAACACACCACCTTTAACCCACCAATACCTTAAGAAAACACAAGTGCACACACAGAAGCAAAAGATATGAACAACACCTCCTCTACAAAGGCAGGGTGACACAGCAGCCCATAAGAGGAAAAGGTTTGCAGGGAAAGCAAAGGCCAAGCCTGACAACTGTGTGCTCATGAGGTGCAGATTCTGGAGGCACACAAAAACACCAAAAAAAGCTATTAGGGGTCAAGAAAAAGCAACAAGCACAAAACCAGTGCAACAGATGCATTATTTTCTTTGTGTGACTTAGCTGCATTACACTGATTTAAAGAAATGGTCATCACAGAATGGCTTGAGTTGGAAGAGACCTTCAAGATCATCTCAGTGCAACACCCCTGCTGTGGACAGAGGACACCTCCCACTAGAGCAGGCTGCTCAAAACCTCATCCAACCTGGTCTTAAATCACTTCCAGAGAGTAATGCTAGATGAATCAAGAGTCAGATAACAGGTCTTACTGGGGTTTGTGTTTTCCATCATTGTATAAAAGCCAAGTTGCTTTAGTCTTACACTAAAAGCTGGAACCACACAGCTAAATGTTTTAAATAGATGTTTGTTCATCTTCTCTGTCTCACCTCTATAGGCCTTCAATGCACAGTGTTAAAAAGTCACACAACCAGCAGTGCCTCTGGGCAAGTCTCAGTCTCATCAGCACTCAGCAGTTTGGTAGCTCACCCTCACCTCACAAACCAAGAGCTGTTGTGTTTGACTGAGATCACAGAAAATTTAAGCTGGAATTCTTTCCTGCATGCCAGATACAATTGCCACACAGACACAGAATCATAGAATCACCCAGGTTGGAAGAGAACTCCAAGATCATCCAGTCCAACCTAGCACCCAGCCCTGGCCAACCAACCAGACCATGGCACTAAGTGCCCCAGCCAGGCTTGGCTTCAACACCTCCAGGGATGGTGACTCCACCACCTCCCTGGGCAGCCCATTCCAATGCCAATCACTCTCTCTGCCAACAACTTCCTCCTAACATCCAGCCCAGACCTCCCCTGGTACAGCTTGAGGCTGTGTCCCCTTGTTCTGTTGCTGGGTGCCTGGGAGAAGAGACCAACCCCACCTGGCTACAACCTCCCTTCAGGGAGCTGCAGGCAGCAATGAGCTCTGCCCTGAGCCTCCTCTTCTGCAGGCTGCACACCCCCAGCTCCCTCAGCCTCTCCTCATAGGGTTTGTGCTCCAGGCCCCTCCCCAGCTTTGCTGCCCTTCTCTGGACATGTTCCAGCACCTCAACATCTCCCTTGAGCTGAGGAGCCCAGAACTGGACACAGTACTCAAGGGGTGGCCTGAGCAGTGCTGAGCACAGGGCACACCTTTCCAAAAGGGAGCTCTGAACCCACCATTCTTGGTATTTTAGGACCATAGATGGAAAAATCATAGAATCAAACAGATTGGAAGAGACCTCCAAGATCATCCATTCCAACCTAGCACCCAGCCCCAACCAGTCAACAAAAGACTCAACGTGTCCCTGGGCAGCCTAGTTGGAGGTGCCCCTGTTCACTGCAAGAGACTTGAACAAGATGACCTTTGCTGGTGTCTCCCAACCCAATTCACTCAGTATGCAAACTTTAATCCTTGTTTTGCTGCTTCCACAAAACACATAAAGATTCAGGATGTTTATTCCTGAGAGAAGACCTACAATAAAAAGCTGTGCAGAATTGATCCATTTATGTTTCAACTCCCATTAGATCTCTTCCTTCTTATTTTAGTCGAAACAGAGTGTTAATGGGTTGGGATGAGAAGGCAAATGTGACAGTCAGCAGAATTCATATTAATACTTGTCTTGGCAAAGAAAGGATGTGAAAATGTAATGTACTCAATCCAGTGATATCAAGTAGAATATTGGTCTGTCAGTCACAGGCAAGCAATCTAAGTAATGCATCAGCCCAGCACATTCAATAACTTTTATGCTCATAGAGTTTTCAGAACTCTCTTGGAGATCTGGCTCTAGGTCACAGAAGATGTGCTTCTCATCAGTGCTTCTTAAAGCTACAGCTGACTACACATGCTACTCAAAAGCAAGATGCTTTAATCTGCAAGGTACAGTTCAGTAGCTCTGAGTGCAGCTGGATTTTCAGGGGAGCAATCTTCTAATCAACTTATTGCTCAACAGCTGCATGTTTTGGCAGCTATAATTATTGCTCAAAATCCAAACCCCATCTCACTGATAGAATCAGAGAATCAACCAGGTTGGAAGAGACTTCCAAGCTCATCCAGTCCAACCTAGCACCCAGCCCTGGCCAATCAACCAGACCATGGCACTAAGTGCCTCATCCAGGCTTTGCTTGAACACCTCCAGGGCTGGTGACTCCACCACCTCCCTGGGCAGCCCATACTCTTGCAGATAGCAGCTATCCATTGCCCAAGTTAAGGATGAACAGGCTGATGTGTTCTTAAGGAAGATGAAATGACTACATTTCCAGAAATGACTACTTGAGACAATAGCTGAGTCTAATTTACAAAGTGTGGATTTTTCCAGCTCAGTGCTCCTGAAATACTTCACATTTAAGATCACATTTTCTTCTTCAGGAAATGAGCAAAACTCCACTGAAATCAACCAGACATGAGGACCCAAAAACCAGCCACAAACAGACATATAGGAGAGTGGCACAAGAAGGGCTGATGTTTTGAGACAAGAAATAAGGTCAGCAAGTCAACAGCAGAAAGGGACAATGTTTCCTGGGCACATCCAGAGAAACTGAGTCATTACTACAGATTACAGTGAACTACCTGCTGGCATTTCTCAGGTTGTGCCAGGGTAGGTCTAGGCTGGATGTTAGGAGGAAGTTCTTCACACAGAGAGTGATTGGCATTGGAATGGGCTGCCCAGGGAGGTGGTGGAGGCACCATCCCTGGAGGTCTTCAAGAAAAGACTGGATGAGGCACTTAGTGCCATGGTCTAGTTGACTGGATAGGTCTGGGTGCTAGGTTGGACTGGATGATCTTGGAGGTCTCTTCCAACCTGGTTGATTCTATGATTTTGATACTTTAAAGCTCTTTTTAAGCTTCACATTAGCTTCTCCCACACAGAAAAAGATGTCTCTGAATGTCTATGTCAAGCATGGGGTCTATTTAAATATATGCACAAAGAAATACCCAAATACATGCACAAACACACAAAACAAAACCCCAAAGGCCCAAAAACACAACTAGAAAGTGGATACCTGACACATAGAGGATGAAATTTACAGTCTGAAATACAATACCTAGCTCACACTCCAAAGAAAACAAGCCCAATCCACCCAAAAGACAGCCTAGCTTGTTGCTGAGCCCCATGAAGCTGACATTTTGACTGTTTGGGGTTTTTAATCCATGCAGACCTTTCCTGAGTTCATGTAGTTATTTGGTAAAATATTGCTCAGATCCCCATGCACAAAAGTAAATTGACACAAGAAAACCTCTTCTGGAACACCTTAGGGAGCATCTGCTTGATTGAATCCTTGTAATTTCACTTATCTACCAAGTTCTGCATGTTTGAAATGGTTTGTGAGAGATGCTCATTATGGGAAAATAGAAGAAAAACAATGGGAAAAGAGGGAGGAAAAAAGAGAGAAGAGGGGAAAAAAGAGAGGAGAGGGAAGGAGGGAGGAAAAAAACATGGGAGGGAGGGAGGGAGGAAAAAAGAGAGGGGAGGGAGGAAAAAAGAGAGGGGAGGGAGGAAAAAAGAGAGGGGACAGAGGGAGGGAGGGAGGGAGGGAGGAAAAAAGAGAGGAGAGGGAGGGGGAAAAAAGAGAGGAGAGGGAGGGGGAAAAAAAGAGAGGAGAGGGAGGGGGAAAAAAAGAGAGGGGGGGGAAAAAGAGAGGGGAGGGAAAAAAGAGGGGGGGAAAGGGGGGGAAACAGAGAGGGGAGGGAGGGAGGGAGGGAGGGAGGGAGGGAGGGAGGGAGGGAGGGAGGGAGGGAGGGAGGGAGGGAGGGAGGGAGGAAGAAAGAGAGGGAGGGAGGGAGGAAGAAAGAGAGGGAGGGAGGGAGGAAGAAAGAGAGGGAGGGAGGGAGGAAGAAAGAGAGGGAGGGAGGGAGGAAGAAAGAGAGGGAGGGAGGGAGGAAGAAAGAGAGGGAGGGAGGGAGGAAGAAAGAGAGGGAGGGAGGGAGGGAGGAAGAAAGAGAGGGAGGGAGGGAGGGAGGGAGAAAGAGAGGGAGGGAGGGAGGGAGGAAGAAAGAGAGGGAGGGAGGGAGGGAGGGAGGGAGAAAGAGAGGGAGGGAGGGAGGGAGGAAGAAAGAGAGGGAGGAAGAAAGAGAGGGAGGAAGAAAGAGAGGGAGGGAGAAATGAAGAAAGAAAAAGGAAAAAAAGAAGGAAAAAAAAAAGCAATGAAACCTTATTGTGGTGATTGTTTGACATATTTTCAGTTTCAAACCAGTGAAATCAGATTCTGAAGAAGATTCATTTCACGAAAAGCTTTTGATAGGCAAACTTGACAAACGAGCAAAATTAGTTGGGCAGATATGGCAAAGCTGCCTGGAGCCAGTCTAATGAAAACTGCATTTTCAAATTAGAGCAGAGCCATAAAAACAGCTTTCTGGAGATCAATACAGTGCTTAACAACTAAACAGAATCAATGCAACTCTCACCAGCTATAATGCCTAAAATTAGAGACAAGTCGATTGATCTCTTTAATATTTCCTTCTCCAATAATACTTGGAGCCCCAAATATGGTTTAACACTGTTCAGAAGGGAATGTGGGAGAGAAGATCCAGAAAACAGGCTTTGAAAAAGTTTCTGGATTAAAGAAAATTGGCCAGTGGGGGCCAGAATAGAACAGATTCTATATTTAAGACTCAGTGGGAGGTTAACTGGAGACTGAATGTGAACTTCAGTGTCAGTGAAGTAAGAGTGACACTGCTGCATTTCCAAGCATCCCACATTCAGGATGAAATAGATGCAAAGTCTATCAGAACCCATTCCTTTTGCTGCTGTATTTCCAAGCATCCCAGGTTCAGGATGAAGTAGATGCAAAGTCTATCAGAACTCATTCTTTTTGCTGCTGCATTTCCAAGCATTCCAGGTTCAGGATGAAATAGAAGCAAAGTATGTCAGAACCCATTATTTTTGCAGCTGCATTTCCAAGCATTCCAGGTTCAGGATGAAATAGAAGCAAAGTACATCAGAACTCATTCAGGATGAAATAGATGTGAAGTATATCAGAACCCATTCTTTTTGCTGCTGCATTTCCAAGCATTCCAGGTTCAGGATGAAATAGAAGCAAAGTACATCAGAACTCATTCAGGATGAAATAGATGTGAAGTACATCAGAACTCATTCTTTTAGCTGCTGCATTTCCAAGCATCCCAGGTTCAGGATGAAGTAGATGCAAAGCATATCAAAGCTCTGCTTTTTGCTGCTGCATTTCCAAGCATTCCAGGTTCAGGATGAAATAGATGCAAAGTATATCAGAACTCATTCTTTTTGCTGCTGCATTTCCAAGCATTGCAGGTTCAGGATGAAGTAGATGCAAAGTATATCAGAACTCATTCTTTTTGCTGTCAGGAAAAAAACTTTTTCATGTACTGAACAGCTTGAACAGACACCTTAGCTCAGGTAGTGACACAGAATCACAGAAACAGGCAGGTTGGCAAAGCTCCTCAGGATGACCAAGTCCAACCTATAACCCTGCTGTGATGAGAGATGGGGAGCAGCTTGATGCAAGCTAAGTTCTGTTTATTGTACTTTCAGCACTTGGTTATATACCTTAACACACAAGCTAAAAGGTCATACCAAATCCTAACTGGTTATTAAGACAGACCTCAACACAGACATCAAGACAGACCTCGTACATTAGCAACTAGATAAGCAAGAATCACCAACACCACAGGTTCATGCTTTAAATAGTTTCATCTGTTGCAACATTCTCTTAGGTCATTTTGACCTTCTATGTTACTTAACTCAGTACTTTTCCACTTACACATTCTGAACCCATGGCTTATGTTCCAGTGTGTCAAGATCAAGCAGTGTTCAGCACTAAAAGTCCTACCATTCCCAACAGAACCCTACTCTACAAGAGTCACCTTAAACCATGGCCCTAAGCAGCACATCCAAACCACCCTTATGTGTTTAGGTGCAGGGTGAATGACCATGCCACCTCCCTGGGCAGCTCATTCCAGTCCCTGACCACTCTCTCCATGAAGAACTTTTTCCTAATGTCCAATCTAAACCTCCCCAGCCTCAGTTTGAGGCCATTCCCTCTTGTTCAGTCTCCATTTACCTTTGAGCAGAGCCCAGCAGCAGCCTCTCCACAATGTTCCTTCAGGTAGTTGTAGACAGCACTGAAGTCTCCCCTAAGCCTCCTCTTCCTCCAACTAACCATCCCCAGCTCCCTCAGTCACTCCTCATCAGATTTATTCCCCAGGCCCTTCCCCACCTTCATTGCCCTCCTGTGGACATGAACAGCAGCTCAGAACTATTAGGTGCAGCTTTTTTCTAAGCCAATTCCAAGCTGTTTCAGTGAAGTGTTTTTGTTATTGTTTCCCTTTTCTTCCTCTTTGAACACCCATCCATAATTGGAATTATCATTCCAAATACTTTATTCAGTTTGATCAAACCACAGCTGAAACATTTAGTTTGACCAAATTACAAGCAGAGGCTAATGAGGCTCAGGAGGGGGCTGTAAACCTTACAGACTCAAACACTATCAACCTTTAGCTGAAAAATACCTCACTGTGTGAATCTGACATTTTCCTGCTCACCTCTTCTTAATTGAAATCAAGAAGTGTGAAACAAGAGCACATTAAAATAAGATAAAATGGATCATCAGAAAACTCTAGCACTTCCCTTAATCCAAAGACCTGCAATATCTGATTTTCAACATAGTTATTATACACACCACCAGAGTCTGTAGCATCAGAATCCAGGAGCAGCAACTACCAGAGCCATTTGCTGTGCAAGGAAATGAAGGCACAGATTGGAAATTACTCTCTTTCCCCCCCTCCTCTACACATTACAATTAAAAAAAGCCTACTGCTCAGATTTGAGACTGGCTGAGTAAGAAAAATAAAGATTTCAGACCTATGTTGCAATTTTGGACCTAATAAAGTTGTGCCAGGGGAGGCATAGGCTGGATGTTAGGAGGAAATTGCTGGCAGAGTGATTGGCATTAGAATGGCGCTGCCCAGAGAGGTGGTGGAGTCTCCATCCCTGGAGATGTTGAAGCAAAGCCTGGATGGGGCACTTAGTGCCATGGTCTAGTTGATTGGACAGGGCTGGGTGATTAAGTTGGACTGGATGAGCTTGGAGGTCTCTTCCAACCTGGCTGATAGGGGATGTGAGAAATAAAAAATTCATATGGTATCCTAGGAAAGCTGAATAAAGACATCAGGGTGACTTCAGCAAGATGACAAAAGGACACTGCTATTACTTTTCATGTCTGCAGTTAATTGAAAAGAAAGATAAAGAATATTGGGCAAAACCCAAGACAAAGTCTTCTAAGCATGTGGCTAAGTACAGAATGAAAAGAGAGCCCTAATAAGTATAAATGTAATTTTTAACCTTCTCATTACCTAAGGATGCTTTTCCCCTACACAGCTTCACTTTCTAGTAGTTCATAGCTGTGAATCTTTAAAGCCTGCATCATAGAATCAACCAGGTTGGAAGAGACCTCCAAGATCATCCAGTCCAACCTAGCACCCAGCCCTAGCCAGTCAACCAGACCATGGCACCAAGTGCCCCAGACAGGCTTTTCTTCAACACCTCCAGGCACGGCCACTCCACCACCTCCCTGGGCAGCCCATTCCAATGCCAATCACTCTCTCTGAAGAACTTCCTCCTAACATCCAAATGTGAAGAACAAATGAAGAATGCAAAACCATGGCAGCCTCTGGGAGAGAGAGGTCCAGACACAGCAGCTCCATTGTATTCCCTCACCTGATGCTCCAATTCTGATTAACATTCACAACACCAACTGGAAGAAAAAGTGTCCTACATACCTGGGTCTGCAAGGACAGGGGGAAAAAAACCAAACCAACAGCTTTTAAAAGCCAAAGCTTTTTTATTCTAACATTCACTGCAGTTACCACTGCATCACAGCCAATATATCTCACTGACAATCTTGATGCTGTGTTGGTTTCTGTATGATCACCTGTACTGTCCCCTAAGAGCTATTTCCAACTGATTAAACTGCATTTCCACTTTTTTCCTTATACTCAGTTGGAAGCCCCAAGAAACTATTGTAAGTGAATAATTTTTTTTTTAATAGGAGCTTCTCTTCCTTCTAAAGATGGACTCAATCACAACAGTGGATTCAGCAGAACATGATACCTGAAGCTGCTCTTCTACTTTTGCTGCTCATCCCGCCCTTACAACTTGCCCCTAGTGGTGCTTTCTGAGGTGGTTGTCTGAAGTGTATGAATTCCCAAAGAGGGAGCAGGACTTTATCCAGTTTTCCCCTGAGGAATACAGGCTTTTATACTTGAAAAAACTCACTCACTCCAAGCAAGCAAGAAAGCAGACTCACTCCAAGCAAGCAAGCAGACTCACTCCAAGCAAGCAAGTAAACAGGCTTACTCCAAGCAAGCAAGCAAGCAGACTCACTCCAAGCAGGCAAACAGACTCATTCCAAGCAAGCAAACAGACTCACTCCAAGCAGGCAAACAGACTCACTCCAAGCAGGCAAACAGACTCACTCCAAGCAGGCAAACAGACTCACTCCAAGCAGGCAAACAGACTCATTCCAAGCAGGCAAACAGACTCATTCCAAGCAAGCAAGCAAGCAAACAGACTCACTCCAAGCAAGCAAGCAGGCAAACAGACTCACTCCAAGCAAGCAAGCAAGCAAACAGACTCACTCCAAGCAAGCAAGTAAACAGGCTTACTCCAAGCAAGCAAGCAAGCAGAATCACTCCAAGCAAGCAAGCAAGCAGAATCACTCCAAGCAAGCAAGCAGACTCACTCCAAGCAAGCAAGCAAGCAGACAAACAAACTCCAAGCAGACAAGAGAACAACAGAAAAACAAATCAAAAAGGTGTTTTTATCTGCAGCCCATAGAGACTAATGAACTTCAACCATAGCTTGGCAGGTTGGAAGGGACCTCAAGGATCATTTGGCCAAAACTTTCCAGGTAACAGTAGTTTACATGACATGGCCTAACACCCTTCAGCCCTGCCTGAAGCAAGGATGGGAAATGGTGCCCCTGCTAGTACAGAATAGTTCAAGCACGAGAAAAAGCCACTGAGTATTCTGTAGTAATATCTGAATAAGTAGAAAAGCAACTCCCAGCTTCTCACTGATCTAGAACAGCATTAGCATAGAGTCTCAAACCCTTAAAAATCCATTTCTGCTTCACTAGAGGAGGTTTGGGTTCTTTGCATTCCCCCCTCCCCCCCCCCCCCCCCCCCCCCCCCCAGTATAATTCAATGCAATTTGATTGAATTCCCCCTGCAGGGCATGAAATTCTCAATAGATCAGGTGAGACTTTCAACTACTGCAACTTTACCTTTTATTAGTGCAGCTAAGCTCAGAGAGTTGAGAAACAAATCTGCTTTAGGATGATTTACTCAACACTAAAGCTGTAGCCACAATTTAGACGTGAATAGAACAAAAGAACTGTTTACAAGGTAGTTATTTAAAACTGTGCTTCTTAGCACAAAACAAAGAACAGATATTACCAGGAGCTACAGCCAGATGCATTTTCCACTCCTGGTTTACTTTGTAGTGCCCACACAATTTTGTCTAATCCATGTTTTTCACAGCCTGAGCTGCTAAGAAATATATTGCTTGATAGAAGCCAGCTTTATAAATAGATGGGGATGTTGTCAATATATAAAGGTATTAAAATACCTTAATGTAGATACAAACAGAGACACTGGGAAACATTTTAGCCAAAGGTAATATGACAAATCCAAAAATCATTTCTTGTCAAATGCAATTAAATGCTTTAAATAAGAACAGGCCTTTAAATATATCTATATACTTTTAAGTCTAATGAGAGGCAATTATAGCATCCATGTGGCAGAGCTGAATTACCATTCATTACCTTTCAGTAGGGAACATGCAGTATTTATTAACTTGTAGGGAAGAATCCTGAGCCATTTATCTCAGGGAAACCACATACACATCATTCAGATAAAGATGGGCCACGAAGATGCTCAGAGGGCTGGAGCAGCTCTGCTATGACAGGCTACAGGAGTTAGGACTCTGCAGCCTGGAGAAGAGAAGGCTTTGAGGAGACCTTGGAGTGGACTTCCAGGATCTGAAGAGGGCTACAGGAGAGCTGGGGAGGGACTATTGGCAAGGTCTTGTAATGACAGGATGAGGAGCAATGGGTTTAAACTGGCAGAGGGGAGATCGAAACTGGATGCTGGAAAGAAGTTCTCTACAGTGAGGGTGGTGAGACACTGGCACAGGTTGCCCAGAAAGGTTGTGGCCTCTCCCTCCATGGAGGTGTTCAAAGCCAGGTTGGATGAGTCCTTGAGTGACCTGTTCTTGTTGGGAGGTGTCCCTGCCTGTGGTGGGGGGTTGGAACGGGATGAGTTTTGAGGTCCCTTCCAACCTAAACCATTCTATGGTTTCTATAGGTGTACTGATAGGCAAAGGACTTGTACCTGCACAGAAAGATTTGAGGGTCCTGGCAGATGAGAAGCTGGACATGAGCTAACAGCATGAGCTTGCAGCCCAGAGGGCAAATGGCATCATAAGAAGAGTGGCAGGAGATGGAGAGAGGAGATTCTGCCACTACACTCCAGTGAGACCTCGCCTGGGGTACTACACCTAGCTTCGGAGCCCTCAACACTGCAAGGACATGGACCTGATGGAGCAGGTCCAGAGGGCCACAAAGGAAACCAGGAGGCTGGAACACCTCTGCTACCATTTGAGGCTGTGGTTGTTCAGCCTGGAGACAATCCACAGCTGGAAGCCTAACAGATGTTGGGTTTTTTTTTTTTCTGGTTGCGTAGGAAGCACTTAGAGACCTCTTAAAAAGGATTCTTTTGACACAAACTCTCTATGTATTCTATCTGGCACTTTTTCCCTCCACAACAGGAACTATTTTTGTGTTTAATTTATGTTTTTTTCAACCAAAGCCTTGAATAGCCTGAAAATTGCCTTTCTGTACAATGTCATCTTCTCATACGCTGCATCACAGCTGCTGCATTTAGTTGGAAGCCTTTTGTCTATTCCTATCTCCAAATTGCCAAGTTGAATGGCAGCAGGGCACATGCTGAAAGAACAGAACTAAAGAGGGAATTATTTTTACAGACATGGAAGAGGCTGAGATTGCAAAATTCACCATTTGTCAGTGCAGGCTGAGGGCGAACGCAACATGTGAAGGACAAAAGCAGAATGAAAGGGATTCATGTTCATTATCTGTGGCTAGCACTTCTAATAAACACATAGCAAATGTTGTTCCAATACAAAATAGATCTAATCAAAACCTCAGGATTTTTAAAAGCATGCTGCATATGCAGTGACTGAATCAGGAGGTGGTAGGGACCTCAAAATATCATCCAGTCCAAATACCCTGGCCACAGCAGCATCACCTAGAGCAAGTCACACAGGAATCATAGAATGAACCAGGTTTGAAGAGACCTCCAACCTAGCACCCAGCCCTAGCCAGTCAACCAGACCATGGCACTAAGTGCCTCATCCAGGCTTGGCTTCAACACCTCCAGGGATGGTGACTCCACCACCTCCCTGGGCAGCCCATTCCAATGCCCTGAGCTGGGGGTGTTTAGCCTGGAGAAGAGGAGGCTCAGGGCAGAGCTCATTGCTGTCTACAACTACCTGAAGGGAGGCTGTAGCCAGGTGGGGTTGGTCTCTTCTGCCAGGTGACCAGCAACAGAACAAGGGGACACAGTCTCAAGTTGTGCCAGGGGAGGTTCAGGCTGGATGTTGTTAGGAAGTTGTTGTCAGAGAGAGTGATTGGCATTGGAATGGGCTGCCCAGGGAGGTGGTGGAGTCACCATCCCTGGAGGTGTTGAAGCCAAGCCTGGCTGAGGCACTTAGTGCCATGGTCTGGTTGACTGGGTAGGGCTGGGTGCTAGGTTGGCCTGGATGAGCTTGGAGCTCTCTTCCAGCCTGGTTGATTCTATGATTGAAGTAGTAAACATAGAGATGAAGTTTAATAGGAAGCTGTTAGGCAGAGTTTCTGTTTCCTTTTCCACTGATATTAGTGAACTTCCTATTTAAAGAAGTAGTAAACATATAGATGAAGTTTAATGGGAAGCCATTAGGTAGGCACAGCTATTGCTTCCTTTTTCCACTGCTATTAGTGAACCTCCTATTTAAAGAAGTAGTAAAGATAAAGATGAAGTTTAATAGGAAGCCACTAGGTAGGTACAGTTATTGTTTCCTTTCCCACATAATAGATGATACAGAAAAGGACTCAGCAATGCTCTCACATCTAACTTTTCTCCAAGGCACCTTTAGGTGTCTGAGCCAAGAAGAGAATGGTGGAGCTTCTGGTGCCCAGGGTACACTTAGACCACATTGCTTCTCTAATCACAAACACTGCTCTGTACAAACTAAAAAGTGCTCACAGCTCTTGGAACATTCTGCACACTGACAACATTAAAGGAATGGAAATATGCAGGTAATTCAGTTAAATTGGAAGCAAAAAAGAGCAGCTCACTCCTGCAGACTTGTACAGTATTTATCTATGGGTTTGGATAAAGGAGTAATAAGAGAATGGTAGGTGTTTGGGGAGAAAGTAGAGGGGGAGAAGATGAAGCTGTTCAACTGTTTTCAGCTTCTGCTCCAAGAACAAGTTCCAAATTAATTCAGTTGAAAACTAACAAAAATTAAATAAAGATGTTGATGTTTTCTCTGGGATTCTGGGATTAATCTAGAGCTTAAGAAAACAATTTAGCAAAGTGATTTTCCCATAGATTTTATTAGCAGAGGGTATTTCCTTTCTCTTCCTCTTGCTACTTATTTCTGAAGCAGGTTCTAAGATTGCAGGCAGCGTTTCAGCCTCTATCAATGACTTATAGAACTGACTTAAGCATTCCTTGCTGCAAAGGCACAACCCATAAGTACAGCAAAAGACACAGAGATGGACTACTACTATGCAACATTCAACAAATTACTTTTACTACTACTATGCAACATTCAATAAATTACTGTTTCTAAATGCTTTTTCCCCCCCTTGCTTCTTTGTTTAGAGTATTTCATTGGAGCTTAATCTTCCTACTTCAATATGAATCATTAAATCATAAAGCCAAAGCATACTTTGTCTCAGGGTAAACTCAGCACAGAGGTGACAATCCTCTTACCTCATTTTGGAGGTCACGGATCATTTTGCTCTTCCTTTCCATTTCAGTCTTCAAAAAGTTAATCTGCAAGCAAAAAGGAGTTTTGTGAGTTGTGATCTACATCAGTTCAACCATTAATTGCTTTTCACTCCACTTATTTTGCTCTTCCTTCCCATTTCAGTCTTCAAAAAGTTAATCTGCAAGCATAAAGGAGTTTTGTGAGTTGTAATCTACATCAGTTCAACCATTAATTGCTTTTCACTCCACTCACAGCTTTGAAAACAAACAAAAACCTGACAAATGGCCAAGCAAAAAGATAAACCAAAACCCAAACAACCCAAAGCAACCAAACTCCTAAAACCCCACATAGGGCAAATCAAGCTCCTGTTTATATCCATGATTGGTGTAAGCTAGAGCTAGGTATCTGCTAAGACTGCAAGCACTGAGCATGCTGTTTACTAGAAACCACAACCCAAGAGAAGAAAATCACTGCACATAAAAATGCTTCCTTCACTTCCTCACCAGTACAAGTAGTGTTCATTTTTTGACACTGAATTCCAATGTTATCTTCAGAGAGCTAAGGAACTTTTACAACAATATTAACTGATGTTATGACCTAAAACCCTCTAAGAACATCTATCAAAGCAGGTTTATAACAATTACTTCACTTTTTCCTTTGATTCACAGAACCAAAACAGGTTGGAGAAGACCTCCAAGATCATCCAGTCCAACCTAGCACCCAGCCCTATCCAATCAACCAGACCATGGCACCAAGTGCCCCATCCAGGATTTGCATGAACACCTCCAGGGACGGTGACTCCACCACCTCCCTGGGCAGCCCATTCCAATGCCAATCACTCTCTCTGCCAACAACTTCCTCCTAACATCCAGCCTATTACCTGCCCTGGCACAGCTTGAGACTGTGTCCCCCAAATCAGGGGCTCTTCTCTATACACCCAATGTCCCATGGTGCATTCTCTCCCCTATTGATAAAAATGTCTACCTATGTTCAGGAGAAACTACTTCTGACACTGCAGCAGACTTGAGAAGGGAAACCAAATCTCTGTGAGAAAACAAAACACATTTATATCAAAGAGCCATTGACCTAGAGATTAATGGTTTGGATGTCATGCTGGTCAAAAATGACAATGACATGACAGCTGTTCTTAGAATGATGTCCAAACTCAAGCAGACAGATGTCAGCAATTTAAAAACCATCACTGGACTTGACATCCCTCTCATCTGTATCAAAAGAGGAGCCAGAGAATATTATAATTGCTTAAAGGGGGTGGATTGCTTGGGGAGGGGGGGGATGAAATCAGTGATTGCTAACATGAATCAATAGAACTTTTGCAAGCTCCTCCAAACTTTTGTCTGAGTGCTCTGGTGGTGGGAACACAAGCTGCAGCAAGCTGCCATTGATGGTAATGTTTTAACAGCATTGAATCTATTCATCACTTGCCCAGTAATCACATCCACAACTGCTGACATTTAGTCCTTATATACTGTGTAATAAACAAGAAGATTATGCACAACAACAACAAAAACAGATAAGGAGCAATGGGGCAAATCATAACATAATGATTCCCATGAAGGGGTTTGGTTTTTTTTTCAGCTATTCAAATGATTTGCCAATTGCCATTAAACACTGACAAAAAGACCATAGTGACCTCCACTAAAGTGGTCCCTTTCTTAGGCCTGACATTAAAATCATTCAAAGCACTTCACTTGCAAATCTGAGTATATATGAAATAAAGAGATATGATACCTAAACTGCTACCTGTGTCATCTCCATACATGGCTTGTAAGCATCAACTTGGATCTCCTAAGGGAGAGGTATTTAAGACACCACAGTACTGCTGCTTTAACCAGTAATCTATGACAGTTAAACCAATAATTTTGGTTAATTAATATTCAGATAGTATCTGAGATCACTAATACAGACATATTTAATAGCACAAACATGCTGCTTTAGTGTACCTAAATAAAAATATGCTTTTCATATTCCTTTGCTTTAAAATGATGCCAATATAAATTAAGAAGTCAGTAATTTTTGCTGTCTTCTTACAACAGCATTTTAAAAGCTGTCCTACTGAATTCTCCAGCAAGGAAAGAAGCAGCCATAAAGCACAGCTATAGAGAGCCACATAGGAGGGTTTTACAGGGCCTGGCTACTAGAGCTAACAGAGAAATCACAGAATCAACCAGGTTGGAAGAGACCTCCAAGATCATCCAGTCCAACCTAGCACCCAGCCCTAGCCAGTCAACCAGACCATGGCACTAAGTGCCTCATCCAGGCTTGGCTTCAACACCTGCAGGGACAATGACTCCACCACCTCCCTGGGCAGCCCATTCCAATGCCAATCACTCTCTCTGCCAGGAACTTCCTAACAACATCCAGCCTAGATCTGCCCTGGCACAGCTTTAGACTGTGTCCCCTTGTTCTCTTGCTGCTTGCCTGGCAGAAGAGACCAACCCCACCTGGCTACCATCTCTCTTCAGGTAGGTGTAGACAGCAATGAGATCACCCCTGAGCCTCTTCTTTTCCCAGCTGCACACCCCCAGCTCCCTCAGCCTCTCCTCACAGGGCTGTGCACCAGGCCTCTCACCAGCTTCATCATCCTTCTCTGGACATGCTCCAGTATCTCAGCATCTCTCTTGAATAACCTTATCAATCCATTTAACTGCATCTGTGTCTATAATTTCATACCTTAAGACAGAGCAGTCTGTATCAGACCATTTACATGATGCTTTTAGTCAGTTCTAAGGACAGGACATAATACCATTTTCCAGAAGAGATGTAAAAATTCTACTTCCAGTCACCACATCCTGACAGCATAACAAATAAGAATGGGCATTTAAAACCAGCTCTAAATTGAAAGGCACAGAAAGCAGAAAATTGAAACTATGAAACTTTCTACATCTCCTCCTCCTTTCTCCCCACTCTTTCCTCTTGACTTTCACCTCTTTCCACATGTTGGCTGCCTTTAATTGCTATCTGGCTGTAATTAGGCAAACAGATAATGAAAATATATTAGTCTAAGGCTGAACTTTGCAATATTAAGCAAGGACACTGCTGCTGTCTCCTGGAGACAGACATCCAAGGTACTCAGAGCTTTGTGTGTTTCAGAGCTCATTACGTTTATTAAAGGCAACAGCTTCCATCCAGTGGCCTTTACTCAGAGCAGTTTGTGACCTTGAAATGTTCAAATTAAATTTTCCCCCATTGAAATAGAGAATACTTTAGCAGATGGTGGTGATCTAATGCTAGGAGTCAGACAATAGTTAGTTATTCACTACAGAGGAAGGATGGAAGAATATCAATGCAACATCATTAGCACGCAGTCAAAGCTTGGCTGTATGCTTATTTGCTTACCTTCAGACTTCCTGAACCTTGCTCAGAACTAAGACATGAGCAATTAAGATGGGATTGAAATACATTCTTGCACCCTTAATGAATTTGACAACATCTAGAAACCCCAATGTACTCAGTATTCATAGAATCATAGAATCAGCCAGGTTGGAAGAGACCTCCAAGATCATCCAGTCCAACCTAGCACCCAGCCCTAGCCAGTCAACTAGACCATGGCACTAAGTGCCTCATCCAGGCTTTGCTTGAACACCTCCAGGCACGGCCACTCCACCACCTCCCTGGGCAGCCCATTCCAATGCCAATCACTCTCTCTGCCAGGAACTTCCTAACAACATCCAGCCTGTACTTCCCTTGGCACAACTTCAGACTGTGTTGCCTTGCTCTGTTGGTGGTTGCCTGGGAGAAGAGACCAACCCCACCTGGCTACAGCCTCCCTTCGGTACTTGTAGACAGCAATGAGGTCACTTCTGAGCCCCCTCTTCTCCAGGATAAACACCCCCAGCTCCCTCAGCCTCTCCTCACAGGGCTGTGCTCCAGGCCCCTCACCAGCTTTGTCGCCCTTCTCTGGACACCTTCCAGCACCTCAACATCTCTCTTGAATTGAGGAGCCCAGAACTGGACACAGCACTCAAGGGGTGGCCTGACCCATGCTGAGTACAGGGGCAGAATAACCTCCCTTGTCCTGCTGGCCACACTGCTCCTCATCTGGGCCAGGATGCCATTGGCTCTCTTGGCCACCTGGGCACACTGCTGGCTCATCTTCAGCCTACTATCTATCAGTACCCCCAGGTCTCTTTCTTCCTGGCTGCTTTCCAGCCATTCTGTCCCCAGCCTGTAGCACTGCTTGGGTATTCATTTATATGGTCTAATTTTCAAGTCCTAGAATAGGAATTAACTCCAAAAGCCAGAGACAACTGGTTAGGCTACAACCAAAATTGCAATTAGGCTTTGCTGTGGTCTAGGAAGTGTAAAATGCCTCTATAAGGTATTTTACCTCTAAAATGTCCTTCTAGCCACTACGTTTTTTTTATGAGCTTAACACCTAAATGACAATTCAACTTTTAATTAGTAGCAGATTTTTGTCAGAGGAGCTCACCATGAACCAGCAGTGCGCTCATGCAGCTCAAAGGGCAAATCATATCCAGGCCTGAACAAGAGTAGTGTGGCCAGCAGGGCAAGAGAGGGGATTCTGCTCCTTTGCTCTGCTCTGCTGAGACCCTGCCTCAAATACTGCATCCAGTTCTGGAGTCTCCAGCATAAGAAGGACACAGAGCTGTTGGAGCACATGCAGGAGAGCCACAAAGATGCAGACTACAAAGATGCTAGGAAGTGAGTGCTCACTGCTGCTAAGCACACCAGCTCAGCCCCCACTGTGACTGGTATTGCAAAGGACAGGAACTTCTCTCTTCTTCTTTTCTCTCAGTCAGTGTTGCTCTTTCTACACCCAGAAAGTTGTTACTACCTAGCAGCAGCTCTCTGGCTGCTCTCTGAGGGGCTAGACCCACCCACACTACAGCAGATCCACAGAACAGCAATTTTTTAGCTGCCTACCACTCTCTTCTTTGGAGCCAGAACCTAAGCTTGCCTGATGATGCTGATGAGACTGGCTCTGGTGAACCATTTGTTCATCCTACAACCCTGCCTTACACCGCACCAGGTGTAGAATGCGAAGCGTAATATAGCGCTGTGACCTCTCCTTTGATCTTTGGGTTTGATCTGTGCCCTTGAATACTTCCAAGGGTATTTTTCAGGCAACTCGACTTATTTTTTGTGAATTCTTACTTAGTCTGTTGCAATTCCCTAATAAAGAGCACCTTCAGGCAGGTGTCCCTGTTGGATACACACAACCAATTAACCTACGGCAAGCATCGTACAATTCATCCTCGGCTAGTGCAGAAAAGAAATGTGTGTTTCCAACCCCCTCCTGTGTGTTATTCATTTGGCTTTGAGAAATGTAATTCTGTTCTTATTTACTCTGATGAAAAAAAAAATAATCAAGATTTACTTCACCAAATAGTACAGAATGAAATGTGTTTAAAGTGGATTAGAAAGGAGACTCACGATTCATTAAATCAGAATTAAATTCAAGCTCCTCTCCTCTAGTCAGGCTCTCCTCTAAGTACCTAGGAGCTTCTTGCATGGCATTCATATTTATGTCAGGAAAATGTGAAGCACTTGGAGAAAGCAGGTGTGCAATAACCCTGTGTGGCAGCAATAATATTATTTCTACTGGGGTTTTGATCTGAAGCACTTTTGGAATCTTCATTCAGCCTCACTGTATTGGTGAGCTTAGTGATGTAGACTGTACCCCCAGGCATAAAGAATGAAATGCCACAAACCAAGGACACAGTTCTGCCTGCCTTAAAATCTATGGCAAAGTTTACCCTACTGCCCTGAGACTTCAGTCTCAGGTTGTGCTGAGGGAGGTCTTGGCTGGATGTTGTTAGGAAGTTGTTGGCAGAGAGAGTGATTGGCATTGGAATGGGCTGCCCAGGGAGGTGGTGGAGTCACCGTCCCTGGAGGTGTTCAAGACAAGCCTGGATGAGGCATTTAGTGCTGTGGTCTGGTTGATTGGCCAGAGCTGGGTGCTAGGTTGGACTGGATGATCTTGGAGGTCTCTTCCAACCTGGATGATTCTCTGATTCTTGATTCTAGTCAACAAGCTTCAGAAGAAAGGAGTTGAGAAAAAAAAAAGTTCATTTAATATAGAGCATGTACTTTCCCCAGCACAGCTTGAGACTGTGTCCCCTCGTTCTGTTGCTGGTTGTCTGGCAGCAGAGCCCAACCCCACCTGGCTACAGCCTCCCTTCAGGTAGTTGCAGGCAGCAATGAGCTCTGCCCTGCCTCCTCTTCCACAGGCTGCACAACCCCAGCTCCCTCAGCCTCCCCTCATAGGGTTTGTGTTCCAGGCCCCTCCCCAGCTTTGTCTCCCTTCTCTCTTAAATTGAGGGGCCCAGAACTGGACACAGCACTCAAGGTGTGGCCTGAGCAGTGCTGAGCACAGGGGCAGAATAACCTCCCTTGTCCTACTGGCCACACTGCTCCTGATGCAGGCCAGGATGCCATTGGCTCTCTTGGCCACCTGGGCACACTGCTGCCTCATCTTTAGCCCATTATCCACCAGTACCCCCAGGTCCCTTTCCTCTACTAACAAGTACTTGAAATCCAATTTTTTTTACATCCAAGGTTATTTGAGCTAATGGCAAATTTTCAAGGCAGAAAGAATGGAAAAAGAGGGGAAAAAAAGACAAAAGAAACAAACAAAATAATGAAAGAGAGACAGAGAGTCACTCACGGTAGCCTGCTGCTTTTCTGCTTTCTCAGCTGCCTCATTAAGCTGCTTCTGAAAGGCCTCCTGGAGAGATTTCATTTCTTCCCTAGTTTGTTGAAAACACAGAACACAAAATGCATGCATTAAAAAATAATTCTTCAGATTCCAGACAAGACACCTTTAATTATTTAAACAGAGAGAGGTACTGTGTCCATCAGTCTTGCTAATAAAATCATAATGACCTGTAAACTATTGTGCCAGCACAAGGCAAAAATCATCTCTGACCAAAACTGGCCACCTTTTACATCTGCTGAATAGCCTGCTGGGCAAAACATCTGCCAGGGCATCATTTCTAGTAGAAAGGATTGGCAGCAAACAAGTGAGCGAAGTGGGATACTTGAAAATGCATCCAAATGGAAACATGCTCTTGTCAATAAGAAGTAGTGTGTATTGGCTTCAAAATAAATCAATCAATAAGTCATGCTCTGCTAAAAGTCAGCTTTCACCTGGCTGTTACTAGAGACAAGCAACACAGAAGTCAGTAAAAGATTCTGGCAGTAAAAGATTCTGGTGAGAAGGAAGCGAACAACCAAACCCAACCCAACCCCAACCAAAGCAAAACCAAGAAGAACAAAAAGAAAACCCCAAACCAAATGACAGGAAAAAACCCACAAACAACCAAAATACAACAAGAAAATTAAAATGAAACCCAAACCCCACCACAAAATCCCAAAGATCACTGCCTAGAGTGGGCTTTATTTCAATAAAAAGATCCCTTTGCATTACTGCTCTTAAATTGTGAGAGCTGTGGGGGGCTCAGATCCTCTGCTGGTCACAGCATAGGACACTGTGACAAAACTAGGAGTGACATTCTAGAACAGCTGTAGGAGTTTCAAGACTGATGATCAACAGAGAACTGAGTTTACACAGTTAATAATAATAAATAAATATAATAAACACAAATAATACTTTTTTTCCCAGTGGAAAACTAAACTGGAATGGAATCCACACAATTCATACAAGAACCTGACCTGTGAGCTGCTGGATCCTCTTGCTAACAACTCTACTATCGTCAGTATTTTCAGCAGCAAATGTAAGTGAAATGGTGATTGAGCAACATGAAGACAATGAAGCATCAGCACAAACCAGCTTCCTTGTTTTACAAACAGATATGATCAAGGCATTGGTGGTGCACAGAAAGAAAAAAGAACTTAGTAAGTGCTCAAGTTTTACTTGCACCTTGGGAAGTACTGAAGAAATCACACAAAAGAGATGAAAAGAACAAAGTTCAATGTGAAGTCAGCAGAACTGCATCTGCCAGCAGGACAAGGGAGGTTATTCTGCCCCTGTACTCAGCACTGCTCAGGACACACCTTGAGTACTGTGTCCAGTTCTGGGCCCTTCAATTCAAGAGAAATGTTGAGGTGCTGGAAGGTATCCAGAGAAGGGCAACAAGGCTGGAGAAAGACCTGGAGCACAAACCCTGTGAGGAGAGGCTGAGGGAGCTGGGGGTGTGCAGCCTGCAGAAGAGGAGGCTCCGGGCAGAGCTCATTGCTGTCTGCAGCTCCCTGAAGGGAGGTTGCAGCCAGGTGGGGTTGGGCTCTTCTTATAGGCAAGCAGCAACAGAAGAAGGGGATGCAGCCTCAAGTTGTGCCAGAGGAGGTCTAGACTGGATGTTAGGAGGAAGTTACTGGCAGAGACAGTGATTGGCATTGGAATGGGCTGCCCAGGGAGGTGGTGGAGTCACCGTCCCTGGAGGTGTTCAAGCAAAGCCTGGATGAGGCACTTAGTGCCATGGTCTGGTTGACTGGCTAGGGCTGGGTGCTAGGTTGGCCTGGATGAGCTTGGAGGTCTCTTCCAACCTGGTTGATTCTATGACTCTATGCTTACACAAGCTGAGATGCTAGAACTTTAAACTTTACTGTACCATCCATCACTGCAGAGAAGAATCAGAGCAGTGCTCACAGACCACACACAGCTTGTGTTTGTCTGAAGGAAGAAGCTAAGATGAATGGTGGGGCTTATTGTGGTATTTGGTTCAAATTCAGTCCATTTAAACTTAAGATTAGTTTCACTGCTCTAGGATGAATATTGGGGTTTATTGTGGTATTTGGTTCAAATTCAGTCCATTTAAACTTAAGATTACTTCCACTGCTCTAAGATTAATATTGTGGTATTTGGTTCAAATTCAATACATTTAAACTTAAGATTACTTCCACTGCTCTAAGATGAATATTGGGGCATATTGTGGTATTTGGTTCAAATTCAGTCCAATTAAACTTAAGATTAGCTTCTCTGCTCTATGATGAATATTGGGGCACATTGTGGTACTTGGTTCAAATTCAATACATTTAAACTTCAGATTACTTCCACTGCTCTAAGATGAACGTTGGGACATATTGTGGTATTTGGTTCAAATTCAGTCCATTTAAACTTAAGATTAGTTTCACTGCTCTTCACTTACTCCAGTGGAAGTACAGCCTGAGGATCTCAGCAAATAAATTGTGACCCTAAGTGAAATTCTAAAAGGGAGAGTCTCTGGCACATTTTTAACACCTTCTTACACTCAGCTTCCACTGTCTCTGGAAGTGAAACCCAGTAAGCCTGTAAACAGCTGCCAAGTACCCTCGGTAGCTCCAAGGCATTTTCTTGGAGTGTATTGTAAAAGCCTTTTATTCCCTGAACCGTGACGAGGTCATATTGCAGGGATCCAGACTCTATCTCTAGGAGCTGCTGCTGTGCAGTATTCTCAATAGATGGATCCCTTAGAAGCAAAAGTACTTTTGGGGGCACCTTGAAAGATTGTAAGGGTTGATTTGGGGAGGGAGATTAGGGAAAACACTTGTAGTACACATTATTTTTTTTCCCTTAACAGACTCAGTTCTTCCATCTGCAACTAAGAACTGTTTATAAATACTTTTGATCTCTCTATAAAAACTGCAAAGCAATCAATCACTGCAAAAAACCCACATTTATGCTTCAGGGATGGAGTTCATGACAAGGACAGCTATGAGGCTCAGACCTAAACCTTTAGTTCCACCTAAGCTATATAAGCAATTAAACAGAAAACCAGCTGCAGTCTGGCTTTCATCATTTAATTGATTAGTCTGCAATACCTGAAAGATCTTTATGCATCTATTCCCTCTCCATCACAGTAAAAATGAGAATTTCTATAGGCATTGTGTTATGGATCTTGTTTGTTGTGCACTGAAGAACTGGAGGTCACTTTAGTACAAAGCCTCTCTGAGCCTATGTCATTTACTTCTGTTAAATGCAATTACAGCTGTAAGATGGCTTTGGGATTTGGGTCACACATTTCTAGCAATGAAAGAAGATTCCTTACTATTTCCTTAAGCAAAAATATGAAATATCCATGCATTCATTATATCACATTGATTCAGTGACAGTGATCCTTATATCAGCTACAGTTCTGCAATACTGAGACTGGCTTGATGCTCTCAGCTGCTGGTCTGAACTCCAAATATTAAGTGAAGTAGAAGGATGAGAGTTGCTTACAATAAAAAAAAGCACTATGGGAGTTGAGACTAAGGACTGGGCTGGGAACTGGTATTCCCAGCCAGGAAGACTCGTTATTTCTTAAGTGCTCAATGAATAAATTGAAGTGAGCACTTCTCTCTCCTCCTGATGGCCTTCCTCACAGAAACCCAGTGCAATTATTCCTGGGTTTGCACAATGCCTAGCCATTTTGAATGCCCACATGCATGAAGATTTAATGAAGAGTGCATGCATACATCTCATCGTGTCCAAATTCAGGTGTTGAGATACTTTAGTAGTTTAATTAACTGGACATTACCGCTCACTAGTAACTTCCTAAAACCTCTGATACTATCCTTAAAGAGAAAATATAATGGATAAACCTGTCAGAGAAACTCCAAATCCCTTTCTTCAGCAGATGTCTCACTGCAGCATTTTCAATTCTTTTCCCAATGTAACTCCAAATGTCAGTAAATATGTGATTTGTCTCAAAAACTCCCCCCAAGTACCATTCCCTGTCAGCAGACCCTGGCATGTGGCACTGTTTATAGGTTAAAATAAAAGGAAAGATGGAATTTCTGACAGTTTTCAGTCTGGAAATGGAAAAAGAAGCCAGGAGGTAGAGGGTCTCACCTTTGTTTTTGGCCCATTTCCAGAAGCTTCTGGACATCATTTTTGGCTGATGCTTCATCATTCTTCAATGACTGATAGCAAAGGAAGAACTCTTGTTACCAAAGAGATATTTAGTAATATTAATCTGTGCACTGATTCATTTGCTCTTCTTGCATCTAATGATCCTGGTAACTTACAGATATTGCCACTTGTGAGCAATGGAGGAATGATGTGATCTTGCTTTTACTGTAACTCAGCACAGATAATTGTATGCAGCTGATTTTCCAACATTAAATTAGAGTGAATCAAATAAAACAAATAGATTCAGATACAAACAAATTACTGAAAGCATTAAAATTGCATGAGAAAGTGTACATATCTAGAAGAGAATACTACTACAGCTCTTTGCCTCTATAAATATCTCTGCAGTCTTGAGTCTAAAGTATCTCATAGTGTAGCTCTGTAAAATACTACCAGCAGCTCTGCTGCAGGAGAAATCCCACCCTACAAAAAAAAAAAAATCAGTATAAGAAAAAAGAGGAAAGGCAAAAGAAGAAAAGGGGGGAAAGGAGGAGGAGGGGGAAAAAGAGAGGGGGAAAAAGAGAGGGGGAAAAAGAGAGGGGGAAAAAGAGAGGGGGAAAAAGAGAGGGGGAAAAAGAGAGGGGGAAAAAGAGAGGGGGAAAAAGAGAGGGGGAAAAAGAGAGGGGGAAAAAGAGAGGGGGAAAAAGAGAGGGGGAAAAAGAGAGGGGGAAAAAGAGAGGGGGAAAAAGAGAGGGGGAAAAAGAGAGGGGGAAAAAGAGAGGGGGAAAAAGAGAGGGGGAAAAAGAGAGGGGGAAAAAGAGAGGGGGAAAAAGAGAGGGGGAAAAAGAGAGGGGGAAAAAGAGAGGGGGAAAAAGAGAGGGGGAAAAAGAGAGGGGGAAAAAGAGAGGGGGAAAAAGAGAGGGGGAAAAAGAGAGGGGGAAAAAGAGAGGGGGAAAAAGAGAGGGGGAAAAAGAGTTCACACTAATTAGAACAAGAGAAATCTTTACCATAACACAATATAACATTTTGATAGAGCACCGTACTGACACAGAGTATCAATGGGAAAAGATAATGAATTTACTCCTTAGATTTTCCCCATCTATCTTACATCCAAATGAAGATGACAATGCAATGTCAGAAAAACAGTGGATTCATATATGGTATGAAATAGAAAGAAATAATTGATAATGAGATTGAATATTTTAACCAGACCAACAGACTACATCTGGGAATGGCAGATGTGCTCTTAAGTGAACATCTGGTGATGTCAGGACCTCAGATCCAGAGCAGGATTTCCAATCTACATTTCACTCTGAGGAGCTAAGTTGACTCCCAAGTTAATCTGACTATTGCCCTTTCAGCCTGCCCGTGACACCCAAAGTTAAACACAGAGGTGCCTCAGCTCTAGCTGCAGGCTTACCTAGCACAATCTGTCAGCTACACTTGTAAAGCGATGCCCTGCGGTAAATCCACTCAGCCTGTGTAGAAGGCAGGCAGGTAGATACAGTGAGCAGCTGAACCAGGCTGAACCAGCAAAGATGCAGCCTGCAAGAGTGGGGGCAATGCTTCAAAGTAGCTGCCAGGACAAAGGTATGATAGGTCCACTGAAAGAGCTTATTCATTGTCCTTGCCTTCATTAATTGATTTTGATCCATTGTGCTCCACTTCCTTTTTTTCCCCTTCTCCCCTAAGTGGGCAAAGAGCTCAACTCAGGAGGATTAAGTTTTCCTTTAAAAACATCAGTTTTCTTTTAAGGGCAAGATTAACAAAATGATTACTCTCTTTAAAAACCACAACAAGGCAAAAAAACCCTCACATTTTTTTCTAACAAAGAGGTACCAATAAAACAAGTCAAGGTAAGTAACTTTACAGCAAACAAGAGAGAAGCCAACCTGGAGGTTTACTTTAATGCCCTCGAGTTCCTTAGAAGTCTTCGACAGCTGACGTAGGATACTGCTCCTTTCCTTGAAGACTTCTTTCAGCTGTCTCTCCAGTTCTTCATAGCCCTGTCTAACACAGAAAATAAAAGCATGAGGCAGCTTCAAAACCTAATTCAGTGCAGCTGAGAACAGCCTTAGCTCACCTAAATTGAATTCCAACACTCTTTATAGGTTGCCACGTGGGAGTGAGTTCCCTTGTTCACTTGCACAACAACAACTTGATTTCTCCTAACACAGAAGCACTGAGTTGGAAGGGACCCTCAAAGGTCATCTTGTCCATCCTCACTGCACTGAGCAGGGACACCTCCAGCTAGAACGGGCTGCCCAGAGCCACACTGAGTAGATAAATAGATATTTGATATGTCAACACAATGTGCAGCATCTGAATATGCCTACATAGATCAGACTGAGACACTGAGAGGTGCACAGTCGGGGAGCAACAGGAGGCAGAGAAGGTGTATTTGGCACCAGTGATGGCACCCAGGGTACCTTCTGCATAGCTTCTCTTTTCTGAAAGAGAATTCTTGCAAGCATGTCCTGGTGAGACCACATCTGAAATACTGTGTCCAGCTTTGGGCTCCCCAGTTCAAGAGAGACAGAGATCTGCTGGAGAGAGTCCAATGGAAAGGCACAAGAATAACTGAGGAACTTGAGCACCTTTCCTATGAGGGAAGACTGTGATTAACTGGGGCTGTTTAGTCTTAAGATCTCCTCTCAACCTTCTCTCAGCCTTGGATTGGACGTGGCAGCACTCGGTGCCATGATCTAGCCTTGAGCTCTGTGGTGAAGGGTTGGACTTGATGATCTATAAGGTCTCTTCCAACCTTGGTGATACTGTGATCTATTGCTACCAGAGCATCTAGGCATTATCAAGCAAGGGGCACATCACTGCAAGACAGCTGGCTCACCTCAGCAGCAACATTATGTGTAATCAACCTGACAAGCCTCAGAGAATACTCCCATTTTAATTTGCAGATGAACAGAGGTCAAGGAGGAATTTCCTCCTGCTAATCAGGTAGTTTCAATAAGGTCATCACTTCCATTCCTCTTTAAGCATCATAAAAAGCCTGTTAGGCTTGATGGCCTCTTTTGCCCTTGAAATGCCCTGCTTTTGTTTCAAGTTAAACACTGCTGGTGAAAAAAAGCCTCACCTGCAGGTGGTAACACCTTGTTTTAATGATTCCACTCCAATTCCAGTTCAGCTTGAGCATTTCAAGGGCATTTCTCCCAAGCAGCCAATTACCCAGCTCCATTGTTATTCAGTCGGCACAGGTTTTGCTGTTGTAAATACCAATACAATTCAGTTTGCATGAACTAAGACATTTCTCAGATGTTTAAATTCAATTTGATTCGAATATTTAAATTAAATTTAATATTGACTCTGCATGACTCCCAGAGTTTCCTTTTTTTTAGGACAGGCTAGGTAGGGAGGAGGAAACAAAAAACCAACAGCCAACTGTTCACAGTGAGTCACAAACCCAACCAAGCTCTCACAACTATTAGAAGATGAAAGGCAAAAAAAAGGATAGAGAATGCCCAGGTGGCCAAGAGAGCCAATGGCATCCTGGGCGGGCTCAGGAGCAGTGTGGGCAGCAGGACAAGGGAGGTTCTTCTGCCCCTGAACTCAGCACTGCTCAGGCCACCCCTTGAGTGCTGTGTCCAGTTCTGGGCTCCTCAATTCAAGAGTGATGTTGAGGTGCTGGAAGGTGTCCAGAGAAGGGCAACAAAGCTGGGGAGGGGCATGGAACACAAACCCTATGAGAAGAGGCTGAGGGAGCTGGGGGTGTGCAGCCTGCAGAAGAGGAGGCTCAGGGCAGACCTCATTGCTGTCTGCAGCTACCTGAAGGGAGGCTGTAGCCAGGTGGGGCTGGCCTCTTCTCCCAGGCAACCACCAACAGAACAAGGGGACACAGTCTCAAGTTGTGCCAAGGGAAGTATAGGCTGGATCTTAGGAGGAAGTTTTTCACAGAGAGAGTGATTGGCATTGGAATGGGCTGCCCAGGGAGGTGTTGGAGTCACCATCCCTGGAGGTGTTGAAGCAAAGCCTGGATTTGGCACTTACTGCCTTAGGCTGGTTGATTGGATAGGGCTGGGTGCTAGGTTGGACTGAATGATCTTGGAGGTCTCTTCCAACCTGATTGATTCTATGATTCTATGAAGATAGAAGATGTAGCTATCAGATCTCTTATCCATTTGGTCCTCCTGGACATTATCCCTAATATCAAGTTCTGACTCTCAACATTGTGTCCAAGAGCAGTGCCCATGTATCTCAAGACAGGAACATCCACTCTGCATGGTGTGAGATACAATAAAAGCCCTCCAGATGAGCCCAGGAAAATAGTGAGCCATTAAGCTCGATGACAAATTACTGTTAGTGTGGAGGAAGAATGGATTCTTGCAACCAGACAAATACTGGAGTGAAGAATTTGCTGATGCTGATTTTGGATGATGCTGGTTTTGTAGCACAGGACAACTCTGGAGGAAGCTGACTCAGCAAATGTGCCCTGCCACCGCTGCACCACCCTACTTTAAAAGCCACAAAATCCCACTGACTTTCTGAAATCTTCTGGTCCTCTACACCTAACAGGTTCCTCTACTCAGTTTGCAATACAATTACATGAGGCCAACACAAGTTAAACCCACTCCTAGGAGATCCAGGATGTAATACACTAACCACATCTGTTCTCTGTTAGGTTACACCACTTTGCAGAATAAAGTGTCACTTAGCAGCACATCTACCTGGGACTAAAATTATTGCCACTTTAGCACATGAATGTGACTTTAAAAATGGGCATTATGAAACAGACCAATTTAGCCAATCCTCTGCACGTTAAGGTCATCTGCAGCACTCTAAGTGCAATTTGCTTCGCTTTCACCACCAGCCCATTGATAGAGTGTGGTTGTAAATTGCAGTATAATTTGTTTTCAAGAGTTGGATATTATAGTTTAAAGCTTAGCCAGCTGCTTTGACTCTTCTTCCTGACATGATTTAACAGATTATAGTCAACATTTCAACAGGTTTTAATTTTCAGCACACAACAGAGACAAATATCTAGTGGCTAGAAAGGTTTGCACCCCAGAGATCACTCCTAAGGGTTATTTCCTTATATATTAGAAGTTAAGCTCTTAGTCTTCAAAAGAAGGACTGAGTTTATTTCTCACTGAGTAATATGCACTGTGTCAGGACAAAGTAAAATTGATTTTATTTTCCCACTAGGTTTTACAAAGCCTGTCTTAGAAATAAAACTTTTATAAAGATTTCAATTATTTATGGTACATGAATGCCCCTGATGGGGAAAAAAAATCCACACAAAAACAAACCACCAAGGAAAAAAAAACAAACCCCCAAACCAAAACAGAAAATTGGAATACAATCTGCAGTTTAAGGCAAACATAAAGAGATGTCTCTTGCAGTAAATCTGGTGCCACCCTTCTGAAAAAGAAAGAGGAGGAGATGGGAAGAGGAGGAATCACAGAATCAAACAGGTTGGAAGAGACCTCCAAGATCATCCAGTCCAACCTAGCACCCAGCCCTTGCCAATCAACCAGACCATGGCACTAAGTGCCTCATCCAGGCTTTGCTTCAACACCTCCAGGGACAGCAACTCCACCACCTCCCTGGGCAGCCCATTCCAATGCCAATCACACTCTCTGCCAACAACTTCCTCCTAACATCTAGTCTAGACCTCCCCTGGCACAACTTGAGGCTGTGTCCCCTTGTCCTGCCCCTGGTTGCCTGGGAGAAGAGCCCAACCCCACCTGCCTACAGCCTTCCTGCAGGTAGTTGTAGACAGCAATGAGCTCTGCCCTGAGCCTCCTCTGCTGCAGGCTGCACACCCCCAGCTCCCTCAGCCTCTCCTCACAGGGCTGTGCTCCAGGCCTCTCATCAGATTTGTTGCCCTTCTCTGGACACCTTCCAGTATCTCAATGAACAGGAGAAGGAAAAAGGAGGAGAAAAGAAGAAAAAAAAAGAAACAAAAGCTATTCTGCTCTAATTGTAAGTAACCATTTAGGACATTCTACTGTAAATGCTAAGGCAGTTCAGCCTCACAGGTGTGGTTATTTTTTTAAAGCAGCAATATTTAAGAAAAGAGTGCACTGATAGCTTGCCAGACAGCACAAACAGTAGATACTGCTTGCAGAGCAGACTTGAAAAGGGTACAACCACCCAGGTGTTCCTGAAGCAGTCTTTTGAAGATATTCTTGGCAGATGTGTACATACAAATGCAGCTTACATTCAGGAAAGAGGAAGATTCATTACCATTCTAAATCAATATAGAATCATAGAATCAACCAGGTTGGAAGAGACCTCCAAGATCATCCAGTCCAACCTAGCACCCAGCCCTGGCCAGTCAACCAGACCATGGCACCAAGTGCCTCATCCAGGCTTTTCTTGAACACCTCCAGGGAGGGTGACTCCACCACCTCCCTGGGCAGCCCATTCCAATGCCAATCACTCTCTCTGCCAGGAACTTCCTAACAACATCCAGCCTAGACACAGCTTGAGACTGTGTCCCCTTGTTCTGTTGCTTAGGTGCCTGGGAGAAGAGCCCAACCCCACCTGGCTACCATTCCAATGGCAAATCACTCTCTCTGTGAAGAACTTGTTATGATTGCTTGGGTGCCAGACCTACTCTAACTGTAGCAGCTCACAAATGGTAACAGTGCTGGTGCATTTCATTTGGGTTTTTCACACAGCAGCTTAGGCTCCTTCCATCTATTTCCTCTTGGCTTTTAATGCACTCATCATAAATAAAGCAAAACAATCTCGCCTCTCTCTGGCAGGCTCGTGGCTCTGTAGAATCAATGACTCATCAGGGAAAAGATGCCACTGTCAGTTCCCATCAATGAGCAAAGGAGGCAGAGGAGATTTGTGAAAACTTGCAGCTGCTATGCACACCTGGCCCCAGGAAAGGAAGCAGCAAGTTGAATCACTATGAATAAGAGGGCACTGAAAATAGCAACCCAAAGGGAACAGGCAGTGACTCGCATTCATCCGCAGAGAAGTGCACAGGCCACAGAAGGCAGGTTAACCTCACCAGGAAGGGCTGGACACAACCTTGTGACTGACCCCACAGAAGAACTCCTTCTCCCAAACACACAGAGTGATGTGTTGAGGCAGTGTGGCCAGTAGGATGTGGGAGGTTATTCTTCCCCTGTGCTCAGCACTGGTCAGGCCACACCTTGAGTGCTGTGTCCAGTTCTGGGCCACTCAATTCAAGAGAGATGTTGAGGTGCTGGAAGGTGTCCAGAGAAGGGCAGCAAGGCTGGGGAGGGGTCTGGAACACAAACCCTGTGAGGAGAGACTGAGGGAGCTTGGGGTGTTTAGCCTGCAGAAGAGGAGGCTCAGGGCAGAGTTCATTGCTGTCTACAGCTACCTGTAGGGAGGTTGTAGCCAGGTGGGGTTGGGCTCTTTACCCAGACACCACTGATAGAACAAGGGGACACAGTCTCAAGTTGTGCCAGGACAGGTCTAGGCTGGATGTTAGGAGGAAGTTGTTGGCAGAGAGAGTGATTTGCATTGGAATGGGCTGTTTGGGGAGGTGGTAGAGTCACTGTGCCTGGAGGTGTTGGAGCCAAGCCTGTCTGGGGCACTCTGTGCCACGGTCTGGTTGATTGGACAGAGCTGGGTGCTAGGTTGGCCTGGATGATCTTGGAGGTCTCTTCCAACCTGGTTGATTCTATGATTCAGTGTGTGACTGGATGAACTCCAGTGGCTGACATCATAGAGTCAATCAGCAAAAGAGGCACAAATGACTTCTTTACCTCAGATTCAGTTATTATTTATTTTCCCCCGCCTGGGAAATTTGCATTTCAAAGTACTGGGACATAAAATATTTGGGGATTTAATAGAAATCTGAAGTGAGTAGGAATTGCACACATTAATCATTGTGTCATCCCAAGTGGCATGAGTGACTTGGTTGAGATTTGGATCGATTCTTCATTAAGTCTTTGGTGGGTTTCACTTAGCATTTCAATTTCAGAAAGCACCTCGAGTCGACAAGGAGCAACGGGTGCAAACTTGAACACAGAAGGTTTCACCTCAACATGAGGCACTTAGTGCCATGGTCTAGGTGACTGGCTAGGGCTGGGTGCTAGGTTGGACTGGATGATCTTGGAGGTCTCTTCCAACCTGGCTGATTCTATGAGGAGAAACTTCTTTACAGTGAGGGTGACGGAAAACTGGGACAGGCTGCCCAGGGGGATCCTGGAGTCTGCTCTGGAGGCTTTCAAAATCTGCAACCAGATATAAAACAGTCATTGCTGTCTACCACTAACTGAAGGGAGGCTGTAGCCAGGTGGGGGTTGGTCTCTTCTGCCAGGCAACCACCATTAGAACAAGGGGACACAGTCTCAAGCTGTGCCAGAGGAAGTACAGGCTGGGTGTTAGGAGGAAGTTGTTGGCAGAGAGAGTGATTGGCATTGGAATGGGCTGCCCGGGGAGGTGGTGGAGTCACCATGCCTGGAGGTGTTCAAGAAAAGCCTGGATGAGGCACTTAGTGCCATGGTCTGGTTGATTGGCTAGGGCTGGGTGCTAGGTTGGACTGGATGATCTTGGAGGTCTCTTCCAACCTGCTTGATTCTATGATTCTACCACACTACTTTCAAACCATACTTTAAAATTCAGGTTTAAAACCACAAGATGTTTAATACAGTCTGTTACTTGTAAAAAATACAATACAATACAAAATAGAAAGCAAGTAGTTTCCTTTCTAGCTCTTGAAGCTTTTTGCCTTGTTTTGACACATTAGTTTCATTGCATGTGGCAACACCATGAGTCCAATGTACCTTTAGGGTAAGCAAAACGAATGTCTCCTCTTGGCTGATAAACAGTTGGCCTCAGCAACCTTTCTCTCTCTAGGCAAGTAAGACTGGGGTGGGGGGGGAAGTTTTATGAACTCAACAGGCAACTCACAACAGAGCCACAAAAGTCTTAGCTCCCTGAACCCACATTTGTTCAAATGGCAGTGCTGGTATGTGGGGCCCTGCTGACACTGCTTCCTGAAACAAGCCTATTAGTCAGGCTAATTCCTCCTCAGGACCCTCACCAGGCACACTGCTAGAAGAAAGGCAGCTTGATGTTTTGTGCTGGTGTTTACACCAGCCCTAAAGAGAGACAAGCCACTAGCATAAGCCAGCACATTCGTTTTGAAGGAAACACGTTTGGCAGGCAGCACATCTGCACTCACAGAATTGATTTAACAGAAAGCTGTTGAAGAGAAGTTAACTTTTGGGTTCTTCCCAAAATCTTTCTGCTTAGATTAAGCAGGGAAAAAGAACAGGAGAGCTAGGAGCTGTCAATGCTTTTGTGTCTGTCTATGCTTGCAAGCCTGGAGCAAGAATTCTTCCTTAACTGCAGCTTCCTTCTAACTCACTACACACTGCTTTTATGGGGTCGCTTCAAAGATTTTATATTACCCACCACAACTATGACAAACTTCTGCAGAGCAAACAAATGCTGGTGGCAAATTTAAAGGGAAAAAAAATCAGGCTTGATAAATAGTTTTTTCTGCCCATCTTCTCTTCAACTTTTAAACCATCATTTCATTCTCAGCTTTTGGAGGAAGCAAAGATGTTCCAGGTGAGCATTCACAGCTGACAGACAAGGGGACTCTGAGAATGAACCAAATGCAAAGCAGTATCTTTAGATCTGGACTTCAATTGTGGAACACTTTCAGCCTCTGCTAAGCTTCCCAGCGAAATGCAGTTCTCTCCTACATCAGTAAATAAAGTGTTTAGGTTCAGAAGGCACTATTCTGTACTCAGATCTACCAATCAGAAAGCAAATTGCTCTGTTTCATCAATTATCAGCTACAAGGGAGCTGTATTGGAAGCTGATGCCTGACAAAATCCACAAGGTACCTTTGGTGCTATACATTCAAGAACCAGAGAAGGGGTGCAGGTGAGTGTCTTGTTTCTAAGAGTGAGACAGCTCTAAGAGTTAATTTCCATTTTAGCCTCATGTGTATTTTTCCCAGCTCTTATAACCTATTTTGCTTCAGTGCTGTGTTCAGAAAGCTTATATACTTCCCCAGGAGAGCTTTGAATAGTTCCCTACTGCCAATTGCCAAGGATATATTAAATTCTCATCCATTATCTTTCGCATTTGACTGAGTTTTTGAAGTCCAGCATTAAGTTCACAGGGCTTAATTTAACTATTTTTTATTCTGCTATGTTTAATGTCTGAAGAAATTATGATCACTGGACCCTAGGTGTTCAAAATGTGGTATCTGAGCCATCATTTTCTATTGCACAGTCTGAAATAACCTGTGAAGGTAAGGCTCTGCAGCAAGCATGATTCAGAGGAAAGGAAGAAGGAAGGAAAAGAAAGAAGAGAGTACTCAAAATAGTTCTTTTCCTTGGAGGGTGGAAGTGAGGAGCTAATTTTTATGTTATTCCTAGCAAAAACCCAATCCAGTTTTCTAGTTAACTGAAACTCTCTCTGATAACTTCTCCCTGATAACTGCAACATCCTCCTCTACATATCGAGGGTTTTTTTTTGCTCTCTGAAGCCTGCTTGCAACTTATGCTCAAGTTAGCTTTGGCAAAGCTACTCACCTTATGGAGAGTAGGTTTTTTAATTGGAGCAGCATGGAAAATATTTATATTAGACAGAGAAAACTAAGTGCAAAAAGAAGTGTCTGGGTCCAATGGCTTCAACAGTGGAATCTTAGCATAGAATATTATTCATGGAAATGTATTTTAGATTGTGAAGCAAACTCAAAACCTGAAGGGAGGTTGTAGCCAGGTGGGGTTGGTCTCTTCACCCAGGAAACCACCATTAGAACAAGGGGACACAGTCTCAAGTTGTGCCGGGGCAGGTCTAGGGTGGATGTTAGGAGGAAGTTGTTGGCAGAGAGAGTGATTGGCATTGGAATGGGCTGCCCAGGGAGGTGGTGGAGTTGCCATCCCTGGAGGTGTTGAAGAGAAGACTGGCTGGGGCACCTAGTGCCATGGTCATGAGCTTGGAGGTCTTTTCCAACCTGGTTGATTCTATGAGTCAAAAGGAAGCTTCCTTTGCTCTGTCATTTGTAGTTAACCAATGCAGGACAGAGCCTATCCTTGGTCCTATGTAAGGAGGAGCAGCTACTAAAAACCAGACCTCCTACACTCCTACAATCTCCTGTGAAGCTTGCAATATATAGTTTTTCCTACAGAATTTAATTGACAGGACCCCTGCAGCAGTCCAAATCCACTGAGGCAGCCACTGCTGAGTAAGTCCAGCAGCAGTGCTTCCCTCTTCTCTTCTTGTTTTTGTTGCAAGTTGGAACTGCCAACTGACAGGGTGGGCTTCATATTTAAAGGATGTGGGAGGATGGTACCCACAGAAAGCAGAACCCTAAGGCTTGGGGGCCTTCTGTGCAGCTACTCTCTTTACACACCTGTGGAACAGAACTGTGAGTACCCAGGTGAATCCCTAAGGTAACCACCACAGAAGAAAGCCCTCATTTAGCATACAACACAGTGTCTGCCTCTCTTTAGCAAACATGGACCACTTTGCCTTTATACACCCCAGAGTGCAATGCTGCTGTCAATCCCAAGGATGCACTGCAGAACTAATAGAGGATCTGGTATGCTTAGCAGGTTTCCTGCACTTGGTTTTTGTTGCACTCAGTTCACACACATGCTCTGCTGGCCACAGCCCACCGAGGAAGGCAGGTAATGCTGCCAAGGAGCAAAAAGCACCTGGGGGTCTGGGCTGATGAAAAGCTCAACATGAGCCTGTAGTGTGCATGTGCAGCCCAAATAGCAGCTGTGTCCTGGGTTGTATCAAGAGCAGTGTGGACATCAGGACAAGAGAGGGGATTTTTGCCCCTTGGCTCTGCTCTCCCCAGACCCCACCAGCAGTCCTGTGTGCCATTCTGGAGCCCCCTGCATAAGAAGGGCATGGAACTGTTTGAATCAGTCCAGAGGAGGCCACCAAGATGCTCAGAGGGCTGCAGCAGCTCTGCTATGAGGATAGGCTGAGAGAGTAGGGGCTGTGCAGCCTGGAGAAGAGAAAGCTTTGAGGAGACCTTATAGTAGCTTTTCAGTATCTGAAGTTGGCTACAGGAAGGCTGGAGAGGGACTACTGACAAGGTCTTGTAATAACAAGATAAGGAGCAATGGGTTTAAACTGTCAGAGGGGAGATTCAAACTAGATATTATGAAAGGATTCTTTGCAGTGAGGGTAGTGAGACACTGGCACAGCTTGCCCAGGGAGGTTGTGGCTGCTCCCTCCCTGGAGGTGTTCAAAAGCCAGGTTGGATGAGGCTTTGAGTGACCTGTCCTAGTGAGAGGTGTCCCTGCCCGTGGTGGGGAGTTGGGGGGTCCATGAGGTCCCTTCCAACCTAAACCATTCCATGATTCTGTACAGAAATGAGCTGTCCTCAGGGTCCCAGCAGTGGAGCAGGAAATACAAATAACACTCTATCCAAGAGCAAGGAACTTTTTGTCATTAGCTTCACACTGAGAAGGGCAGAAGCTAATTTTTGATGCCATAATCTGTTATTTAATCATTCAGATCCAGATTGTCGAATGCTTTGCACAAAAATACTACCCCAGCCATTTCCAGCCTGCAGGTTCCTGTTAGTCAAACAGCTGATCTCCTGAGGTCTGAACAGAGACCACTTCTATTGCTGTCATAATTAGTATTCCAGGTAAGCTGAGCAAACACACCTTGACATCTGATATGAATTGTATGAGCATTTTCAACCCCGGGGGATTTACTTTTATGTTCTATACAACAATTAGCTGGAGAACAGACTATGTTGTAATAGCAATGAGACATACCTCGAACCATAGAATCAGCTAGGTTGGAAGAGACCTCCAAGATCATCCAGTCCAACCTAGCACCCAGCCCTAATCATTCAACCAGACCATGGCACTAAGTGCCTCATCCAGGCTTTGCTTCAACGCCTCCAGGGAGGGCAACTCCACCACCTCCCTGGGCAGCCCATTCCAATGCCAACCTCTCTCTCTGCCAACAACTTCCTAACAACATCCAGCCTAGACTTCCCCCTGGCACAACTTGAGACTGTGTCCCCTTGTTCTGTTGCTGGGTGCCTGGCAGAAGAGCCCAACCCCACCTGGCTACAGCCTCCCTGCAGGTAGTTGTAGACAGCAATGAGCTCTGCCCTGAGCCTCCTCTGCTGCAGGCTGCACACCCCCAGCTCCCTCAGCCTCTTCTCACAGGGCTGTGCTCCAGGCCCCTCACCTGCTTCGTTGCCCTTCTGTGGACACATTCCAGCACCTCAACATCTCTCTTGAATTGAGGGACCCTGAACTGGACACAGCACTCAAGTTGTGGCCTGAGCAGTGCTGAGCACAGGGGCAGAATAACCTCCCTTGTCCTGCTGCCCACACTGCTCCTGATACAGGCCAGGATGCCATTGGCTCTCTTGGCCACCTGGGCCTCATCTTTAACCTACTCTCTACCAGTACCCCCAGGTCCCTCTCTGCCTGGCTGCTCTCAGCCACTCAGTCCCCAGCCTGTAGTGCTGCTTGGGGTTGTTGTGGCCTAAGTGTAGAACCCTGCACTTGGCCTTGTTCAGTCTCATCCCATTGGCCTCTGCCCACCCATCCAGCCTGGCCAGGTCCCTCTGCAGGGCTCTCCTACCTTCCAACAGATCAACAGCTGCTCCCAGCTTGGTGTCATCTGCAAACTCACTGCTGCTGGACTCAATCCCCTCGTCCAGATCATCAATAAAGATGTTGCACAGGACTGGGCCCAGCACTGATCCTCGGGGAAGACCACTAGTGACAGCTGCCAACTGGCTGTGGCACCATTCACCATGTAACTCGATGTGACATTTGCAGCCCTTGTAATGGGAGCAGACTAATGCCTCTTACTCATTCAAGCATCAACTACGAGCTCCAGATTCCCTTTCCTCAAGTTCAAGTCGTTTGGTTCCCAGTCTGTGCTGATGTGTGGGGTTATCCCACAGTGATTGGCACAGTTCTTATGTTTCCCACAGTCCCACTGGATTAAACTTTGTTGCAACCATCACTGTCCCTCACTAAGCATCACGAGTTTGCTGCAGAGTGCACACCCCTGGTCTCATCACCCAAATCACTGATGAAAACATTGAACCATACCAGACCACTGTCATACTCCACTTGCTGCTGGCCTTCAGCTGAATACTGAGCCATTGATTATTATCCACTTAAACTCTGGCCCCCACTTCACACACACTTGTGTTTCTGCATGGAGATTAAGAACTTCCAGAAAGGTGAGGATTCCAAACCCACTGACATCAAGAGCATTTGCCATTTATCATTTAACTGGACTGAGATCTTGGATTTGAGCTGAGAGTTTTCCTTTTACTTCTGGTTTCATTACCTAACAGGTTTCTGACAGCTGCCCTTTCTATCCAATGGGGTTTTTTTTTTGTACCAGTATAAATGTTTTACCTCTTTCAGGAATCACATTAGAAGTCAAATGTTTTACATCTCAAGAGCTTTCTTAAGGTTAAATAACTAAATTGAATCAGGAATTGAACTGAAAGTTTGACCTTGAAATTCACTTTTCATTTCTACAGCTCTCCAAGGCACCACAGCATCAATAATGTTCTTGCTTGGACACAAAGTCTAAGTGAGGGATGTCTGCATGTTGATTCAGCAAAGAATCTGGCAACTTTGCTTCTGAAGGCATGGAATTCATAGAACAGAATCACAGAATCAAGCAGGTTGGAAGAGACCTCCAAGATCATCCAGGCCAACCTAACACCCAGCCCTAGCCAGTCAACTAGACCAGATGTGGAGAATGTGAGAAATGTGTTTAGATATTTGTTCCAAAGAACAGCTGGAAACTCAGGAAAGCTGCTTTTTAGCTGAGAGATCAGGTTTCTAGAGATCTTGTGGAGACTCCATCCATCCTGATATCCAAACCAGCCCTGAGCAACTTACTCCAGCTGATCTTGCTCTGAGCAGAAGGTTGGACTAAAGCCATCACCAAAGGTCCCTTCCAATCTCAGCCACTCTGTGATGCTGTAAATACTCTCAGGGCATTATCAAGACTTTATTATCTCTTGTAAGTTTTCACAGAATTGATCACAGCCTCTCATCAGATCAACTGAAGGGATTTTCTATAGCCAAGCACCTTCTAGTTTTCTTCATGTATATGCAGAGTTTAAAAGCAGTGCTCAGAGAATGTTTCCTCCATTCCCACATTTCAGTGCTCAGAGCCTCACTGTGAGGATTCCCAAACTCATTTTAATGCATTGGTCCACTAAGCTGCTGTTGTACTTTCACTAAAGACAAGGGAAAGAGGCTTAAGACACTTTATTACAATGGTATTTCTACTGCACCAGGAAATCAGTTTCTCATACAACTTCCTTTGATGGAATTTACTGACACCTACACTCCTTTCACTTGTGTCAAAAAACCAAAACCCCACAAACAAAGAAACCCCAAGAAAATCCATCCAGAATTAGGGTATGAAAGAGAAAATTCAGACAGAAAGCAATTAGATACTTAAGGAAGTCTTAAAAAGAAGTAACAAATTAAACATTTTCCTTACCTAAAAGAACAATAAATGCAGAAACCATTGAAAAGATCCTTGGCACTTTTGCTCACTGGGAGGATATGACTACTTAGTGGAAAGAGGATGCATTAATCTACCAGAGACACATGGTAGAAGGAAGAATACACAGAAATGGTGGTCCTTGGCCACTTGAAAGTGATTTTCCATCAGTGTCTGACCTCACTGCAAATATAAGCCAAGTATTAAATTCAACAAGGCCAAGCATAAGGTCCTGCACCTGGGTGGGTGCAATCCCAAGCACAATTCCAGACTGAGAGGGGAATGGCTGAAAGCAGCCTTGAGGAAAAGGACCTGGGGGTCTGGGCTGATGAAAAGCTCAACAGGAGCCTGCAGTGTGAGTGCAGCCCAGACACAACCCTGTGCTGGGCTGCAGCAAGAGCAGTGTGGGCAGCAGGGCAAGGGAGGGGATTGTGCCCCTTGGCTCTGCTCTCCTCAGACCCCACCTGCAGTCCTGGGTGCAGTTCTGGAGCCCCCAGCACAAGAATGACATGGAAGTGTTGGAGCCAGTGCAGAGGAGGCCACCAAGATGCTGAGAGGGCTGCAGCAGCTCTGCTCTGAGGACAGGCTGAGAGAGTTGGGGCTGTGCAGCCTGGAGAAGAGAAGGCTTTGAGGAGACCTTGGAGTGGCCTTTCAGTATTTGAAGGGGGCTACAGGAAGGCTGTGGAGGGACTATTGACAAGGTCTTGTAATGACAGGATGAGGAGCAATGGATCTAAACTGGCAGAGGGAGATTCAAGCTAGATGTTAGGAGAGAGTTCTTTGCAGTGAGGGTGGTGAGACACTGGCACAGGTTGCCCAGGGAAGTTGTGGCTGCTCCCTCCCTGGAGGTGTTCAGGGCCAGGTTGGATGAGGCCTTGAGTGACCTGTCCTAGTGGGAGGTGTCCCTGCCTATGGCAGGAGGTTGGAACTGGCTGAGCTTCGAGGACCCTTCCAACCTAACCCATTCTGTGATTCTACGTTCGTATAATTGCCTGCAGCTATCACCTGTAATGCACACACTGCAGTTCAAATCAACACCCACATTTATTCCATATTAGTGAAATAATACTAATCTTTCCTTTCTTCAGGATACAGGCACAACAAGTACTGCATTTGCATAATCCTTCAGAGCAGTTGTCCTGCTGCACCACATTTCCCCTATTTAAACGGACCATTGACTTTTAATAAGTCACAAGTTTCATGTATGTTTAATTGACTTTTGTTGCTCCCCTGACTAAAGCACCACCAAAGACTTTAAAGCAACTTTGACAGAGGTTTGCCCATGCCTCTTTGAGACAGGCTTGCAGAAAACCACACAAATATCATCCTGGCTATTCAAACCTTTTGTGCAAGCTAAGCAAAGAGCTAACTCCTTCCAAATAAGAGGGTTTGTGCTGGACCCAGCCTACAGATGAATGTTGCTCCTCATTCTTTTTAACAGCAATTTAAAATGAGATGACTATGAGAGAGAAAGGCTTCCTCACACAGAGCATTTCCAACTATTTATAGCCTCTGGAACGCTCAATCCATTGTAACAAGCACAGACAGAAAAACTGCAGACAGACATAGAGGGACTCATTGTAATTTTTCAGTTTTCATTTCAGTCTTTTACAAGTGTGATTTATGAAGCTGCACTTGACATTTCAGATCTTATCAAGACTAATTCTTGTTTTTCAAGTTTTAAATGACTCACTAAGGCAAGTGAAAGAGAAAAAGGCTTTGAATAACGTTATTGTGGCTCAGCCAAGTTTGGTGTAGTAAAAACCTGAGTATCCTGTAGTGAGTACCTGAGTAAGAAAACCATTTGTCCAATAGAGAGAAAAAAATGGGGGGGAAATGGAATAAAGAGATTGTATCCAACCCATGAACTAAATCAAGAGCCCCAGAAAGATGCTGTTTGGCATTCGTTGGGTTTTGATGTTGTTACTGTGTGGGTTTCTTAGCAGCAAGATTGTACCTGGATATCTCTAAGTATTGTTTTCCTAGAGGTGACAGTCTGCATCCTCACATGGGGTTCAGACCAGCTACCCAACTTAATATTCCCCACAAGCCCCAAAAGACAGAACATACAGAACCACTTGGATATCATTCCAATATTGTCTCTGACTCACTGGTCAGTGACACACCCTAACAGACCAAGCCTTGCACCACACAACCCACAACATCTTTACTTTACAGTGCTGCTCCTCCCTCCCTCAGGGGAGCAAAGGTGTGCTCATTATATCAGGAGCTATATATAAGCTGTGATCCTTTCCTAGAGAGCCCATCAAGCACATTGCTGAGCTGTAGCACACTATCAAGCTCCGTGCCGAGGTTGTATTTGAGATGGTTGGTAGCTCTTACCCAGGAAACAACCAAAGTCAATTAGAACAGCTTAGAATCATAGAATCAAGCAGGTTGGAAGAGACCTCCAAGATCATCAAGTCCAACCTAGCATCCAGCCCTAGCCAGTCAACCAGACCATGGCACTAAGTGCCTCATCCAGGCTTTGCTTGAACACTTCCAGGGACAATGACTCCACCACCTCCCTAGGCAGCCCATTCCAACGGCAAATCACTCTTGAACATTCAAGTTTAGTCCATGCTTTGTTGTGCTCTTTCCAAATATCAGGGCTACTCTTCCTCAGCTTAAAACCATTCTCCCTTGTCCTGTCTCTAGACCCTCTTAAAGCTACTCTTTCACAGCTTAAAACCATTCTCCCTTGTCCTGTCTCTAGACCCTCTTATGAAAAATCCCTCACCAGCCTTCCTGTAGGATCCTTTTAGGTCTTGTAAAGCATCTATCTGGTCACCTTGGGGTAATGACAGCACCATTCTGGCTGGTAAATTCCTACCTGTGACATTATCCTGGAGGTTAAATGCACTCATCCAAAAGTGAAGAAACTAACAACCTTTGAAAACTAAACATAGAATCATAGAATCAAGCAGGTTGGAAGAGACCTCCAAGATCAGCCAGGCCAACCTAGCACCCAGCCCTAGCCAATCAACCAGACCATGGCACTAAGTGCCTCATCCAGGCTTTTCTGGAACACCTCAGGGAACATCTACTATTCCTTTAAAAAACACCAAAAACAACTCTCAGAGTGAAAATTCCCATGGGAAAAGTCTAACTTTAAACAGTTATAACACATGACTCTTGACCTATCTTTACATATGACAGTGACACAGCATCCTTAGGAGGAAGTTCTTCACAGAGAGAGTGATTGGCATTGGAATGGGCTGCCCAGGGAGGTGGTGGAGTCGCCATCCCTGAGGGTGTTCAAGGAAAGCCTGGATGAGGCACTTGGTGCCATGGTCTGGTTGATTGGCTAGGGCTGGGTGCTAGGTTGGACTGGATGAGCTTGGAGATCTCTTCCAACCTGGTTGATTCTATGATTCTATTCTATGATTCATTAGAAAGGATAGAAAATGCACTGTGAGAACAAATAAGCAGAACTGGGAATGCATACTGAAAGCAGAAAAAGATGCTAAAAAGATCTCAGTAAGCCACTAGGACACAACTGAGAAGAAAGAGCATCCCCTTTTTCTCTCCCTTGTGCAATCACTTAGCTATCTGCACAAGGAGAATTCCCATGGGTTTTAATCAGCCTGGACTTACACTTTCAGCTGACACAAAACCCAAGGGCCGTGGCCAATACTGTTATATATCAAGCCCATTAGTCACAGAGACAACAAAGTATTCCACTCTTCCACAGGTTAATTTTGTCCTGAATACTTCATTTGAATCAAGGGAATACAATGATAGTAAGCAGCATAAAATCAAAGTTCCATTTTCCAAGTAACTCAAGATGCAGTTTTTTTCTCCATGGTGTACTCACTTCATTGAATCATCAAGTGAAAAAAATTTCTTCTTGAAGCATTGGTTCACATTCTATGGATTTTTGTTTAGCACTACTCCTTCCAATATTCCAATAGCATAAAAAGTGATAAAAGAAAAAGGTTATTGCAATAATCTATCATCTAACTAAGATCCTCACTTAAAATTACCTGTCTGAGGAGCTCATAACTACAGTTTCATCTCAGACTAGAAATACAGAGAGAATGTTTGTCCAAGCACAGCTTCATTGTCTTTCTCCTAGCATATGAGCTATCAACCTCACATCTGACCTACTTTTTACTGTTCTTTTTTTTCCCCCTCCCCTCTTTTCATATAAAATTAATTCAAGCTGGGCCTTGGAGTAAGATTCAACAGAGTTGCTCTAGATGATGGAAGTTTTTCCTCTGATTCATTTAAAACTACAACAATAACTGCAGACTCCTCCAGAGGACAACAGCTAAAGTGTAGTAACAGCATCAACAGATAAAATGAGACATCTCCTTCACTCTGCTGCTCTCAACAATGCCAGAATTAATAGTTCTGGGTGAGTGACTAAACGACCTAATGGGAGAAGAGCACTTCACAGAATCACAGAATGTTTTAGCACACTTGCAAGGGAAAAAAAACAACCAACCTTACTCCCCAATGGGATCAAAGCAAGGAACCTACATATATTAACTGCTAATCTCACCTGAATGAAACTTTCATTCTGACCTAAAGAAAAGGAAATAAGATTTTTGGCATTTCTGATCCAGCAATTCACAACTTGAGTACTGTGTCCTGTTCTGAGCTACTCAATACAAGAGAGGTGTTGAGGTACTGTACCATGTCCAGAGAAGGGTAACAAAGCTGGTGAGGGGCCTGGAGCACAGCCCTGTGAGGAGAGGCTGAGGGAGCTGGGGGTGTGCAGCCTGCAGCAGAGGAGGCTCAGGGCAGAGCTCATTGCTGTCTACAACTACCTGAAGGGAGGTTGTAGCCAGGTGGGGGTTGGTCTCTTCTGCCAGGGAACCAGCAACAGAACAAGGGGACACAGTCTCAAGTTGTGCCAGGGGAAGTCTAGGCTGGATGTTAGGAGGAGGTTGTTGGCAGAGAGAGTCATTGGCATTGGAATGGGCTGCCCAGGGAGGTGGTGGAGTCACTGTCCCTGGAGGTGTTGAAGCAAAGCCTGGCTGGGGCACTTGGTGCCATGGTCTGGTTGATTGGCTAGGGCTGTGTGCTAAGTAGGACTGGATGAGCTTGGAGGTCTCTTCCAACCTGGTTGATTCTATGATATTCCAGGTGAGGTCTTACCTGGAATAGTCCAGGGAAATTTCAAATCAAAGTTTACCAATAGAGCTCGACCACACCTCCATTACCAGCCACACAAATGAGCATAGAATTCCTTGTTTTCTGCTGGAGAGCATCAATAGAAACACCACATAAAACATGGAATCATCTTCTCCAGTCATTAGCATTCATTAAACTTCATCACACAGCAAAAATGTACAGTGAGTCTCTTCATTATCCTCCTCTGGCTGCCTTCTTTTGACACTACACTGGTCACTATCTTCTAGTTCTCAAAAGCTACACTCCTAAGAAATGAGGAAAAGAATGGTAGAGAAGATACCAGAGTGCACTTTCAGGAGAGTAAAATGATTTTCTGCCTCATTGAAACAGCTTCAAATTACAGCAGTAAAAGCCAAAACTTCCCATCTGGTTCATGTTTACTCAGCTATATGGCCACAGCTGGTAGCTGCTATTTGGTCCTACCTAGCAGATAAACAGACATGATCAGGAGGGTTTTGTTATGCACAGCACTCTTGCCAGCCAGCACCTAAGCATGCCACATTAACTGCCTTTTCCAGGGTATTCTTACTGCCTTTGAACTTGGAGCATGTCCTTGCTTGGGAACAAGCTCCTCAGTTCCTTCCTCTTTGTTCTAACAGCTGAGAAGTAACTGAAAGCAAGGCAAGGAGAGAAATAGATGATTATTGTTCCCTACGTCTTGGGTTTTGGTATGGGTTGTGGTCTCTTCAAAAACAAGCAGACTTCCAGCTGCTTTTCCACTGAGCAAATACAAGTAAAATCTTAAGTTCTAGACAAAGGAAGGATCTTAAATATTTTGCAAATTGTTAATATCCTCAGTTGGACAAGCAGTTATGGGACAAGGGACAGAAAGAAGGGAGGGAAAGGTGAGGAGAGGAAAAGCACCTCCAAAATCTGCATGCAGCTGTAAAAGGTTTGAAGAGAGTTTCTACACAGAGCCTCATTAGCCTTCAGCAAAGTGTTGAGCCCCTGCTCTTTTTCCCTTCATTGGTATGAATTAGCTCTTTTGAAGGCACTGCAAAATGCTAGCAGCAGTCAGACACCCAAAAGCTACCATTGCACTCCTCTACCCAAACCAAACAGTCAGACATCCAAAAGCTACCATTCCACTCCTCTACCCAAACCAAACAGTCAGACACCCAAAAGCTACCATTCCACTCCTCTACCCAAACCAAACAGTCAGACACCCAAAAGCTACCATTGCACTCCTCTACCCAAACCAGTCAGACACCCAAAAGCTACCATTCCACTCCTCTACCCAAACCAAACAGTCAGACACCCAAAAGCTACCATTCCACTCCTCTACCCAAACCAAACAGTCAGACACCCAAAAGCTACCATTGCACTCCTCTACCCAAACCAAACAGTCAGACATCCAAAAGCTACCATTCCACTCCTCTACCCAAACCAAACAGTCAGACACCCAAAAGCTACCATTCCACTCCTCTACCCAAACCAAACAGTCAGACACCCAAAAGCTACCATTCCACTCCTCTACCCAAACCAAACAGTCAGACATCCAAAAGCTACCATTCCACTCCTCTACCCAAACCAAACAGTCAGACACCCAAAAGCTACCATTCCACTCCTCTACCCAAACCAAACAGTCAGACACCCAAAAGCTACCATTCCACTCCTCTACCCAAACCAAACAGTCAGACATCCAAAAGCTACCATTCCACTCCTCTACCCAAACCAAACAGTCAGACATCCAAAAGCTACCATTGCACTCCTCTACCCAAACCAGTCAGACACTCAAAAGCTACCATTCCACTCCTCTACCCAAACCAAACAGCCAGACACCCAAAAGTTACCATTCCACTCCTCTACCCAAACCAAACAGTCAGACACCCAAAAGCTACCATTCCACTCCTCTACCCAAACCAAACAGTCAGACACCCAAAAGCTACCATTCCACTCCTCTACCCAAACCAACCAAAAGCAATGGAAAGGAGCAAAGACCATGGAAACTCATGAGGAAACATCTCTCACCATACAGGACCCCTGGCATGAGACCAACCACAAACCAGAAGAATAAAGCCTGCATGATAAAATCTTCAGTTTCTCTGAGTGATGCAGTGAAATGCAAGGTGAGAGAGGCAGAATTTCCCTTTGACTATGATTCTTGCTGTTGATTCATGAGCAGCCTCCTAGTCTAATATGTACACTAGGTACACACAGAGAAAGCAAAGAAATGTGAGCAAGTACAGCTGTAGGAGCTACACAGATTATCTGCACACCTGTAAACACTCAGCCTGTTCTTCACCTTCCATGTGAATACAGACTGTCATCCTTTGTGGAAACAAAAATCTCTTCTCTTACATGTGTGTGTGGAGTTTTTACACTAGAGGGGATTTGTTTTGAGTGTAAATGACATTATGATCAAATCCCCAATTAAACAATTCACACCAAACCTCAGATCAGCAAAATAATAAGCATACAGTTCATCTGTTGGAATATAGAATCAAGCAGGTTGGAAGAGATCTCCAAGATCATCCAGTCCAACCTAGCACCCAGCCCTAGCCAGTCAACCAGACCATGGCACTAAGTGCCCCATCCAGGCTTGGCTTCAACACCTCCAGGGACGGTGACTCCACCACCTCCCTGGGCAGCCCATTGCAATGGCAAATCACTCTTGAACATCCAAGTTTAGTCCATGCTTTGTTGTGCTCCTTCCAAATACCAGGGCTCTTTTCACATTAACAAGCTTGCCCTAACTCTCCTCTCCCATGGAGCACATCCTGATAATTATGACTGCCCTAATGATAGGAAAACATACACTAAAACAAGACAGCCTAGAGCAGATAGAGGATGTGTAACTATCAGAGGAGATGTGCTTCTGCTTCCATCTCTGTTCTTTCCTGTGAGTTATTTTCTTCTGCTTCCATCTCTATTCTTCTCTGTGATTTATATTCTTCTGCTTAGCTCTTTCCCCACCAACTCCCAACACATGGAGTCTTTTCAAAGTCTGACTACCTTACTGAGGCAAATTTATGCACTAACATATGGGCTGGATTATTTCAGACCTTTACTGGCAAAGCTACATTATGTTATTAGAATAAGTTGGGTATTTTCCCCTTTCCATCACCAAATATAATTACCAGCCACGAAAGAACTCCGCAGTTTATCATCTCTTAGATACGGCAGTGGGTGCAAGGTTCTCAAATGAGTCCTGTTGAAACTGAGAGAAGTGTAGAAACACAGATTTGAAGTAACAGAACCTTTCCACCACTGCAAATCATTCACATTTTGAAAGGGGCATTTTCTTATCTCCTGAGTTTCCTTTGTGAATTTCATCCAAGAGAGATTCAAATCCCTTAAGCAGCAGCAAAAGAACCCAAACTCCAACTAGGGAATATCATTTCCAGTCTGCTAGGAAATGTGTCTGGGACAGAGTAAAGCACCAACACTGCTGAATGCTGTGCAGGAATATAGATACAGCCCTTGAATGCACACTTAATAGGCAGTAAATGTTACATCCTATAGCAATGATGCAGAGAGTGACCCTAAGAACAGTAAGGCAGGTTAGGAGAAAATGCAGCTTCTGCCCCTCTGGGGAAGCATCTTCCCAAGAAAGGATTTCTCTCCCCTCATAAATTTGTCACTCAGTGCAGCAACCTGAAGAACTTGGTATCTTTGAGCTGGAAGAGCAGCTGCCAGAAGGAAACACAGAATCATAGAATCAACCAGGTTGGAAGAGACCTCCAATATCATCCAGCCCAACCTAGCACCCAGCCCTGTCCAATAAACCAGACCATGGCACTAAGTGCCCCAGCCAGGCTTTGCTCCAACACCTCCAGAGACAGCAACTCCACCACCTCCCTGGGCAGCCCATTCCAATGCCCATCTCTCTATGAAGAAATTCCTAATATCCAGCCTAGACCTGCCCTGGCACAGCTTCAGACTGTGTCCCCTTCTTCTGTTGCTGGTTCCCTGGCAGCAGAGCCCAACCCCACCTGGCTATAGCCTCCCTTCAGGTAGTTGCAGACAGCAATGAGCTCTGTCCTGAGCCTCCTCTGCTGCAGGCTGCACACCCCCAGCTCCCTCAGCCTCTCCTCACAGGGCTGTGCTCCAGGACCCTCCCCAGCCTTGCTGCCCTTCTCTGGACACCTTCCAGCACCTCAACATCTCTCTTGACTTGAGGACACAGCACTCAAGGTGTGGCCTGAGCAGTGCTGAGCACAGGGGCAGAATAAACTCCCTTGCCCTGCTGCCCACACTGCTCCTCAGCCAGCCCAGGATGCCATTGGCTCTGCTGCCCACCTGGGCACTGCTGCCTCATCTGCAGCTCCTCTCTCCCAGCACCCCCAGCTCCCTCTCCACCTTCCTGCTCTCAGCCACTCTGTCCCCAGCCTGCAGTGCTGCTTGGGGTTGTTGTGGCCAAAGTGTAGAACCCTGCACTTGGCCTTGTTCAGTCTCATCCCATTGGCCTCTACCCACCCATCCAGCCTGGCCAAGTCCCTCTGCAGGACTCTCCTACTCTCCAAAAGCTCCACACCTGCTCCCACCTTGGTGTCATCTGCAAACTCACTGCTGCTGGACTCAATTCCTTGGTCCAGATCATCAATAAATAATTAGGGCCACAAGGATGCTCCGAGGGCTGCCGCAGCTCTGCTATGAGGACAGACTGAAAGAGTTGTGGCTGTTTAGTCTGGAGAAGACAAGGCTCCCAGGTGACCTTCTTGTGGCCTTCCAGGATCTGAAGGGGGCTGCAAAAAAGCTGGGGAGGGGTGTTTTAGACTATCAGGGAGAGACAGGACTGGGGGAATGGAGCTAAGCTGGAGGTGGGGACAGTCAGGCTGGAGGTGAGGAGGAAGTTGTTCAGCATGAGAGTGGTGAGAGGCTGGAACGGGTTGCCCAGGGAGGTGGTTGAAGCCCCATCCCTAGAGGTGTCTAAGGCCAGGCTGGATGAGGCTCTGGCCAGCCTGATCTAGAGTAGAGTGTCCCTGCCCATGGCAGGGGGGTTGGAACTAGATGATCCTTGTGGTCCCTTCCAACTTTGACTGATTCTATGATTCTATGAATAAAGACATTGAACAGGATCGTGACCAGCACTGATCCCTGGGGGACACCACTAATGACAGCTGCCAACTAACTCCCCTATTCCTCAATACTAAACACATCCAGATGAGACCTAGGAAAATACAAATCCAAAATAACCTCAGTTTCTCCCCTCACAAAGAAATGAGCAAAACAGTTAAGTAATTTTAGCCCACAGGAGAGGAAAAAGAACAAACCCACAACGTTTTTCTGCATCACCAAGGTAATAAATGGTTGAAAAAAAATAGTGCCATTGTTTGCAAGAGATAATATATTGATGAATATATTTTGCTAATGAACCCTTTTCAATTAATAAATATGCAAGCAATAGTACAATTTAGTCTGGGAAGTCAAATTAGGAAAATTCATTAAAATCTGGCAATCTGTTACAGACTCCCAGTGTTGAATAATTCATCAAGTGTTTAACACACTGGCTGCAAAAAAAACCCCAACTTAAATTACTTTTATCACTGGCCTAATTCTACTCCTTTTTGTGTTGTGAAGGGATTCCTTTTTTTTTTCTACCTTAGAAGAACTCTGAAAGTTTAATTGCAATTTGATTAACATGGAGCTTTGCTAATTAAATCAGCTGAAGGAGATTTAGGCTGACACCATGCTAGGTGCTGAAATTAAGGGACTGTCCCATTGCATTAAACATAGTGCATTTATCATAGATAAACTAACAGGCTGTTAATTTGAGCTGACAGATAATGGGGGAGGAAAATGAATCTTTACAGTATTGTGTGTAAGAAATACACAGTTCTTTTACTACTGGTTGTAGCTTTACAGGCTTCTGAACAATGGAAAGGGGTTTAGGAATGCTACTTTTGGCTTGAAATGGGAAGAATAAAATCCCTCACTAATACTTAGAGTCTGTAACAGTGTCAGTACCTAAGGTTTGCACATACTTCAGTGTTGGTAGGCTGAGTGCTAGTAAGAAACCTTAGGAAAGTCCACTTTATATTCAAACCCCCTTGCCTGAGGAGTGTTAATGGAAGTAAAGAAATTTGCTGTACATTATCTAAATGAAAGCTTCTTGCTAAATGGTTCTTTACTCTCTGGGCATTACCATCTAGCTGGTGGCACTCAGTAAGTGCAAAAAGTACACTCAGATGCAACTCAGATGCAAGTTCCTTTAGGTTTCAAAGATCCTTACCATTGTTAAATGTGTTTTCAAAGTTACCAAGGTGGAGAACTATCAAATGAATAAAGATGTGAAGGGTGAATGTCAGGAGGACAGAGCCAGGCTCTTCTCAGTGCTGTTTGAGATGCCATTGGCCTTCTGTGCCAGCTGGGCACACTGCTGGCTCATTTCAAGCTGGCTGTCAACCTGTACTCCCAGGTCCCTCTCAGCCAGGCTGCTCTCCAGCCACTCATCCCCCAGACTGTATTCCTGCATGGGGTTATTGTGGCCAAAGTGTAGAACCACATACTTGGTCCTGTTGAATCTCAGCCCATTGCCCCAACCTGCCCAGGACCCTCTGCAGCATCTTCCTTCCCTCCAGGAGATTGACTCTCCTTCCCAACTGGGTTTCACCTGCAAATTTGCTAACAGCAGTCTTGATCCCCTCATCCAGGTCATCAATAAAGATGTTAAACAGAATTGGGTCCAGCACTGATCCCTGAGGCACACAACTGGCCACTGGACACCAACTGGAATGCAGCACCATTCCCAGCCACTCTCTGTGCCTGGTCATCCAGCCACTTTTTAACCCAGTGAAGGGGGCACCTGCCCAAGACATGAATTCTCCCATCAAATGCATCCTTCTCATTTGTGACTCTCTACTGTCAGAAAACTTGGCAACACATTAAACACTCTCTTTTTTGACCAAGCAATATGGTTTACTTGTAAAATGAACCACAGAAGCCATCAAGAGCTGTACCTCTAACCAAAAAGCCATCTTGTAAATGTGGACCTAATTGAAATGCTTAATATGCTAAGGCCAGTTACTGCAGTACAGTCATGACACTTGAGACCTCCTGGGTCACTCAAGAGGGCATATAAAGGATGCTTTTCCAAGAGATGAGATGTTGGAAGTCACCAGTTGCATCACAATATTTTTAAGACCATCCAACTTGTAGCTTAAAATCAACAAGCAAGTTAACTGCTATGTCAAAACGTTCCAGGAGAGAAAAATCTATTTTCAAGTCATTCCTCTGCTTGGTTGTTTCGATTTGGGGTTGGATTTCTTGGGGTGTTTTTTGTTTTGCTGTTGTTGTTTTTTGGTTTGGGGTTTTGGGTTTGTTTGGGTTTTTTTTCCTTCCCTTAATAGTTTATGAACAACAATTGCTCAAGGGTCAAAGATGCCCTCACTGCAGATCCTAAGATCTGAAAAGTACAAGTTGCTTTTTGAAGTTCTAACTCAAAGTTGGGCTAGACACACACAAAAAATATTAAAAAGATGAAGTTTCTGGTTTATTTCATCCCCAAATCCTGGCTGTTCTCCAGATTCCACACTGCCTGCAGCTTCTAGATAAGCTGCCCAAGTGACTAGAATAAATAGCTTCTATAGTGCACAGACCTGTGACCCAGAGAACTCTACTCTTAGAGGTTTGCTCCAACTAGCTTCCAAACACACTTTAATTGCTCATTGAGGAGAAAGGGGAAGAGGAGACAAAGTGTTTGTGCAGCAAGCAAACACTTTCTGATTTGAGAGACACCAGAAAAAGTGGTGTTCAGCTATAGATGTTTAGGATCACAATGCTGAGGAATTCATGGATCACAGGATGTCTAACTGCTTCACCAGGGAATTTCAAATAAATCACCTGCAGAAAACTGAACTGGCCTGACCTGAACCAGAAACACTTGGAAATAGATTTTTGCTGCTCTAAGTAATGCATGCATCATCTTGATACTCAGGACCTACTTATAGCTCTTCTGCTGGCTGCCTTGACCTTCACCTTGACCAGGGTAGTGCCAAGAAAGATCAGGACCTACTTATAGCTCTTCTGCTGGCTGCCTTGACCTTCACCTTGACCAGGGTAGTGCCAAGAAAGATCCTTACAAACATACACCATCTGTGACTGATGTGGTGTCACTCTCAGCCTGACAATAACATTTCCTTTAAGACAGTGGCAGAGCATAAGAGATTGCCTCTTGGTGTGGTTTTTTTTGTTTCTTTATTTTGGACTCAGCACACTCCACTGGCTTCTACAATCAAAATTGTCTCTCAGCATGTCAGTTTGCAGACAAAGAAACTCAAGGTCTTTCTCATCCTAGGTTTTAAAATTTAGCTTCTATTTCTATTAATGTAAAAAATGTGGCACCAGATAGAATCAGTCAGGGTTGGAAGGGACCACAAGGATCAGCCAGTTCCAATCCCCCTGCGATGGGCAGGGACACCCTACCCTACATAAGGCTGGCCAGAGCCTCATCCAGCCTGGCCTTAGACACCTCTAGGGATGGGGCTTCAACCACCTCCAGGGATGGGGCTTCAACCACCTCCCTGGGCTCTCACCACTCTCATGCTCAACAACTTCCTCCTTCCCCCCAGTACTGTCACTACCTGATAGCCTAAAAAAGTCCCTTCCCAGTTTTTTTGGTAGCCCCCTTCAGATCCTGGCAGGCCACAGGAAGGTCACCTGGGAGCCTCCTCTGCTCCAGCCTGCACAGCCCCAACTCTTCTGTTTGTGCTCACAGCAGAGCTGCTGCAGCCTCTCGGCATCCTCCTGGCCCTGCTCTGGACACACTCCAGCATCTCCACATCCCCCTTGTAATAGTGGCTCCAGAACTGGATGCAGGACTCCAGGTGGGGTCTCAGCAGAGCAGAGGCGTTATGGGCAGAGTGAAAGAAGTTACTGGACCCTTGATGTTTTCCTTTGCCTGACATGTATACAATACAGTTACCAAACAAACCAACTGTACTTCTCTAAGTAAGTATAAATCATTTGACTCTCTGTTAACATGCTATAGTGACAAAAAGGAAAGACACACTTACTTTTTATATTTAACCAAACCCACTTTGAGTTCCCAAAGCTGAATTTTTTAACAGCTTGTTGAGTGCAAAATGATGAATAAATGTTAAGTCTCAATATAGTGTTGAGCAATAATTCCACCTACCCAGCAAACTATTTTTAAGAAGGCCTTTAAAACACATTGGTAAGGAAAATTTTATGGGCCTCATTTGGAAAACAAACTGCTTTAAACTAAGCTGCTTGCATAACCCTACCCCAGGTGGGCAACTCTGCTTTCTTACTTCATTCTTCTTGAGGAGGACAAGTGACCATTCTGTTCAGGTGCACTATGCTCTCAGCATCATTTCAACCCAAATATGTTCTAAAGGAATGGATGCTCAACCAGAAACTACTATTTTCCTGCAGCAGAACACAGAGGTTTGAGATTCACTCTGAATCAAAGAGCAACTTGATTTTCATTCTGCAATTAGCCTACTGCCTTTCAGGTAGTTTTATGGCTCAATTTTCAGCTGCTCTGCTAAGCTCACATTTCACCTCTGTGACATAGATGTCCTCTCTTCTGTGAAACACTTTGGCCAGCTTATTAATCCTCTTGAACCCTCAAGCATTCTTCAGAAGGAGTCTATAGGATTGGAGAGAGCAAACACACAATAAACCCCCAAAAGTGGCATTACTGGAATCAGATGGGGGAAAAAAAGAAGAAACAAACAATACAGAACTGGGAATAAATCCCACATGGTTTGAATTGTGGTTTTGTGTAGTGTTTGATATTTCTCCTGTACTGGATTATTTCCTCAAGGGATTAAATGCCTCCAAGTCCTTTATGTCATTAGTCTCATCCAAGGTGGGGTTTTCTTTTACATAGTTCATTTCATCCAGGGGGTATTTTTTAATGTAACTTCATCCAGGGGGTATTTTTTAATGTAATTTCACCCAGGGGGTATTTTTTAGTGTAGTTAATTTCATCCAGGGGGTATTTTTTAGTGTAGTTAATTTCATCCAGGGGGTATTTTTTAGTGTAGTTAATTTCATCCAGGGGTATTTTTTAGTGCAGTTAATTTCATCCAGTGGGTATTTTTGAATGTAGTTCATTTTATCCAGGGTGTGGGGGGTTTATGTAGTTAATTTCATCCAGGGTGAGTTTTTTTTAGGCAGTTAATTTTGTTCAAGGTGGTTTACTGAAAGAAAGTACAAGAGAAGTGCATACAGAACATAATGAGTGCAAACAAACCTGTCTGGTTTGCATTGCTTCTGTATGGATCTGAAAGCCTAAGCACATTCACTTCACAGAGTATTTTTACTCAAGCTAATTTGAAAGGTGTAAGCAAGATGAAATTATGACCTTTGGAAGTCTCTTCCAACCTAGGCCATTCTGTGAAAAGACACATGGGAAGCCAAAGAAGCAGCAGGTGCCACCAGGGCATTGCAGCAGCTGTACTACCCAATACAGTCAGTACCAAACACTGTTCAGTATCACAGTATCACCAAGGTTGGAAGAGACCTCACAGATCATCAAGTCCAACCCTTTACCACAGAGCTCAAGGCCAGACCATGGCACCAAGTGCCACATCCAATCCTGCCTTGAACAGCCCCAGGGACGGCGACTCCACCACCTCCCCGGGCAGCCCATTCCAGTAGCCAATGTTTCCTAGCATAACTTCACCAATTCCAGAATCAGGTTGCTTAAGTTTCCAGGAAAGGCATCAAATACACTCTGCCTTATATCAACCTGCAAATATACTTCCTAAGTGCATTCCTTCCAGCAACTGATAGCATTAATAGCTTTGAAGAAAACATAGGGGAAAAAAAAATTCAGTTTTGAAGGGTCATTATCTCTCTTAATCATTCATTCTAGAGGAACTCCTTAGGAACAGAAACCTCCAGACAGCAAGTCCTCCCTCCAAACAGCAAAAAGAATCTCCTGATCTAACAAATATCAAGGAATGCTGGCAAAAGGGTCTTACAGACCAGATGCACCTTTTGAGGGTGCCTGTGACAAACCATAAACCACCAAACCTTGCAGAAATGTGTTTATAGTAACCAGTTGATACTGTGCAAACATAAACAGGGGCTACAGCACAAGTGTCTGCAGCTACTTGTTGGAGATTTGAGATATGCTATCTCATAAAGGTCCAGGCCTGCAGTGACTAAGGAGAGCAGGAAGGAGATAAAGGAGAAGCAGAGATATGCTGACATCAGCAATAGAGAAAGGTCTGCTGACCAAAGACGAAGAACCTGTGAGGAAGACTCTGTGGGGTGTTCATCACAGATAACCATTCCAGACCACTGGGGTGGGTTGGAATTGGGGCAGAGAATGGAAAAATACCTGTGTTAGTGAACTCTGTGAAAGAATTGTAGTAAGCCTGCCTCTTATGATGAATATGCATGCTTTTGCAACATAAACTGTGGCTTGTGCCAGCATGGGGTGTGCAGGAGTGATGGAGTGATCATAGAATCATCCAGGTTGGAAGAGACCTCCAAGATCATTCAGTCCAACCTAGCACCCAGCCCTAGCCAATCAACTAGACCATGGCACTAAGTGCCTCAGCCAGGCTTTGCTTCAACACCTCCTGAGACAGTGCCTCCACCACCTCCCTGGGCAGCCCATTCCAATGCCAATCACTCTCTCTGCCAACAGCTTCCTCCTAACATCCAGCCTAGACCTCCCCTGGCACAACTTGAGACTGTGTCCCCTTGTTCTCTTGCTGGCTGACTGGCAGAAGAGCCCAACCCCACCTGGCTGCAGCCTCCCTTCAAGGTAGTTCTAGACAGCGAGGAGCAGTGTAATAATATACACTTACTTCATAACTCTGCATGAGTTTTGGGATTCAATTCACAGGTCTCTCCCTCCAAACGACCTCCCCGAACAAAAAAGCCAGCAACAGCACAATCCACTCCAAAGAAAAATAAAACATCCACCAAAAAAAACAAAACACCCCAAACAAATAAACAAACAAAACCCCCAAACAATAAAACCCCACAACAACAAAGTCCCTGGTAAAGTTGCCAAAAAGTTCCACATGTCCACCAGAGATTACATTTCTGCCAGGTTTTGTGGGTTTGATGGTTGCTTGGTTGATTTCATGGTGGGTTTTTTGGTGTTTGGTTATTCCTTCATTCTGCAGTGACTGCAGAAGTGTTCCCTTTTTTGTTGCTCTCTTCTATTTTTGTTTGAAAACATCTTCAGTAGTAACTAGGAAACACGGACAAGTAACTAGGAAAAGCAGCAGGACTTAACCAACTGACTAAGCACTAAGTGGAAGGAAAGAAGATGCCTTAGGAAACAGCTGTTTATCTGCATTGTGCCTTCCTTGTGCCAACTTACTACCTTCAATGCATACACTTGAAAACAGTTGATGTGACAAGCCCTTTTTCTTGTCTTTTTCTTGCCTTTTTCTTCTCCAACATAGGCTGACTGTTTAAGAACAGATGAATATGATCCATGTCATCAGCAGGAGTCAATCTGTCCTACAACACTGACAGGAGAAGATTTTTTGCAGTGAGGTAAAGCAGCACTTGATGTTTCTACACCACTGCAGCCATAATCTTCATTACCTACCCAGGAACAACCATGACTAATACCAAGTAGCCACTGACCATAAATACTGTTGCATTAGCATGAATGTTTTTCAGTTATACAAAGCTTCTGTACATCTATTCTCTCTTTCAGGTCCATGTCTCTACAGCTATTACAGATAAGGGCATTGAAAAAATAACTTTTCATGAAGAGCTAATCAATGTAGCTATCAACTATCCAGAGAGTTAAAGTCTTGACTTTTTTTCATTCTTAAAATGATTGCTTCCATGTGATCACTTCCACAGACAAAATTATGCATCCTTTTACTCCAAAACAGAAGAAAAATAATTATTTCTTAACAAAATGCACACTACTAACTCTTGATGATGTCCTGGTTCCCAGATAATGTTGAAACAATTCCTAAAAAAGGTCCTTAATGCAAAGGTGATTTATGAAGCATGAAGGAGGCTCAGGGCAGAGCTCATTGCTGCCTGCAACTACCTGAAGGGAGGTTGTAGCTAGGTGGGGTTGGGCTCTGCTGCCAGGCAGCGAGCGAGAGAACAAGGGGACACAGTCTCAAGTTGTGCCAGGGCAGGTCTAGGCTGGATGTTAGGAGGAAGTTGTTGGCAGAGAGAGTGATTGGCATTGGAATGGGCTGCCCGGGGAGGTGGTGGAGTCACCATCCCTGGAGGTGTTCAAGGAAAGACTTAGTGCCATGGTCTGGTTGATTGGCCAGGGCTGGGCGCTAGGTTGGACTGGATGATCTTGGAGGTCTCTTCCAATCTGCTTGATTCTATGATTCTATTTTTGCATTTCACTCTTTTCATACCTTTTATTAGTTATATTTACTTTTCAGCAGCCTCGAGCAGCTACATGTGCATGTCTCCTAATTCCTCCATAACAGCAAGAAGAGAAGAAGAGTCAAACAAAATCCAAAGTATACAGTGAAAAGGTCTAATTAATTTGATCTCAACTCCAGGACATCAAGTTATATGTCACCTAAGACTCCATGAGTATCTTGTAACAGACTTTATGATTCTGGAGTTAATGGTGTACAAGACACCTCTGACATTTAAAAAACAGAACATGATTTTAATTCATGCCATAGATTCTACAGAACCAAACCTCTTAAGGCAAACTTCCAAACTGACTGTTCAAGGTCAAGTCCAGGAGAAGAAATAAAACATCAAATTGGTGTTTTATGATGAATCATTTTGATTCATTATTCTCCAAATTGCTTTTATCAAAACCATCTATTGTGGCAGATGCCTTTTTCTGTGGTTTCCATTTGCTTACCTAGAGTTCTACTTGTGCCTAAACTTGTGTCTTATGTGCATTATGAGCCCTTCAGTGGAGCTAAGACGTAAACTCAAGTTTCCCTCACAGCACTTCACTAGTGAATAACTTAACACATGCATTGCAAGGAGAACAGGCAAATGGCAGAAGGGGAAAGCTGTCAGGAGCTCAGGAGGAAGAAAAGAGATATGAAGTGGAAATAGCAAGAGTCTGGACAAACCTTTATCTGCTGCAAAAAGAATTTGCAACAGAGGAGCATCATTAGATGTCAGCAGGAAACAAGTACCAGTACGCCCCAGAGGTGTTACAAAACCCAATCCATACTCACACCATGACAGTATCTATCAGTTTGGAACACAAGAAATAGACTTGCATCTAGCCATAAAGCATTTGGCAGCTCTTATTTTCTTCTTATGTGGGAAAAATAATCTACATATATCTATAAAATATTGATTTAATCATTATTCTTGCTGCCACTATAAGCTTGTTTGCTCTGTTTTGTGCTCCTGTGTACTCTACAGCCTGTAAAATGAAATTTAAACCTTATTGCTAAAATGTGGCTGAGTGTTTGAGAGTCCTAAGGAGTGGAGCCTAATTCAGATCTCTTAGGATCCCTTTTTGCTTCCTCAATAAGAACTGATAATGCTGTCTGGAGCCTCCACAGCCCTGTACACTCTAACCACCTCTCACTTTTACCTTCTCCTTCACAGTCACTGACATGTGAGAGAACACTCAGAGAGAACCAAAAGCTTGTTTCAGCTAAGAGCCAAAAGCTTGTTTCAGCTATGTCCATTTACTCCTCAGAGGTAGCAGGGACATTTATTTACCACAGCAGCATCACTCCACTTTTCTGCACACAGTAATTGCACAAGTACATTTACAGCTCAGACAAGAAAACAACTTCTGTATTAGGGATCCTTTCCTTTTGACCACATCAGAATCATTTTCACTCCTAGTCTCTGCAGCAAATCTCCTGGGGAATACACTTTATATTTGCTTCCTCTATGAATTTGGTTTTGAGTGATAGGATGAGTAAAAATAGGTCTATAAAATAATTAAACTGTCACAAAGGAAAATCAAGTTAACAATTGACAGAATGATGTGTTTTAGGGGCTGTGCCCACCCATAAATGAAACCATGGAAAGTAAAAACCACACTGCAAATATCTGTATTTATCAATTCTTACTGATGCCAAGGAGAAATGTTCTTATCTGTTTCAGGTGCCAGTCAAGTTTCCCTGTTGGGAGCTAAAATCTAGTTAAATCTTCCTCCCACCATTCCCCAAAGCCTATTATGAAACTTGTACAGCAATGTGCAAGGCCAGATCAGTCTCAGTGACACGACTTGGACTCCTTTGATCACAATAGATGTGCCTTTACAACCTCAGTTAGCAAAAAGTCCTTTCAAAGGCTTCAGCTGTCAGTGGAAGAGGCCACAGAGAATAAAGCACTGAAAGAGAAAGGGAACACAATCCTCTCTCTCAACTCTGTGAGCTGCTAAAGCTGTTACCTGTGACTAAATTCTTAAAGAGCACACACAGAAGACTGTGCTTAGGTCCCAAACAGAAAGTTTATTTTTAAGGCCATTTATCACTGACTAAAATTAGTCTTCCTTGAAGTCAGTGTTTCTCAGAGAGAAACCTAAGCAGGGTATACCTATGGGATATTTCTATCACTCTCCATCCATTTTCTAACATCACTGGAGTAAGCTTTCAAAGAAGTATGCAAGGCAATGAAATTGGACTTGCTCTTTGCTTCACTTGCCAGTGTTCTTGGCAATCCAGAGCAACCCTTTCAGAACAGCCATCTGGCAGACATGCACCCAACAGAGCACTTTAAAAAGAAGTGTGCACATTTTAAAGAGGTGGGAACCATCTCTGCTACCTGTAATTGTTTTTCTGTTCCTTAATTCACAAGGCAGTCAAATTGGCCTATTCACATGACTCCAAAATTCTGATCAGCACAGAAAAGCCACCTACACTTTTGCCTATCTGTCAAAAAGTTAACTGTTCATTTCCCTTGGTCAAAACTGGCTCTTGTGTTTCTGAAACAAGGACACAGAAAAGGAAAAAACAAATTCATTTATTTGTAGTCAATCATATCAGTGACATTTGCAACCATTCCCAGTGAATAGTAAAACATTTCTTTACCCAATGAATCATAGAATCAACCAGATTGGAAGAGAGCTCCAAGCTCATCCAGTCCAACCTAGCACCCAGCCCTATCCAGTCAACCAGACCATGGCACTAAGTGCCTCATCCAGGCTTTGCTTCAACACCTCCAGAGATGGTGACTCCACCACCTCCCTGGGCAGCCCATTCCAATGCCAATCACTCTCTCTGCCAGGAACTTCCTCCTAACATCCAGCCTAGACTTCCCCTGGCACAACTTGAGACTGTGTCCTCTTCTTCTGTTGCTGGTTGTCTGGGAGAAGAGACCAACCCCAACTGTCTGCAGCCTCCCTTCAGGTAGTTGTAGACAGCAGTGAGGTCTGCCCTGAGCCTCCTCTTCTCCAGGCTGCACACCCCCAGCTCCCTCAGCCTCTCCTCATAAGGTTTGTGTTCCAGGCCCCTCACCAGCTTTGTCACCCTTCTCTGGACACCTTCCATTACCTCAACATCTCTCTTGAATTGAGGAGCCCAGAACTGGACACAGCACTCAAGGGGTGGCCTGAGCAGTGCTGAGTACAGGGGCAGAAGAACCTCCCACATCCTACCGGCCAAAGGTAACAAAGCCAGCAAAATAAGAGTATTCTGCTATGCTGTATCCTATTAAAGAACAAAGTCAAAACAAAAATCAGATCCTTTTCCTTGCAATGCTTTCTTAGCCTGAACTCTTAGCTCAGTTTGAGTTCAGTTCTCCAGCCAACCCCCTGCCCAGTTCTCAGCTGTCTTTGTGCCCAAACCAGTTCGCAGCACACACCACACCACGCAACACCATTTAAGTGCCCACTGAAATGGAAAGCAGCAAGCAAGTCTGATTCATACAGTCCTTTAAATAGCAGGTAGATATTTCTCCTGCACAAATATAACTCATTGATGGAAGGCCATATTACTCAGGAAAACACAAATACATTTTCCTTAATGCTTTTTTCAAGCCAAATTTAACTGCAGCTCTGACTTAAATCTGGAAAGAGAGAGATGAAAAATAGCTTTGATGTGACAGAAGAAAATAACAGAGGGAACAAATGACTCATGTTTAGTCACTCCTTCATTGCCATTGGATGGACACCTATGTCATGGCTTTAAATTAGCAAGAAAAGGAATTATTCCACTCATTAGAAAAAAGACTGTCAGTTAGTTACATTGCACACAGTAAATCCAAAGCTGATTTGCTAACATCAAAGATCATTAACCACAGATGAAGTCCAAACCAAAAGGGCTCCCAGTTAATGCTGAAAACCTGAGGAAACAGGTCTGAGCTGTTCTTCTGTACCACAACAGCCTGAAAATTCACAGTGCATAATTCTGCTTCTCTCACTCAGTGAGAGAGGTTGTAGCCATATGGGGGTTGGTCTTGTCTGCCAGGCAACCAGCAATAGGACAAGCGGACACAGTCTCAAGTTGTGCTGGGGGAAGTATAGGCTGGATGTTAGGAGGAAGTTCTTCACAGAGAGAGAGATTGGCATTGGAATGGGCTGCCCAGGGAGGTGGTGGAGTCACCGTGCCTGGAGGTGTTGAAGCAAAGCCTGGATGAGGCACTTAGTGCCATGGTCTGGTTGACTGGATAGGGCTGGGTGCTAGGTTGGACTGGATGAGCTTGGAGCTCTCTTCCAATCTGGTTGATTCTATGATTCATTGGGTAAAGAAATGTTTTACTATTCACTGGGAATGGTTGCAAATGTCCTTCAGTTGGAACTCTGAAACCATAACTGGGATTATCCCATCCATGTGATAAAGTTTATATTTAAACTTTACTCAAGTACCTGTTTAGGTACTTGAATGTGTCCAGAGAAGGGCAATAAGGCTAGTGAGTGGGCTGGGGCACAAGCCCTACAAGGAGCAGCTGAGGAAGCTGGGGGTGTTCAGCCTGGGGATGAGAAGGCTCAGGGTAGACCTTATTGCTCTCTACAAGAACCTGAAAGGAGGTTGTAGCCAGGTTGTTGGTGTGCCAGGGCAGGTTTAGGCTGGATATTAGGAAGAAATTCCTCATGGGAAGAGCGATTCACATTGGAATGGGCTGTCGGGGGAGGCGGTGGAGTCACCATCCCTGGATGTGTTTAAAAGGAGGCTGGATGAGGCACTTAGTGCCATGGTTTAGTTAATTAGAAGGGTTAGGTGATAGGTTGAACTCTATGATCCTAGAGGTCTAATTCTGTGATTCTCATGATTGCATCAGAATGCAACTAAACATTAATTTGGGCAGCACTACTTCCTCCTTATGCTGCTTGCTCTTCTGCTAACATCAAACATAACCAGGCTGTGCTGCTTCTGAAAATGCATTTTAAAGTATATTTCTTTGAAGGTTGCCTTAGAGATCACTTATGTATAAATCACTGCCTTCTTAGAACATCTAGATGTTAATTCACAGCAGGGAAGTTGATGGATAAGTCTAATCTCACCGTCTGATACCTAACTCGATCATGGAAGATGAAACCTGGTTTTGTCTTCAGTAAAAAAGGGAAACAAGGTTTTATTTTGCAGTTACTCTGAAGTGTTGTCAGGAAGGATCCATCCAATAACAGCAACAAGTTCTGCTTTCAGTCAGGTAAGTGATGTGGTTATCTGGCTGATTTCAACCAAGACCAACATTTAGTCCAGAAAATATAAACCCAAACTATTTCTGTAGGACTGCAGCTCCATTCTTTAGGTTTGCCTGGGTGAGGCACTTAGTGCCATGGTCTAGTTGACTGGAGGGGGCTGGGTGCTAGGTTGGCCTGGATGATCTTGGAGGTCTCTTCCAACCTGGTTGACTCTATGATTCTCATCCCTGACTCCTTATCAGTTCCTCCAGAAGCAGTACTGCACTTTGCTTCTGTTACCCACTGGAAAGCATTCCACCACACAACAGCAGCTGTATTTCTGCAAGCCACATTTCCAGCACTACTTCCTTCTCCAACAGCTGAGCAGACCTTTCACACCCACTGTGCAAGTCTCCAAATGCACAGGTCTTAGACATGCTGCTCTTTCCAGAGCTGCACAAGCCCTCAAGCTTAAACCATGGGAGAGCAACAGCCAGGACACATTTCTTTTCTGTCCCCTTTGTTTCAGCTGTGCTTCATTTACCAAGTTCTTCAACACTTCATGCTCCAGCTCATGCAGGAATTAAAATCCAAAGTTACAGTCTGGCCTTCAGAGAAAAACATTTGTTTCTCTCTTGCTGCAGTGTACCCAACATATGTTAACCATCTAGTGAAACCATGTGAATCTTTTCTGACGTTGGTATTTAATACACATGGCATCACTGAGTATCTGTTGGAGAAATAAATGGAATTTCAATCTCCATCTTTCTCACTCCATTACCTGCCTTCTCTCCTCCTCTTTCCTGAAGCTCAACTGATTTTTCTATCCCTATTCCTTTCATCCTATAATGAAAAGCTAACCCAGAAATATTTTCAACTCAGTTCCCTGAATGCAAGATGATTTAATGATGCAGTTCTTTCCAGTACATTTCCGAGACCTATGGGCTGGAGGCGTACCATAGTGCCTACTGCTGAGGGGCAAGGGGGCAATGATACAGAACAGAGCTGGGCCAGGACTGCAACACAGCAGTACTGCCACATTAGCATTTTCAGACACAGCTACCTTAGATTTCCCCTCCAGCACCGCATCTTCCATCTACATTCCTCCATCCCTAGTACATCTAGGGATGAAGTAGACATTGTACACATTCTGACACTGCTAGGGGAAATGTAAGCATTGTTCTTTTCACATGGCAACACACCACCACGTCTTTCATTAGAAGAGTACACTCTTTCCTGACTCTCAAAGGGCAGGCATGGTTACAATTACATCAAACTAAAAACTAACACAGCATCAATCATAATAACATTAACGACAACAACAAAAAAAACCCCAAACTCAAACCAACCTTCTAACAGATGGCACAAGCCCATTGATAGCAACACCTGTAAGGCATGAACAATTCACTGAAAGCACAACACAGGTTATTAGCTCCTTTCAGCAGGAACTAAGTGACTGCAAAGGACAAAAGACAGCAAGCCTGAAAGACACCGGTCTTAAAAGAGCTGATCACCAGAGGACGGGGTTACAACAGCAAGCGGTAAAACAAAGCCTTGCTTCAAAGCATGTTCAAGGTAGAGTCCTGCAGCCCTGCTGGTTTGGTCACTGTTTCATTGGCAGCAAGCGTTAAGCATCACCTCTGACTTCAGAAAACACTGAAAGCTGTGCTTTGGTGTTCAGTGGATTAAGAACAGCAAAAGCAATAACAGATAACCAAGTAAATTGTTTTTCTTCTGGAGTTTTCATACCATTTGTTGAAAGAAAGGAGACATGGGTCCCCACCCAAATCACCTTAGTGCCATCAAGATAAATACTTGCTCCTAAGGCTCTCCACCACCCATTTAGCATAAGGGAATAATGTTGACAGCCTAAGCACGGTTGCAGATTTTGCAAACACTTGAACAGGTAAAGGGGGGGGGGGGAAAGCATCACTCACAACAGGAGATTTGGCTGCTACAGTTTACAGAAATTAACTGTCTACTCATAGCACAAATTTTCTCCATTAGTGGAAATGAATAATTAGGAAAATATGTATTAGCCATCATCATATCCTACATGAACATCTGATTTTCTCCATCTCCATGTTTTCTGTCTGTTGCAGAAGCAATGCCTCTTGGAAGTAGATGTGCAGGTGAATAAGAAAGAAGGCAGGCAGACATTGAACTGATCAATGGCTTGCAAAGTGAGTACAGTTTGGAAGCGTGCAAAATCGCATGCAGGCTGGAAAATATTCCCACGTGAGGAGTCTGGAGGGAGCTCAGTTTTATATGCTGTGGTTATCTCTAAACAGATAGTTTAGTTTTGGAAAAGAGAGGTCACCTAATATTGTTATTTTCCATGGATGACATTATACACTGGCTCTTCTTGCACAGCTCAGCCTAAGAATCGAGTCTTAAATGTTGATTTGGACCAAAATGTTGAAAGTGCTAATTGAACTGGCAAAGATACAATGCTGGCAATTAAAAGATGTCTCCATTTGGTTAGCAGCCAGATCCATAGATGGGATAGAGTTGCAGATGCCAGCTCACAATCTGAGCCAGTTCAACTCCGAAACACAGTATTACAGTTCTTTCTTATATATTGGAAAGGATTACAGTGATCCTCACAGGGCAACACAGTCACAGACCTCAGAGAGTGGCTTTTAAATGGGGAGTTTTGTTCTCTTCTCAGTGTCAGATTCAGCCACAATTTAAACATTGAAATACTCACATTTAGTTTTCAACAGAACCATCCTTCAGGTACTATGCACATCTTCCTAGGGATGTGCAATATCCAGGTGCTTGCAGAACATGCTTCACTCTCTTGACTTGCCCTATTGAATTCTAAGATAAATTGAACTACAGTCCTGCCATGCCTGTGTTCTTCACATTTGCACATTAAAAGTCATCTGGTTAAGCTGATCATTACTAATTTGATGAGTGCTGGAACATTCAATCATTGTTTTCACTATTCATATTATGCACTGGACCTGCAATATCTTACAAACCACTCTCAGTAGAAAACATGAAGAAAACCAAAAGGAAAACAACTTTGAAAATATCCAAGGCTTAACATTTTCAAGGAACAGAGCAGCTAAAGATGTGGTTGTCATAAGTGGCTCAAGAACCATCAGCCATTAAATAATCTTCACAGGGAACTGCGAACTTTGGCTCCCCCAACACTGGACACTTGTAAGATAGAGCTGGACAGGCTGCCAGGCCATATTGTCTAGACTCTGTCCTTGCCAAAATAGGTTGGACCAGATGGTCCTTGAGGTCCTTACCAACCTGCTGTCCTCCATTCACCATTCTCCTCTGCACAAAGAAAAATATTAAGCCTAGCAGAGGCCACTTCATCAATTCCAAGTTATCTCAAGTGAAAAGAGTGCTGCAAGGTTTAGCAGTGATAGCAAAAGGATGGACACTGTTCTTTGCTCTGTCCTGCAGAAGTTAGTTACAGCTATTGCCTGACACAGTGTTATAGATCAGTATCTTCTAATCTCAGTGGTTTCTGTAACTACAGATCTTATTTTTTGACTCAAGGATTCTGTTACTTTATCCTCCTCCCTTAAGGAACAGTGTGCTCTATCATGGGTCAAAAGGCTAAAGTTCTGCAGTGAGAAAGCAATTATTAAAACATCCACTTGAAGACAGTGGTCAATTCTTAGATCCTGTAAATCTTCATAAATACAAACATATTAATCATAGGAAGTTATTAGTTCTACTCTTTCTGTAATCACAGTGTGCTACAAGCAGCAACACAAAAAAGAGAGTAAGTAGAGAAATGCACTCTGAAGGAGAGGTTAGAGTTTAGAACAACTGATACCTGCCCAAAAGAGAGCAGATTACCTAAATGTTATTGACAATTTTTCCTTAATAGTGTAGTCTTGTCATTTAAGTGGTTCCCTGCCTGTGATCACAGATCTCTTTGTTAATCTCTTGTCACCACTGCATGTAAAAATTTTATGAAGATTGACATTTTCATTCATTATCAAAGCTAGTGCAGGGCTCTGGGCAACCTGCTCTAGTGGAGGATATGTCCCTGGCTCATTACAGGGGGGCTGGAACAGATGATCTTTGATGGTTTCTTCCAACCCAAACCATCCTGTGACTCTATAGAATCAGCCAGGTTGGAAGAGACCTCCAAGATCATCCAGGCCAACCTAGCACCCAGCCCTAGCCAATCAACCAGACCATGGCACTAAGTGCCTCATCTAGGCTTTGCTTCAACACCTCCAGGGATGGGGACTCCACCACCTCCCTGGGCAGCCCATCCCAATGCCAATCACTCTCTCTGCCAACAACTTCCTCCTAACATCCAGCCTAGACCTCCCCCAGCACAACCTGAGACTGAAGCCTCAGGGCAGTAGAGTGACCATGAGTTTTTTCATTCTTTTATCTTAATCTTTTGACTAAGTTCATTTATTAGTACTCAAAAGCAGATGCAGGATTCTGTTCATCCCACTTATTGGTCCAATCAGACTTGAAATGCAATTTTACAAGCCTAGTAATTTCCAAAAGCCCAACTAACATTTGTAGTATGGATGTAGAGGTAATATGAAATATTGCCAGTTTATAAAAGGACTTGAGAAAGAGGCTGCTATCTTTCTCTAGAGAAGATCTGAAGGGATCTACCTGCCATTCAAATCTTGCACAAGCCTCAGAGGTAGTTAAGGAGAGAGCATGCAAAGGTACCCAGTGCTTCACCTGCATAAGGGAGCCCTCAGGGTGCAGCAGATGCTGCAACAGATCACACTGAAAACCCAGCCTAGGGAGGAATCAGCCACCAAGGCAACAGAGTGCTGAGTAAGCAGTCAGCACCACAGCAAGTGCTGAACTTAACTTCTCCAGGAGCATAAAGAGCTATGCCACAACAGCAGCAACTGTTGAGCACTATCAACTAAATGTAACACCCTGCTGAAATAGGAGGGCTGTACAGAATGATTTTAGAGCCACAAGGAGGGTTGCAGGGCTTTAACATCCTTCCTATGAAGAAAGGCTGAAAGATCTGGGGCTGCTCACTCTGGAAAAGAGAAAGCTGAGAGAGGACTTCATCAGTGTCTATAAATACCTGAGAGGTGGGTGTCAAGATGAAGGGGACAGGCTTTTTTGGGTGGTACCCTGTGATAGGACAAGGGAAAACAGCACAGGAGGTTCCACCTCAACATGAGGAGAAACTTCTCTATGGTGAGGGTAACAGAGCCCTGGAAGAGGCTATCCAGAGAAGCTGTGGAGTTTCCTTCTCTGGAGACTTTCAAACTCTGCATTCTGTATGACCTGCTCTAGGTGATCCTTCTTTGGCAGGGAGTTTGGACTCAATCTCTACAGGTCACTTCCAGCCCCTGATAGTCTGTGATTCTGTGATCCTACTTTACACAATTTAGGCTCGAGGTGAGGAGAAAGTTCTTCACTGAGAGAGTCATTGGACACTGGAATGGGCTGCCCGGGGAGGTGGTGGAGTCGCTGTCCCTGGAGCTGTTCAAGGCAGGATTGGACGTGGCACTTGGTGCCATGGTTTGGCCTTGAGCTCTGTGGTAAAGGGTTGGACTTGCTGATCTGTGAGGTCTCTTCCAACCTTGGTGATACTGTGATACACTGAAGGGCAAGGCTGCCCAATTAAAAGTCTGCAAGTGTGGAAGTCAGCAGAATTACTCCAAAATAACATTACTTGTCAGAAACAACACTTATCTGCAGTATCATCTCCTGCATTCAAAGGAACTGGCAGGATATGACCCAAAAATTATTTCAACCCAGTGTTATCTGCAGAAAGAAGTTGATATTTTTATCTTTTGAAGGTTCATCCAAAAAGAAACAAACAACCCACCACCAAACCCACCCAAACTTGGCTCTTTGGAAGCATTCAATACTGCACAAACAGAAGGAGACAACTTTATTCAAGCCACTGAGAAAAGATAGCCAAGGAGCAATTTTTCATCCTTCATTATGTGCCTACAAGTAGAAATCCTTTGCACAGAGGCACATGCACTATACATATTTATGTATTTCCCCTGGAGCCAAAGAGAACTTTCACATTCAGAAAAAGCACTAATGGAACTGAGTACAATTTTGCAGCCTTTAGTGGCTTTTTATTAGCACCTACAATCGTGTTTTGGCATCTGCTGCAGATGAGGAGACTACCCTGCTGCCACTTTTTTGGTACCAAATTAACAAGAAACAGGTAAAAATTCCCTCCATCCTCACAGTGTGGCAAGTAATGAGCACTAAGGAGATTTCCACACACACACACTATCAATAAAACAGTGTTATCTGTAGAATACTGAAAGCTTTACCCTTAAGGTAGAATTAGATGTGCAACATTTATAAGGCTTTAACTATATGGAGCTTGGGTGTCTGTAACACAAGAGGAGTCTGCTCCATTGCCCTAGAATCGAGGTGGAAGTGCTTGGGTTTTACTACTTTCTTATTATGAGAATTTAAAGCCATGTTTCAAAACCACTCTTTAAGCTTTGCTTTTAAAGGACTAAGCCTACACCAATACCATCATTTCTAAGAAAGAAACAAGCAGAGCAGACCAAAACTCCTTCTCCCCAGTTTTTGCTCACACTCTACATAGATTTCACATTTTTTTGTTGTTGCTTTCTAAACAAGGCTGGTGAAGGGCCTTGAACACAAACCCTATGAGGAGAGGCTGAGGGAGCTGGGGGTGTGCAGCCTGCAGAAGAGGAGGCTCAGGGCAGAGCTCATTGCTGCCTGCAACTACCTGAAGGGAGGCTGTAGCCAGGTGGGGTTGGGCTCTGCTGCCAGGCAACCAGCAACAGAACAAGGGGACACAGTCTTAAGTTGTGCTGGGGGAGGTCTAGGCTGGATGTTAGGAGGAAGTTGTTGGCAGAGAGAGTGATTGGCATTGGAATGGGCTGCCCAGGGAGGTGGTGGAGTCACCATCCCTGGAGGTGTTCAAGGAAAGCCTGGATGAGGCACTTGGTGCCATGGTCTAGATGACTGGCTAGGGCTGGGTGCTATGTTGGACTGGATGATCTTGGAGCTCTCTTCCAACCTGGCTGATTCTATGATTCTAAAGAATCTATAAAAAGAGATGAGATGGATGTACATTCATAGATTGGTTTAGGTTGGAAGGGATTTTAAAGATCACCCAGTTCCATGTAGCTTGCCTCTGGTAAGATACAGGTAGAGTATCTTTGCAATAGGATCAATAGACCAACTTACTTCTTCATCACATAATGTCCTTTTTTATCTACCTCCTGCTGAGATCAAAATTAGTCTGTTTTCCCATCACCTTCCCTTTGATAGCTTATCTCATTCTATTAGCCCCCAGAATAGCTATGGCAAGCTCTCACTTCTGGCTTTGCATAGTGAAGTCTTACAGGGAAAGGTTTCCCTGCAGATTGGGTGGTTGGAAGCAGATACTTGGATGTTTATGTTCACTTCCAGCTTAGTCATCAAACTAATTGCTGCAAACACCTTTACTTGATTTGTTTTTTTTTTCCATATGGGCCCTTGCAAATATTTGCAAGAAGAAAGATTCCATCACCTGAGTAATCTTCTACAGGAATGGTTCAAGCTACCCTAAGGATCATTTCATTCCCTACAACGTGGAAAGATTTAAGGCAGATGAAATTATTCCATACTGCTCCTTCCAGAATTCTTTCACGTTCCTCTGGTAGCAATCACCCTTGGCAACAGTACTTTGTTCTATAGATTTAATGCAACATGTCAAGAGTTAGGGTGACAAAAACTTCATGTTCCTGTAATGACTAAATGCTATTGGCAAAGGTTTTTTTTTTCACTGAATGTTATTGGCAAAGTTTGTTCATTAAGCATAAAAATGCCTTTTTAACACACATATATATTTGCAATCACCAGGCTTAAGCAGCAAAGAAACAATGTGATGCCCCTACAGTAACAGGAAGGCTATAATATTACAGTATCACAGTATCATCAGGGTTGGAAGAGACCTCACAGATCAGCAAGTCCAACCCTTTACCACAGAGCTCAAGGCTAGACCATGGCACCAAGTGCCACGTCCAGTCCTGCCTTGAACAGCTCCAGGGACGGCGACTCCACCACCTCCCCGGGCAGCCCATTCCAGTGTCCAATGACTCTCTCAGTGAAGAACTTTCTCCTCACCTACAGCCTAAACTTCCCCTGATGTAGCTTGAGGCTGTGTCCTCTCATTCTGGTGCTGGCCACCTGAGAGAAGAGAGCAACCTCCTCCTGGCCACAACAATCTTAGGATTGCAGACCTGACACAATGAGTTTCCGGGCTTAGTCTTCAGAACTGAGTTGAGAAGGAAGACTTTTCAATGAGAATATAATGCATTTGGGCTAGGAAGCTGTGTCCTTGGCAGTTGAATACCTTCTGTTCCCTTTGTTGTTGCTCTCCTCTAAAATATTTTTTTTTATAGATGCTTGAGTGTGTCCAGAGAAGGGCGACGAGGCTGGGGAGAGGCCTTGAGCACAGCCCTATGAGGAGAGGCTGAGGGAGCTGGGATTGGTTAGCCTGGAGAAGAGGAGGCTCAGGGGTGACCTTATTGCTGTCTACAACTACCTGAGGGGTGGTTGTGGCCAGGAGGAGGTTGCTCTCTTCTCTCAGGTGGCCAGCACCAGAACAAGAGGACACAGCCTCAGGCTGCGCCAGGGGAGATTTAGACTCGAGGTGAGGAGAAAGTTCTTCCCTGAGAGAGTCATTGGACACTGGAATGGGCTGCCCGGGGAGGTGGTGGAGTCGCCGTCCCTGGAGCTGTTCAAGGCAGGATTGGACGTGGCACTTGGTGCCATGGTCTGGCCTTGAGCTCTGTGGTAAAGGGTTGGACTTGATGATCTGTGAGGTCTCTTCCAACCCTGATGATACTATGATACTACTATGATACAACCACCCCTCAGGTAATTGTAGACAACAATAAGGTCACCCCTGAGCCTCCTCTTCTCCAGGCTATTATTTGCCATTGGAATGGGCTGCCCAGGGAGGTGGTGGAGTCACCATCCCTGGAGGTGTTCAAGAAAAGCCTGGATGAGGCACTTAGTGCCATGGTCTGGTTGACTGGCTAGGGCTGGGTGCTAGGTTGGCCTGGCTGATCTTGGACGTCTCTTCCAACCTGCTTGATTCTATGAATATTTAAACCTGAATGCAACATCAACTTCTCTTCATCACCTCTTTGATGGAAATGGGTTCAACTTCTCAGATTATCTTTTACAAGCCAATCATGGGGGATTAATCTCATAAAAAAAGGGAATGTGTATTCCTTAAACAATTAGTTCTGGAATGTATTTCCTGTATTTCTTCCTAGCTATTAACATTTTGTCAGTCTAGGTATGGATGAAATGGGCATAACTAAGATGTTAATAGGCATAACTGGCTGACATTAAAGCAAGGAGAACTGCAAGTTGTTCTGAGACTCAGTTGAAGGGCTGATTAGTATTCCTTTAAAAGAGATTTATTTATTTTTTTAACAGCAATTTAATTCTTTCTGCTTCCAGTAACAGATAACAATTTTCCCTTGAGCCAAAAGAGCTCCAGCTGAGTAGAAATTAGGGAAGGAACTAGGATGTTTGAAAGAGGGATAAAGAGAGAGATAGGAGTTAAAGAAAAATACTAAATTGAATGTCTGCTTTCATAAGCTTTCCTGAGCCAAATACAGCACATCTGTGTATACTGAACAGCAGATAGTTGTTTTATAAGTAAATAGAAAAACAACTGCAGGGAAGTCTCTATTCACTGTCTGTGTACTTGAGGAGTGCATTTTTTTATGCATCATTCATATTCAGAAATAGAGATTTCAAAGAAAGCAGTATTAGAGACTGATCTTTTGCTGGATTAAATAGTACAGGCTGCACTGATTGCAAAGTCAGAGATGCATAATGAAGGGGAAAAGAAAAAGGGAAGGAAGGAGCAATGCTAATGTGGATTCCAAACATGGTCACAGCATGTCCAAAGTTTTGGGCGTTAAATGTAAAGCAATGAGGAATTTGGATTAAGCCAACCCAGACTGAAACAAAGCAAGCTGCAAAGCTAGACCTTCTAAAAGAGGTCAGGATGGATTGCTGACAGTCAGGAGTATTTAGTATCCCCCCTACACATCAGCAGCTAAACAGCAGGCTCATGTTCAAAGCATAAGGCTCTCGTTGATGTTCAGGCTTTCACAAGGTTAGCACAGCCAACATGCTGTCTGCTTTTGAAATTCCAAAGGCATCAGATTAGACTCATTCAGCTCATTTAAAGAAAATCCACTGCAGATTATAGGTATTAAGCCTTCCTAAAATGTCTGGTCCCTTGGCAAACCTTGGCTCCCTTCATGGGAGGGAGGAGGAGACAAACCAAATCCAACAAAAAAAGCCACGGTGCCTACTTTCAGAGGAGCACATATCAAGAGCTTCTGTACTCTCTGTAGAACAGAGGGGTAGATGTGCAGCAGGGGTGAGGGTCTCTGCCAGTCAGTAATAAGGATACAATGGCTGCCTTGCATATCTTGGCACAGAAGAGAGGAACTAATCAACTGATCGGTTTCAGCAAAGCGGCTCAAAGGTTCAGCGACTTACTCAAGGCAGCTGTTTGCTCTGTGCCTCGCCTGAGCTTCACCCTACCCAGAAAAACACTTCTTTGTGAGGAAGCTGCAGGTGAAGTAGTAGTAAAATTGGTTTTATTTCTCCTTTTTGAAGAGAGACATTGTCTCTTTGTGCATTGAGCACTCATTTCATCACACTGCATCAAGGGGGAAGAAACTTCCTCAACAGACAATCTAATGCCAGCCAGAGCACAGCTGCTTTTCGGTCTGGTCAGTTCATGTTGTCCACACTTTATTATTATTGGTTTTTTTCTTTTCCTTTCCACATTTCAGTAAAATCTCTTCTCCCCACCCTCTCCATCCCATTTGCTGGCCTGAAACACAGGACTGGAAGATCATTCAGCTGTGATGAGGATGGCGCACACGAGGTGGATGCAGTGTATTACTGGGCTTATTATCTCCCTATGTCCCCTGGTTCCCCAAGCAATTCTGAGGTATAAAGTCACAGCTCTTGCTTCTGTAGTCATTCACATCAACAAAATCACAGAAACACCTGAAAGGCAGAAGGAAGCATTGGGACTCCACTGATTTTATAGTCCTGGTGAACAATCTCATTTTGTTTACCACTTACAGCACTAGGAAATTTTACTTCCTTTCCTGCCACCGTTTTTATAACTCATAACAGCTTTTGAAAATGTGTTGAGGCATTATTTTGTACTGAAATTACAGAGGCTGTGCCCCATCACCAACCTCCATTTGTCTGTCCTTCCACAGAAGGTGTTCTGATGCTCTCTATGAGACAACACAGCAGCAAAGTCGGTCATAAGACACATCACTGAGCGAAGATCTATGTATAGAGGAGTTAGAAGGATGCTGTGCTGCAGCTCCATCTCTAGCCAGAAGGGAAAGCTGTTAGCTCTGTGATTAGATGGGATTCAGTACATATGTGCTTGGGTTTTGGAGTGCTTCAAATTGCCCCACGGTGGAGAAATCTGTTTTACAACAGACTTCTACTTTTATAACCAGTAAATGGAAAGGAAATCTACATGTGCCTCACAAGGAAATTGTGAACAGAAGTTAACCAAATGTGACCCTTCAAAAGGAACAGGATGTAAATGGTTGAGTGAAAAAAATCCAATTTAGGTGAAATACAGTAGCTGGAAGCATACTAGCCTTATCTTCCTATCTCTGTGAAGACAAAACACACCACATTTTTTTTGGCACTTCTCTACTCCTTTCCATAGAAACTATCAATCCATATTGACAAGGAAGACATTGAGAAATCCTGCCCATGTCTGTTTCTTTCAGCTTGTGAGAGTCATACACATTCATCTCAATCATGAGTCACCCAAATATTGTTTGCTCCAAATCATGCAGCAGAGATTTCAGAGGGAGCGCTACCAAGATACTACTAAGATAATACACAGTCAAAGCAAAGACTAATGAACACAGGAGTGATATGAGGTCAGAGCTGAGTAAGTAACAGAAAGAAAGGAAGACAACTCCATTGCAGCACACACAACCTGCTGTTTGATGCAGTGTCCTACTTATTATTCAGCAGTTCTAAAACTGCCACACTGATGTCTCTGAAACAGCAGAGGCAACAACAGGCATCTTAAACCTCCACACAATAGGGAGGCTGAAGGATGACATGGAATATCTTCATTCTTTCTGCCAAATGTAGTCCTTGCCTTCCACACAGAGGATATTTACAGATCTGACCCTTACCATGCAGCTGTGTACCCACTGAGCAAAACTAAGCATTAAGAAGAAGCATCACTTTTGACAAGTGGCTTAAGGGAGATGTATTTGTCATTAGAGGAGGGTAGCACACGGATAACAAGTTTCTGTTCAAAACAGAAAGTAATATCAATCTCTCAGAAACAGGGATGAGAAGTTTAGGTTAAGATGATCTTTTACCCTGCCCCAGCTATAAATTAATCAACGAGAAAGGGACAGGAAAGAGTCAGCATTCCAATTTCTTGAAACACAAAAAAGCATATTAAAATGTCAGAAGTAGCTCCAGAGCAAGTCTCTGGGGCAGACAAACATTGAACATAGCATAAAAACCAGAATTCCTACTGTTCTATTACAGTGAAACTGAATTCTAGAGATCCTCAAATTTACCAAAGATCACATAGAACTTCTAGGACATTTTAACTGCAGATTAGATCAAATCTGAAATAGATCTTTCCTGAAGGTTACAAAAGTAGTTATCTGTTCCTTCCTCTCCTCTATTTCTCCCCTCCTAATGCTTCTTCCTTTCAATTCTACATTTGTTTGGTTTTGTGTGCTTTGAGGATTTTTTCCCCCTTCTTTTTAACTGTATCACTGAAGGTGAAAACTTTTCTCCCAGAGCCTAGAAAAGGATTTGTTTCACCGAGGAGCTTTTACCTTCTAGACACTTGTCTGAAAGTCACCAAAATAAAGCCATCATGCAAGGCATATTCCTTGAAATAACAGAGCTGTGCCACTGGTAAATCTGTGCTATTACCTTTAAACACAGAGCACTACAAAGGTCATGGTTGTATAGGTATAGTAACATTGCAAGACCTGTATTTGAAGTAGAGAAGTGGCATTTAGCATAAGTCCTTCCAAGCCACCAAGCAAATATGCAGCATCATCCACATTGATAGAAATCAGAGCGCTTTCACAGCCCCAAAAACTCAGAGAGCAGAAGTAAGTGTGAAAAGAATTCTAAGCATGAGTCAAGGCCACTGAACTTCTGGAAGGGTGTGGAACGTGTGATACTAAGACAGCCTTGGCTATCCATAAACCTACAGCAGAAACGCAGCATCTTTTTTCTACTACAAAAAAGTAGCTGTTACTCTTCTGCAGAGTTCTATTTCAGTCATGGAGAAAAGCAAGGACACTGCTGGACCTCAGCCCGAGATCATAGAATCATAGGATCAAGCAGCTTGAAAGAGACCTCCAAGATCATCCAGTCCAACCTAGCACCCAGCCCTAGCCAATCAACCAGACCATGGCACTAAGTGCCCCAGCCAGGCTTTGCTTCAACACCTCCAGGGACAGCAACTCCACCACCTCCCTGGGCAGCCCATTCCAATGCCAATCACTCTCTCTGCCAACAACTTCCTCCTAACATCCAGCCTAGAGTTCCCCTGCCACAACCTGAGACTGTGTCTCCTTGTTCTGTTGCTGGTTCCCTGGCAGAAGAGCCCAACCCCACCTGGCTACAACCTCCCTTTAGGTAGTTGTAGACAGCAATGAGCTCTGCCCTGAGCCTCCTTTTCTCCGGGCTGCACACCCCCAGCTCCCTCTGCCTCTCCTCATAGGGTTTGTGTTCCAGGCTCGCTTCTGGCTATCTGCTGGAGCATGCAGGAATGTTGTGGCTATGGCCAAGGGCATCAGCAGAGAGTCTCATTCATACACCTCAAACTCGAGAAAGGAGCAGGGTTCCTGCTACTCTCTTATCTGTCTAAATGCAAACCAGTTACTCTCAACAGCTGGTTGCAGCTCAAACAGCGTTTTTAAGACAGGAAAGACCTCGAGAGACAGAAACAGAGATTTTAAATGTTCTCCCCCAGCATCAAAGGTGTTTCCTTCTATCTTTCCTAAGTCTCAAACCGAGTCCTTCACACACCTGTACCTGAGAAGCTGCAAAGATATTAGTGTTCTCATATTCCTTAAAGAAACAATTACCAGAACAAGCTAACGTGAAGAAAACAGTCAACCTTGACAGCACCTGCGGGGGGCGGAGGGGGAAGGCACGCATTTAAGGCTAGTTTTCACATTTAAGAAGATTAACCAACTGGCTATTTTTCTACCACCTCCAACAACAGACTCACAGCAGATCAACATCTGTATCTTCATTACCCAGCATCAGCCTTCCAGAAATGAGAGCTCTACTTTTATCCTGCTACAAACTACAGCGGTGCCATTCTTCCGACGGCAATTAACTGCAGATTGCCTTTTAACACCGATGCAGTAAGACTACCAGTAAACTGCAGTAAGGCAGAACAAAGAGAGCTGGCCGTTTGCTTGCCATGAAATAGTGCAAGTTCTGCCTCCTGCAGCCCTGCTATTTGTACATCCATTTAACGAGTTGCTGTGGCAGTAACATTGCTATTATTGCAGTGCGTCTCGCTGGGTTTATGATCTTGTTCTCTGCTACAAAGTGTTCGGTCAGAATAGTCACTGTCTTGCATCTTGGTCATATTTCATGTGTGGAAAGGGGAAAAAAATACACAAAAAGGAAAGTTTCACATCAAGCTTCTTCTAAGGGTTCAATTTTTGGTCATTTGGACCAAAAAAAACCCCAAAAAACCAACAACCACTCAAAAAAACCCCCAAAAAACTATTGGTGACCATAAAGTGAAGTGTCCCTCTTTTCACCAGTAATAATCAAGTAATAGTCATCAAACTGTCCTTTTAACTAAAAGTAGGGAAATCTCACCAGACAAGATAGGCTGAATGACCCAAATCATAGAATCAAACAGGTTGGAAGAGACCTCCAAGCTCAGCCAGGCCAACCTAGCACCCAGCCCTAGCCAAGCAACCAGACCATGGCACTATGTGCCCCAGCCAGGCTTTTCTTCAACACCTCCAGGCACAGCCACTCCACCACCTCCCTGGGCAGCCCATTCCAATGCCAATCACTCTCTCTGCCAACAACTTCCTCCTAACATCCAGCCTAGACCTCCCCTGGCACAACTTGAGACTGTGTCCCCTTCTTCCGTCACTGTGTGCCTGGGAGAAGAGACCAACTCCCACCTGGCTACAACCTCCCTTTAGGTAGTTGTAGACAGCAATGAGGTCACACCTGAGCCTCCTCTTCTCTAGGCTAAGCAACCCCAGCTCTCTCAGCCTCTCCTCATAGGGTTTGTGTTCCAGGCCCTTCACCAGCTTTGTTGCCCTTCTCTGGCCTCACTTCATGCAAGTGCTCCCTTCACCAAGTAGTTTGCCAGTCACACCATTGAGGCATCTGGGGCCACAGAAGCATGCAGGTGCCTGCAGGATCTGACCCTGGCGCTATGTGCACTCACTCACTCATTTCTGAAGTGGTATGGAAAGCAAATAATGCTGGCTTCAGCAAAGCATAGAAAAATCCAACCCAACATGTACACAACCATCACATCAGAGCAGCCAAAACCAAGATATCTGAGAAAATGTAAAGGTAGACAGGAAGGTGCCCACTTCAGAATAGTTTTATAAATTCACCTTCAGAAATGTTCCCCTTAACTTTTTATGTTAGAGTAGCCATTTTTGCTTATTCCATCAATACATGTGTAGTTAACTGGGCACCCTGATCTTGTTACCTCTTTGTCACAGTAACCAACTGGAAATAAGTCATACAAAGACTCTTAAAGAGTCATACCAAGCCTCACCAAAACTGCTTCAAGGAACAGAGAAAACATCCTTCATTTCAGAAGCAGGAACCTGCTGCAAATTGATAGGCATTTGGTTCACACATGACTCCAGACCATGCCGATAAGTTACCTGCAAACACTTCTGAAGATCAAATGCAATGGCAAAGGCAATCTCTGAAGTGCCAGCTGTGTATTTCCCTCTCTTTGACAGTACTACAAAACAGGGGAAAGGTAACACGCTGTGCTAAGTGCTGAACTCATTAATTCCTATTTGTTTACAACTAGGCTCCAAGACTCACTGAGATCTTCCGAGCTATCACCACGACAGGCTGCAAAAAAAGACAGCATCACCACACGACAAGCACCAAAAAGCAGCAGCTGCCCACAGGTACAGCCCTGCCATGCTCACTGATTCCAGCATCAGTGCACGAAAAGGAGGCACTGTGCCACACAAACTTGGAGAAAAATGAATCTTGATGATGGAAAACTTTCTGCCCTGCGAGGTGGATGCTTTGCCTTAGCTAAGCAATTCCACACAGCAGGATATTAGACCCTGCTTATTTTTTGCGCACACAACTAGCTCAGCAAACCTACTCTGGGTCCCACCCATGAATTAACCAGATGTTTACAAGAAATACTAACTGCCACAGGCAGAATTGCCTTCTGCTGAAGGAGATTAAAGCATAATCTCTTTCCAGTAGATGGCATATTGATAGCATCAAATCATTTTTTTAACTTCCATCATGTACTGTTGAAAAATTACTCCATGTTCTGTGCAGCCAGCTGAAAATTAAGTGACTGAAAGCAACTGCTGGGCAGAGTAGAGTCCAGAACTCTTATAAATCTCCAACCCCACAGCAGACTTTCAGTCTCCTTTTCAACAGGATAACCAATGGGCTATCAAAAGCAAAACTTCACTTTGCAACACCTATTCTACTTGGGTGGGGTTTTCTAACCTGAATTCCACTCACATTGATCACTTTCATCGCTCAGTTACTATCCTCTTAGGAAAGACTGTTTCTTCCTTAGAGTCATAATGGTCATCATTAACATGACAACTTCAGTGTCTTCATATCATTTCCAACTATTCTTTGACAGCTGGGAAGAGACTTGAATTTTTTTTTACAGTTACTAGAAATGAGCTGTAGTTAATTTTTCTCACAGAGAGTATTTTCTGAAGGAGGTTAGGACCTATTTTTATGGCTTTACACTTGTTACTTTGTTGCATGTTGATCAAAACCTAGTTTCCCACTTCTCTTTTCACTAGAGTTTAATCTGGAAAAGCTCATGGAAGACATAAACCTGCATCTTTTAGAAGTGGCTTGGTGCTTCCTCCCCTTCTAAACTCTGGCATAATTTAGCAATGAATGCACCACTCTTAAAGGAGTGCAAAAATATGAATGTGAACAGACAAGAAGTTTCACACCTGCCTGCTAGTGAATGTTTCCTAGAGCACTTATTAAATCAGAAGCGATAATTACTGAATCAGAGTATATTACAGTTTTCTTCCAAGGGTTATATTTCACAGATCATTGGAGTGGTTTGCATGGACTGACATTACATAGACCCTAAACAAGAAGCATTACCAAAACCAAACTGACATTACATAGACCCTAAATAAGAAGCATTACCAAAACCAAACTGACATTACATAGACCCTAAATAAGAAGCATTACCAAAACCAAACTGACATTACATAGACCCTAAATAAGAAGCATTACCAAAACCAAACTGACATTACATAGACCCTAAATAAGAAGCATTACCAAAACCAAACTGACATTACATAGACCCTAAGTAAGGAGCATTACCAAAACCAAACTGACATTACATAGACCCTAAATAAGAAGCATTACCAAAACCAGGCTGACATTACATAGACCCTAAGTAAGGAGCATTACCAAAACCAAACTGACATTACATAGACCCTAAGTAAGGAGCATTACCAAAACCAAACTGACATTACATAGACCCTAAGTAAGGGGCATTACCAAAACCAAATACCCCTGTCTCACCAACATGACCCTTTCCAAAGGATTGAAGTAAGTGAAATACTTGGACATTCTTAATTTCTCCCTCTGTTTGATGCCTTTGCTCTGCTCAGAGACTTTGCTACTGCTTGTGTTTGAGTATGTAAGAGATGTGCTCCTGCTGTACCTGCAGGCATTTTTTTTCCTTTATTTTTAAGTCTCAGGGAACAATTAAAGCATAAAACACAGAGTGCCCCTGCCAAAACCTGCTCCTATGCTGATTTTAGAGCGAAGAGACACTCTCCCTGATAAATGCACACACATACATTGATAATGTGCTTTATAGACTTAGTGCTAAGTAGCCTACAAACTTCTAACACAGCAGAGAAAAACCACAGTCAAAATTTGAGCTTTGCTTTCTGATAAGGAACTGAAAGTTAAAAAGCCTGAACTGACAGCAGAGTCATTTTAACAGATCTGCTCTGTACCAGCATTAACTGTGCCAGTATTAACTTTCCATCTATGTACATCGAGACAATGGGATAGAGTACCTCAGCCTTATCTTTTCTTTGCTGAACATGTTATCTCCACAGCATAGAGAATATACTATCTCTGAGCAACTGAGCAGTACACATTATCTTATCAGCACACTGCATGGTCAGAAGAGGTGTTTATTTTTAAGCTGCAATGGGTTTTGTTCATATTTTCTCAGTGATTTATGACACTTGCACAGAAAGGAAGGCTTCTAGGTGCCAGCAACTTTTAAACACATGTCTTCTGGTATTGGCATAATGCTGTAATGTCCCACCTGCATTTTCACTGTAAAAAGGAAAAAGAGGAGGGGGAAAAGAAAAGAGGGGGAAAAAAGGTATGCTCTAGGTCTGTGTTCAGATATAGAAACACAAAGTGACATAAGATTGCCCAAGTGTTCATATTTTTGCACTCTAGAAGGGAAAAGGTTAGCATGGTCTCAGTTTCAGCTGCTTGGCTCCCTTGTTTCCAATGAAGCACTGTCTGGTTTTGCTGCTGCATATATAAGCCTTCTATTTGTTACTGTACATCACACAAGCTGCGGGTCAGTTTATACAGGAGTAGCAGTTTGACATCACAAGAGGGGAAAAAAAGCCTAGAAATACCGAGAGAAGATTCAGCCTCTTTCAGAGGGCTGGGAGGGGGAGGGGGCGAGATAAGAATCGCAGAAGATACCTGCTCTAAACTTCCTACCCCAGCTGAACCTGAAATCTCTATCATTGCTCTTGAGAGCACCGAATCTAAATCACAAACCAGCAAATAAAACAGCAGAAGTCTAAGCAAAATAGCTCTGGGTACTCACCTAGTGCCGAAGACCAGTGCAGGAAAGAAAGGCAGCAAGTAATAAGCAGAGATTAATCTCATGCTGGAGCTCCTCCGTTCTGTTCCGTTCCTCTTCGCGCCGACTCTTTCCTGCCTCTTGCCGAGCCTCGCCTTGCCTGGGGAGCTGCCTGCCCTGCTGGGGAGGGTCCTAGCTCCGCCACAGCTGACAAAACACCAGACTGATTAGGGAAGGGAGCTCCGGGTGGGATTTGAACTGAGGAGTGATGTCACGAGGCAGGGCGAGCTGCCGATGCTGCTGCCGCCGCTGCAGCCCGCAGGAGGATGCGCTGGTACCCGCTGCCTAAGCGGCGCCCGGGGAGGGATGGACGCACGGCGCTGGGCACTTCTCTCCGAGGTGACAGCAGAACATAGCTGAGAAAACCCTCCTGAAAGAAAACCAAGCAAATAAATAAGTATATGATAATCCCACGGCAAAACTATGAAAACACTATTAATAGTCCCCAGTTAGTGTCTTATAAAGACCTTAGACAAAGACTGACGGTACAGAAACAGGAATGGTTTCAAGGAGGTGTTAAGCCTCAGATCAGCCTGCTTCTACATCTGGAAAAGTGTCATTTCTGAGAGTCAGACTTCACAAGTTATGATTTCAATTAAGTATTCATTCACCTCGGGATCACATCAAGTTGAAGCTAAGAGCAGGAATAGCTTCCCCCAAGTGGTACACTGATGTCATCTCTAAAAAACCTTCATCACCTGAAGCAATTGCAATTAAGGAATTAAGACTACTCTGCTTTTAATTTACTCCTTAACTTCTATTTGAATAAATCAGCACTGGATAAAGGTGTTTTCAGACTCTCAGCATTCCCTACCCTGGCACAGGTGAAGCTTAATGATGGCAAAACATACCAAAGTAGAACAATCAAACAAGAATCATCTTTCCATGCAATACAACAAACAAAGTTGTGCACAGATGAATCAAGTGTGAATGCTACAAGAAGGAGTTTTGGTCATCTGGTCATATGAAAGGCATCCAGAAGATACATTACACATCTCATGAATAAAAGACAAGTTTCCATAGTTTAGGCAGGTGTAGCATTGTATTTAATTGGTTATTCAAGGGAAATTTTGGGATCCATCAAAGCAAAAAGAAATTCAGTTGGAAAAGAATTAGAAATGAATATTGATCCTAATCAGGCACTCACCTGACATACAAAGAGAATTAATAAATTATTTGTTACATTCTTCAGTATCAAAGTTAGAGGGAAAGGAGAAACAAGAAAAAGGCAAAGTACACAGCCAGAAAGGAATACAAAAAATGCTTTTTTTCTGACTCCTTTTCCTTGTGTCCAACTCCACTAATATTTTTTTTCTCAGCACATCTGGCAGCAAATTCCATTCAACCCCATTAATTTAAATCAGCATTTATTGTTATTTTGATGCACCACACCAGCATGAAAGAAACAGTCATGTTACCATGGATACTTATGACAGAATGGTAAAAAGGTCACAAAAAGTGCACTCAGCTTGTCATTTTCTCCTCCAGAAAAAAAAAATAAGCTAGCCAAGCCAGGCTACCAGCCACCTCACAGCAGCTCCTGGTCCTTACATCTTCCTTTTACGTGCACACAGACAGGGTGGAACGCGGAGGAAGGAAGGCACTGGTGCGTCAAGGGAGAAAATGATGCCTGATGATGCTGCATGAGCTTAAGAAAACTCAGGAGATTTTGCAACTTGAATTATTTCTCATTTCTGTTACTGCTCTGCCTTTCTCTTTTTTTAAGGGTGAATTAAAGTGGAGGGTAGAAAAGAGAAGCATATTGCTGCTACTTGGGTTCTTCTCAAGGTTTTACTTGGCTTGCATGGGAGAATATCTCCACCAGTGGTTGAGTGGCTCCTGGACAGGTAGTCTGCAGCTACAGTAGGCTGATAACACTCAGACATCACATCTTCACCCAAAGAGTGTTAGCCTTTGCATAATTTCTCCATCCTGATCAAAATCAATTGAACAGTTAGGAAGCTTTTCTCTTTACCAGCACTGCTGCCTTAGTCCTGTTCTGATGTGAATATCCTACCAGGACTGTCACAGCTCAGTTTCAGTCTATGAACACCTCAAGGACTCAGGGTAGCAGATTGGAAGCAAGCTTTGCTACCTCCTTTCAGGGCATGGGGGCTCTCACCTGGACACAGTCTGCACTAAGCCAGGCTGTTTGGAGAGGGCAGGAGTGGCTTAGCAGCGAGCGCAGCCGTCTCAACCCTAAATGTTGAGATAGGCTCAGATAAAATTGTATTACTGTGATGAGAAACACTCCGTGGTGAATGCAGGTAGGACAAAAGCAACGCCTCGAATCATTGGAAGGGAATTTCTGTAAGTAAAGACTGGGCACTTAATCCCAAATGCTACTTGATTGTGCTTAAGCAACTTGCTTGAAGACGTGAAAAATCACCTGGTTTTTATCCCCTATTGACGCAGCTTGCTTGAAGACATGAAAAAGCATCTGTTCCCCCCCCACCCCCCATTGAAGCAGCTTGCTTGAAGACATAAAAAGTACCTGCATTTTCCCCCCTCCCTTCATCTGGACTAACCTTGATCTGGACCTTTGCCTTGTCTTGAAGGGTTTGGGGTTTTTTGTTTTGCCTTGTGCTTTTTAGAGAAGATTTATTGTACCAGCACAATATGAAGTGCATTTTAAGTGCATTTGTATTAAAAAAGAAGTGAGAGAGAATTGTTTGCAGATTTTCCTAGATGGACTGTGCAGCCAATTTGCTTAGGACTGCATACACTTAAAGTGAGATCAAATATTAATGTGTAACAACTTCAAAGACTTTGGATAGAAACATTCCTATAATTAAAGGCTTTCCTTTCCTTGGCTGAAATTTATTGACAGTCTTACTAGATAAATAATTACTGCTAGCTTAGCAAAGGGAGGGGCTTATATATGCTCTTTTACCAACAAATATACAGAGAAAATGGAAGAAGGAAAAAAATAGTAAGGCTTGTTTAGCCTGGAGAAGAAGAGGCTCAGGGCAGAGCTCATTGCTGTCTGCAGCTGCCTGAAGGGAGGCTGTAGCCAGGTGGGGTCGGGCTCTTCTGCCAGGCAAGCACCATTAGAACAAGGGGACACAGTCTCAAGCTGTGCCAGGGGAAGTACAGGCTGGATGTTAGGAGGAAGTTGTTGCCAGAGAGAGTGATTGGCATTGGAATGGGCTGCTCAGGGAGGTGGTGGAGGCACCATCCCTGGAGGTGTTGAAGAAAAGCCTGGCTGAGGCACTTAGTGCCATGGTCTGGTTGTCTGGCTAGGGCTGGGTGCTAGGTTGGGCTGGATGATCTTGGAGGTCTCTTCCAACCTGGCTGATTCTATGATTCTGTAAACCTATTACTGCAAAATTCCAAGGCATTCTGCACAGCAGTTGTCACAAAGGTTCTTGCAAGTTTGGTAAAATACACTGACAGTGTAGCAATATCATTGCCTGCTTCTGAAAGGAAAATGAAGAAAGTATCTCTCTTTGCAAAACACAGCACAGGATTATGCTTGCCAGAGCAGAAAGGCATCCACTTATGCCTGTATAATGCACTTACTACAATAGCAGGGACCCTCATTTTATTTTCATTGTTTAGAAAGAATGGTAATAATGACAAAAAAAACCCCAACCACCACCCATGGATTATGAAACGATGGCCTGGGCCATAGGCAGTTACTTTAAATGAATATTTATTAATAGACATATTCCTAGAAATACACTTAACAAAGCAAACCATTACCATATCTTGCTGTCAAGCACTGAGATTCTAAATGTTGAAGCCTATCACAAGGCTTTGTGCAAAAGATTTTCCAGGAGGAAAAAGGGGAAGATTCTTTGGGGGAAAAAAAACCATGCATTTTATTTCAGAGTGCTTTACAAATATGGGAGATACAAAAAAAAACCAAAAAACCCCAACATACAACTGAGATAAAGCTATGGGTAGAAACCAACTATCCCAATTTCATGTCCAGTGAAGCAGATTACTCTATGATGTAGAGATCATGTCACCACTGCAGTGAAGAGGATGCTAGCTTTTTCATCTGTTATATGTGAAAAGAATCGCAGAACCTAGCACCCAGCCCTAGCCAGTCAACTAGACCATGGCACTAAGTGCCCCATCCAGGCTTCTCTTGAACACCTCCAGGGATGGTGACTCCACCACCTCTCTGGGCAGCCCATTCCAATGCCAATCACTCTCTCTGTGAAAAACTTCCTCCTAACATCCAGCCTAGACCTCCCCTTGCACAACTTGAAACTCTGTCCCCTTCTTCTGTTCCTGATTGCCTGGCAGAAGAGACCAACCCCACCTGGCTATAGCCTCCCTTCAAGTAGTTGTAGACAGCAATGAGCTCTGCCCTGAGCCTCCTCTGCTGCAGGCTGCACACCCCCAGCTCCCTCAGCCTCTCCTCACAGGGCTCTGCTCCAGGCCCCTCACCAGCCTTGCTGCCCCCTCTTTGGACACAGAGTACTGGTTGAGAAGGAGCAGAGGGGATGAGTAACTTACAGGAGACACTTCAGCTCTCACTCTCATTTCTCTCTCCCCACAAAGAAGGACCTCACCCTAACTTTGAAAATAGATGTGACATTCTTTTGACCATTTTTTTCCTCTTGCTTTTCCCACTCGATCTTCTCTACCCTTCCCACACACACACAGTGGGGATTTTCACTGCCTTTGGAATTGCTCCTTGATTTAACTTCTAGTAAATCTCTTGAGCTACTGAAGGGCAAATGTTCTTATCTAAGGAGGAGGGCAATACAGAAGTCTCAGGGTGAAGTATTTCAGTTCACTGGGCCTAATGTTTCATTTCCACACGTGCAAACACAATCAACGCAAACACCTACCTAGAATTAACGCACGTAGCTTATTACTGCTCTTGATTGAAACCTGACACATTAACGGTACCACTTTGAGAGATAATAGGCTTGGGGTGACTGATTCCCAACTCAATCTTCAGTGCACATGCTTTCATGAACACTGTGGGAATCCACTTGCTCTGAATGGTGATGCCTTGGAGACTTGCTGGCATGGCAAAGGCAACACCACGAGTGACAAATGTGCGCAAGGAATGTGGAAGAGCTTCTAGCAGTGACTTCTTCAGGAGCCTGTATTTGCCTTGCCCTTTGAAGCATATATATCAGGTAAAACAGGGTGTCTGCTATTGCTTTCTACACATCACAGGACCACAGGATGCTAGGGGTTGGAAGGGACCCAAGGAGATCATCATTTCCAACCCCCATATAGACACGGAGGAAAACTAGTCCAAATTGCAGGTAGCTAATCCAACTTCCACAGTATCTCAAAGCCTGTTGTGTCACCATCTCTTTAATTAAAAACAAAGTTGTAGCAACAAGCTTAAATACTGCATCACATCACAAAATGATGTTAGAATGCTAGCTCTTGATGTATTGATCTATCATCTGGTATAGATGATCCTGCTCTGGCAGGGGGGGTTGGAATAGATGATCTTTCGAGGTCCCTTCCAGCCCATGACATTCTGTGATCCCCATTTATATTCAGCTAAATAATAATGGTGCAACTGCTCAAGGGCATTGCCTAAGTAACATAGAATCATTGAATCATAGAATCAACCAGGTTGGAAGAGACCTCCAAGATCATCCAGTCCAACCTAGCACCCAGCCCTAGCCAGTCAACCAGACTATGGCACCAAGTGCCTCATTCAGCCTTTTCTTCAAGATCTCCAGGGACGGTGCCTCCACCACCTCCCTGGGCAGCCCATTCCAATGCCAATCACTCTCTCTGGGAATAACTTCCTCCCAACATCCAGCCTGTACTTCCCGTGGCACAACTTGAGACTGTGTCCCCTTGTTCTATTGCTGGTTGCCTGGGAAAAGAGACCAACCCCACCTGGCTACAATGTCCCTTCAGGCAGAAGGAAAGAAAAATCTCCTCTTCCACAGAGCTGGAATCACAGCTTAAGCATCAGAGTTGAGTAAAAGCTGCTACAAAGGTCCCTTTGAAGGTCATTTAAACTTTGTGAGTGATTTTCAAAGTAAGCCCAAATAAATCTAAGAAGGAACCAAGTCAGAAGTTCATTAAAATAATAAGTAAAATATAAGTTAATTTAACCTGGCTGTTGACCTTTCTTTTAGCAGGTTAGACTTCCAATTCAAATCACCACTTGAAGCATTAGCAAAGATATGCAAGTCCACATGCCTTTGCAGTTCATATAGAGAGAAATGAGCAATTTCAGGAGCATGTGATTACAGAAAAATAATAAATTAAACTTTTATACCATTTTTCTTCTGTAAAAATCAGCAATCATGATGTATTTGACCTGCTGGGGTTGCATACCTTTGTTCCCTACTGAGAGCCAACGTCTTATGCAGCATTATAACTTCACTAATCCTGGTAGCAACAACAAGGCTTGAGCCGATCACTGCAAACACTATAACAAGCAGCTCTAAAATCTCATAAAGCAGGATAATAAAACTAGCTCCAGAATTTCTGGACTCTTCTAAGTTCTGGACCTTTCTAAGTTGACCACAGAATCATCAGTGCTGAACCTCTTCATCCACAGATTTACAATTAAACTTGTATACAACAGAGCAAAGGAACTGCATCCAGTTCTGGAGCCACTATTACAAGAGGCATGTGGAGATGCTGGAGTGTGTCCAGAGAAGGGCCAGGAGGATGCTCAGAAAGCTGCAGCAGCTCTGCTGTGAGCACAGACTGAAAGAGTTGGGGCTGTGCAGGCTGGAAAAAAGGAGGCCCCAAGATGACCTTCCAGTATGTGAAGGGGGCTACTAAAAAGCTGAGGAGGGACCTTTTAGGCTATTAGGGAGTAACAAGACTGGGGGGAATGGAGCAAAGCTGGAGGTGGGGAGAGTCAGATTGGATATGAGGAGGAAGTTCTTCAACATGAGAGTGTGAACATGAGGTGAGAGCCTGGGATGGGTTGCCCAGGGAGGTGGTGAAAGCTTCATCCCTGGAGGTGTTTAAGGCCAGGCTGAATGGGGCTCTGTCCAGCCTGGTCTAGGGCAGCATGTCCCTGCCTATGGCAGTGGGGTTGGAACTAGATGATCCTTGAGGTTTCTTCCAAACCTGACTGATTCTATGATTGTAAGAGGGAGAAGAGAGCAGCACAAAGGAAATTCAAAGCCCTGCTGCTTTCTGCATAAGCTGTGCAAGTACAAGAAGCAGGAAGAGCCCTGAGCACACACAGGTGCCCTGTGAACATTACTTGCTATTAGGAAATGTGAAACAATATTTTTGCAGAAGCTTCTGCTTCAGAAGCTGTTACAAATCTCTCTCCTTGTACGTCTGAGAGAAGTCATCCCTGGTAACTTGTAGATGCTGTCACATATGGTGGTGTTTGTTTAGAGTTCACTGTACCAGGCACTTCAAGTCCAAGGTTTCAAAGAGACCTCTTTCATTTTGCAGCTACAAGAACTGAGACTTAAATCAAACACATCACTGGGTTCACCAAGTCACTGTAAAAAAGAAGTGTGCTAGTTTGAAGCAAGCTAGAATGTTTTGGTAACAGAACTAGATAACGGGCAGTGAAATCAAAACAATTGATGTCAACTTCTCTCACAGTTACGCTGAGAACTCTGGGAAGAAGAAAGACTTTTTCTCCATTTTGTTTCTCACTCTTGCTTTTGCCTTAGACCTGGTCACATCTCATTAACCCTGCTCCTACTAACCTTGCTCCCTAACCTCTTGGCTGCACCTCTCTTCTTCCTGAGAACTGGGGTAAGGTTGAGAGGGCCGGGGGGAGGTGTTGGGGTGGTTTGAGAGCCCCTCCTGGGGACTCAGGTTTCTGGGAGGGGAGTTGTGCTTTTGTATTGTTTATCCTTTGTATATTTCTGTATATAATTGTATATAACTGTATATATTGTAAATAGCTGCTTGTAAATTCTGCTAGCTGTAAATAAATTGCTTCATCTATATTCCCAGGGTCCGTCTGAGTTAGCTGGGGCAAATACAAAGTGTGGGGGGGCGGGGTAACCCCCAAACCATCACAAGAAGGACTTAGGATGACTTCAGAAACAGTGTTTCAGTCAGCAGTCATTGACATTCAAACACTCTTCTTTTTCAGCATCTCAAGAGCTGAGGTTTGTTTATATCTAGCAGACACTGCAGGGCAAATCTGCCTCCTCATCCTGAAGTTTATCTCTGAAATCAGCATGCACTCAAATCCAAAGGCAGAAAGGATAGGAGCACACCAAGGTGGTTTGCAGTCCACCTTAAAGAACTGTCATGGAGGGTAGCAGAAGCCCTTAACAGGCCTCCCTGTTGCAGAAGCTACAGTGTCTCACATTAATGCCAAGAGCATCGTAAAACCAAAACAATCCTCTAGTCCCATGAGAAGTCTCCTCCCTAGAGGAGATAAAAGGTAAACATGGGCCTTGTTTTCCAACTTTCGGCCTCGGTTCTCATGCACACTGAGCACCTGCTGCTGGGCCGAGCTTGGGGTGGTGCTACAGGTTGTTTTGGTAAGGACTGCCCAATGGTATAGGTTAATTGTAATCTGTGCCAGTCTGTAAGAATAACGTACAATAGCCTGGGCTGGAGGCTCACACCTCTTTTGAACATTATAAATGGTGTGCCTGCCTGGATCGGGGCTTGCTGGCTTGAGCTTGCTGGTGCCTGCTCCTACCGCTCGCTCGCCTGCCTGCCTGCCTCGCTCCTGCCGCGGTGCCCTCTCGCTCCTGATCGGCCCTGCCCGACGAGGGGCCCGCAGAGGCCTGAAGCTGCTTGGGCCCGATCCTGACCAACAAAGGGACACCGCCCAAACCTCGAACTGTGCTGAACTGAGCTACAGAACAGTGAGTAAATTGGAGAAAGAACTCTTTACCTAAAGACTGAGTAACTTTACAGACTCAAAAGAACTCTAAAGAAATCACAGACTCTCCTTTATCTGCTATTTTCTGAACTGTTATTCTACAACTTCAATCCAAAAGAACTCAGGTGGGGAATTTAGTTCGGGAGGGGATCTCCGTGTTTGAGCAATGAATCACTTGAAAATCCACAAGTGAGCCTCCACGGATTTTCCCCACAACCTCCCAAACTACCTTCCGTGACAAGAACTCTTTATTAACTGTGAAATAACTTCTTGTTTAATTTAATAGTAGAAACATGGAATCAACCAGGTTGGAAGAGACCTCCAAGATCAGCCAGTCCAACCTAGCACCCAGCCCTGGCCAGTCAACCAGACCATGGCACCAACTGCCTCATCCAGGCTTTTCTTGAACACCTCCAGGCATGGTGATGACTCCACCACCTCCCTGGGCAGCCCATTCCAATGCCAATCACTCTCTCTGCCAGGAACTTCCTAACAACATCCAGCCTAGACCTGCCCTGGCACAACTTGAGACTGTGTCCCCTTGTTCTGTTGCTGGTTCCCTGGCAGAAGAGCCCAACCCCACCTGGCTACAGCCTCCCTTCAGGTAGTCGTAGACAGCAATGAGCTCTGCCCTGAGGTGGAGTCACTGTGCCTGGGAGTGTTCAAGACAGGCCTGGACAAGGCACTTAGTGCCATGGTCTGGTTGACTGGATAGGGCTGGGTGCTAGGTTGGACTGGATAATCTTGGAGGTCTCTTCCAAGCTGTCTGATTCTATGACTCTAACTAGCAGCACAGCAGACACACACACATAAACCATACCTACATCTTGTCATTCTGGAATTGCTGCAGCCTTTTATGATGCTCATAAACGATTTTCCTCTCCATTCTGTACCTGGTTTGGTTTACTGTGTTGTTCCACAGTATACTAGGTGTTATGGTGCTTTCATGGCCAAATAGAGGTTACTGTAAAAAGGCTGAGCAAAGAAGAATGCTCCACAGGATCTTTTCAAAGCTACAAACAGAACACATTGTGTGCTCTTATCCCCACCAATGACACACAGATGTCCTTTCCTCTCTGTAAAAAGAAGCCTGCAATAAAGTAGGAATAGAATTACAGAATAGTTTAAGTTGGAAGGGACTTCGAATGCAAGGCTTTAACTGATAATTTGATTTCCTTGATGAAATAATATGAATTCCCAAATATTTTGAGCTGCTTGCTGTTATACTCTTATTAAAAAGTGATTTTTGAAAAGCTAGGACAGCTCTAATTCAAAACTTAGTAAAATCCTAATGCATGCCACATCTACTATCAGGATGACACCAAAATGTCATTAGTAGAGAATTAATGGGAAGTCAGGGAAATTGCTTAATTACATCAACAGTGAGATTGTCACATTACTGTTAAGTTTTGGTTGCATAGTAAAAATAAAAAGATCTTGCAGATGCCTGCATTGTAATGGGAAAATTGTACTTTTTGTAGAAGTAAACACCAACAAGAAGGCAGGCACAGACAGAAGCAGTTGGGCTATTCCTACCATGTCACTGCTCTTCAGCCTGGAGAAGAGAAGGCTCCGAGGAGATCTTGGAGTGGCCTTCCAGGATTTGAAGTGGGCTACAGGAGGGCTAGGGAGGGACTATTGACAAGGTCTTGTAATGACAGAATGAGGAGGAATGGGTTTAAACTGGCAGAGGGGAGATTTAGGCTAGATGTTAGGAAGAAGTTCTTTACTGTGAGAGTGGTGAGACACTGGCACAGGTTGCCCAGGGAGGTTGTGGATGACAGAATCACCCAATGTGATCTTTGATCTTTGATCACATTGGGTGATTCTGTGCTCCACAACCTCCCTGGAGGTGTTCATGGCCAGGTTGGATGAGACCTTGAGCAACCTGTTCTAGTGGCTGATGTGCCTGCCTATGGTGGGAGGCTGGAACTGGATGAGATTTGAGGTCCCTTCCAACCTAAACCATTCTATGCTTTAACAAGTGATTGCATTGGAATGGGCTGCCCAGGGAGGTGAAGGAGTCACCATCCCTGGAGGTGTTCAAGAAAAGCCTGGATGAGGCACTTAGTGCCATGGTCTGGTTGACTGGATAAGGCTGGGTGCTAGGTTGGACTGGCTGATCTTGGAGGTCTCTTCCAACCTGGTTGAGTCTATTCTATTCTAAGTGCAACCCCTCACTTTGAAAGTGCAGACAGATAATATTTAAATTGTGAGGAACAAAGTCACTTTCAGCACAGGATGCCAAAGAATATCAGGGATTCTAGTGCAGAGAGACAACATTAAGACCATCTGACAAGTTGGTGCAGAGCAAAACACATGTAGTTTTGCTACATGATGCAGCTCCCTTGGATCAGCTGTATCTGCATGGCTCTGATCCTGGCTTGACTTCTATCCAGGCAATGTTCTGTGGCTAAGACAAGCACATTTTTGACCTGATATTTCAACACAAACAAGATACAGCATAAGAGGTTTTCAAGGCCAGGTTGGATGAGGCCTTGAGTGACCTGGTCCAGTGGGAGATGTTCCTGCCTATGGCAGGTGGTTGGAACTGGATGAGCTCTGAGGTCCCTTCCAACCTAAAGCATTCTATGAGTCTATATTACTTGTACATACATTTACCACATCTCAATAACGGCCTGGACCTCTCAGCCCACAAAAATGCATGGTAAGGAACAGAGTAAACTGTCAGTCAGCTACAGCAAACAAGTCTGAGCAGGACACTTGTGTTCCCTTTATCTGAAGATGCTAACTCACTGCTTGTGTCACTCTGTACAGTGCTGGGAATCACAGTAGGAAAACAGCATCTGTACATCTCCATGGCCATCTGTGATCCTATCTGCAGTGGAAACTCAAGCATAGGGTGAAAAGTAAGCTCAAGGCTGAGGCACTGAGCTCACAAAAACCCTTATGATGGCACAAGCTTCAGAGAACTCACCGCTTTGTATTGTCTCCAAGTGCTCCATGCAGGCTTTTCTTCAACACCTCCAGGCCTCTCCTCCACCTCCCTGGGCAGCCCATTCCAATGCCAATGACTCTCTCTGCCAACAACTTCCTCCTAACATCCAGCCTAGACCTTCCCTGGCACAACTTGAGGCTGTGTCCCCTTGTTCTGGTGCTTGGTGCCTGGCAGCAGAGCCCAACCCCACCTGGCTAAAACTTCCCTTCAGGCAACTGCAGGCAGCAATGAGCTCTGCCCTGAGCTTCCTCTTCTGCAAGCTGCACACCCCCAGCTCCCTCAGCCTCTCCTCACAGGGCTGTGCTCCAGGTCCCTCACCAGCTTCCTCAACCTTGAGTGAGAATAGGAAAGCTATCAAAGCATTCTTGCTTCAGGCTGGGTGAAGCCTTGAACACCTGAGTCAAGTTGAGAGATGTCCCAGCCCATGGTAGGGAGGCTGGAGTAGATCATCTCTACAACCCCTTCCAACCTAAGCCATTCTCTGATTCCATGACTATCCTGTACCCTATTTCCAGATCTGCAGTTTCAAATTAAAGCCATTATGTAGAGCCACTGAGACACCGAAGTGGCAGACATGAGGCATATTTAGAAAGCACTCATGCAAAATCATGGAGCAGAAAAGTAGTGTCACAATGTCACTGAATAACCACAAGACTCAAGTTTCCTCCAGCATTCCTCACTGCCAAACCAGTGAAACAAAAAAAGGGTAAGAAATTAGGACTCCCCTAAAGATTTTTCTTCCCCTTTAAACAGTGGCATAACAGCTTTTTTTCCTCTCTTCACCTTTTCATCTCACTGCTAGATTTCATGAATTGCACCATTTTATCATCATTTCTTAAGGAATTTGGCCAAGTACAGGGTGTGCTCTGTGATCTATGAGGCCTGGTATCAAATAGAACTTGATTTAATAAATGGCTTTCAGCAGAGCCCAGAATCTCAAATTGCAATCCTTCAGAGCTCTGTTTTTCCAGCTCATCTTATCAGCAAAGAGGGCACCAAGGCTGGGGAGGGGCCTGGAGCACAGCCCTGTGAGGAGAGGCTGAGGGAGCTGGGGGTGTGCAGCCTGCAGAAGAGGAGGCTCAGGGCAGAGCTCATTGCTGTCTGCAGCTGCCTGCAGGGAGGCTGTAGCCAGGTGGGGGTTGGGCTCTGCTACCAGGCAAGCAGCAACAGAACAAGGGAACACAGTTTCAAGTTGTGCTAGGCTGGATGTTGTTAGGAAGTTGTTGGCAGAGAGAGTGATTGGCATTGGAATGGGCTGCCCAGGGAGGTGGTGGAGCCACTGTGCCTGGAGGTGTTTAAAAAGAGGCTGGATGAGGCACTTAGTGCCATGAGTTAATTAGAAGGGTTAGGTGATAGGTTGAACTCAACGATCCTCAAAATCTCTTCCAACCTGGCTAACTCTGAGATTCTCAGGTTTTATTATGCTTCCAAATCACAGTCCCAGGTTCCTACTCTTTAGGTGGAGTCGAATGCAAAATTATGTTCACATCAAAGGAAAACCTGCTACTCATGAAGGAAAGGGGCAAACAAGGGAAGGGGCAAACAAGGGAAGGGGCAAACAAGGGAAGGGGCAAACAAGGGAAGGGGCAAACAAGGGAAGGGGCAAACAAGGGAAGGGGCAAACAAGGGAAGGGGCAAACAAGGGAAGGGGCAAACAAGGGAAGGGGCAAACAAGGAAGAAAAAAAAAAAGGGGAAAAAAGAAAAAAAATGAAACACACCCCCCCCCCCAAAAAAAAAAAAAGGAAAGAAAACATAAGATAATATACTGAGTCTGTTTTTAAGGCAGCTGAAAAACCTGCCATAAAACGTGGACAAGCAGGATGGAAAACAGAGGAAGAGCCCACTCCTGCCACATGCAGATTGCTACAGGACAGAAAGGAAATGCATTCAGAAGTGTGAAAGGCACCATCCTGTGCACAGTCATTCTGTGAAGGTTTAAGCAGAGAAAGCAGGCAAGGCAGCAAGAAGCAGAGTTCAAACATAGCTTCCAAAACTCAGCAGGAATTCCTCTGCTTAAGTAGATGCTAAAATGACTGCAACATAACTCCTATAACCAGCTGGATAGACACATGGATTTTATCAGAAGGTTTCTTTGTTTTGTGTGTGGGGGTCTAGTTTGGAGTGCTTGGTTGGAGGTTTTTAGTTGGTTGGTTGTTATTTTGTTGTTAGTTTTTTTTTTGCTTGTTTGGAGTTTGTTGAACATTGATCATATTTTTTTAAGATACATTTTCTTTCTGTAGGAATCTTTTGCTTCCTGACTTTCAGTTGTGAGTTTTCACTCTCCTTTCAGATTGTCAAGGAAATATCTATCCCAAGAGTCACCTGTGAATAGCTGAAAAGGAAGAGAGAGCAAGCCTTATCTCTACAGACTTTTGTCCATTCTCATGCCTCCTCTCTCACCTAGCTTCCAGCAGCAGAAGTAAAAGGCAGATGGACCAGTTCAAATGACTGGAGAAACAAAGAACACCACAACAAACTGTCTAGCAGGGGACAGAGTTAGAAGTCAACCCCTAGTCAGTCACCTTACAGCTGGATGCACTTCTGCTCTTCTTTCAAGAAGTGGGCAATTCATCTAACAGCTATTCTCATGGTCAATAACCATTGGGCAGAACGTTGGAGAAGAGAGAAGATCTTTTTTTCACCACAAGGAACTGGGTCACAGAAAACTCATGCAAAGAAGGTTGGCATCAAAGCACAGCATGCAACATGGCATCTACACACTCAACTATGCTGCTTTCAAGCTACAATGGGTCCTTTGGAGAAGTCATTTATTTGAACTCTGTGTGAGGTAGGATGATTTGGCCCTAGCTCCATTGGCATTGCAATAAAACCTCCAGAAAAAGCACTTTACAGTGCAATTCACTAGAAAAAAAGAGAGTCTTCATTCTGGCCTAGGCTGAGAAAAACCAATGAGAACCTACCATGATATAGAGCACTACACATTAAGGACACTTTGAGGCACTTCTGTTTAAACTAAGAGCAAAGGGCAGAATTTCAAGGGTGACAGTAAGTTGCCAAACACACCTTGCTTCTTATGGGCCTGCTGAAAGACACAGTTAAGCTCCTGCATGTGTTAAACCCATAACATGCAATGATGAAATCATGCATTCAGAACCATTTGCTCCTACATTTTCACTTGAATCCACCTTCTAACATCATCTTCACTAAAAAGACACCAGAGGAAACCAAGCATTTCTCTGGCTCCATCTTCCTGAAGTTGTGTTCTGCATCTTTCTCAGAGGGCAGATGACTCTGAATTTAAGGCAGTGTAAAAATATTTCCTATTTTACATCAGTTGCTGTTAAAGCAAGAGGAAGGCTTAAAATGAGGCTCTTTTCTTTTGCAGCAAATCAGAGATTCATAGGAGTAGGAGGGACCTCTGAGAACTGTCTAGTCCAGCTCACCTTCTGACTCAGATTGACCTAAAACAGGTTGCATGAGAATGTGTCCGAGTGGGTTGTCAAAGTCTCCAGAGATGGAGATTCCACAACCTCTCTGGGCAGCCTCTTCCAGTGCACTGTCACCCTCAGAATTCCTCATCATCTTTAGGTGGAACTTCTTACAGTCAAGTTTGTGCCCATCACCCTCTTGTTCTGTCACTGGGAACCTCTGGAGAAAAGATTGACCCTATGCTCCTGACACCTACTCTTTAACTATGTACAAGATTGATAAATTCCCCTTTCAGTCTCATTCTTTCTTGGCTAAAGAGTCTCAGATCTCTCAGCCTCTCCTCGTAAGAGAGATGCTCCAGTCCCCTAATCATCCTCATGGTCCTCCATTGGACTCTCCCATGAACAGGGGAGCCCAGAACCAGACATAATACTCCAGTAAGAGAAAAGGGGAAGGAAGTAGCCAACCAAGGTACCCACTGGCTTGTCACAGAATCATAGATTCAACCAGGTTGGAAGAGACTTCCAAGATGATCCAGTCCAACCTAGCACCCAGCCCTATCCAATCATCTAGACCATGGCACTAAGTACCTCATCCAGTCTTTATTTGAACACCTCCAGGGACAGTGACTCCACCACCTCCCTGGGCAAAAACATTGAAATATGAAAATGGTTGTACTGGGAAAACTAAGAAAAGGGGGGAAAGCTCAAAAGAGACCATTTATTATTTCTCTTGAAGATTCTGTTTGAAAACTAATGAGAAAGTCATATTTCTGGCAAATCTGTTCTGCTGTGTCTCTGCTCAGCTTCTAATCTTGTCCTGACTGTATAATGGAATGCTTTGGGGTTTTTTGGTTGGTTGCTTGCTTTTTTAATAAAGCAGCAGTTAAGGAAGGTGAAGACTGAGACTTTTGGAGAGTGAGGTTGAAGTATAAAGTTACTCTAAGCTTAAAATGAAACAGCAGAGTCTTTATCCCTTCTGGAACATCAAATGCATACTAAATTGTCACCAATAGTGATTTTCGCGCTGTGACTCTCCAAATGGCAAGTCTATTCTCAAGATCATGGAATCAACCAGGTTGGAAGAGACCTCCAAGATCATCCAGTCCAACCTAGCACCCAGCCCTAGCCAGTCAACCAGACCATGTCACTAAGTGCCTCATCCAGGCTTTTCTTGAACACCTCCAGGCATGGTGACTCCACCACCTCCCTGGGCAGCCCATTCCAATGCCAATCACTCTCTCTGCCAACAACTTCCTAACAACATCCAGCCTAGACCTGCCCTGGCACAACTTCAGACTCTGTCCCCTTCTTCTGTTGGTGGCTGCCTGGGAGAAGAGACCAACCCACCTGGCTACAGCCTCCTTTTAGGTAGTTGTAGACAGCAATGAGGTCACCCCTCAGCCTCCTCATCTCTAGGCTAACCAACCCCAGCTCTCTCAACCTCTCCTCATAGGGTTTGTGTTCCAGGCCCTTCACCAGCTTTGTTGCCCTTCTCTGGCCTCACTTCATGCAAGTGCTCCCTTCACCAAGTAGTTTGCCAGTCACACCATTGAGGCATCTGGGGCCACAGAAGCATGCAGGTGCCTGCAGGATCTGACCCTGGCACTATGTGCACTCACTGACTCATTGCTGAAGTGGTATGGAAAGCCAATAATGCTGGCTTCAGCAAAGCATGGAAAATCCAACCCAACATGTACACAACCATCACATCAGATCAGCCAAAACCAAGATACCTGAGAAAATGTAAAGGTAGACAGGAAGGTGCCCACTTCAGAATAGTTTTATCAAGTTAAATTCACCTTCCAGCACCTCAACATCTCTCTTGAATTGAGGAGCCCAGAACTGGACACAGCACTCAAGGTGTGGCCTGAGCAGTGCGGAGTACAGGGGCACAAGAACCTCCCTTGTCCTGCTGCCCACACTGCTCCTGATGCAGCCCAGGATGCCATTGGCTCTCTTGCCCACCTGGGCACACTGCTGCCTCATCTTTAGCCTACTATACACCAGTACTCCCAGGTCCCTTTCTTCCTGGCTGCTCTCAGCCACTTTGTCCCCAGCCTGTATTGCTGCTTGGGGTTATTGTGGCCAAAGTGCAGAACCCTGCACTTGGCCTTGTTCAACCTCATCCCATTGGCCTCTGCCCACCCATCCAGCCTGGCCACGCAAATCAAAGCATGCAGCAATATATTAGTATTTAACAATCCCAATGAAGGGATGGGATGTGCTGAAAAGGTTTGTTTACCATTGTTGAAGTACAAAAGAATTATCAGCATGTGATTCACACTGCACAGAGACTTGCTTGGCTGGTGACTTTTACCCACAACAGAATAGGCATGACTGAAAGATTAGCTCACTCAACACATTACTTGAGCATTTCTACAGAGAGTTGTTATTAATCTAGGACAAACCAGGACATTTTAAATCTTCACCCTGGTTACCCTGTGAAATCTATTAAATGACAGCTTAGTTTATGAAGATTTTTTTAATGTAATCCTTCAGCTAATCACTTCTCATTAGCTTGTGAAGGATAATGTGTTCAAGTGCTGATTTAAATGTGGAAGGTTCTGAAAAGGCTCAGAATAGCTCTAAAAATTGGTATATGTCTACAAAATGCAAATTAATTCTTTGCATTCTTCCTTAATTTACTCCTTCCTCATGAAACACCACAGCTTGCAATCCCAAGCACCAATCCAGGCTGGGCAGTGAGTGGTTGGAGAGCAGCCCTGAGGAGAGGGACTTGGGGGTGTTATTGTTCCTTCCCAACTTTGAGCAAACCATAATTTTAGGAGGCTTGGCACAGCCTGACTGCAGAAATACTCTGAGGTAAGTAAATATTTGTTAGCTTAGGTAACCACACAGAATTAACCAGGTTGGATCTTAGACTTCTAGGATCATCGAGTCCAACCTATCACCTAACCTTTCTAATTAGCTAACCCATGGCACTAAGTGCCTCATCCAGCCTCCTTTTAAACACCTCCAGGGATGGTGACTCCATCACCTTCCCTTGGCAACCCATTCCATAGTGGCTTTTATACAACAGGAGACAAAACTGTTCTACTCATTCCATTTCTTTTCCAGTCTATAATCACTCTAAGGGTAATTACAATGTCTTAAAAACAAACCAGCTCAACCCTGCTGTTATGTTATTCTACTTCAAAGCAGCACTTAATTCCACTCCAATAAAAAAAAAGACTGTGATATTTTGTGTGTTAAAATCAGTTTTTCTTAAGAAACAAATGCAAAAATTAAACTCATGTGTAAGAATGTAATAAGCTGAGCTCCACTGGGTAGCTCTTTGAGCTGCTGAGTGGTTTCACTGTAACTTTGAAGCCTATTCAGAGAATGGCCCTTTGCAAAGAAGGTCATACACAGAACACAGGGAGGAACCTTGCCTGTATAACACAAAACTTTGTCATTTAAGTGTGAAATGCCTCCAGTTTTATCCAGATTCAAATTCCTTGTTGAAATCACCTATCCACATTGATCAACTTCCTACAAATATAGGTTTTCTTACCCTTTTTTTCCACCCTATACAAACCACGACATTGTTGGGCTTCGGGTGCTCATGCTGCATTTTAGCCTACAACTAATGCTGGAAGCAGCCAGGGATGAACAATATTTGAGGTCTAATATCTGCTTTAGATGCTGCACACCTACATGTTCCTAGGAGAAGGGCACCACATGGCATCCATCACACCATCAGCCCCAGTTCCAAACAAACCAGTTGGCAGGACTGTGCTATGCATCAGACTCATTAAGGATTTGATCATTATCTCTCCTGTAATAACAACAATGTATCAGCTGTTCCACACATCAGAAGCTCTCTAATTTACTGAAACGTGGGCCAAAGGCACAAAATAAGACTTGAGCAAAGGTGTAAAAATCAAGGCTTAAAAAGAAAAGCAAAGCAGCACACAAAACTGAAAACAGAAGTCCCAGATATTACAGAACTCAGAGGAAAGTGCAATGATCTCCAGTTGTAACCAGTGCTAAACTATGCATTAAAATCCTGGCCCTTTTTGCTTGAACTGATTAAGCTCTTGATAGAAATGCAGGCTGCAGAAGTTAACCTGGTTTTGAACAAGGTGGCACTGCTCATATTTTCCATAGAGCCTTGCAGTGTACCTTCCAAAGCCCTCTGACACATTACTGCTGACACAAGGTAATTCTGCTTAGGAGATTTATGGGGTTGGGTTGGGTTTTTTTCCCCCCTTCTACAGTAGTTCTTGGGTTTGAACATTTATTCTCCTCAGGCACGTACCAGCTGTGTGTCTTCTTGTTCACAAAGCAGCAGGTGGTGATGAATAAACACTGCCTGGAACTTCCTCAGAAGAGTCATAGCTCTGTACCAGTCGTCTGCACAAAAACCTCATTGTAAATAGCATCTAAGCAAGCGACAGATGTTTTAGTGTAACCAGACTATGAGGGTGAGGGTTTGCTCCTCACCAACCACCCCTTCTCCCCCTACCAGTGTGGCTTTATCAGGCTGTTCTAACACAAATACAGCTCCATCAAACATCAATGTCATTGCTCAGCAGTTCCTCTCTCCTCTTTTTCACGCACTCTCCCCATGTGGGTTCTGTCTCAGTCCTTTGCCCCTTCACCAGTAGGGAAATAACTCCCAGGAAGATTAATGCAGAGAACACACTGCCTTCAGAATATTACAACATGTACAGAAAACATGTGTTACTATGTAAAAACAGAAGGTAACCATTAGTCACACACACATATATAAAAGTGTTTCTCTCTAAAAGATCTAATCATAGAATCAACCAGTTTGGAAGAGACCTCCAAGATCATCCAGTCCAACCTATCCCCCAGCCCTATCCAATCAACTAGACAATGGCACTAAGTGCCTCATCCAGTCTTTAATGTTATTACCATGTTGACTTCAGCACTTTGCAGTGGTCAAATATTAATACATGCAAGGAAATCCAACAGAACAAACCACTCCAAGATTTTGCAAGCTTCAATTTGTCCTAGAGTGTAATTTATCACAATGGAGCCTAAAAACATAGGTATCACTGCAGCATGTGCTTAGAAACATGGTTGGGCTCAAACACAGACTACTCAGAGGCAACACACTTCACTTCAGAGCTTTATCTTTCATTTGGATTCTCAAAGCCACAACGTAGAAGGCAATAGTTGCTGATAAAGGAACATAAAAACATCATTTAGGTAAGACTGCTACAGTCTTTAAACATCCTTGCATAGTTGTCTGTCTGGATTAATTCATATCAATGTTCAGGAATCCCCACACAGGTTTCCTAGACAGGTTAATTTCAGTTACCACTTAAAGAACTTCTCCCAGGCAACCACCAATAGAACAAGGGGACACAGTCTCAAGTTGTGCCAGGGGAAGGTCTAGGCTGGATGTTAGGAGGAAGTTGTTGGCAGAGACAGTGATTTGCTTTGGAATGGGCTGCCCAGGGAGATGGTGGAGTCACCATCCCTGGAGATCTTCAAGCAAAGCCTGGCTGAGGCACTTAGTGCCATAGTCTGGTTGACTGGCTAGGGCTGGGTGCTAGGTTGGGCTGGATGACCTTGGAGGTCTCTTCCAACCTGGTTGATTCTATGATTCTATTGGAAAAGCCCTCTAAGCTCATTGAGTCCAACCATCAACCTAAGACCACCATGACCACTAAACCACATCCCAGAGTTTCATGTCCAAATGGTTTTGGACACCTCTGGAGATGGTGACTCTACCACCTTCCTAGGCAGCCTGTTCCAGAGCCTGACCACTCCTAGTAAGTATTTTTCCCCTTGTATCCAACCCAGTGCTTATGCCTAATTGAAACAAACTAGAAAACCTGTATTTTTCTTAACCTAAGATGCCAACAGCTATATTCATTCATGCTGAACCCCTTTTTTCCCCCCCCTAATCAATTCCTTCAATTCTGGCACTTTGCACAAATCAGTTCCATTTCAAAAGGTTCTATAAGGGAAAAGAAAAAATCCCATTAAATGAGCATTAAAATTCATCTCAAAGTCATTATTTTTCAGTTTACTTGATTTACTGTTCTTATGCTATGTCAAGGAGTAGCATAGGTGGGCTCCCACTGTAATTCTCTTAAAGTAATTTGAATGATTTAAATGAGATGTTTTTTCATTTGCTTCCATTCCTTTCTTTCTGAGGGCTCTCCTGAGCAGCTGAGATGATTACCACTCTCTTAGAGAAGCAGTTAAGTCCTTTTCCTGTAGTTACTTTCAGACCTCCCAGTCTTGAGCTCATAACATTTTATCGTGCAGATTTGGCCTCTATTTGCCAAACCTATATCTGCCAGACATCTGCTCCAATTGAGTTCTTCTGGACTAGCTTCCCTCTTCTTCCCAAATGGTCCTTCACCTACTGTGACAATTTTTGCACCACTGACTAGCACACCTTCCTAAATCATCAGTAGATCTATCTTTGTGCTCTAAATGGTGTTCCAAAATGCTTTTCCCCATGCTTTAACTGGGTTTTTTTGAAGTCTTCTTCTCTAAGCTTGTTTTTAGTAGATGAAAGTTACCTCCCACTCACATAAAGGTAGTGGAACCTTTATTCTCCCTTCAAAATCAGATAGATTTTGCCAAATGCTGGTAAGAAAATAAAATATCTTTTATCTCCTGTTTTTCTAATTTCCTTTGGGGTTTGTTTGTTTGTTTGGGGGTTTTGTTGTTTGTTTGCTAAATGCTGAGACTGTGCAATACACAGAATGGCACAGGACAGAAGGAGAATCACAGAATCATAGAATCAACCAGGTTGGAAGAGACCTTGAAGATCATACAGTCCAACCTATCCCCCATCCCTGTCCAATGATGAGATGACTTCTCCACCTACTCATCCTGAGGCTGAACAAACTTCATTTGGAGGAGCTCAAGAGCATGGGCTGAAATAAACCTTCATGGCCACATTCCCTGCATCAGCTGCAAAAGGAAAAGGGAAATCTGCCTCTGCCTTCAAAGTGCTTCCTCTAGGGATGATTATACACTGGATCCTCAAGGATCTAAGTTCTTGAGTCACATAGAAGATAACCCCTAAAAGATGACCTAGTTAGAAGTCCCAGACTGACTACCATACAACATTTCACCCTTAATTCCCAGCATGCATGATCATAACAGGATCCTTGAATACCTTCCTAAAAATGCAAGCCAAAAAACTCTAACTAAAAAAAAACAAACCCCAAAAACCACAAACCCCAAAAGCCAAACAAGCAACCTTAACTTTCTAATACTGAACACCACTGAAAATTAATTCTGTTGAATTAATTCTGTTGAAAATTAAGCTGTTGAGTTTAAGGGGGTATTTCTTTGTTCCAGCCTGCAGCAGGATTTCATGAACCTGCACTGACCAACAGCAGCACTGGGTGTTTAACTTCACAAGATAACAGATTCCAGCAGTGTAAGTCACATCTGTATTCATGAGCCACAGCTATTCTCTGAAAGAAGAGTAGGATGGGTTCATCCCTGACATTCTTGTAACCTTGATTCTCAGTCCACTTCAAGTCATCAGTAGATGGGAGAAGGGATTTTCTTCATTATTCTAGCACCCCTCAAAGCCAACAATAATTTTTCCTGTTCTTAGATACAGGGCCAAAAGCTCAGCACTGCACAGCACGTGAATGGAAAGGTTAGTAGGACTTATGTTTACAGAGGAGGATAGGAAGCAGTTTTGAACCAGGCAGGTTTCTTTTATTAACTTTATCGACATTATGGAGAATTTAATTGGTTATTATTTCTGGCAGACTCACTCATTCACAGGCTAAGTTGCTCCTTGTGGCATGTTACAAACTTGACCATTAGGGTTTTTGTTAGGTTTAGCAAGGCAGTGTGTGTTTTGCACGGTATCACCAAGGTTGGAAGAGACCTCATAGATCATCAAGTCCAACCTGAATGTTCCACATTTGAAGTACTCAAAGTACAGCTTTGATTAGCATTGGATGGGTCTTTATACCTATCACCCTCATGCTGCAAAGAGGAGCACTGGGGAGTGTTTCCCCATGGATTTGCCAGAATGCAGGGAAGGGTGAAAATATTTCTTCTTTAAATTAAGGCAAATAAAACACACAAACCAAGCCAAACCAAAAAACCAAACTGAAACAAAGACCAAACCACAAAAAGACCAACAGCCAAAACACAAATCTGGCCCAGCTCAAAACACAAACCCTGCCAAAAACAAAAGACAAACCCACCCAAATAATCAAGTTTGTCTAATTACATTAACACAAATGCATTTCTATCAGCAAATATATGACTTCTGCAGGGTCACATCAAGGTACTTCTGCCAAGGGAAGTCTAAGCTGGATGTTAGGAGGAAGTTGTTGGCAGAGAGAGTGACTGGCATTGGAATGGGCTGCTCAGGGAGGTTGTGGAATCATCATCCTTGGAGGTGTTGAAGAACAGACTGGATGAGGCACCTGGTGCCATGGTCTGGTTGACTGGCTAGGGCTGGGTGCTAGGTTGGACTGGATGAGCTTGAAGCTCTCTTCCAACCTGGTTGATTTTATGATATCAAAACACAAACCCCACTGAAACAAAAAACCCCAAACAGCAAAATGCACACACAAAAAAACCCCAAGCAAGCAACAACAAATTATCACACACACAACACCACCACAAAACCTAACAAACACAAAACCCTCTAACCACTCTTCCTCATCTCACACCCCCCCCAGATTAAAAACCCATCTTGTCCTCTGCTGCATAGAAACGTTAGTTAGGCAGCATCATCTATGTGGGTGTGAGAAGGTAATAGCAGAAAGGAGATAAAAGTCAATTATGTCCAAAGGAAAATTTCATCTTGAGTTCCAAAGAAGAAAGGAGAAGGCTTCTGCCCCTGAAACACTCTAAAGTACTTCAGACCCAGATTTCTGGTTTAGTGTGTGGTGTGCCTGCCTGTGCTTTGGGGTTGCCTGTAGCTGGAGAAGGAGCCAGCCTGCTCTGTGCAGCCAGGGAATGCTTTTAGAGGCATTTACAATAACTGTAATTTAGGTAGCTTGGACCAGCACAGCACTTGGCCTTACAAGAAACAATTTGAGGAAAATAGGTTTAGTGCTTTTTTGTTACCATCTTATTGCACTTCATGCTGCTAATATCACAGAGTAGCTGGCTTCACACTATCCATGAAAATTTATATCCTAGACCAGAGCAAACTTTCTGAGAGCTTGCATCATGATTTACGTCTACCCTAGGATGCTGTTGGCGCCTTATGAGAGTTGATTGCTCTAATCATACTAAAATTTAGGTTAAAGAAAGTACCTACCTTAAAGCTCACCTGAAAATCTCAACCTTTATTTCTTCTGACAATAAAGTGCCTGAGCACAGAGAAATTTCTTCCTAGTAATGTCTCAGTAACTTTAGTTTCAAGTACATTTTGTACATCTCATGCTCAGGAAAGGCTTCTTCTTAAACATATGATCAAGGCCAGGATCCCAAGTGAGGGGATTTGGGGGGCACAATGCTAAACAACATGTTTCTTAGCCCAAAAGCTACCAAAAAGGAAAAGGCAGCAGAAGGCAGCCCTAAGAAGCTAAGCCTGCTGAAATAAATTACACTTTTGTGCTCAAAACCCTAAGGGAACTTAGAAGAAGGGGAAAGGCTCTACAGAAAATTAATCTTCGATCTCTGCTTTTCGAATGTTTTGATTTACCTCAGGTATAATGTCTGCTACCTGTTCATAAGGTTAAGCACAGAAAATATCAGACTAAGTTTGGCATTACCACTACATCAATTTACTTCATCCTGCATTTGAGTTTCCTTACAGGATTGAAAGGCTCTGCAAGAGCACTGAATCGGTTTCTCTGATACCCAGTGGAAAAGAGCTACTGAGAGCCAGGAACATAATAAATGTAAGACTTATCATTGACTTAGTCCTTACAACTCACCTACACAGCTGAAAAGAAGACAGTAAACCAACACCCATTCTATAGAGGGAATGACTAAAGTATCAACATCTGAAACTGAGCTTTCTGAGATTTCCTTGTCTCTAAATTCCTATACATAGAATCATAGAATCAACCGGGTTGGAAGTGACCCCCAAGATCATCCAGTCCAACCTAGCACCCAGCCCTAGCCAGTCAACCAGACCATGGCACTAAGTGCCTCAGCCAGTCTGTTCTTCAACACCCCCAGGGATGGTGACTCCACCACCTCCCTGGGCAGCCCATTCCAATGCCAATCACTCTCTCTGCCAGGAACTTCCTAACAACATCCAGCCTAGACCTGCCCTAGCACAACTTGAGACTGTGTCCCCTTGTTCTGTTGCTGGTTCCCTGGCAGAAGAGCCCAACCCCACCTGACTACAGCCTCCCTTCAGGTTTTTCCAATGTTTGGGGGAAGTTTGACTTTTTGCAATGTACACAAACATATCAATTCACACATTCCACAGCCTCCAAAGGATTCCACAGGTTCAATGTCAAATCTGTTCTGATCCACCCACAGAGTAATCCAGGTAAGCAAGCTATGGCTCCAAATCTGTGCCTGTCTTCGCACACACTGCTCTCAGATGTGTGTCTCTATTCTCTGTTTTGTACCTACCTACTTGAAGCACTCTTCTGCCACACAGAAACATAACCATCACTCCCAGGGGACCTGAACCTCCACAGAGCATGCAACTTTTATGCAAGTCATACAGCCTGAAGAGTCAGGAGAAGCCAAGTTCTCTGCAAAACTTGTCAAGCCAACCACTTTACTGATGTGTTTGTGTGATACTGTTGTGCATCTGTGCGACAGAAATGTTCAGTAGATCAATGTGCAAAACTTAACAGCTCCATCCCAACACAGGTAAATGTTTCTGTGCTGGTTTGAGGCTCAGAGGAGTATTTGAATGAGAGAAATGAGATCACTGGCTGCAAGAAGTGCACACAGGTATTGAAGGCTTTCAATAAAACTATGTTCATACATTTCTGTCCCTCTGTTCCAGTTAAAAAAGAAGCCTCTAATTGTCTCTTAAATACAGATAGGATTTTCCTTGTAAAACTCTATTTTAATGGGTTCCAATTGGCTTTATTTAACAGTGTATTTCACTATTGATTACTCTCAGAGCTGCTGTGTTGTTGCACAAGACGACATGATAAGCAGCTCCCTCAGCCTCTCCTCACAGGGCTGTGCTCCAGGCCCTTCACCAGCTGCGTTGCCCTTCTCTGGACACCTTCCAGCACCTCAACATCTCTCTTGAATTGAGGGGCCCAGAACTGGACACAGCACTCAAGGTGTGGCCTGAGCAGTGCGGAGTACAGGGGCAGAATAACCTCCCTTGTCCTGCTGGCCACACCGCTCCTGAGCCAGGCCAGGATGCCATTGGCTCTCTTGGCCACCTGGGCACACTGCTGCCTCATCTTCAGCCTACTATCCACCAGTACCCCCAGGTCCCTTTCTTCCTGGCTGCTCTCAGCCACTCTGTCCCCAGCCTGTAGTGCTGCTTGGGGTTATTGTGGCCAAAGTGCAGAACCCTGCACTTGGCCTTGTTGATCTTGAAGAAAACTCCCTGCTGACTAATCCACAACTAAAACAAGGATGAGTTTGCATTGAATGAAATGAGATTCACACAAGACTTTGGAAACTTCCCTTACACATATGTCAAGTTTCCAGGAAAAGGACTGAAGACTTGACATAAAAAGAAGTTGTTTCATTTTTTTCCCTCTCCTGCTCCCAGTGATTATATATAAAGTCAGCTAGACAGAAGAAATTAAAGCCTATGAGGGGGTACAAACTTGAACTGCATGAATCACCCTCAGGATGCTTAGGGATTTTGCACCTCCCAAGTTCTACAGCTGGAGGCATTCACATTAAGCCTGCTGGTGCACAATGGAGACACTCAAGTGATGTGACTAAGCCACTGAATTCATCATTTCATGTCGTGCACATGACTCATCAGATATATAAGTGGCAAACTTGCATAAAGTAGAGATTAACCTCAATTCAAATTACTGGGCAGTATCTTGGTGTGGTTAGAGGCTGTGTGTAGGATCAAGTCCTTTAGACAGCTACTTCAGAGAGTCAGTAGATGTGATTTCTTCAGGCTGCAAATAGCAGACAATTTCCTTCCTGTACATCTCTGAGGAAGCCTTGATTTACATTTCATTTCTTTCAAAGCAGATTTCTCTATAGAACATTGAGATCTATGCATTAAAAAGAGCTATAATTTTTGCCACTTCAGTCATCCTCTTTTACTCATACTTCTGAGAAATATTATTATAGCATACATCAGTACAGCTGGTTGGGAAACAAATTTCCCATCCCTAATATGACAGTAGGAAGTTAAATGTCTTTCCTTTGCTATTCTTGTCCGTGACAAAAACCTTCCACTGAACCAGAGACAAGTTAGAAGTTTCCACTGATGCTTTTTCACCATGCCAATAGTTTGGTTGTGTCTTTTGTTCAAAGCTAATTCAACTTGATTTCATTAAAAATACAACAAAACACAAGGGAAAACATTTAGATATTCAATGATTATAAGAGGTAGAAAATGTCAAACACTGTATGGTAGCCTTCTTACTGCTCCTGCACTGCCTTCAGTAGTTACCATCAGAGCAAACAAGCACTTTGTGATGGCAAACCACTGGGACATTCCCAGTTTTACTCACTCCACCTTCACTACACACAGCAAATTAACAAGAGAATGGTACTTATTTTACAGACAATTTGATAAAGTCCTTTTTTTCAGGAAGGAGGATTTTTTTAGGTTGCCAGGTTTTCTTACACAGGGATATTCATAAAATCATAGAATCAGCCAGATTGGAAGAGACCTCCAAGATCATCCAGTCCAATCTAGCACCCAGCCCTAGCCAATCAACCAAACGGTGGCACTAACTGTCCCAGCCAGGCTTTTGCACAACATCTTCAGTGACAGAGACTCCACCACCTCCCTGGGCAGCCCATTCCAATGCCAATCACTCTCTCTGCCAACAACTTCCTCCTAACAGCCAGCCTAGACCTCCCCTGGTACAGCTTGAGGCTGTGTCCCCTTGTTCTGGTGCTGGTTGCCTGGGAGAAGACACCAACCCCACCTGGCTACAGCCTCCCTGCAGGCAGCTGCAGGCAGCAATGAGCTCTGCCCTGAGCCTCCTCTTCTGCAGGCTGCACACCCCCAGCTCCCTCTGCCTCTCCTCATAGGGTTGTTTTTTTTAACACAAGCTTTCATGTTTAGCTATACAAATAATCATTACAGGGTTTCATTTTTGAGACAAAGTACAGAACAGGGCACCAAATCTATGTATACAAGATAAAAGTAATAGGACATAAAGTTCCTACACTATGCCAGATTCTCAGTGTAATAGCTACATGGAACAAAAATCCCAGCACTGCCAGCTAGCAGTAATGAAAAGTTGATGCAAATAACGAGTCACTGTGAAGAAACATCAGAGGGCATAATCCTGTTGCAACTACTTATAAAAGACTGGAAGACCATATCATTTTTCAAACCAAAACCAACCACAACAGCAAAAGCAAACCACACAAAGAACCAACTCACACTCCATGCTGGAAAGAAGCAGCTTGTTTAGCTGTGTAACAACTTTGGGCACCAGTTTGTACAGAGTTTTCCAGTACATCACTTTATGGTGCTCTGCCTGCCCATCTGTTAAGTGGATACATCATTGAGTTCTTCTTTCCTCCTTCAGCCTTACTGGCTCATAGTTCTTGAAGCATTGGAGAAACTAAGAAGGTGTTTCTGAAGAACTCAAGAGACATTTGACATTGCTGGGGTTGTCACTTCACCTTGTGCTTCAGGCAGCTTTCTGTCATTTGGTGCTGATGACCACATCAGTAACACAGCTCATAAGGTTCACACCTTAAAGATGCACCCTCAAATAGCAGTTCTCACTAATTCCTTTCCACTGCTTGGACTCTCCATTCTTTGCTCCTTATTTTGTTGATAATGGTGTTTCACATCAAACAAAAAAAGGAAGTACTTGACACCAACCCCATATTAGTTTATATTGGCCCAGGAAGATGAATTTTTCCTTGTTGTGCCTTTTCTTTTCACCAATTCTACATGGATTCTTTTCCAAGGAGCTCTAGAACTGTTTCCTGGTGTATTACAAAGATTCAAGTGATAGCATAAGGTACAAGGCTACTTCCCCTGTGTGATATCATAGCTATTCATACCTAGAGAAGAAACACTTACAGCATCCAGGTTGAAATATGGTAGTTTCTCTCAAATACTGTCACTTACAAAAGCCATTCTTATCTACATGCAAAAATTGGCACAGCCAAGTTTGACCTTGTTCTGTGTTCGATTAGGCAGAGACTTCTCTCAATGTCAGTGTGAGCCATTTGCCTAATGCAGGTACAGAATCTTTCTAGACAGAAGCAACAGTTTTAATAACATAACACAGACAGCTGTGATAGGCCATGAGACCTCTTTTAAACTGGTGGTGGCAATAATTCTATCTTCGCCTTATTTACGACAATGATCACATTAAATCACAGCAGTGCTCAAAAGAGGCAGCAATCGACATCCTGGATCAGGTGATGAATATCAGGCCTATAGTCTTTACTATCTTCATCTTGCAGTTACTTCTTTAAATGCACTGGTAAGCAAAAATCAGATAGGCAAGCCCAGTCACATCACCTCCTTACAGCCTAGATAACAGTGCCTGTTCTCCTCAGAGACATTATCTGCAAGGATACCAGGAGTTTACTCAGTCTGTCTGCAGCTAACATGATACTTTGTATTTTGCCAAGTTATCACCTCAATCTATCTATTCTGATGTGTGGAGAACTTGACTTTAGCAATACATTTTCCTAGTAGCACTGGCAGTATTTCAAAAGCATTATCATCAGCCTGTTGCACAGAGGTTAACAACCCAGCTGTGAATTCAGCATCCCCTGACAACTTAAGCCGCCCACCACTGTCACTGCTTATTATATACCAACATCCTGTTGCAATCCTGCCCTTGCTCTGTAACATCTCAAGGAACTTGATTGTGGCATGCATGCTTATGGTGGTATTGCAAGAAATGCCAAACTTACTGTTGAACAACTTCAAAGAGTCCTAATTTTGCCTTCATGGCACGTGAATCCAGATTGTCCATGGACCATTTCCATAATGGAAACGTGCCTGGTACCCTTGGCCATCTGCACACAGCTTGACAAGTGTCTGATTTAGGCAGCCATTTATTCTGAACTGCATTGACTTCAGACCAGCTTGTGTTGGTGACAACTTCTAAACAAGCAACTTTTCAGCAACATCCCACCAGCACGATCTAGCGTGGAACAGTGATGTAGCACAACTCCTTATGGACTCCACTCTCAGCTCTTCACTGACAAATGCATGCAAGTTGGCAAGAGAATCCTTTTTCTTCTTACATTACATAAAGAGGTAACCCTCCTGGGGGTGGTCTGAACCTGACCCCAGGTGTAGTGGTGAGCCCACTCCCACTTCCTGTCTAGGGCCCCAGTAAAAACAGAGGAACTGACTGCTTCTTCCTCTCTTGCCCTCCCTGCCTGTTGGGTAGCACCACCTTTGCTGCTCCTGTTTTACCATGTGTGCATCCCACAGTGGGCAACCCCTTCCTGAATCTACCTCCATCCATTGCCATCAGTCTGGTTGTGTATATATTTTTGTATCTTGTTTCCCTTCCCTATACCTTTTTGTAACTCTTATACCTTAAATACCTTTTACTTTTTGTTCAAGTGTTTCCTTTTAACTTCCAAATGGAAGCAAGACTATTCTTTGGGTGCTTTACCCCTTTTCCTCTCTACATCTATTTCCTTTTAACTTCCAAATGGAAGCAAGACTATTCTTTGGGTGCTTTACCCCTTTTCCTCTCTACATCTATTTCCTTTTAACTTCCAAATGGAAGCAAGACTATTCTTTGGGTGGCTTACCTCTTTTCCTCTCTACATCTATTTTCTTTCTTTCCAAAAAGGGAGGGGGAGGGGCAGGCATCCTATTATTGTATTGGTGCTGTTCACTGTATTTTGAGTCTCTGGGAAGCTTAAACTAGAACAAACACACATTACAATCCCTTCTGTGACACATGTTCAGTGAGTAGTTCTCCTAAACACTTTACTCTTTTTGTAACTAACAACTTTTGGCTTTTTTTCTGTTACATACTTCAGTAACAGCTTCCAAAACTAAACCAGAAGCTTGATGGCTGAGCACACTCCAACTGCTCAAAGAGAAGCACTTTGAAAAGAGCAAGTGAAAAGATTTATTTCTGGGCTGAACAGCTCAAGTTGCTGGTCCATAAATCCAACTAATGATTTGATTTTCATTAGCAATGCACTGCATCAAAGGACAACTAAAGTAAGATATAGCTAGGTTTCTGAATGCAAATTAATACTTAGGGGTAACAGATCCCTCACAGTTTAAAATGTACAAAGTCTGCTGAGCAACTGTCATGGTTACCCAGTGTAGTGCTAGGAACACAGAGAAATTATTAACTGAGATGGAAAACACAGCATCAATCTGAAACACAAAAGATTTTTTTTTCTCCTGCTTCTCAAACAGCCTGAAAAATAAGGTGTTCAGGATCAAGAGTTCTAATAGGAAATTAATTCAATACACCCATCCAAAACATTTATTTCCATGACAAAAATGTAAAGGGTTTTGCTAATGTTTTCTCCTATAAAAAACACAGCTTCAGAGAGCTGTTCTGAAGTATTCCTCAATTTCCAAGTTAACACCACAGACTTTGCACAGTCCTCATTGCAGCTCTTGTGCTATGAAATGAGAGGAAATGTGCCATGCAGTTAATTATTCATGTCATCCTGCCTCACACAGGGAGAGACCCAGAAAATAGAAAGCAGCTTACCCAGACTGCCCGAGAGCCACTGTGGTCACCAAGGGCAGCTATCAGCACCACATAATTAGCATTATCATAGTGGTAGAAAGCAAAATCTCTGCAGAAGTGTTCTGAGGTTACAGTTAGAAGTCTTTTCTTTTGTTCAGCATTGAAGAACAAATAGAACAGCAAGGTAAAGAGATGGCAGTTAATTTTTTTTTTCCCCTAGATAATCGAAAAATCCATTTTAGGCAAAACTTCTTATTCTGACAGTCAAGCCTGGACCATATTTATTGCACAATATATGTAGGTAAGTGCATTAGATCTACTGCTCTGTATTTTCCACAGCCATAAAAGAGATACTCATACCTAACAGGAAAAGCAATAATGATAGTAATAGGATATATTCCTCAAAGCTGTACCCCAGGAAACTCAGGCTGTTAGTTTTGGCAAGCAGCTTAAATGTTAGAAACGTGTCAAATGTTTCCTACTTGTTCAGCCTGACACACCACTGCCCACTTAAGATGCACTGCAAGTTGGCTATGGAAGCATGCTTTTGAAAGCAGCAAAAGAGAGTTCAATTTATCATACAGGATGGCAAACATTACAGTGATGTTGATGCCTCTCTGCCATCCTGCATGTGAGGAGGAAGTTCTTCCCAGAGAGAGTGATTGGCATTGGAATGGGCTGCCCAGGGAGGTGGTGGAGTCACTGTCCCTGGAGGTGTTCAAGAAGAGACTGGATGGGGCACTTAGTGCCACGGTCTAGTTGACTGGATAGGACTGAGTGATAAGTTGGACTGGATGATCTTGGAGGTTTCTTCCAACCTGGTTGATTCTATTCTATTCTATGACTGTTCTGACCAGGCTTGACCAGGCTTACTCCTGATCAACTCCTTCCTTACCTCAGAAAGATATTTCCACAGCTAAGCAGTCGAGTTTATAGAAAGCTGAATACACTTTGAGTGCTTCTGTGCCACACAGCACAAGGCAGGCAGACTCCTTCTGAAGGCTTGGCAGGAGTTTTTTTGACTCCTTTGAGTTCAGACATCAGCAACACATTGAGATGCGCAGAGCATACTCTGAGGCAGGGCTCTCAGCGCCTAACCTAAAAATCATAACACAAGAAGCAATAGAGGGAGGCAGGTTTGGACACACTTTGAACAGATACATTAATCAGGCTGAAAAATCTCAATATTTACTTCATAAAAGTAGAAATATTGCATTGGAAACCTCTCCCATTAAAAGCAAGCTTATTCTTTTCATTAGGATTACACTAGAGCCAAAAAAAAACCACCACCTGACCAATATTGAAGATGCAAGATCTTATCAGAGTATGTTTATAACTATCAGCACAATGATGTGGCTTATCACATGTTTACCAGTCCAGATCCAAGTTGCTTTCTCCAGGCTCTTTTGTTATTCATAATGAGAAATGAAGGTTAATTTTCAATGTCTCATAGCTCTTCCTTCACTCCCCTGATTCTCAAATGCTCTATGCACTGTCACAAGAGCTGAAGAACAGACACATGTTCTATAAACTAATCTTTGTAGAACACAGATACACACCTGTGTGTATTTTACATCTACACATTCATACATTGTGGCCAGTGGGACAAGGGAGGTTACTCTTCCTCTGTACTCAGCACTGCTCAGGCCACAGCTTGAGTGCTGTATCCAGTTCTGGGCTCCTCAACTCAAGAGAGAAGTTGAGGTGCTGGAAGGTGTCCAAAGAAGAGCAACAAAGCTGGTGAGGGGCCTGGAGCACAGCCCTGTGAGGAGAGGCTGAGGGAGCTGAGGGTGTTTAGCCTGGAGGAGAGGAGGCTCAGGGGTGAGTCCATTGCTCTCTACAACTACCTGAAGGGAAGTTGTAGCCAGGTGGGGGTTGGTCTCTTCTCCCAGGCAACCAGCAACAGAACAAGCGGACAACAAGGGGACAGAGTCTGAAGTTGTGCCAGGGGAAGTATAGGCTGGATGTTAGGAGGAAGTTCTTCACAGAGAGAGTGATTGGCATTGGAATGGGCTGCCCAGGGAGGTGGTGGAGTCACCATCCCTGGAGATGTTCAAGGAAATACTGGATGAGGCACTTGGGGCCATGGTCTAGTTGATTGGTTGGGGCTGGGTGCTAGGTTGGACTGGATGATGTTGGAGGTCTCTTCCAACCTGGTTGATTCTATGATTCTATGATCACTTCAAGACCAGTAATATTTAAATGCTGTAAAAGAAATTCTCTGCTCTTCTTCTAACCATACTTCAGTTCTTGGCTGGCTAAATATTTTTCAGCATTACTGGCAGAAAGGGGATGGCTAACACCCCCAAAATCTAACAGCTTAGCCTTCTTACACTTCAAGCAGAGATCAAACCAAGGAGATAAGTCATTAAAAGGAGGTTAGCTCCCACAGCTTACTGGAGAGCAAAGCAGCAAATGCTTTGCTCTCAGTTCCGATCATGATTTCAAAGCCTTTGACTTCAGCAAAGTGATCAACTGCAGCTATAAATTGTAAGCTTACCAGAAGCATCATTCAAGTTTCTGGCACTCTTACACACACAAAAGAAACCCTTTTTGAGGAAAGAGGAGTGCTTATGTTTTGTGCCAGTTTTAGCAACTCCTCAAATAGTGGATGTGTTTGAAATCTCCATGCCATGTGGACTGATGAAGCTCAAAGGTGATGCGTTGGAAAAATGAAACGCCATAGAAGGAAGAGAGCAATGAAGGAGCCATGACACAAGAAAGATTCTTGAGTACAAAGACTTCATAACACCTGCACACGAAACAAAGCAAAGCAGAAACCTCCAGAGTCAAGGTGAACAGTTCCTCAACCAGATAAAGTCTTTCATGAAGATGCACACATTCTTGCGAGTGCCCGGAGACAGTTTCCACCATAACTCTGTGGGATGGCTCCATAAACACTGAGGTACCTCAAAATCCCTGCAGGTTTTCAGTTGTGCATTAGAAAAGACAATCAAGTTCTGCCCTCATCATGAAAAAGCACCTAAAGCAGTTAACAGAACAAAAGTTGCTTGGCTCTGTTTACAAATAAAATGAAACCCAAAAAACTAGAGACTGGATTCACAATCAGGCTAAGTCAAACTACACTGACCAAGGCAAAGCACAGACTGATCTGTCTTATTCAGTTGTTTCCAGTCAAAATGAATTTTAATTCCCTTCACTCCACTGACAGTACTGAAAAAGAGTGTTCCAGTGAGTTCTTGGGGCCAGGGAAGGCTCTCACACATGGGTACCCCGCTCTGGGTACAGCATCCATACTTGATTATAGCTTAAACACTAAAACCATATCGAGGAACGTATACTGGAAACCACAATACCTATGGCTCACATGCTACAGCTACAGAGAGAAACTACAATGCTGAATAAGTCATGACAATCCTGAGTAGCTCTATTGCCCCCAGGGATCAGTGCTGGGCCTGGAGCTGTTCAGTGCCTTTATTGATGATCTGGACCAGGGCATTGAGTCCAGCATCAGTAAGTTTCCAAGATAACACCAAGTTAGGAGCAGGTGTGGATGTATTGGAGGGTAGGAGAGGCCTGCAGAGGGATCTTGACAGGTGGGCAGAGGCCTGGGGGCTGGAACACAGCCCTGTGAGGAGAGGCTGAGGGAGCTGGGGGTGTGCAGCCTGCAGAGGAGGAGGCTCAGGGCAGAGCTCATTGCTGTCTACAGCTACCTGAAGGGAGGCTGTAGCCAGGTGGGGTTGGGCTCTTCTCCCAGGCAAGCAGCAACAGAACGAGAGGACACAGTCTCAAGTTGTGCCAGGGGAAGTACAGGCTGGGTGTTAGGAGGAAGCTGTTGGCAGAGAGAGTGATTGGCATTGGAATGGGCTGCCCAGGGAGGTGGTGGAGTTGCTGTCCCTGGAGATGTTCAAGAAAAGCCTGGATGAGGCACTTAGTGCCATGGTCTAGTTGATTGGCTAGGGCTGGGTGCTGGGTTGAACTGGATGAGCTTGGGGGTCTCTTCCAACCTGGCTGATTCTATTGATGAAAGGGCAGGTTATACTGACCCTCTCCCACTGGCCAGCAGAGCTCCTGAGGTGCATAGACAGCAGAGCTGGTCAGCTGCCAGCTCAGAAGGTAGATGTCCCCACCAGGAACTGCACCACCATGGACATAAGACCGGTGCCACTCCAGCTCCCCTACCTCTCCTCTCAGTTTACCTGTGTTCAGAATTCTGTGACACGTGGCCATAACACCCCAGAAGGCTGAAGCAAGGAGAACCAAGCTCCTGCCTTGTTTGATAACTTGGTACACAACAACCTTCCCTACTGCCCATGCACATCGTTGACTTGGGTGGTCCTGCGCCCCCCTAGCGAGGGAAGCCCTCACTGTTCTTCAGCTCCTTCTGCAGCTGGATGCCCTCTGGCAGAGCCTGCCAAGGTCACTGCTGCCTCCACATACTGTTTTTAGCCAACACTGCATTCCAGCCTCTGATTACAGGGATGGTACTGCAGGCTCTGTTTATCATTTGCAAGCTTCAAGACTTGGTATTTCCCAGGTCTTACCTTCTGGTAACCTGGCAACTATTTGGCCTGTTGGCTACTTCTGATCAGAACATGTATCAACTCTTTCTTCTTACACACAGCAATACTAAGTCACAATCACCTCTATGTGCCTAGGTTAGGATTGAAGAGGGAAATTTCCATGTGTTTCAAATACATCACTTTTTTCCCCCCACCAGCCTTCTAGGACATACTTCAAGTACATCAAACACTCTATCATGTCTAAACCTTCTTATACATAAACTATGCAAAAAAGCAGAGCTATGTGGAACAAAAAGTCCCCAAAGGATAACACCCTGAACAGTCTGCCATCCTTTCAGCTAGTGATTTGAACATGATTAACATCCTTTTTATCATATTTTTGTTTTTGAAATATCACAATCTGTCCATGTACTGATAGGAGAGCTTTTGCATTTAGCTAATTGAGACAGTCTCAAAGGCAGGAACACTTGGAATAGGTGTTCATTAATCGAGCAATGCCTCCTAAGCATACTGGTATTCCTAGTCCTAGCCCACCTGGGATAAGCCCGCTGAGAAAAGATTGTAAATCACAAAGATGCTGGAAGGCAGCACATAACAAGTCTCAGATATCATTATTTTATTGGGTGGACTGAACAACAATGCAACACTTCTCTATTGTGCAGTTCTTAGGCTGTTGTGACAGAGGAAGAGCTTGAGAGGCAGAGCTACAAGCCTCTCAGCCAGCCAGCTGCATGCTGATAGAGCTCCTATGTGAGTAACTTGATGAGTATAAATGATGGTGGAAGAAAGCTCTCTACATGAACTGATGCTCTCCAGGTTGCTTCACATAGTTCAGAACCTATTTTAACAGAATCAATAAGCCTAATTGCAGTTATGAGCTACAGTTCTCTAGTAGATGGGGGGAGATAGAGTCAGAAAGAAATGCCAGCCTCGAGACTTCGACTAAAATTGTGCTGCCTGTATCTAGGGTTATTTCTGAAGATCTCAGCTAGTCATCAGCACTTGATATTTATTAGATTTGTATTTAGAATCTTATGAGTCATAGAATCAACCAGGTTGGAAGAGAGCTCCAACATCATCCAGTCAAACCTAGCACCCAGATGTAGCAAATCAACTAGACCATGGCACTAAGTGACCCAGCCAGTCTTTGATTGAACTCCAGGGATGGCAACTCCACCACCTCCCAGGGCAGCCCATTCCAATGCCAATCACTCTCTCTGCCAACAACTTCCTCCTAACATCCAGCCTAGACCTCCCTCAGGACAACTTGAGACTGTCACCTTGTGCTGTTGCTGGTTGAGTGGGAGAAGAGATCAACCCCACCTGGCTACAACCTCCCTTCAGGTAGCTGTAGACAGCAATGAGGTCTGCCCTGAGTCTCCTCCAGGCTTCACACCCTCAGCCTAAGCTCAAATCAATTCCCAGGAGATATTCCACCTTTAAGTGCATATATAAAAGCAAAATCTACTATCATATATGTTTAAATGCTTGACTTTATCCAGGGAGTTCTTTCCTAGCTGCTCACAGTGAGTCTATCACAACACAACAGCTCCCTTGGAAACTTTCTTTTCTTTTTTTTTTTTCCAACTAAGTCATGTCCTTCCAGATGTAATCTGGCATCACAAATGCTATTTTTAGCCCTGTTTCATCCAGGATGTCAAAATAAATAGAAATGCCATGTTTCAGACCCTTTGAAAGGCAAACACAATCGATTCATACCATATAGCTCGGCCCCAGGTAGTTCAAACTTTAGAGATGAAATCATTATAGCAAGAAAACAAATTGAAGAAAACAAACAAAACAAAACCAATCAAACAAACTCAAGTAAACAAACAAAAAAAAATACTACTTTGTCAATTAATATAATTTAGGGGGAAAAAAGACTCCCCCCTAAGGACTAGCCAGAAACTTTGGATGATTTTGACGCACGGTTTCTGCGAAGTCGCCTTCTGTACTGATTCAACATTATCAGCTCACTACATGCCAGTCAAAGGAGAACTAAGGCCAGTGACTGCTCAAGAAGGGAAGGACCATTTATTAAATTAATTGAAGAAACATAATTGTTCATCAATCAAGGCTTGTTCCTCAACCAGATCCAAAAAGAAGCTGGCATGCAAGTGGCGCTCCAGCACAGTGCAGTACTCAGTAGAACCTTGCCAAACCATTAATCAGTATCTCAATTTTCTTGTTTGGCACCATGGAAGAAAAGGAGCAGCTATCAGCAGCTTTAAAAGACTCTTTTATTGGGTGTGTTGTCCCAAGCTGGGATTTTCCCTTAACATTCCTCCCCTGCCCTTCTGCCTGCTGTCATTAAAATGTAAATTTTAGAGATAAATGGACTTGAAGTGCCTTATTATGGAGGTAGAAAATATCATTACTGAGGACTTCAAATACAGGATTAACTTTTAAGAATGGGCATGTTATTATGCAATAGTGCTTTGAACACCTCTGCAATGTCTTTGCTGTGAAGGGTATTAAGATAGTCTTTATCAAAGCTAAGGAAGTTATGCACTAATATCCTCAATGCCCAAATCAGCAGAACACTCATTACTGCAAACAGATTGGACCTTAACGCAAGTAAGCCTCACCAAAATGCTTTAAAGAAGAAAATGGTAGAAGGATTACTCTATTCATCACTGAATGCAACAACCTCTCCTCTGAAAAAGCTGGGCAACACAAAGAATACCCTTAAGAATCTCTGGGAGGATCACTGCTGCTTCCACAGACAATTTCATACCACAGTAACATGGATTTTGGCCACCACTGAGGATGTATCTTCTTACTTATTACTCAGCCCCCTCAAATGCACACCCAAGTAGCATGTCACATATAGCATTGCAAAATTACAGCCATCTCCCCAGTTCTCCTATTTCAGCTGACATGTATCATGCTTCATTGCTAATGAGTTCAGTGGCACCCATCACCTTCATTAATGAAAGGAGTAAGGCAACAAGTTCTGTGTTTGAATGAAATGGTTTATTCATTACCCCAGCAAAGCTTTGCTGTTCAATTCAGTTATGGTTTCCTTATTTAAAACTTTTGGCAAGTGTTGCACTGTCTGCTTTCTTTCAGCGGCACTAAGGATCAGCTGCTGCCAACTGGAAGCTCTCTCTAAAGGAGAGGATCACATGGGAAGTGGCTGGATGTGCAAGAGCTCTGAGTGATATACAGCGTGACAGCTCCTTGGAACAGGAGCCCACAGCACTCTGGTAGTGCTGGCAGACAGTGGAGCTCAAAGTTTTTCAGACTGCAGAATGAATCAAGTGTTTGACAGACATTAGTATGTGGTAGGGGCAGCAGCTTCCCAATCAATGCTGTGAAAAGAAAATTGGAGCTACGAGCTCAGCTGCCAGAACTCAAAAAACATGTATCAGAAAACAGAGATGGAAGAAATCTTTCTACATGGAAAACAATGTCCCAAAGAACACAACACCAATATCAGAGCTTTTAGACACTTGTGCTGAGAAAACCAAAGTAATAAATACTGTGAGCTTCCAGTTGTTCTTGGGGAAGCAAAGCCTGCACAATGAACTCCTCCATCTCAATGCTCAGAAGGAAACATGAGCATTTGCTAGCTACACAGCAGTTCCATTTAATAAACAGCAACTCAAACAGCATCCACAATCTTCCCAACATTCTCCCTCATGGCACATACATGCATGCAGTTCCTGATTTTTGGGATTTACTTAATCATTCTTCACTCACTGAGACATTGATTTGGGTGTTCCATGCAGAAGAACTGGAAAAATATATATATATATATATATATATATATATATATATATAGGGGGGAGGGGAGGAGAGGAACAGTAGAAGCACAAAAGGAAGAAAATCAAGTTGAAAAAAGGCAAACCAAAAAACCCAAAATGACAACATAATGAAAGGAAAAAAAAAAAAAAAAGAGGAAAAATATTAACAATTTAAGTGCCACTGATCATGAAGACAAGAACCAGCTGTTTACTAATCCTTCTTGTCTGATGTAGCCTCCCCTATCTATTTAGCAATCATTAAACAGTGCCAGTGTGAAGAGAGGTAGCCATCAGGAAAGTCTCACTTAAAATGGCAAGGTCAAATCTGTTCCTCTAATTCCAAAAGAGGAAAGCTATTATTCTGGGATTCATCTTAGCTCAGTGGAGACATCTATCCTATAAACACTTGAAGGTGACTCTAACCCTCTCTGTAATAAATACAGTCAGTGAAAATAAGCATCTGCAGAGGATAACTCTTTTTTCTTTTGCGCACTGACTCAGGACAAGCTGTTTCATTTTCTAGAGTGTCCCTAACCCTGCATCACTTGTAATCAGCTCTAGGTGGCTGGTGCAAACACAGCTCTTCACATCACTGAGGTCAAAAGTTTAAGCTCTGGCTTCTTCTAAAACAGCAATTCAGCAGCAGCAAGACAGAGTACCAAGTTCCTATCATATTCCCATCAGGCTCAGCTTTCCGGCACAGGGTGGGATTTCATTCACTGAAAAGCAGTGCTTGGATGAGCTAACAACATAATAAGAACCAGCATTGTTCAGAATGTTAAACCACAGGTTGAAGCTGCTCCTGTTGTTAAAAATGAGAATTTTGACAACTAGGTACACACACATAAAAATATTTACACCTTGTCATCTTAACAGGGATGAAACCTTGTTCCATTTGCTGGTGGTGTGGATGCAGGGACCCACGATGCATGCCACGTAAGGCTATATAGTGATACAGTCTCAAGTGCTTAACAATGCTATGAGGCTGCTTTGTCTGGCTTCAGTATCAGAAAACACACAAAGATCTGCCCAGAATTAAGACATTTAATATTAATTAATAATATTAATAAATATTATTAAAGATCTGACCATAATTAAGACATTTTATATTAATTTAAAAATTAATTGATATTCTGTTAATAATATTAACATATTAATAGAATGCTAATTAATATTATGTGAGGAAAGGTTTTGTTGGTCTGTCTCAAATGACTATGTGGGCTAAAAGTATCTTTCCCTTGTCTGTCCACATTCAGTAAAGTCACTGCTTAGTGCATTTGCTTAAGAGAGGATGACAGTTGAAGAGGGATAGGGATCTGCTCAGGAGAGTGCAGCAGAGGGCTATGAGGGGACTGGAGCATTGCCTGATGAGGAGAGGCTGAGGGACCTGGGGCTGTATAGCCTGGAGAAGAGAAGACTGAGAAGTGATTTAATAAATGTTTGTAGATATCTGAGGGCTGGAGTCAGGAGGTGGGGGACAGGCTCTGCTCACTGCTCCCTGGGATAGAACAAGGAGCAAAGGATGGAAGCTGCAGCACAGGAGGTTCCAGCTCAACACAGAGGGGAATTTCTTGACTGTAAAGGTCATAGAGCACTGGAACAGGTTCCCCAGAGGGGTTGTGGAGTCTCCTTCTCTAGAGCCTTCAAAGGCCCATTTGGATGTGTTCCTATGTGACCTGAGCTAGGTCTGGCAGGGGAATTGGACTTGATCTCTTTGGGTCCCTTCCAAGCCCTAATATCCTGCAAGCAGCACATTCTGTCATCAAATCCAGAGCTCCAGTCACTATTAGCTTCTATTTTCTGCAAGACAGACTTGCACTGTCTGTTTGATATTCTCCCATCAAAGCTAAGCCAAGCACCAAAGTTAGGCAGATGGGTAGATGATATCCATGCTTGTCCTTCACCATGCTCACCCCAGACTGTTCTGGCACGTCTCCCAACTTTTGTGCAATCTTCTCTCTTCAAAAAGCCTTCCCTTGTACTCTCTTTCTCAGTTTTCTGTTTTGCCATGTTTTTCCCAATGCATTCACTTCTCTGTTGCTGCCCCTGAAACTATCCTCTCCTCAGTCTTTGGGACAGTGCTTGGCTTATCCTGTCTTCCAGTCACTAACACTTAGTGATTCAGGGAAGGAAAATAGGGACTGAAAACTAGGGAAGATGAAAGTGTTCCTTCCTGCTACTCTACTCAAGGAGACAGGGAAGCTTCTCTCCATGACCAGCGTGCTGCTGCCTCTAGGAGAGAGAAGAACAAATAGAAGTAATCAAGAGAAGGAAAAAGGCTTCTTTAGCTGTGCTAAGCACAGCTCTGAGGTACTTAGAAGCTTTAGCTGTGCAATTTAGTTAGCTCTAAGGTTCAGACTCTCTAATTTTTAGACTACTTATTTTGGCACAACTCCTTTTTTATTCACTGCTCCTCTTTGCTCTGGGGGGAATTTATGACTGGTTCTGGCATCTCACTTCGCTTCTCCTTTGCAAGCAGCGAGACAGAACTCATTTCATTTCTTAGCACTCTACTTTCTTTTGTCAATAAATTACTACTGTTATTGAACAGAGGCCTGGCTGTTTCCTTCACTGACCTTTTGTTGCTTATAAATTTCTTATTATTTACCATAACCTTTTCTGCAGGCTTCCCTTTCATCTTTCACCTTTGCTTTCTGTATTTTATTCTCCCTTTGAGTCTTCTGAGTCTGCAATATTTTCAAGTCCTCTTTAGTTGCACCTTTATGCCACCATTTTATTCTTTTGAGGGGCTTTTTGATACGTGTCCATATATAATTTATTACCTGCTCTGCTCAGCTCCAAACTTCAAAGAGTAGTAACACCCCAACCAAGAGTAAAGGCCAAGCAAATGTTTTAATCATAACTGAAATTTGTTTCTGGTCAAGAGTGTTTTTACTCTCAGCGATTCTGCTCTATCTCCCAACACAGCACAAATTCCAGGGTGTCATAAACTGGTCAGAAAGAAGTTTTGTACGGAAGGTGAAATTCTAGGAGTGAGAATTGAGTCTACTATTCAAAATACAGATGCAGAACTAATGCAAAAGCAGTGCAAGTGAGAGCAGAGCTGATCTTCTTCATAAATGTCAGTTCTGGTGTTGACAGCTAAGCCAACCACTTTTCTTGATAGCTGTTGGGATTGCTTTTAAGTTGGTAGCCACCTACAAGAGAAGGGAAGCACAAATCTAGCATAGGCTGAGTTTAACCTGCCTTGAACCCCTCATTGTTGCTGGGAGCTGCATACCTGTCAGAATCATAGAATCAGCCAGGTTGGAAGAGAGCTCCAAGCTCAGCCAGTCCAACCTAGCAACCAGCCCTAGCCAGTCAACCAGACCATGGCACTAAGTGCCTCATCCACTTTTTTCTTGAACACCTCCAGGGATGGTGACTCCACCACCTCCCTGGGCAGCCCATTCCAATGCCAATCACTCTCTCTGCCAACAACTTCCTCCTAACATCCAGCCTAGACCTCCCCTGGCACAACTTGAGACTGTGTCCCCTTGTTCTGTTGCTGGTTGCCTGGCATAAGAGACCAACCTCACCTGGCTACAACCTCCCTTCAGGTAGCTGAAGGCCCAACAAGATCCATAAAGCTATCCAGCCACACAAAATAGCCTCCAAAACCAAGCAACAGTGTACATATTATCAAATCAGATTTGCCACTGCCATTACAGTTCAGAAGATTCTATTTTCAGCTTTTTCGTTTAACATCTCACAAATAAACAGTTACCTTTCCTTTGCCACAAGGGTTGTGATGTTTGACTCAGACATGAGGAAAAACAGGGCAAAAAGAAGCCTGCTGCCACAGCAATACTTGTCCTCAGCTGTATAGATCTACAACAACAATCAGTCACCTCCCTTTAGAGCATAAAGCTTTACTCTCATTCGGCGGTAAACTTTTAGGTTTCGTGTTATTTGGATGCATTTCTGCCATGAAAATACAACTCTGCAAAATTATTGTCTTTTATAGCTGCTCCTTCATTCCATACCAGTGTATCTTTATATCCTCTTTAATCTCTTACACAATACCATTCAGAGATAAATCTGCTCTTATAGTCCCATTTAGTGACGCATTCTTCTCTCAGCACTGCTTCCACTGTTGGGGATTTTGATTGTTTTTCTAATTCAAGCCCTGTTCTATTCAGGACTTGTGCTGCATACATAGCACTGAATGGATTCTGATCATCCAAATTTTCCAGTATCAACTGTCAAAAGCCAGAAAGACTTGAAAAAAAAGAACCTCAACTTGCAACTGCAACCCAGCAGAACTGAGAGCCTGCAAAGATATGAAGGATCACATTTCACACTTCCCCTTCTTCTTAAAGGAGTTATCACCACCACCACCTTCATCTGTTTTAAGAGAAACCAAACCAATGCCACACAAAAAACCCAAACCAATTCCATACACAGATGCTGCAGCTTGTGAGCAGTGACCAGTGCCAAAGCTTGCATAGTTGTGGTCATAAAGAGAAGTGCACTGATTAGCCAGAACCCAGAGCTCTTGGCCAAGCCAACAGGAGCCTGCAGCAAGAGCAGTGTGGGCAGCAGGGCAAGGGAGGGGATTCTGCCCCTTGGCTCTGCTCTCCTCAGAGCCCACCTGGAGTGCTCTGAGCAGGTCTGGAGCCCCCAGCACAAGAAGGACATGGCAGTGTTGGAGCCAGTCCAGAGGAGGCCACCAAGGTGCTGAGAGGGCTGTAGCAGCTCTGCTCTGAGGACAGGCTGAGAGAGTTGGGAGAGCCTGGAGAAGAGAAGGCTTTAAAAAGAGCTTGTAGTAGTCTTTCAGTATCTGAAAGGGACCTAGAGGAAGGCTGTGTAGGGACTACTGACAAGGTCTTGTAACGACAGAATGAGGAGGAATGGGTTAAAACTGGCAGAGGTGAGATTGAAACTGGATGTTAGGAAGGGTTGTTTGCAGAGAGGGTGGTGAGACACTGGAATAGTTAGCCCAGGGAGGCTGTGGCTGCTCTGTCCCTGGAGGTGTTCAAGGCCAGGTCGGATGAGGTCTTGAGCAACCTGTTCTAGTGGGAGGTGTCCCTGCCTATGGCAGGGGTTGTAACTGGATGATCTTTCAGGTCCCTTAACTATTCTATGATTAAGCCCTTCCAACTTTCAGGTGCCTTCCAACTTCAGGTCCCTATGATTGAGCCATAGGAGTGAGAACATCAGCTTTATGCTTGTTGAGAAGGTCAGAGTGCTTTGTGTTTTCACAGACAATATACAAGACTCCAAGGACCAGACAACCAGATAGCAGCAATCACATTAAGTGCCACCTTTTACATTGCTTTACCTTTATACAAGGCACCTGAATAACGGCTACCCACTACACAAAGCAGCTTCTAGGACAGATAGAAAAGCTTTCTACCAGGCCCTCCACCTTTTGATCTGCTGCACACGTTCTTTGAGCTCAGTACTGTGTGACGCAGCAGCTGACCTGAATACAGTCTCAGGTAACTAACACTGGCAGGAGCAACCACTTTTACAACTCATACAATCATACACAAAACCCTCCCTAGAGATCCTAAGAATCAGTGCTGGTCTTTCCTATGACCTTGCCTACACAGAGTCATTAATGGCTGCAGTAACACCAACAGCATTTCAGAGACACTGCATCAGGCTGTAAATTAGCATTGCTCTGTGTATTAGCATAATGGCAGCAGGAGCAATTTTAAGTCAAAATAGAACAGCTACCTCTCTGCTCCCTAAAAGATAAACCTGTGTTTCCTTTCCTTTGTCTCTCTCACAGCCGCCCTGACCAGAACTGGCTCTTCCAGCAAGGTATGATCAGTTACTACACAGACAGTGCCCATTTCAACAACTGCAAACAACCATTGATGTGGGAATTTTGAATGTCTTCCTTCTTAGAATTCAGTAACTGCTTTGGGATAACATCTCCTGTTTACAGACATTAACTACTCGTTGCAAATAGGACGACTTAGGATATGCATAATGTAACAAAATGCATAGCTCTAAATATTTGCTGTGCTTACCAGACATCATTTCTGCAGGAAATATAAAGCTAGGATGAAGACAGATGGTGAAAAAGGACCTAATCAAGGATAAAAGCTCCTGGGATTTTTGGTTTCTTTTTCTTTTCCAAACACATTGCACTATACTGCTGGGATGAAGGTTGGACTGGATAGTCCTGGTGGTCCCTTCCCACCATAGCGATTCAATGCTTTTAGTGCCATGGTGTAGATGACTGGATAGGGCTGGGTGCTAGGTTAGACTGCATGATCTTGCAGGTCTCTTCCAATCTGGTTGATTCTATGATGTTGTGCTGGGGGATTTGGTTTAGTCAAGGACTTGCCAGTGTGAAACTAATGATTAGACTTGATCTTGAAGGTCTTTTCCAACCTAAGAAATTCTGTGATTTCTTACTGGACTCTTCTCATTAGCTTGAAGATCTTAAGCTAAAGAAAAGAACTGTTAGCAGGAAGGACCTGGAATTTGAACACCAAGAAAATAACAGCAAATGTAGGTTTCTTCATTGAAGCCTGCAGGGCAACTACAGATGAGATTTTACTTGCCTACTAAAGGCGCATATCCTGATTCATATTGAATCAGGGCTTGATGGTAGCTAAAGCTTAGCACTAAGAGTAAGGAGATGCATGCTCCTGATTCTCTGCATCTTTGGCTTCACTGAAACTTCTGAAATGCCACTGAATTTGTGAGGCTCAATGTTGCACATGAACTGAGCTATGTTACTTTTTACTTCCTGTGTTTGATGAGAACTCTATTTTGAGCATGTCTAATAAAGTATCACACATATGCTGTACATTCAAACCACATCTGCATCTAACATTATGCAATTAATCCTTGGATATTCAGCACTCTCATTATTATCTTGCTAATTTTACCCATATCTGGAGTATATTAATCAGATACACGAGATCAAAATGAACTGTTTCAATAAGGGGCACCAGTGAGAACTGCAGTAAGCTGTTTGCCCTAAATGTACAAAGCAGCAGCACAATTGACTCACAAACATCAAAATGAAATGCAATTAGAAAATTAATCCAAGATTAACCAGAGGAAGTCCTTAAGTGATGCTCATTTCCAACTTGCCTTTAAATAATACCTTCTGTTGGCTGCTTAGCCTTATTTCTAATTCCCCAACTCAATCTCCTATCTCTCAGGAGGGCTCTGCAACATAAAAAATGAATTGTGTTCTTCCAGCCAAAAGAACCCTAGTCCTCCTCCCCCCAACCCCCCCATTATTTCCTGTTACACAGCATGTACTAACCCAAACAACCCCTTCCCTGTTGCTATCCTCTCCTGGCATTTCATTAAGTTCTATCCAATTGGAAAACCTTCAATATGGTTACACAGGAAGCGTGCGAGGGAGTCCAGGAGCCCTTCACAAGAGCTCAGAATAAACCTGCTGAATAAAAAAAAGAGACCAAAAAAATCTAAGCAGCTCTCCTTGTGCACAGTAAAAGCCTTGCTACAAAAGGGAATGCAACTGTGCTAGGGGCATCTTGGTTCATATACCTCCCCCTTAATTACAGCTTCTCAGAGGCGCCTGCTACTTGCTCCCCACCCATTTTTCTGCCTCTATCACAGGGCTCTGGATAGCTTTGCCAGCCCCAAAATCCCCTCACACCGTGAAGGTGAAGTTGAGGGTCACAGCTGAAATACAGCTCGCTATCTCTAGGTCTGTGTGAGTTTGACAGCATGCTGGCCAGCTATGCTAAATAAAAGATTCCCTCATCTGAAGGGTTTTACTGCAGCCCCCCCTTGCCATCTCTCATTTTAACCTCATTCACTCAAAAGTCAAACGTTAGAATGAAACAAACTCCTGAGGGCCTGTCACAGCTGTAGTTTTGTGCTGGGGCTAGGGTGGGGGTTTTTTGGTTTGTTTTGGGTTTAAGTCTAGACTCCACATCAAACTTCCACAGATCTCAGATGATTTGATATCTTTTCCTGGCAAGTTGCTTAATGCAAAAAACTGCCTGGAAAATCATTTGTCAAGCTTGGAAAAAAGGGGAAATGGGAACTAGTTGTGTCACTGACTGGGAGGAAGACCAGGTACTAACCACATCACTTTTTCATGGAATATGGGAAGATATCCCAGAGTCAGAGATCAGAGCTCTCACAATGCAGTCTCTTAGTTGCAGCTCTAATGGCCCGAGGAGAAATGAAGAGCACTGAGTAACAAACAGGTTAAGAAAAGAAAGAGGCAAGTACTAGGGAAGGGCAGAAACCAGAGACACTTCCTCAGTGCAAATGAAGTGACACTGTAATGTGTAAGTACGGTGTGAGAGAGCCCTTTGTTTTCATGGTGAGGTTTGGGGACTACAATAACTCCCATCAATTCCATGGATTTCTGAGTGGCTCCTGCACCATCATTCTTCCTTTACATTATATTTGAAAGGTGAATCAATATCGAAGTAGCCAACTTAATTAGCTCATTAACTATCAAGGAAATCTGCATCGCTGCTCAGCCACAAAAATAATATCCTATGGAGCTGGCAACACACAGAAAATCCAGCAGCCAGGAGCTAAACTTCTTACCAGAAGGTCACAAAGCCTTTTACAACCCAAGCAAGCATACTGCAAGAGTATTTTGGCATGTATTAATGTGTGTTCCCATGTCAGCTAACCTCCCAGAAGCCAAAGAGAGACACAAAAATCACACATCAAGATCTCAAGGAGCAGCTTCCAAAAAGTGCTGAGTAGTGTTACGAAACCAAGAGACAGAACTGTGAGGATACACAGCACTCAGTGTCACCAGCCCAAACCTGGCTTGGAATGCTCTTCATGACAAACTGAGATCTCCAGAGTGGGAAGTCACTATTCATTTGTCTGTTTAACAAGGCTTACAAAAAGGAGAAAAAAGAGAAAACAAACAAACAGTAAAAAAACAACCCCCCAAAAAAAGGCATCTTAAATAAACCTTTAAGATTTGAAACCTGTATATATCCCCTACAAATCCAGGCTGGGCAGCGAGTGGCTGCAGAGCAGCCCTGAGGAGAGGGACTTGGGGGTGCTGCTGGAGGAGATGCTCAACTTGAGCCAGCAGTGTGCACTTGCAGCACAGAGAGCAACCAGAGCCTGGGCTGCAGCAGGAGAAGTGTGGCCAGCAGGGCCAGGGAGGTGCCCAAGGAGGTCTAGGCTGGATGTTAGGGTGAAATTCTTCACAGAGAGAGTGATTGGCATTGGAATGGGCTGCCCAGGGAGGTGGTGGAGGCACCAGCCCTGGAGGTGTTCAAGAAAAGACTGGATGAGGCACTTAGTGCCATGGTCTAAGTTGATTGGCTAGGGCTGGGTTCTAGGTTGGACAGGATGACCTTGGAGGTCTCTTCCAACCTGGTTGATTCTGTGACTGAAAAAAAAACACAAAGTAAAATAGTTTGAGAAAGGGAAATGATTGTCCTCCTCAAGGAAACACAGGCTATGTTACACAAATGTTGCATCAAATCCACCTGATGCTTCATGAAAGTCTGTTTCTGCTGTTTTGTGGCTCCATTCCACCCTGGATGACTTCACTCTGCAGCTGTTCCTTATCTCCTTGGAAAGGCTGCTGTGCAGCTACAGCATTCCCCTCAACAGCTTGACATTTCCAACTCTTCCTTCTTCCCCTGTAAATAATTTTTTTCCCCATGTTGTAGCTAAGTTATAAGACATGAAAAATAAAATGGTAGATTCTTATTCCAATTTAAGAGGAGATATTGAAAAGCTGAACTATCTTAAGACAGACAGCAAAGCCTTTCAGTCAGCTTTGCCCATGGTTTCCCCATTCCCCCCCCAGACACAGCAGGGATTTATATACACAAGTGTGATTTAAATGATCTTGTTAGTGTTTGCAAATGACATTTAAATTGCATCTGTTAACTCAGTTGTCATCTGGGAACAAAAACCATTTCCCTTTGCACAGTAACCAAAGGGAATCCATTTGTATGGAATCAGTGTAATATCCTGACATTGAGAAAATGTCACATTTATCCATCTTGGTGTGGAACTGTGCATGGATACAAATTTAATCCCAAATCTAATGAGGAGGGGGAAACAGTCTGTAAATTACCAAAAGGTACAGACTCCAGCAGATACATGACATGAGTTCTTTGACAGAGGTACAGGAAAATCCTTCCTTCTTGCCTTGATCTGCAGGTTATGGCTACTAAGTAATCTAAGAAATGAGTGATGCCAGTGAATATTAATTCAAATCATAGAGTCAACCAGCTTGGAAGAGACCTGCAAAATCATCCAGTCCAACCTAGCACCCAGCCCTAGACAATCAACCAGACCATGGCACTAAGTGCCTCATCTAGTCTTTTCTTGAACACCTCCAGGCATGGTGACTCCACCACCTCCCTGGGCAGCCCATTCCAATGTCAATCACTCTCTCTGACAACAACTTCCTCCTAACATCCAGCCTAGACAACCAGAGACTGTCCCCCCTTGTTCTGCTGCTGACTGCCTGGAAGAAATCAACTCCACCTGGCTACAGCCTCCTTTCAATAGACCTTGTCAATAGTCTTCCTGTACTTTCAGGTACTGAAATGCTACTACAAGGTCTTCTCAAAGCCTTCTATTCTCCAGGCTGCACAGCCCCAACTCTCTCAGCCTGTCCTCAGAGCAGAGCTGCTGCAGCCCTCTCAGCATCTTGGTGGCCTCCTCTGAACTGGCTCCAACACTTCCATGTCCTTCTTGTGCTGGGGGCTCCAGAACTGCACCCAGGACTGCAGGTGGGGTCTGAGGAGAGCAGAGCCAAGGGGCAGAATCCCCTCCCTTGCCCTGCTGCCCACACTGCTCTTGCTGCAGCCCAGCACAGGGTTGTGTCTGGGCTGCACTCACACTGCAGGCTCATGTGGAGCTTTTCATCGGCCCAGACCCCCAGGGCCTGTTCCTCAGGGCTGCTCTCAGCCATCTGCCACCCAGCCTGGAGTTGTGCTTGGGATTGCACCCACCCAGGTGCAGGACCTTACACTTGGCCCTGTTGAATGTCCTGAGGTTGGCCTGGGCACAGCTCTGCAGCCTGTCCAGGTCCCTCTGGATGGATCTCTGCCCTCTAGCAAGTCTACAAATAGATTTAAATAGATTTAAACTCCGTGTGAGGGGGAGTGCTGTAAGCCTAGGTGCTGCAAAGTAGCTAGAGACAAGCAAAACTCTATCCCAAGAAAACCAAATTTAAAACTGAGAGATTAAAAATAACCAAGCCAAACCCCAAAACTTTCAGTAACTCAGCTGCCCTACTTCTCAGCTTCCAAACCATTTCAAGAGCTGCCAGTGTACTTGCTTTGGGTGTTCTTCCATACATGAATAAATTCTCAAATTGCCAACATGTAGAGAGGGAAGGGAAACAAGCAATGCCTATGCTGATCACATAGAGCTGGACTCCTGCTCCTGAGCTAATTTTAAAGCTTGCTTAACAAATGACTCCAAACCAGTCCCAGCTCTGCAGTATGTGTTTGAAAAGCTGCTCAGCAGCAATGGCAATTCTATAGCACAATGCATCCCTTGATCGATGTATCCACTGAACACAGATCACCTGAGAACAACACTCAGATGTTTCAGAAGAAATTGAACTGCACATGATTTATGCAGTCAGGCTGAGAAACCAGCCCAGGTTAGTCACTAAGCTTCCGATAAGGGAATGCCATTAATAAATATAAGAGCAGCAGAAGAGGGGAAACCTGAGCCTGGAGAAGAGGAGGCTCAGGGGTGACCTCATTGCTCTCTACAATTACCTGAAGGGAGGTTGTAGCCAGGTGGGGTTGGTCTCTTCTCCCAGGCAACCACCAATAGAACAAGGGGACACAATCTCAAGTTGTGCCAGGGGAAGCATGGGCTGTATGTTAGGAGGAAGTTGTTGGCAGAGAGAGTGATTGGCATTGGAATGGGCTGCCCAGGGAGGTGGTGGAGTCACCATGCCTGGAGGTGTTCAAGAGAAGACTGGATGAGGCATTTAGTGCCATGGTCTGGTTGATTGGCTAGGGCTGGGTGCTAGGTTGGACTGGATGAACTTGGAGGTCTCTTCCAACCTGGTTGATTCTAAGTATTTCTGTGGTTCAATCTGGGATGGTTTGGGAGTTACCTACCTCCCCCCCATTACAAAATCACCCCAACTAGACTCAGCTGTCTGGAAGCTAAGAAATGGAGCTATATTCACAGCTTAGCACAATATACAAGCAGCTATCTACAATACATTACAAATATATCCAGCTATAGAGAGCTGGAGAGCAGAAATGATTCCTACCCCTTTCCAGGAGTAAGAATGAGGATACACTGAGTGCAAGTTTAAAGATAAAATCTGTTGACAAGAACATATACACAAAAAGCAATCAGGTGGAATAAGTACAAAAACCTGTTAGGCTCAAACTGGCTTTCCAGAATCTTCCACCCTTTCCACCCACCACGAGATAAGAACATGCACTGTTCCTGGAGAGGAGCAAAGGGAGGGAAAGGCAGGGAAGAGAAGCAAAGGGAATCAGCCAGGCACTGCATCACAAACTGTGATACTGGAATAGAGAATAGAGTCACAATATTACAATATCCTGGAGCAATATTACAATATCCTCCCTCCCTATGGTTTTGGTAAGGGACACCCAAGATCCCTCAAACTACCACACACACATAAGATTTTAGCTTTATCAGAACCAGAGGAACTCCACATCTGATCATCCTCCTTCTTTTTCATTGGGTTCAGTGAGCACTGGCACAGTGCAGGCATTTGTTGGACATTAAATGCACCTTAGCAGATTTGTGCTTTGCCCTCATTCATCCTTGCTATTCATAAAGCAACACTGCAGGAATCACCTGTCTTGTTATTGAATGGTTTAAAACCAAGAGCATGTCTCTTATTTTTTCCCCCCCTCAGCACTTAAGCACAAGTCCTCAAATGAGTTTCAGTACTGTGACAGTTGCTAACTTCATTTTGACCTACATAGAAGGGAAATAAGGGCACAAACAAAGACAGTTTCAAAGAACTAAAGCATTTATATTATTCAACCTCCCAATATATTCCTCATGACTATGCCAAGTAGTGTTCAAAACTAGATAGATGGAAATGTACTTTGACTGTTAAAGCTTGGAATGTGAGGACTTGATCAGAAAGAAAAGCAACAGTTCAGCATCACCAAAGAAGACATTCATAGACCACATTGCCTTGAAGCATGTAGTTGATTTAGCTGGGGCAATTAACAAGGCAGTAATTATAAAACATGCAGTTATTCTATTTCCAGAAAGCCACATCCACAAACTCACTACAAAGCAGTTAAATTGGGGTTCTAATTCGGTAGGGAAAACCTTCCCAAGGATGCTTACAGGCAATTCATTCACTTAGGAGAATCAGGAAATTGGAGAGGCTCAGCCACAGAGTGGCTCTGCCCCACTCACAACTAAAAGGCACCAAGGAGTCATAGGGAATGTCTGTGCTACTCACGGCAGTGGAGGAGGAATTTCAAGGTAGTCCTTGGCTCCTTTGTGGCAATGCTGGAATTGCTCAGTGTCTTCATAACCCTTGAGAAGCAGGAGACGGGGCAGAACGTGCTATCCATGCTGAGAGCAGGGAGGCAGAACATGTCGTCTGAGCAGAGCAGCACACACTGAGGCAGGTGGGTGAGGCAGCAGCACAGCTGCTTCCCATTTAGCACAATTGCTATCACTTGCCCGAGTGCAATGGGCTGCTTTGTGCACACACAATCACCAATCAGAATGGCATCGGTAAAGCCAGGGCTTGATTGCCTTTATTTAGCAAGCACCAACAAGCACCTAAACACCTGTGGGTGCCTGTTTACCACTGTGGGAGGGGACATAATGGCCCAAGCCTTTGTTTTCCTCCTGCCCTTGCATCCCCCATCAGCAAAAGGGTGCTGCAAAGCCAGGACATGTAATATGCCTATTAGCCTTCCACAAGGCTAATAATATATAATATAATAATAATAATAATAATAATAATAATAATAATAATAATAATAATAATAATAATAACAATTTATATATATATATATATATGTATTTATAATTGAAACTCACAAACAAGGAACGCATGGTCTATAACCTGTTCTTTCCCTTCTTGTTCCTCATGAACACAGGGAACACAGTCTCAAGTTGTGCCAGGAGAGGTATAGACTTGATATTAGGAGGAAGTTCTTCACAGAGAGAATGATTTGCCATTGGAATAGGCTGCCCAAGGAGGTGGCAGAGTCCTCATCCCTTAAGGTGTTGAAGAAAATACTGGATGAGGCACTTAGTGCCACAGTCTAGTTGATTGGACAGGGCTGGGTGCTAGGTTGGACTGGATGAGTTTGGAGGTCTCTTGCAACCTGGTTGATTCTATAACTTTATGAAAGCATTCACTTTACTGCCACTTAAAGAAAAAGCAAAAATCAAAAAGCTCTGCGTGTCCTGAAGACACACAAAAGCCACTTGAATAAAGCAGACATTCCAAACACAAGAGCCTCTTAAGACTGCATTATTCTATTGTTTGCTGCAGTGTTCTGCAACCCACAGTTCTGAAGAATAAGAAAGAAATCTTGGGGGGAAAATAAAACCACAAACCCTTCAGCTCAGTAGGTTCTTTTGTACCACCCTTTGTGTAGAGATATGAGACTATACAATAAGGCAAAAGCACACCGGTTTGTAATTCTTCAGCAGATAGCCCAAAGCCCAGAGCTGCTCATGCACAGGTGAGCTTGCTTGCAGTGTTTATGGAAGCAGCTATTGCCAAGGTTTAGCACAAGGAAATCTTTCAGAACCATTGTTAGAATGCAAAAAGCAGGCACTGTTGCAGCCAGCAAGGGAGTTTGCTTGATTAATTTAAGGCACAGCACAAGAAAACTTCATCTCTGTTTGTGTCTTGCAGCCTGGCATTTCCCACTATGTTTCTCAGAACAGCAACGTATTTGTCTGCTCTCCTTTGTTAACTCAATTCAAACCACCTGGTGTCCAAACAGCTAATTTGCTTTCAATTACCATCCCAAGCATTTTCAATTGATCCACTTGCAAATCCCAGGAATTTCCAGCATGTTCAATTACTATGTTTCAGTTTTGATTCAGCTTCCTGCTGTTCAACCCTAAGTAACCTTCTTGGGTTTTTTGAAAAGACAATGTAAATGAGTATAAAAAAATCCTCTTTCTGATTAAGTCAAATCATATGCTTTCTCCAGCACCAGAGTACTCCATGGACTCCCAGCACAGCTTTCATAGGAAAAGGAAAGGGGAAAGGGAAGAGAAAAGCAAAAGGAAAAGGAAAAAAAGGAAAATGTTTTGGTTTGGAAGGGACCTCCAAAAGGTCATCCAGTCCAATCCCCTTTCAGTCAGCAGGGATATCCTGCACTAGAGCAGGTTGCTCAGAGCCTGACCTTGAGTATCTCCAGGCATGGGGCCTCAGCTACCTCCCTGGGCATTCTCTTTCAGTGTTTCACCACCCTCATGATAAAGAACTTTCTGCTACCATCCATTCTAGATCTGCTCTCCTTTAATTTCAACCCATTGCCTCTCATCCTGTCACTCTAAACCACTGCAAACAGTCCTTCTGCAGCCTTCTTGTAGCTCCTTCAGGTACTGGCAGACTGCTCTTAGGTCTCCCTGGAGCCTTCTCTTCTCCAGGCTGAACAATCTCACTCCCTCAGCCTGTCCCTGTAGCAAAGGTGCTTCAGCCCCTTGATCTTTTTCACAGAATCAACCAGGTTGGAAAGGCCTCTAGGATTGAGTCCAACCTATCACCTAACCCTTCTAATTAACCATGGCACTAAGTGCCTCATCCAGCCTCCTTTTAAACACCTCCAGGGATGGTGACTCTACCACCTCCCCAGGCAGCCTATTCCAACTCCAATCACTCTTCCCACGAAGAATTTCTTCCCAGTGTCCAGCTCTCCTCTGTACCCCCTCCATCAGGTCCATGCCCTTCCTGTGTTGAGGGCTCCAGAACTGTATGTAGTACTCCAGGTGAGGTCTCACCAGAGCAGAGTGGCAGAATCACCTCTCTCAATCTGCTGGCCATGTTTCCTTTAATGCAGTCCAAAATGCCATTGGCACATTATGCATTGCTCATCTATTGATGTGCCCTTTTCTTGGTGTGGAATTCCTTCCAGAATCAAGACCTTTCTCTCTGTAGTAACCCAAGATGTCTCCCAGTCAAGAGATGCACAAAAAAACATTTAGAGGTAGGCAGCTCACTGCTGGTTACCCAACCTTTCTCCTTTTTTTGGCCAATATTATTGCATTACCTTTGCTGAACAAAAAGTGACCCCCAATTTATTATTTTATATATATGTATTTTAAGGCCAAGAACCATTAAAATTTGAGAAGATAGCAAAAACACGAGTAAAGATTTCTACTCTGCTGCTTGAATCACATCACACACTATGACCTTTAGCATTCTATCACTTCTTTCTATTGACTGTCACAAACTATCTACTTCAGCAGATCCAGGGTACTGAGAAACTACAGATAAAGCATCCTGCAAACAAGTGCAATGAAAGAGTCAGCAAGTAAAGATATGATCTTCACAGCAAGTATCCCACTGACTCCTTACCACGATTAGACCTAAATTGGTCAACAAGTAAAACTGTAATGTATGCAGAGTTCCACTTAACAACATCCTCAGCTCCATGTGATAAATTTTCTGCTAAGTTATGCTTCATAATAAAACTCCTCCAACCTGCAAAGCATGTTGAGTATGAAAATACCACCAAAATATCTTAATCCTGTTTGTATGGAAATTGCATCCATGAGCCCCAGTACAACTTCCTTTGAGCAGGCACAAGCAGTGCTGTCATGTGCTATTAAATGCCTACAGGAAATGAGGGAGGTCTCCAGAGCTGCTTGCAACTGCTGGAGAATGTAGGAGCATTACTTCTTGCCCACATGCCACAGGCAAGCAGCTTTCAGCAGGGTAAGAGCTCTCCAGAGTCCCTTCAGAATCCCAGCTGCACTAACAGTGGGTCCCTCCCAAACGCCATCTGCTCAGGAGTCTGAGCTAAGAAAAGGGGAGATGGCAATCAATGGGGGTTGGTCTCTTCTCCTAGACAACCAGCAACAGAACAAGGGGACACAGTCTCAAGTTGTGCCAGGGGAAGTATAGGCTGGATGTTAAGAGGAAGTTGTTGGCAGAGAGAGTGATTGGCATTGGAATGGGCTGCCCAGGGAGGTGGTGGAGTCACCATCCCTGGAGATGTCCAAGAGAAGCCTGGATGAGGTCTGGTGGACTGGCTAGGGCTGGGTGCTAGGTTGGACTGGATTATCTTGGAGGCCTCTTCCAACCTGGTTGGTTCTGTGATTCTAGGAGAGCCCCAGCATTGGCAAAGAGGCTTTGTTCCATCAGAGAGACCAGGGACATCAAAAGACTTGCTACAAAACACAGTTCAGTACTGGCCCCTAGTCTTTTTTACCTCCCTACAGAGCAGGGAGAAGAGCACACTTTCCTCAAGCCTTTGATCAGATTTTAGGAGTTAAAATAACACTGGCTGAGCTTTTGTCCCTTTGTAATTTGAGTGGTAAGTGAACATAAGCAATTCTGATGGTAGAGAAAAAAAGAAGGGCTCATATACTTGCCTATTTATACTGAAACTGGTCTGCATGAGAGCAAAAAAGACAAATTCATGCAGCAGTGTTGGCCATTGTTTTGCCAAGGTTCAACCAAAGCAGGTCAAGGAGAACCATGCACTATGTGGTCAACAAATGTATGCACACACACATGAGTATTAATTGTTATCCCCTAACTATATTGGCATAAACAGGAGATAAAGGAAATGCATCTTACAATTATCTTCCCACCACTACTGAAATAGTGACTGAGACCTTTAGCTGTAGGTTTTGACCATAAAGCTTAGAGTAACTTTTTGTCATCAGCCTGCAGAGGAGTTTTTACAATCTGCTCCCCTCTTGCTCCTTTCAAACTAAAGCTAATCTGAGATGTGCATTGAGCATAACCATAATGAGTGGCAGGCATTACTCATTTCAACCATCACAAGGGGTCACTTGACAAAACAGAACTTAACACCCAGAACTACATTTTGAGTACAGAGAATGTGAAATGTAACTAACACAGCGTTTAAAAAGTAAAACAAAGCCTTCTGAAGGAAATCTGTGAAGTAATTAAGCAACAAGTAACACACACACCCCCCTGGGGTGTTTTGACTACCTATGTGCAGTGAGTAATTTAGTGACTGAATTACCCACTCAAATGCACTGCTCAGTGACATAGGTTTGTAAAAGCTATCCCAGGTATTGAAACAGCAAAAGCATTGATGATCAGGGGGCTGGAGCACCACTCCTATAAGGATAGACTGAAAGAGTTGGGGCTGTTCAGTCTGGAGAAAAGGAGGCTCCAAAGTGACCTTCTTGTGGCCTTTCAGTATCTAAAGGGGGTACTACAAAAAAGCTAGGGAGGGACTTTTTAGGCTCTGAGGGAGTGCCAGGACTGGGGGGAATGGAGCAAAGCTGGAGATGGGTAGGTTCAGGCTGGAGGTGTGGAGGAAGTTGTTGAGCATGAGAGTGGTGAGAGGCTGGAATGGGTTGCCCAGGGAGGTGGTTGAGGCCCCATCCCTGGAGGTGTTTAAGGCCAGACTAAATGAGGCTCCTTCCAGCCCGATCTAGGGTAGGGTGTCCCTGCCCATGGCAGGGTTGTTGGAACTAGATGATCCTTGTGGTCCATTCCAACCCTGGCTAATTCTATGGTTCTACTCTATGATTCTATCAAACTACTAAGCCACCAAACCTTCCCTTCATGACCAATATTTATTCTTCTATTTGTCCATATAAATAAGAAGCAGCATCCATGTAAAATCTGCACATTTGTTTTCAAAAGGAGTTCAGCACTCCACAGGTTCTGCAAAGCTGCTCAGAAGTTGCTTCCCTTCTTCTGGTTTCTTATTAATTCATATGTCAAAAGGCAGAGGCCAGAATCTCAGCTGTAATCTCAAGTGTAAATCAGAGTAGGTTAATTCTTTTGAAGAAGTCTGACACAAGAAGCAGTCATACAGAATATGGATTGAAGGCTGGGGGTTACATACTCAAGCAGTGAAAAATTAGATTACCACAGCTGAGAGGCTGGCTGGCTCAAAGGCTACCTCTGCTTTAGACATGTTGGTTGCAAAGTGAAAGAGCCACTTGGAAAAACAATGTTCCTGCAGCTGTAATATGACCTCCTTTAACAGCTCCTGGGTTATTTTTTTTTCTTTGCAAGCTGGCCCTTGATCTATGTATTTGTCATGAAAAGAATAAAGCTTGATGAACTAATTGTGTTCTCCTTTCTGGTGGGAGCCTTACATTCAACCCAAACAAAAACACAGCAACAACAAACAATGCACATCACAGTAACAACTGCGATGGGTTGGGAGTTACCTGGCCCCCCACTCTTATGAAATCACCCAGACTAGGTGGAAGTTAAGGAATGAGGCTTTATATTCACAGCTTAGCATGATATACAAGCAGGTAGTTACAATATTTACAGCTAGGGACAGAAATATACAAGTTAAAAGTAAGAAAGAAACACAATACCCCACCCAGAAATCAGAGTGCCCAGGAGGGGCTCCCAACCACCCTTCCACCTTCTTTTCACCCCTCTACCTTATCCCAGAATCTGCCTTAGAATCATAGAATCAACCAGGTTGGAAGAGACCCTCAAGATCATCCAGTCCAACCTAGCACCCAGCCCTATCCAGTCCACCAGACCATGGCACTAAGTGCCTCTTCCAGGCTTTTCTTGAACACCTCCAGGGACGGCAACTCAGCCACCTCCCTGAGAGCAGCCCATTCCAATGCCAATCACTCTCTCTGCCAACAAATTCCTACGTGCAAAGTGAGTTTGGAGTATCAGCAAGGGGGGTTAGAAGCAGAAGGATTAGTTGGGTTACACAGATCCAGGCAGAGCAGCAGAAGCCCAGGGAGCAAAGCACAGACACTGACTCCAACAGATAGAGACTCTGACACTGTCTTGGCTGTGTTTTTATACATCTCAGCAAGCCTATGAGTGCAGCAGACATCACCACTGTTTCCTTTTCACAGCCTAGAATCTAAATTTTTCATTAAAATATTCCCACTTGCCTCAAATCAGCACAACAAACATCAAACTCACAAAAAAAAACCCAACAACCAAAAACCAAACCAAACCCAACAACCAACCCCCCAAGCCCCAAACCAACCCCCCAAAACCAAAGCCTAGTGACAATCACATCAAAAGCTTAGCAAAAACAGCATCTGCAAGGAGCAGCAGCAGAATGAGTAACCCAGCACTATGAGGCAGACCACTTCACAGTATCACAGTATCATCAGGGTTGGAAGAGACCTCACAGATCATCAAGTCCAACCCTTAACCACAGAGCTCAAGGCTAGACCATGGCACCAAGTGCCACATCCAGTCCTGCCTTGAACTGCCCCAGGGACGGCGACTCCACCACCTCCCTGGGCAGCCCATTCCAGTGCCCAATGACTCTCTCAGGGAAGAACTTTCTCCTCACCTCCAGCCTAAATTTCCCCTGGCACAGCCTGAGGCTGTGTCCTCTTGTTCTGGCGCTGGCCACCTGAGAGAAGAGAGCAACCTCCTCCTGGCCACAACCACCCCTCAGGTAGTTGTAGACAGCACTTGGATCCCAGTACACAATAAAGCTACAGCCACCACCGTGCTCCCTGTGCAGGTTACGTTACAAACTCCTAACAACTGTGCTGAAATGATGGCTAAAACAGCAGGGGGTTTATTTTTAAGGACTCTAAGGGATGCAATGCAATTATCCAGTAGTTTGCCACAGTGGACTCACCTAAACAGTTCCCAAACATTAAGAGTGCACACAGAACCCACCCCCACCCACACACATTGATGCCTTTTCTGCCCGCAGCAGTTTGCCCAAATCTTATTTGCTTGCAGAGAGCTGATCACCTGCAAGAGTGGATGCAAAGGAGTCGATCAGGTTTTATCAGTTTGCTCACTTGCTAAGGTGGAGAATATATCTGCTAGCTCCAGCCCCACAGCTATCAGCCTTCTTACTTAATGGAGGCTACGAGGCTGTGCCCTTAAAATGTATCAGTTTAGCTGAGGGGAGCTAAAAGCCAGCCAAGGAATGATTAGGTGAAAGAAGTGGCTGGGGTTATTAAACTAAATAGGCTGTCTGAAACTTCACATCTGCTCTACAAAGACCTCAAAAGTTGCAAGAAGCTCTTTGATGTTCTTTCTCTTCGCTGCAGAAGTGCTGCACTGAATAGCTACAGCCACCTCCCGCAGTATCGTGACAAGCAGCTCCTTTCAGGGGTCACCCTTGCAGACGAGCACTGGATTTTAGCCTTCAGGACTGCCATTCCAAACGTATTTTGAGATCAACTTCTAAGTTATGTCACTGCAACATCTTCTACATAGAGACAATGTTAAATAACATTCCTATGTTCAGGTTTGAGTTGCCTTTAAAACTACCTACAGTAACTCCCAGGGCTGTTTTCATGCTTATCACATCCTGCAACCTGGACTCTTTAAATAACAACCACACTAAACCCCAGAGCTCTACCATACTCTTGCAACCCCCTGCATTATAGAATCATAGAAGCAACCAGGTTGGAAGAGACCTCCAAGATCATCCACTCCAATCTATCCCCCAGCCCTAGCCAGTCAACCAGACCATGGCACTAAGTGCCTCAGCCAGGCTTTTCTTGAACACCCTCAGGGATGGTGACTCCACCACCCCCCTGGGCAGCCCATCCCAATGCCAATCACTCTCTGCCAACAACTTTCTCCTAACATCCAGCCTGTACTTCCTCACATTGCTGTAGGTCACCACAGTTACAGGTACTGAGCATCCTTTGACCTCTTTTCTTTTAAAGCATGTTTGAAGTATTTCTCCCCACTGAGAGGAGAAAAAAACAACAACCAAACAGACTTTCTGCTGCCCATTTACAGAAAACTGAAGTAGCCATTCTTTCAGCCAGCTCCTGCTCTTCGCTGGCTCAATTTTCTCAGTATTGCTGACAAATCTACGACTAGGACAAGTATCTAATTTGAAAGACAGAGCAAAACACAAAAGGCTCTCATTTACAGACAGATTTTCTGTTAACGATGCACATTCAAAGCAGAGAAGCAAGTAACAGCCATCAGAACCAGTGACCTACTTTTGCGCAAGAAATAAGGCAGAACAGCTTCCTTCTTCCCCTCCCAAACATCCATCCAGCTAACAAGCAACCCACAGTGGGAGCAGGCATGCCAGGTGCTTTCCATCTAAACCGGGGGTGAACTGGAAAGCTTTACTTAGGGCACGCTGTAAAAGCAGCTTCTCTGCAGGATACATTCAAGAGAGGCAGCAGCCCATTCAACTACGACTACTTTACACAGCTGTTTGCTTCCAAAGCTTTTGTTTATTGTGTGTAGGAGTACTTGATAAAAGGATTTCTTCCTTGGTGTTATTTCTTCAGTTGTTAGACTGTGCTAAATCCTTTTTTCCTCTATTCAGAACTAGGAAATTTAGGTGCAAGTAGCAGATAAATGCAAAGCAATTCTCCTAACACAAGGAAGCCCAAGAGCTCAAGTTGTTTGTGTGGCTCACTGAAAACTCACATGTAGGTTTGCTTCTTCAAAAAGTAAAGAGTACTTTTCCTTGCACTGCAGCAAAACTTCATGTTCCAGGCTGCAGACTGTTCGCAGGCAGAACCAACGTGATTATAGGGAGAGTGACAGAGCCAGCCGAAGCCGGGACAGAAGCTACAAGAGCTCTCAAAACGTGACCTGCAGATGTTAAAGTGCTAACGCTAGCAGTGCACTAGTAAAACACACCAGCGTTTGCTTGAGCAGAAGAATCCTGCAATTACAAGTCTATAAAACCCAATCAACTCAGGGCAAATGGTAACAAAGCAGAAACGGGCATCTGAGAAGCAGTTCACACAGCAGCCCAGCATGGGCAATGCTCAGCCCCTTCCCTACCTGCCTTTCCCTAATAAAAGCATCAAGAAGGGAAATTGTAGCCAGGTGGGGTTGGTCTCTTCTCCCAGACAACCAGCAATAGAACAAGGGGACACGGTCTCAAGTTGTGCCAGGGGATGTCTAGGCTGGATGTTAGGAGGAAGTTGTTGGCAGAGAGAGCGATTGGCATTGCAATGGGCTGCCCAGGGAGGTGGTGGAGTCACCATCCCTGGGGGAGTTCAAGAGAAGCCTGGATGAGGCACTTGGTGCCATGGTCTAGTTGACTGGCTAGGGCTGGGTGCTAGGTTGGACTGGATGAGCTTGGAGGTCTCTTCCAAGATGGTTGATTCCATGATTCCAGAAGGCACATCCCTGTTCCTCAGAAGACAATTTGGTTTACTTTTTATACAGAAATCAGCAACAGCATTTCAGTGAACACAAGGAGGGAAAATCTGTTGACTCACTTTGCAGTATCATTTAAATGCCATTTCAAGCATACAGCTTTTCCAGTTCTGGGATATGCAGAAGGATTAGGGACTCGATTAGCACTTTAGTCCTGATGCAGTGAAGTACTTAACTCATATTTAACTTTAAACACACCAAGAGTCACAGTAATTTATTCGGATCTACTGAAGTGAAATAAGCTAATGACATGCTTAAGCATCTAGTGTCACTCAGAGCTGAACTCTTCTGCTCCTGGTGGGATCAAGCTTCATATCCTTGTCACCTTAAAGATTTCAGAGCTCTCAAAAATGGAAGAGGTGTAGTTTGCACCACTTCTGTGCTGCCTGTAGCAAACTGCTGCTTGCCTATAAAGGTAGCAGGTCTCATGGCTTATTTACAAATGAAGAAACAGGATCTATAGTAATGTTCACACAATGCAGAGCTGTAGAGAACCTGATGCTAAACTGCATTCTCCATAAATAGAAACTACAAGAGCCATTCAGGTAAAAAACAAAAGAACCAGTTTAACCTGGTGGAATTATCATAATTGTATCTTCAACTAGGAGAAAAGGAGACAGATCATCAAGATCTAATGGACATCCACTCACATTTCCTCAAGGAGGTTGCACTCTCAGGTAAAAATCTTTATTTGGGACCAAATTCAATGCTGCTGCAGCAACATTTGGTCTGCTGTGCCTCTGTGTGAGAATGCAGGTGGGAAAAAAATGGCAGGAGGAAACATTTCTGTGTGACACAAAGATGGGCTAGAATAAACCAACTTAAAGATTTTAGTTACCTCATGAAGCAAACATCATGGAATCAACCAGGTTGGAAGAGACCTTCAAGATCATCCAGTCCAACCTAGCACCCAGCCCTAGCCAGTCGTCTAGACCACAACACTAAGTGTCTCATCCAGTCTGTTTTTGAACACCTTCAGGGACAGAGACTCCATCACCTCCCTGGGCAGCCCATTCCAATGCCAATCACTCTCTCTGGCAAGAATTTCCTCCTAACATCCAGCCTAGAACTCCCCCAGCAGAAGTACCTTGATTTGATGCTACAGAACCCATATATTTGCTGATAGAGATGCATTTGTGTTAATGTAATTAGCCAAACTTGATTATATAACAACTTAATGAATGCTGCTGATTTTCCTTGCTGTTTTTCCAACCATAAGTGCAATGATATCACCTTGAGATGAAATACCACCTCTGTGACATGATTTCTGACCCTGCTCTGCTACTGCTGCTGCAATAACTAAACCAGACAAAATCAATGCATGAGGTCAGCTCCTAGTCTCATGACTTTTCTTTAAAAGCTAAGATTTTAACAATTTAACTAAGAAGAATTTAAGGTCCTAAAATTAAGAGTTTTGGGACCTGAAGTGAGACATGGGGAAACTTTATTAGTGTTCCTAGGGGTTCCAAGCAAGCCAGGCAGGCTGATTTCCCTAACTTGAAAGTAACTTGTGGAAAAGTTAATGAAGCAAAAGGGAAAAAAACCAACAAAACCAAAACCTCCTCAAGACCACTTAGCATCTTGGTATGGATTCACACCGAGTCTGCAGGATTTGCAACACAGACTGTGTGAATCATAGAATCAACCAGGTTGGAAGAGACCTCCAAGGTCATCCAGGCCAACCTAGCACCCAGCCCTAGCCAGTCAACCAGACCATGGCACCAAGTGCCTCATCCAGGCTTTTCTTCAACACCTCCAGGGACGGTGACTCCACCACCTCCCTGGGCAGCCCATTCCAATGCCAATCACTCTCTCTGCCAACAACTTCCTCCTAACATCCAGCCTAGACCTCCCCTGGCACAACTTGAGACCATGTCCCCTTGTTCTGTTGCTGGTTTTCTGGAAGAAGAGACCAACCCCACCTGGCTACAACCTCCCTTCAGGTATTTGTAGACAGCAATGAGGTCACCCCTGAGCCTCCTCTTCTCCAGGCTAAACACCCCCAGCTCCCTCAGCCTCTCCTTATAGGGTTTGTGTTCCAGGCCCCTCACCAGCTTTGTTGCCGTTCTCTGGACACTTTCCAGCACCTCAACATCTCTCTTGAATTGAGTGGCCCAGAACTGGACACAGCACTCAAGGTGTGGTCTGAGCAGTGCTGAGTACAGAGGAAGAATAAACCTCTCTCGTCCTACTGGCCACACTGCTCCTGATCCAGGCCAGGATGCCATTGGCTCTCTTGGCTACCTGAGAATTCAGAGGCAGCCTTCCCTGAAAGAGGCAATTCTAGCCACATAGTCACTGCTGAAGACGAGGAGTAACATGATGGCATGTGCAGACTTCCCACTTTTAGAGGGGCATTTATGAGTTTTTCCCCTTGGTTCACACTGGTCTCGAACCTGCTGTTATCGTTACACTGATGATAAGAAATTAGTGACCCCTGGAACGGTGCAGTGGATCAGAATCTAGAAGAGAACAGAAAAACACATAGCCTGCCCTGCTGGTGTGTGCTCAGTTACAGATTTTAGTTTAAGATAGATAAAAGCAAGAGTATTCTTCTAGCAATTAACGAACAGCTGGACCTTCCTGTCACAGGAGGATGCAGAGACACTATCAGGGAACTGAAAAAGGGATTAAGCAAATTCTTGGGCAACCAGATCCAAAAATTGTGAATGCTGTGAAAGCACAAGGGAATGAACCACATAAAATGGTGTTGCTTGCACACTAAATATCCTCTCTCTCTCTTATCTGCTGTTTCCACTGCTGGAGATGTTGTATTAGACTAGAAGGACCATTTTGGTCTCACAGACAGTCAGAGAGAGAATAAACACCATCCTAAACATCAGTTTATTAACATAACAGGGATTTCTGTAGGTGAGGATTTTGAAAGCCATTCATAAGTCATGCATTGTACAGAAAGTCTTTTAAAACAGCAACAATTGCTAACCCAAATTCATTAATTATTGTGAAAAATAAGGGCAGATCACTAATCAAAATATGAATATAGTCAAGGATTTGAGAATATATGAACTTATGCACCTTGAACACTGGAAATTGACCCTGACACTGAAATTCAGAGTAATATCTTTAGTATGCCTGTTCCCCACGACATGCACTTCCCATTTTCTACTCACAATAGCTATTTATATTCCTTCTCCTCCTGTTTGCCTGGCCCTCTTTCCTGGGAATAATAACATGCTAAGACCACAAAAGAAAAGCCAGTTTACAGTGCCTCTCAATCACAGGCTCTGCAGTAATTTCACAGCAAAACTGATCTCAAAATTCATGTGCTCCGCAGAACGACAGAGCCGAGAGAGGTTTTATACCCAGCCAAAGCTCATGAATTCCTCATTCATAAAAAAGGGCTTCTTTACACCCAGTTACCTCGATCTAAGGCTTCCTTGGCTCTTTGTAATCTTCAAAACATGCTGGGGTTTCTGTAAGTAAGCAGTGATTCTTATTACCAAGAGAGCCAGGCACATAGTCCAGCTCTTACCGAGCTCTAGTGCCACAAACTCAACTGATTCTTTTCTCCCCTAGGAATTATCTCTCTACTACTTCATTAAGAATGAAGTACACAGGACCAACATCATCATTTATTGTGGCTGATTGGCTTTTGAGATGGCAAAGCAAACTCAGGTGCCCAGATAATAGAAAAAGGAGCAGATCCTTCAGTAGTTACTGTCCATTTTTGTGTTAGGCAAAGGATGGATTGTTCTCTCTGCCTACATTGTGCTGCACAGATGACACAAAGTGAATTAATTCCAGCCACAGAGCATCTCTCTTTCTCCGGGGACTATGCCAAAAGGTGGGCTGATGCTGAAGACATCATCTCTACAGATTACTTTAAGGAGAATATCTGTCAGAGAGAGAGGCCAGGTATGCTTTCACTGGGGGGATTGTATGCCTTTACCCATTAGTAGGCATATGAAGGGAGGTTGTAGCCAGGTGGGGGTTGGTCTCTTCTGCCAGACAACCAGCAACAGAACAGGGGGACACAGTCTCAAGTTGTGCTGGGGGAAGTGCTGGATGTTAGGAGGAAGTTGTTGGCATAGAGAGAGTGATTGGCATTGGAATGGGCTGCCCAGGGAGGTGGTGGAGTCACCATCCCTGGAGGTGTTCAAGAAAAGACTGGATGAGGCACTTGGTGCCATGGTCCAATTGACTGGCTAGGGCTGGGTGCTGGGTTGGACTGGATGACCTTGGAGGTCTCTTCTAACTTGGTTGATTCTATGATTCTATCTGTATTCTTTCTACGAGCTGCTATGGTGAGTGGATATATCACAGTGCATTGGTCTGATTTAAGCTTCCCAGAGACTCAGATACCAAACAGAACAATGCATTAATAGGATGCTTCCCCCTCTCCTCCTCTTGGGAAGAAAGGAATCAGATGCAGAGAGGAAAAAGGGATAAACCACCCAAAGAATAGCCTTGCTTCCACTTGGAAGTTCAAGGAAAAAACTTTAATAATAAATAAAAGGCATTTAAGGTAGGGGAGTTAAAAAGGTGTAGGGAAGGGAAACAAGATAGGAAAATATATCTACAACCAGACTGATGGCAATGGATGGAGGTAGATTCAGGAAATGGTGGTCCCACCATGTGGTAAGGTGGCCATGTGGCACAAGAGGAGCAGCAGGAACAAAGGTGGTGCTGGCAGGCAGGCAGGGAGGTGAAAAAGAAAGAGGAAGAGGAAGTTCCTCTGTTTTTATGGATGGTCTAGATAGGAAGTGGGCTGTGGGCAAACCACTACACCTGGGGTCAGGTCCAGACCACCCCCAGGGAGGAGTCAGGAAGACCTGGGTTCAGATTCAGATCAGACCATCCCCATGAGGGTTAACTCTTTACACATAGAAAAGTGCCTACTTTTATTAGATACCAGATCTGGTTATATATAAGATATGTATATTTATACTTCTAACATTTACCTTTCATTTTAGCCACATAAATATAATCTCTCCTTAAAAAGAGAGTGTTTTTATCTTCAAGCACAACATATCATTTTTGGAAGCCAGAGGCAAATTGCCAGAGGTGCTCATTTACAGTAATTAAGAAACTGTCTACACACTTAGAGTGAGCAGTAGACTGATTGGTGCCTTGCAGTTTTGCATTCTACCAAGCCCGAGTTCTTAGCCTAAGTTTTGTCAGAAATCCTCCACATTTATTGCAGTAATTATTTGCCCTCTCTAAATGGGACCTTACCAGTTGATATTATCAACAGCACTTAGGATCAACAGCTCTGAAGGTCAGGAGCTTTCTGTCCTGATCAACACCAGAGTTCTGCTTGTACAATCAGCAGCTTTCTCTATCATGTTTGATTAAAAACAAACCTGTTTAGCACAGAGAAGAGGAGGCTCAGGGCAGACCTCACTGCTGTCTAAAACTACCTGGAAGGAAGTTATAGCCAGGTGGAGTTGGTGTCTTCTGCCAGGCAACCAGCAACAGAGCAAGAGGACACAGTCTGAAGTTGTGCCAGGGGAGGTCTAGGCTGGATGTCAGGAGGAAGTTGCTGGCAAAGAGAGTGATTGGCATTGGAATGGGCTGCCCAGGGAGGTGGTGGAGTTGCAGTCCCTGGAGGTGTTCAAGGAAAGCCTGGATGGGGCACTTGGAAAGAGAATGGATTTACATTTTTATCTGGCATTTATTGTTATAATAAAATCAAATGATCAGTGTTCTCATTATCTTACAACTTGTTTTATTGTTTACCACTGGTTGTATGATCGGGACCTTACTTGTATGATTGGGATCTTAATTTCTGCAGCCTTTGATACATTAATTGCAAACATAGAAAAAGTTCAGGTCTTGCAGAATGTATTGAAGCTTTCAAGTTAAGTAGAAGGAAAGAAGCATATTTTGGTTAACTCCTCCCTCTTTATGACTGTATTGTGATGGAGAAAAAGAACCCCCAATTCAAAGACAGAAATGATATAACAGAGAATCATAGAATCAACCAGGTTGGAAGAGACCTCCAAGATCATCCAGCCCAACCTATCCCCCAGCCCTAGCCAGTCAACCAGACCATGGCACTAAGTGCCTCATCCAGGCTTTTTCTGAACACCTCCAGGGATGGTGACTCCACCACCTCCCTGGGCAGCCCATTCCAATGCCAATCACTCTCTTTGGGAAGAACTTCCTCCTACCATCCAGCCGATGCTTCCCCCAGCACAACTTGAGACTGGTTTGCTTAGCAAAATATGAGTAGTGAAAGGGTAAAATCTGCTGACACTCATATTAAAGATTCATAAAGAGAGTGGAACTTCAGATTTTATTAAACATCTCTCAGCATGTGAAATAAAAACCCTTGTATAAGCCTCCAGCTGAAAAATGGGTGATTTACAAATCTTTGTAATATAGGATGTTTACTGTGATCATGATGGCATGAAATTTCATAACAAAGTGAATCTGAACATCCCCTATACAATTTAAAGGAAGAATATTAAAAGAAAAAAGAACCCACAAAATCACCCAAACATTTCTACTTATCCCTTCCAAGAACTCTAGAGGAGAAAGCTAATCATCAATACATATTGTCATTTCAGATTGTGGGCAGATCTCAAAGCCTAATGGTTAAAATTAATAAAGCCAATATTCTTTTCTGCTTGAGGAGAGGAGAGCAATACCAGAAAGGCATCAGGCAAAGCAAGTGACCTTTTACATTTCCTACCTTGGCAAACCATCTAATAACACAGCAGAGCACTTCTCCTCTGTGGCACATATCTGAGATTTTGTTTGAGGTTCACCCTGATTTGATATGCTCAAGGGTATGAATTCCCACTGAGGAAATGGATGTGGCAGAGGCCATGTCTGCCTTCCTTCCTAAAAGTCCCTGAGAGAGAGCCTTTCAGCCTGCAAGAGGCCTTCCCCAGCATCTCTTCCTGGAAGCATTGTTCCCTCTGGCTCCCATTTAGGACTGGTACCTCCAATTTACATTACTATTTGTCCATGGCTGAGAACAGAAATGTGCCTCTGAACGTCAAAGGATGATGACAGCTGAAAAAGCAGCTGCTGCCAGAAATCCTATCTAGAAGTCTGCTGTAGAATCAGCACAATAACTTGTCCTGACAAAAGCACCTCACATGGTATTTTCAGCCCATTTTCAGGTCGGTTGCTTTCCCTAGGGCAATTCTGGAGATGACAGCCACATCCTTTCTGCCTATGGCATCTGGTGCGACGGAGTGACTGTGTGCACAAAACATCTGACACTTGCCAGAAAGGCCTGGATAGCTGAAGGCTGGCTGAACTGAGCACACACTCTAAGGCTGGTCATGTTAGAATCACAGAATCATTTTGGTGGGAAGAGACCTTGCAGATCACAGAGTCCAATCAGGCTCTAACTCTGCCAAGGCTGGGGCCAACTCATGTCCCTTGGCACCACATCTCTCTAAAACACCTCCAGGGATGGGGATTCAACCACCTCCCTGGGCAGCCTGTGCCAGCCTTTGACAACCCTTCCAGAGAAGTTTCTTCTAATGCAACTTGAGGCTATTTCTTATCAGCCTGTCACTTGTTATTTGGGAGAAGAGAGCAACACCTACCTCTCTCCAGCCTCCTTTCAGAGAGCTGTAGAGAGCAATGAGGTCTTTCCTCAGCCTCCTGTTCTCCAGACTAAACCACCCCAGTTCCCTCAGCTGCTCCTCACCAGACTCCTTCACATGGATACAAAGGAATTGGTGGCAGCACCACCCAAGAGCAGCTTCCTGGGCAGATAAACCTCTTCAGCTGTTCAAATATGCTTCCCATCTAGCCAAACTACCTCATTCACTTCGAATAAGTGAAAAGGCTGGGGGAAAACATTCAGATGACAACTCCTTGGCACTGGCATTTAGCTCATTATAAGCTACTAATACTTATCATCATGTAGAAAACACTGCCATTACTGTCACATCTGCTCTCAGTAGGGAGCTAAGATGAAACGAACATGAAAATTGGGATGTGTTTTCTTTTTTTATCATTGCTTTCTTTTAATTATAGTATCTGAATGCTGAACAGTTGCAAAATACTGACAAGCAAGATTATACTCCTACTGCTAAAGGATACCTATTTATAGGGGGATAGCAAATTTCCCAGTTAAATTGAAGAGATTTTCAAGTGGCAGCTTCTGCTGAAAAAGTTTTGCCATAAAACCCAGCAGTAAATAAGTCTGTAAAGGAGAAGTGAAATGCATGCATTGTGTTGTCTTAAAAACTGCAGAGTTTGGAGAGCTAGCAGGGGGGGAAAGTTTGCAACAGGTTGTGTCTGAATTCCTCTACTTTGCATCAGTGAATTGATTCCATTGACCATTAGATCAAGTTGGTTCTTAGTGACCTGTAGCTATTGCCCGTGGTTCTCAAAGTAATACTTAAATGGATCTTTTCTTAAGCTGTGTGGAAAAGTAACAGGATGGGATTCAGTCTTCCAAGGGTTGTTTACAGGAAGAAAGTAGTCTAGATTAAAATGTTAAAGAAGCAAGGCATGAAACAAGACTCTTATGCTTACTAGTACATATTTCAACTGATTCCAGATAATTGCTCTACTCACAGAACTATTTGTAAGCAAGATTATAAGGACAACAAGCTCCTGGCCAAGCTGGCAGCTCCTGACTTGGGTAGATTCACTCTGATATGGGTCAAGAACTGGCTGAAGGGCTGGCCCCAGAGAGTGGTGGTGAATCATGCATCCAGTTGGCAGCAGTCACTAATAGTGTGCCCCAGGGATCAGTGCTGGGCACAGTCCTGTTCAGTACCTTTATTGATGATCTGGAGCATGGGATTGAGTCCAGCATCAGTAGGTTTGCAGGTGACACCAAGGAAAGAGCAGGTGTGGATGTGTTGGAGGGTAGGAGATCCCTGCAGAGGGACCTGGCCAGGCTGGATGGGTGGGCAGAGGCCAATGGGATGAGGTTGAACAAGGCCAAGTGCAGGTATCTACATTTTAGCCACAACAACACCAAGCAGTGCTACAGGCTGGGGCCAGAGTGGCTGAGAGCAGGCAGGCAGAGAGGGAGCTGGGGGTGCTGGGAGAGAGGAGCTGAAGGTGAGGCAGCAGTGTGCCCAGGTGGGCAGGAGAGCCAATGGCATCCTGGGCTGGCTCAGGAGCAGTGTGGCCAGTAGGACGAGGGAGGTTCTTGTGCCCCTGTGCTCAGCACTGCTCAGGCCACACCCTGAGTGCTGTGTCCAGTGCTGGGCCCCTCAATTCAAGAGAGATGTTGAAGTGCTGGAAGGTGTCCAGAGAAGGGTGACGAAGCTGGTGAGGGGCCTGGAGCCCAGCCCTGTGAGAAGAGGCTAAGGGAGCTGGGGGTGTGAGTCCTGGAGCAGAGAAGGCTCAGGGGTCACCTCATTGCTGTCTACAACTACCTGAAGGGAGGCTGTAGCCAGGTGAGGGTCAGCCTCTTCTCCCAGGCACCCAGCAACAGAACAAGGGGACACAGTCTCAAGTTGTGCTGGGGGAAGTATAGGCTGGATGTTGGGAGGAAGTTGTTGGCAGAGAGAGTGATTGGCATTGGAATGGGCTGCCCAGGGAGGTGGTGGAGTCACCATCCCTGGAGATGTTGAAGAAAAGCCTGGATGAGGCACTCAGTGCCATGGTCTGGTTGACTGGCTAGGGCTGGGTGCTAGGTTGGACTGGATGAGCTTGGAGGTCTCTTCCAACATGGCTGATTCTATGATTCTATTCTATGACATGGAAGGAAAAAAAAATGACAATATACCTCCTAAGAGAGGAGTCAGAGCATCAGCACTTAACTGTCTGGGTGAACTTGCTAATTTTTGAAACCCTGTATGCTAATAGGAAGGGAGAAAAGTAGAAATATTAGTGAGCAGGTTAGAAATATTGATGGGATCCCCTCCTAAGCAGAGAAAATTATCAAAGGAGACTTATGTAATGTACATGACAACCTTGGTGGTTACTGGAAAATAATTATAGGAGAGGCAACCATTGCCATACATACCAGGTCAGATGAAAGTCTCTTCTGAGGTTTCCTCAGCCAAGTGTGCCAGGTCAATGTGCCAAAAAGCTGGTCAGTTTTGATCACTGGAACATTCTCCCACTGGCATAAGCTCTCTGTTAAGTCCCATCACTTAGTAGTTGATACATATTCCTCCTGAAATGATATGTATTTCTTGAAGTCAATGCAAATACAGAAGCAGGGATGCATTTCACTCTCATTTTCTAAATGCAGCAGTTTAATGGTGTAAAATACTGACCAGGACTGTAATTTCCACCAGGGACTGCGTGCCCAAAGCTTTTGCAAGTCTACCTGATTTCAGCTCCCTGTAAAATCCAAACTACAGAGTGCAGTGGTGGACTGACACATAAAGCATTATTATACCACCACTATAAAACTTGACAGAAATAATAACCCTATTGTAAAGTATTCTTCTCAATGAGTGGAATGAGAGAGGCCTCAGGGATAGCAGGGACATAGAACAAGCAAAATTGAAAGGTTCCTCTCTGTGTGTCTCTATCCATTACAGAAGATTCACAGATTGCATTGAGTGAGGTTGGAAGGGACCCTCAAAGGTCATCCTGTCCAACTGCCCTGCACTCAGCACAGACATCTCCAACTGGATCAGATTGCCCAGGGCCACATGGAGTCTGATCTTGAATGTCTCCAAGGACAGAGACTCAACCACATCCCTGGGCAACCTGTTGCTGCAATTTACCAGTCTCATTGTGCAGAACTTCCTCCTGATGTCCATCCTAAATCTTCCCTGCTCCAGTGTAAAGCCATTGCCCCTGGTCCTATCTCTACAAGCCTTCTAAACAGAATCACAGAATTTCTTAGATTGGAAAAGACTTCCAAGCTCATCAAGTCCAATTATTAGTTTCACACTGACAAGTCCTAGACCAAACCAAATCCCTCAGCACAACATCTAATCACTATGAATCATTATGGTTGGAAAGACTGGATGAGGCACTTAGTGCCATGGTCCAGTTGACTGGCCAGGGCTGGGTGCTAGGTTGGACTGGATGATCTTGGAGGTCTCTTCCAACATGCTTGATTCTATGATTCTATGAAAGGACCACCAGGATCAGCCAGTCCAACCTTCATCCCAGTCCTTCCTCAGAAGATCCTAGCAGCAAGATATGGGTAGATATTTTTGTGGGATGAATGCTAACCTGTGCTTCACTTCCAAAAGTGACTTAAAGAAAATCCTAGGTAGAAATGAATCCTACACATTAAAGCACCTAAGTTATTACTGGAAACGTAAAGGGAGCTCTTAAATGTCTTAGCCATTGCAACTCAGCATGAAGCAATACCTAAAATCACTTTAACTTCCTGAAGAAAAGTGCAAAAGTGGTAATGCTGTGCTTCAGGTAGCCACCAGAGGATCCACTTTATGAAATGAATCAAGATTTTTCACTTCTGGAATACGTTCTTACAGAAGCTTATGAAGTAGTTTGTTAGAATAATCCCAGTGGCAGCAGTACACAAAGGTTAGCAGTATTTGTTTTGCTCCATGGCTGAATAAACTGACAATACAGTTCTTTAACAGAACTATGCTCAGGTTTCCTACTAACATCTTTCCCATCTCTCTGCAATGGAACAGGTTAAAAGAGGTTTGTCTTGATAAACTCTGTTGACTGACCAGAGACAACCCTCAAAGGCTGGAAATTGCATTTGGACCAAAGTAAGTAGGTTAGAATCATAGAATCAAGCAGGTTGGAAGAGACCTCCAAGATCAGCCAGGCCAACCTAGCACCCAGCCCTAGCCAGTCAACCAGACCATGGCACTAAGTGCCTCATCCAGGCTTTGCTTCAACACCTCCAGAGATGGTGACTCCACCACCTCCCTGGGCAGCCCATTCCAATGCCAATCAGTCTCTCTGGGAAGAACTTCCTCCTAACATCCAGCCTAGACATCCTCTGGCACAACTTGAGACTGTGTCCCCTTCTTCTATTGCTGGCTGTCTGGGTGAAGAGACCAACCCCATCTGGCTCCAACCTCCCTTCAGGTAGTTGTAGACAGCAATGAGGTGACCTCTGAGCCTCCTCTTCTCCAGGCTAAACAATCCCAGCTCCGTCAGCCACTCCTCATAGGGTTTGTCTTCCAGGCCCTTCACCAGCCTTGTTACCCTTTCTGGACACCTTCCAGCACCTCAACATCTCTCTTGAATTGAGCAGCCCAGAACTGGACACAGCACTCAAGGTTAGCAGTAGGGTTGGACTGGATGATCTCCAGAGGTCCGTTCCAACACCTACCATTCTCTGATTCTGTGATTCTATGATTCACTGAACTCTAGAAATCAGTTGAACAAACTCTTATCTCTATTTAGGAAAGAGAAAAAAAAACCACAACCAAAAAAACCCATTCTCTCTGAGTTTCAGGAAGGAATATTACCCTCAATATTTCTCTTCTTTTGAATTTTCCTTCTCTGAACCTAAGTCAAATAGCCCTGGAGCTTTCTTAGACCCCTGGGGGGGTTTCATGGCTTCACTTGCTGACTTCTTGTCCATCAGCTCTGTTGAGTGTTTGTTATGATGCCTTACATTTCTCACATTTTTGAAGCCTTCCATATCAATCTGTGTAGATGGGAAGGGATAAAGTTAATCCCGAGCTGCTTTCTCAGTATGTTTCCTGTGAAATACACCTCTTTAAAGCACAGCTTTAAATCTTTCTGTTCTCTTCAGCATTTAATTAACTCCTTCTGCATATAAGATTATCTTTATGAAGGGCTCTATAGGAAAATCAATAGTGTTCATTTGTCATACAAAATGCAGTTGTAATGCATGCCTGCAGAATCCACTGTGTTTTCCATTTGGCTGTTCTGTAAACACAACCTCCATAGATTAGACAAAGCAAAATGTTTCATTTCATGGAATTATTTCATTTCTTAATAAAAAAAGGTGGAGAAAGAGAATTCTTTGATCTCTAGCTGGAAAAATACTACACAGACATGCCAGTTTGAGGCAAATTGGAATATTTTAAAGAGAAAAAATAGATTAAAGGCTGTGAAAAGGAAAGAGTGGTGCTGTCTACTTCACTCATAGGCTTGCTGAGATGTGTAAAAGCAAAGACACAAACATAAGTAAGACAGTGTGAGAGCCTCTGTCACAGTTGGTGCCTGTGCTGTTCTCCCTGGCCTTTTGCTGTGTAACCCAACTCATCATTCTGCTTCTAACCCCCCCTGCTGATCCTCCCAGCTCATCTTGCTGTATTACCTTTAACTTGTATATTGCTGTATATAGCTGTAAATATTTGTGATACATTGTAAATCTCTGCTTGTAAACTGTGCTAAACTGTGAATAGAAAGCTTCATGCCTTAACTTCCAGCTGGCTGAGTCTAGTCTGGGTGATTTCACAGGAGTAGGGAGGCAGGTGACTCCCAAACCATCACAACAGAATAGGAATTTAACCTTTCAGCACTGCCTCATGGAACCCCTTCAAAGGTAGCAATTGCATAACCAATAAAGTAGAAAAAAAATCACAAAGAACCATTTTTAAAATGAAGTTTTCCAACAACAATAAAACAAAGAAACAAATGAACCCCTCAACCCCCAGAAAACACAACACAACAAGTATATGCAACGACTGAGAAATGGTTTTGTGCAAAATCAGAGCATGCTCCAAGCTGGCCTGTAAGAAAGGCAGACTCTGAAGTTCATTTTGCACTTCAAACAACATATTACAGGGGAAAAAGAAGCCATTATTACATAAAAAGGCTGCATGTGTGCATTAGATGCTTGTGAAAAATGCACAGAGATGACAGAATTTTCATAAATATATATCCTATAGGCTAACAATCAGCCATAATTATCTGGGGAGAAAAAAAACCAACTAAACAAAAAAACCCAACTGCCAAAATACCACCTCCCAACCCAAAAGATAAAGCAACAACAACAAAGGGAATGCCTGTGAGTGGCTGATAGGTTTTGGAGAGACGAAGATAAACTTTGTTCAGCATTAAATTGAGGGATAGTGACAGGAATGGGGGAAATGGAGCAAAGCTGGAGGAGGGGAGATTCAGACTGGATGTGAGGAGGAAGTTGTTGAGCATGAGAGTGGTGAGAGGCTGGAATGGGTTGCCCAGGGAGGTGGTTGAGGCTCCATGGCTGGAGATGTTTGAGGCCAGGCTGGCTGAGGCTGTGTGCAGCCTGCTCTAGGGTAGGGTGTCCCTGGGCATGGCAGGGGGGTTGGAACTGGCTGATCCTTGTGCTCCCTTCCAACCCTGACTGATTCTATGATTCTATGATAGATGCAAAGAGTGCTACAAACAATGAAAAGTGTCTGGAATTAAATGTTTGAAGTTAATTATGTTAATCCCTGTCTGTAGATACATACATGTGTGTGTGTGGGGTGTAAGTGTCTATATATACACATACACACACACATACACAGGTATATATGCATGTCTATATGCACATGTACAAACTGCAGATATTGTCTACACCCTAGACAAAGGGGAAGAAAAAAGGAAAGTATCATCTGGTAGAAGTCTTTGTCTTACTGAAGGCTTTCAGTACCTCTTTTTTCACCCTGGAAAGGTTCTGGTAGTGCCTTTCAGTCCTACCTCTGCAGGGAATTGAGTATAACTGCAGAAGACACATCCCTGCCAACATAGTGGCGCTATGAGGCTAACACCTGGGTTATCATTGCCCACCAGTCCTTCAAGGAAATGGAAATGAGAGAAATTAAGAGATTGGTTTCCTGGAATCATCCTATGAAATACAGCTTTTGAAAGGAGAGAAGTGTTCTTTAAGGGTTTATTTTATCACTCACTATGGAATAGCAAAAAGTTGTTTCAATATGAGCCAATCACATTGACATGGAAGAAATTTCACACTTCTGAAGCATATATCTGCTGGGTAATGAAGTCTCATCCAGACAGAAAAATCTGTGTGGAAAAATACAGGTAAATCAGGTGCTCAGAGACCAAAATACCCAGCTATAAATACTATTAAAGACTGTGATTAGAGATCACAGAATCAGTCAGGGTTGGAAAGAATCATTAGGATCAAACTTCTGACTTCTGAATCACAGGAACATGCAGGTTAGCAAAGCCCCTCAGGAGCACCAAGCCCAACCTAGAACCCTAATCTACAGGGTTCACCTTGAAACATAGCCCTAAGCACCACATCTGAACCACCCTTAAACACATCCAGGCTGGGGGACTCCACCACTTTCTTGCACAGTTCATTCCAGTCTCTGATCATTTTCTCCATCAAAACTTTTTTCCTAATGTCCCATCTAAACCTCTCCAGCCTCAGCTTGAGGCCATTCCCCCATGTTCTGTCTCCAAATACCTGTGAGAAGAGCCCAGCAGCAGCCTCTCCACAATGTCCCTTCAGCTAGCTGTAGACAGCAATGAGGTCTGCCCTCAGCCTCCTCTTCCTCAAACTAAACAGTCCCAGCTCCTATTTCAGTCTGGGGGTAAACTGAAAACCAGAAGTGCTGCAACATTTGACATTGGAATGGGCTGCCCAGGGAGGTGGTGGAGTCACCATCTCTGGAGGTGTTCAAGAAGAAAAGCCTTAGTGCCATGGTCTGGTTGATTGGCCAGGGCTGGGTGCTAGGTTGGACTGGATGAGCTTGGAGATCTCTTCCAGCCTGGTTGATTCTATGATTCTCTGATTTTGCTGCCATCAAGAACATAAGCTGAAAATCTGGGAGAAATTAATTGGATAATCTGTACTGAAATGAACATTTTGCATCCCTGAGGATCTTGAGTCTGAGAGGAGGCTGAGTGCATCCCTGGAGGAATAAAAGACTTCGAATTGCTTCACTGGAAAGAGCACTCAGCATAAGTTATTAAATTCATTACAATCCCTAAGAGATTGTGGTGGTGGAAGTGACCACACCAGTTGGCAAAAGAAATTTCCACTAACAGGAAGTGAAGTTAAATTCCCTGGAAAGTAAGCCCAGGCCTGCAGGGAAATTAAGAAGTTATTTTACACACCATCTATTTTTATATCAGTAGTTTAACATGTTTAATTATTGCTTATGAAAGCAGGAATCTAAGAAGAATGGAGATTGATTTCCTTCATGAACCTACTCAATAGCAAGGAGCTCTGACAGGAGCACTCAGTCTCAAAGGTGCTGAAACAAAGCAAAGAATTAGAAATGAATCAGGCAAACGACCCAAAATGCCTTCATACTCGTCCCTAACATGTGTAATGTGTGTCTGAGTGCACACATCCAAACAACAGAGTTACAGACTGTAACTGTAATTCTTTTGTGAGATCTTGTGCCCCTTGCTGTTGGTTTTCCTGTAAGCCTCAGTAAATTAAGGACTAGTCATTTCCAGTGGGAAATTCCACAGCTCCCAGTGACAACTGTGAAAGGATCCTACATTACTGCAGGTGCTAATTATAGACATAACGATATGATACTGCATCTTTTCCCTTGCAATCTCATTCCCCCTGGGCTTGCCTTGGAGATCAGCTGCTTGCATAAGCTGTAGGAACAGGTCATCTGGAAAGAACACAAGATGGGGGAAAGCAAAAGCCCTTTCTTGACAGCAGGAAATTCTAGCAGGTCTGTCTTCAGTTGCACTCTTATGGTCTCCCAGACACTATTAGAAAAGGTTTTTTTGGTTCCCTCATGGAAAGTCTAAGATGCCATCATAGTCTGCTGACTTCCAGAGGGAACATCACTGATCTTGAGCAGAGAGGCAGCCACATCCAAATGTGAAAGGCAGAAAAAGAGGGGAAATGCAAAAAGTCATAGGGCTGCTTTGCAGGAAATATAGATTTGTGTGCATATATATATATATGTGCGTCAATCATAGAATGGTTTAGGTTGGAGGGCACCTCAAAGCTCAGCCAGTTCCAACCCCCCTGCTATAGGCCTGGACACCTCCCACAAGCCCAGGCTGCTCAAAACTTCATCCAGCCTGGCCTTGAATACCTCCAGGGAGGTTGTGGGGCCTCAACCACTTCCCTGGGCAACCCATTCCAGCCTCTCACCACCCTCATGCTCAACAACTTCCTCCTCATATCCAGCTTTGCACCACTCCCCCTAGTCCTGTCACCCCCTGATATCCTAAAAAGTCCCTCCCCAGCTTTTCTGTAGGCCCCCTTTAGATACTGGAAAGCCAAAATAAGGTCACCTCACAGCCTCCTCTTAGAGTATCCACACTGCAGGCAGGCAGCAAAACAGTGCAACCACCAGCACTTGGCTGAGATAATATTGGAACTGCATTATTGTTACATCTGTTGCTCTAAATGTCATAATAGAATGAATAATAATAACAACAAAAAAGGCAACAACAACAACAAAAAAAAACCCAAACTAAATATGAATGTCACATGGTATTAGCAGTAGCAGCAATTAAAACCTGCTCAGATTGGACTCTTGTATTTATTTTTCCTTCTTTGACATTTTTGACAGCTTGGTTTGTATTGGATGCTGCACAGGACGGTGAGGAAAGGTTAAGTGTGCATCACTTCACTAAAAATCAGTTAGATAACATCCTGAGTGTTTCTAAGCATCTTCAGCCCTCCTCTTGTAAAGTGCCAGCTACTTTTCACATTAGTTTCAGGTGATTCATACAGCTGACACGAACTGGTCTGGGTTGCATTGAGTTTTCCTATGAAATCCCTCTCATTAGAATCATAGAATCAACCAGGTTGGAAGAGACCTCCAAGATCATCCAGCCCAACCTAGCACCCAACCCTGTCCAGTCAACTAAACCATGGCACTAAGTGCCTCATCCAGGCTTTGCTTCAACACCTCCAGGGATGGTGACTCCACCACCTCCCTGGGCAGCCCATTCCAATGCCAATCACTCTCTCTGACAACAACTTCCTCCTAACATCCAGCCTAGACATCCCCTGGCACAACTTGAGACTGTGTCCCCTTGTTCTGTTGCTGATTGTCTGGCAGAAGAGACCAACCCCCACCTGGCTACAACCTCCCTTCAGGTAGTTGTAGACAGCAATGAGCTCTGCCCTGAGCCTCCTCGTCTGCAGGCTGCACACCCCCAGCTCCCTCAGCCTCTCCTCATAGGGTTTGTGTTCCAGGCCCCTCCTCAGCTTTGTTGCCCTTCTCTGGACACCTTCCAGCACCTCAACATCTCTCTTGAATGAAGGAGCCCAGAACTGGACACAGCACTCAAGGTGTGGCCTGAGCAGTGCTGAGTACAGGGGCAGAATAACCTCCCTTGTCCTGCTGGCCACACTGCTCCTGATGCAGGCCAGGATGCCACTGGCTCTCTTGGCCACCTGGGCACACTGCTGCCTCATCTTCAGCTACTATCTATCAGTAGCCCCAGGTCTCTTTCTTCGTGGCTGTTTTTTGGTGTGTGGATTCGATGTACTTGGCTGTGGAAATATCAGTTTATCACCAGTTCACTGAAGGTTCAGGGATATCTCTTGGGGAATTGAGGGCTGTTTTTATAACAAATATAACATATGCAAAACCATTTTGAAATGTTAAAACCGGAGCTGTTCGAGCAATGTGGTTTATGTTTAGTTAAAGGAAAAGTTGATGTCCTTCTTTCTGTCCAGAAGGACAAGTCTTAACAAAAAAACAGGCATTCCAAAGCAAGGAACAGATCCAAAAAACCAGCTCCAGAATACTAAATGTGAAAAAAGTGTTACACAAAGTGACAATGCCAATGGTTTGCACTACAAGAAAAGATTGGATGAGGCACTTAGTGCCATGGTCTAGTTGACTGGATAGGGCTGGGTGCTAGGTTGGACTGGATGATCTTGGAGGTCTCTTCCAACTTTCTTGATTCTATAATTCTATGATACATGGGAGCAGCAACAAAAGCAGACGATAGTTGATGACCACTTCCCCCTGCCAGCATACACAGCTCTGAATTAAGCAGCTCACAGCTCTGCTTTGGTGCAAGAAGCCAAGCATTCTGAATTGAATGCCTTAGAGGAGAACAGGGTTTTTTCTTTCCCCCTCCTTATTTATGTCCCTGGATTTGTGTGGTTGGTTTGATTTATTAAACATGCTGCTGATTATAATCATACCTGACTTGATCTACTATTGATAGGTTTAACTCATTAAAGCTATGGCTGGAACTGGGTCCAAATTCATCTTTGTTGAGGGCAGTTCAGGTATCATTTTTGCTAACAAATAGAGACTAAAACTGTAATGATCCTGGGAAAAAAAAAAGATTGATCTAATTCTACTACTTATAAAAATCATAAGGAAGTTCTTCAGGGAAAAAGCAGAGTTACTACCATGTTAAGTATATCTGAACCCCCCCACACCCAATACCAACTACAGGATGTTTTCTGTAGTCAGTGCACATCATCCTTGCAGAGAATACATAAGGTGAACCTTTGGATACAAATTCCATGTGGCCTTTTCTTTGTCAAAAGGAGAAGTTTATAAGCTAGCAAGCAAGGCAATTACTAAGGTAAAAATCTGTAGCAGTAGGGGAGGATGCAAAGCAAAAGCCCAAGGCCAGGGCAGGGTGAGAGGGGCACTCACATCACCCCTGACACTGCTCCAGCTGCTCCTGAAACCACCTTCTGATAAATCCACCCTCTGTGGTAGAGGATTCTCACTCACATCCCCAGACCTGGGTTATATAGAGAACATGCTACCCATTCAGAGCTCTTCTTATGCTACCATACAATTCCTAAACCAAAGGGGCTTATGCTCAGCTCACCTGGGCACAGGGATGAGGCTGCTGGCTCCACTTGCCCTTCTCCACGAATCCAGGTTCTACACTGCTGTTCTGTTTATCTGAACCCTGTACCCATCTGAGGATTCACTCTGCTTTTTCCAGGCTTTTATCAGTGGCTATTTCTCCATGGATGACTGCTAAATCAGTTACTATTTGCAGTAGGCTGCTTCAGACACATTTTTCTACTCTCCAGACAGAATTCAAGCTGTCCTTTCTCTTCCCTGTCACTCCTACATGTGCTCAGCTCTGTGATCTTCCTCTAAGATATTCAAGGATACAAATTTGACTTTGTAAATTAGTGTACCACAAAGATAAGACTCATCTATGCATAATGCACAGTCCCTGTGCTTCAGCTCACAGATCAAAGGAAAGCTACTCTCTGCATGGCCCTGAGCAATACATCAGGCCCAAAAGAGACCAAACTAAAACCAAACAAAATTCCAGGAAGGGTAGCAGGTCACAAGTACAGAAAATGACAGAAAATGAGCATAATGTCCTGACAGCACTGAGGGTAAAGCTGTGCCTGAAAAATCTGTGTTAAAAAAAAAGGACTGAAATATATGCTTAGAGCTACCAGCATTACCAAATGCCTTCTGGAGTCATGACCATCATAGAAGGATTTGGGTCAGAAGGGACCTCCAAAGGTCATTCAGCCAAACCTCCCTTCAGTCAGCAGGGACATCCTCCATTGCCCAGTGCTTTGTCAAGCCTGATCTTGAATATCTCCAGGCATGGGACCTCAGCTACCTCTCTGGGCAACCTGTTCCAGTGTTCCACCATCGTCATGGTGCAGGACTTGTTCCTAACATCCAATCTAAATCTTGTCTTCTCTCATTTCAAACCATTACCCTCGTCCTATCTCTGCAAGCCTTTGCAAACAGTCCCTCTGCAGCCTTCTGGCAGGCCCCCTTCAGGTACTGGAAGGCTGCTCTTAGGTCTCCACAGATCATATTTAGCATTTTGGGGAGTTTTGACCAATTAATATGAAAACCTAAGTAGGATTTCTCATTTTTTCTACCAAGAGTAACAAAAAAAACCCAAAACAAAACAACCAAACTAAAGTTATTTAGAGGAATGACATTTACTCTCCCCCACAGCTCTGTGTTTCTCTTTTGTGTGAGAAGTGAGACCAAGGAGAGTGTCAGCAGTAAAAAGCAAACTAAGTAAATACAGCTCTGATGGAGGTGGAAGGAACTCTGTCTGAAATAAGTGAGCCACCTGACTGCTGCTATTTCGACTGCAACAGGCTCTTAGTTTCTGTGCTTAACTGTTTCTAGCCATAAAATAACAAACTCTGTATTTCATGGGGTTGCGCAGCCTGGAGAAGAGGAGGCTCAGGGCAGAGCTCATTGCTGTCTACAACTACCTGAAGGGAGGCTGTAGCCAAGTGGAGGTTGGTCTCTTCTGCCAGGCAACCAGCAACAGCAGAAGGGGACACAGCACCAAGTGCCTCATCCAGGCTTTTCTTGAACACCTCCAGGGATGGTGACTCCATCATATTTAAAGTGCATACTTTTTTGTGTGTGAATAAATCCAGTAGCCTCAGAAAGCTGCCATAATAAACACAAGCTATGAATACAAGTGTACAACATCAAGTCTTTAAGAGAAAAACACAAGAACTAAGTTGCAAGTATGTAAAATTGCATGCAAGAGCTCTGGGAATGGTCAGCATTTTGATAGCTAAATGCTTTCAGTATACAAGCAATTAGATTCAAACTTAAAGAGGGAAAGCAGTGCAAGATTTCCTTAGGCAAAAAGAAGGAGGGAAAGTTCAAGGTTTTTAAATGATAATAACTTCATAGTTTGTTGTGAAAAAGTGCCTCACAAACCAGGCTCTCTTTTTTCTGCCCTTTGCAGAGACTTGTCCCTGTAAGCAATGATTAAAAACACTCAGAGAAGCTCTTCTCAGCACCCACTACTGATTTGAATTTACTGTCTGAAGTGTTCTCTCCTTGACAAATAGTCCACCCTTGCTGCTTCTTTCTTTCTAGCAGCATAAGATGACATCTTGTTAAAAGCAATAAGGCATCCTTAAAGGGCTTGAAGACTTAAACGAAAAGGGTTGGAACACAAACCCTACGAAGAGAGGCTGAGGGAGCTGGGGGTGTGCAGCCTAGAGAAGAGGAAGCTCAGGGCAGAGCTCATTGCTGTCTACAACTACCTGAAGGGAGGCTGTAGCCAGGTGGGGGTTGGTCTCTTCTGCCAGACAACCCACAATAGAACAAGGGGGGATAGTCTCAAGTTGCGCTGGGGGAAGTATAGGCTGGATATGAAGAGGAAGTTTTTCCCAGAGAGAGTGATTGGCATTGGAATGGGCTGCCCAGGGAGGTGGTGGAGTCGCTGTCCTTGGAGGTGTTCAAGAAAAGCCTGGCTGAGGCACTTAGTGCCATGCTCTGGTTGATTGGCTAGGGCTGGGTACTAGGTTGGACTGGATGACCTTGAAGGTCTCTTCCAACCTGGTTGATTCTACGATTCTACTTCTACATGCTCACTTCATCATCATTACTTTGATGTGTATCAAGTAATACAAGGCATATGAGGTCAAATTTCTCCCTGATGTGACATTCATTACTTCACTGAATTGCATCCAGAGTTAAATCTAGGAGAGGGAATCAGGGGAAAAAGAAAATAGAGGGGGGTGTGGGGGGGGGAAGGAGATGGAAAAAGAAGAAAAAAGAGAAGTGGTTATATAAAAAAACAAGAGAAAAAAAATCTTTGAAGTAAAGGTTCACCTTGGCTATGAGACTGACAAAAACAAACCTGTGACAAATCAGTGACAGAAAGAGGATTTAAGAAAGAGGATTACTTTGTCAGCATGCTGCGGCACGCTAGGTACAGCCTTCAAATGAGGTTAGAGTACATTTTGGAGCTGATAATATTCTGCTCATTATTTAATTTGGAAAAAAAAGAAAAAGAAAAAAAAGAACTAATTTTTTGCCTCAAGATAATTACACTGATCAAAGGTTTATGCTAATAATCGTCTGCCAGGCCTCCTCTTTTATTTTAATGGAAAGGGGAAGCACTCTAGCAGTGGTAGTTGAGCAAATTCCTAAGTGGGCACAGTCTTTTTATTACAGAAACATAATAACTTCCTATGGTCAATTCCCAGTTCTCTTCAGGAGCTACAAAGATCATCTCTCCTTCAGGAAAGGGGCACAGCATCATTAATAAAACCCAACCAAAGCCAAACCAAATCTATTTGCCAAACACCTGATGACTGTTTTAAACATGAATGCTTCCTTCAGCCAGCCTCAGCTGAGCAGAGCAAGCTGACCTTCTGAAAAGCTGATGGTCCTGTCAAAAATGTGGAAAGCAATGTGACTACATCTTTCTGCAGACAGCTCAGCTGAGCCCAGCAACGTGTTGGTCTGAGGGAGGTTTGAGCTCTCTAGACAAATTCTGCAAGAGGGAGTAAGAGCAAACAGTTACATCTTACATCCATGCAGCTGACAGCTCAACTGTCACTCTCTTCCCCATTCAAGTTCTTCAAGTAGCTGTGGCTTAGAAGAATTAGCACTCAAGCAGCTTTCCTCCATTAATGCCAAGCCCTATGAGGAGAGGCTGAGGGAGCTGGGGGTGTGTGCAGCCTAGAGAAGAGGAGGCTCAGGGCAGACCTCATTGCTGTCTACAACTACCTGAAGGGAGGTTGTAGCCAGGTAGGGGTTGGTCTCTTCTCCCAGGCAACCAGCAACAGAACAAGGGGACACATTCTCAAGTTGTGCCAGGGGATGTCTAGGCTGGATGTTAGGAGGAAGTTGTTGGCAGAGAGAGTGATTGGCATTGGAATGGGCTGCCCAGGGAGGTGGTGGAGTCACTGTCCTTGGAGGCGTTCAAGAAAAGCCTGGATGGGGCACTTAGTGCCGTGGTTTAGTTGACTGGCCAGGGCTGGGTGCTAGGTTGGACTGGATGATCTTGGAGGTCTCTTCCAACCTGGTTGATTCTGTGATTCTATGACTGTTCCCTGCAGAATGCCAAGAATGTGGCTGTCCCTCCTTGTTTTCCCTGAAACGCCAACATCAGCGCACACTGAATCAGAGAGAAAGTCACCTTGTCGATGTGGTTTGCTCAGTGCTAAACCTGCCTGGTGCTCAGATCGATGCTTTAGTAAAGTTGGGCAGCTAAACAAAACAATCTTCATTAAAATGGAAACGCTGCTCAGCACTCTGAGCCTTCCTCCCTCTTCAACGCTGAAGTCTCTCATCCACTCGAGTGGATTTACATCAGATGTCTACAGGAGCAGCTTTACAGGATTAGGCTTCTGGCAGAAAGGTTCGTTTCCTGCTCAGCTTGAACTGCAGAATGGCAATGCCTGGCTGGGGAGGTTCATGCAGAACAGGTCTCCAAGTGATTGTTCCCAGGCTTAAACGGTCCATTGCGGCAGGCCACTGAACTCAGGCCAGCCATTTGCAGGCAGGTTTTGCACACTCTGCAAGGTTCTCTGGACCACACTCCATTAGACACCGAAGCCTACCTTTAGATAATTCCCATCTGGATGCTTAGCAATTTCCTCAGCTTTAAATAGCCATAGAGCTGGTTTTATTAGTCTCTATCAGAATCTCATTTATCACCCAGAGTTACAGTGACCTCTTTCAGCCCAGAAAATTCCCTCTCGCTTGCTGCATTTAAAAACGGTGTGCATGGCCTTCCCTGCCTGAATTCTCACATCTGAAAGACCAAACTGAGCCTAGGAGGCAGGACTGCTCTGTACAACCCATTTTGTGTCGACAGTGCTTTGTCCTGTTAATTACCTTCTTAATCATTTTGAGATGCAAAATATCCAAGATCTTGAAGTTCAGCTGCTATTGTTCTTTCCTACTAATAGCTGGCAAGTTTCAGAGAGCTCTGCTCACCAGTTATGACAGATGATCTCACTTTTGTTTCTCAAGATTACACTACTTCATAAATGCACTCATTTAATTTTAAGGTTTAGCAGCTTGACTGACAGTTTAAGACAATAATGAACTGCAGGGAAATTTTCCTTTAGAGAAAACTCAACGCTAAGTTGCTACTAAGAGGTTCCAATATTTAATTCCTAGCAGTTTCTCAAGCAATAATGTAGCAAAGCAAAAACTGAAAGGTATGCAGGCATGAGAGTTCATCATCAATTCTGATTGTTTCCATAGAGATGTAAAGTGCTTTCAGGAAGGGTTACACTGCAAAGGGGGAAGGCTTTTCTTTATTATTATTGTTATTTTTGCTTGTTAATGCATTATCATTGTGACTACAGTTCAGGAAACACTGTATCCCACCCCAGCTGGAAATGCAGACTGCCTTAAAGGGACATTTAGAATCATAGAATCAGTCAGGGTTAGAAGGGACCACAAGGATCATGTAGTTCACAGAATTGCAGAATTAACCAGGTTGGAAAAGACCTTTGAGATCATCACATCCAAACTATTACCCAAATTATAGAATCACAGAATCAACCAGGTCGGAAGAGACCTCCAAGATCACCCAGTCCAACCTAGCACCCAGTTCTGTCCAATCAATCAGACCATGGCTTTTCTTGAACACCTCCAGGGACAGCAACTCCACCACCTCCCTGGGCAGCCCACTCCAATGCCAATCTCTCTCTCTGCCAGGAACTTCCTAACAACATCCAGCCTGTACTTCGCCTTCAGAAATTAAGGAGGCAATTGTTCCAGGTGTGGTTGATGTTCTGGCAGTCCCACAAATATCAAGACATTGGATCATACATTCTGCCTTCTCCCTTGGGGCAGTATCACTATCAAACAGGAGCTTTGGAAAAGAGACAAAGGAACAGAAGACCAGAGATGCCTGTGGTCAAGATAGATTGTTCCATCTTGGTGAAAGGAAACTGCCATGTGTTAAGGCAAGAAAAGAAAATCAATAATATAAGATGAGGATGGCTCCAAGCTTTATTTACTTAGGAACCTGTGCAATTTAAAGTACCCTCAAAAACCCAAGCAGATAATCAGAACTGTCCATGAGCTTGTACACTTAGATGTGTTGACACAAATGACAGCAGATTGTTATTAATGTCTTCAGTTAGAGTTCATGTTAGCCCCTACTGGGCTCTTTCCTTAGTTATAACTAATTTGTCTCACATTGTGGCTGGCTCTATTTCCTCCCCTCTCTCCTCATTCTATTTACTAAGGCTTCAGGGAGCTGCTTGCCAGGCATATGAATTCTCCTGAGTTAGGGTACATTTAGGAATCTACCTTTTTCTTTGCTTTTACTTTACTTCTTCATCTCTTCTATTTAAAAAGAGCTACCAGCAGTGTGCTGCAATGAATACAGCAGAGGAAAACATGAAATATATATGAAAAGGTGACAGATTCATAGGACTGTACCTATGAATCTTGCACAACTATTGCAAGAAGGCTGTGATTAATCCACCAGTGTTCCTGCCTGGTTTTAGCAGTTGTTGCCTCCTTGCTTTCTTTCTCTCCTATTTAAGCACCTCCAGCTGAGCTAAAGCTCTTCCAAAACAACTAGAAATAAACTGAAACACAGAGATAGCAAAGACCTTAAAGCTTCATCCTGCTACAGCTGAGGGAAAACAAATCAGCTAGTTTAAGGAATTGCACAGTTAGAGCAAGGTAAGGATTTAAGTGAAACTTTTGTTGAGTTTGAAGAACAAAAGCTCACAATTTGGCTCTGCTTTGGCTAGGCACCAAGTCACAGCCCTGACCTGTCTCTCTGCATCCTCAGCTCCATGATAGGCACAGGCAGGAAGCAAAGGTGCTGGAAAATATCCATGTCACACCACTAGGAAGTGCACTCTGTAACAACATAGAAAAAAAAACTAACAACAACAATTCTAAGAGTAACTTGTGAATATTTAATCTCTCCCATTCTAAAAAGACAAGTGGCAAGCCCAGGAGCATTTTAAAGTAGGGACAGAATCAGACTCGTAACGTCACAGCATCAGCTGCTGCCCTGCCAGTTCTAGAGCCTCATCCAGTCAAAGTCTGCACACATATTCAAGAGATTTGACTCCAAACCTCAAGCTCAATCATTTCAATGCAAGTCCTTGTGGATATAAACCCTGGGTTGAGCAAGGCCTCTATCACCCAGGTATCAGAATCAGAATTAATCAGGTTGGATAAGATCTTCAAGATCGAGTCCAACCTATCACCTAACACCTCCTAATTAACTAACCCATGACACTCAGTGCCTCATACAGCCTTCTCTTAAACACCTCCAGGGATGGGGACTCCACCACCTCCCCAGGCAGCCCATTCCAATGCCAATCATTCTTTCTCTGTGATTCAGCCTAGATCTGCCCTGGCACAGCTTGAGGCTTTGTCCCCTTGTTCTGTCACTGTGTGCACGGCAGCAGAGCCCAATCCCTACCTGGCTACAGCCTCCCTTCAGGTAGTTGCAAACAGCAATGAGCTCTGCCCTGAGCCTCCTCTTCTCCAGGCTGCACACCCCCAGCTTCCTCAGCCTCTCCTCACAGGGCTGTGCTCCAGGCCCCTCACCAGCTTTGTCACCCTCCTGTGGACACCTTCCAGCACCTCAACACCTCTCTTGATTTGAGGGGCCCAGAACTGGACACAGCACTCAAGGGGTGGCCTGACCAGTGCTGAGTACAAGGGCAGAAAGGACTTCCCTTGCCCTGCTGGCCACACTCTTCCTGACCAGGCCAGGATGCCATCAGCCTTCTTGGCCACCTGGGCACTCTGCTGCCTCATGTTCAGGCACCTGTCAACCAGTACCCCCATGTCCCAGGCCAGAAAGAGCACAGAGATCCTTCATTCCAAAAATTAGAATCCTCATTTTTTATGGGAAAAGCAGGAGCTTCATCCAAAGCTTACCCACTGAACTAAACATTTCTTCTTCAATTTTAAAGGGCTTTGGCACAAATCTGTTAACGTGGCAGAACGTTAAGAGGATTGAAGGGAGGCTGAGTGACTTCACAAGATCCCTGTCCTAACCAAGAAGGAAAGGTGGAGCAGAGCTTCACGATGGCAGCCTGAAACTAAGAGAAAACATTGGAAAGGAGAAGACAACATGAAAAAGACAGTAGGAAGAACATACTAATGGTGTGCTGCCACCACTCAGCTTGCAACGTGAAACATTTAAGATGAAAACAAAGCCAATCTGTCCAACATGCTGTTAGCATGGCAGGATATCAGGTCCTCATTCTGCACCACTGAGATGAGTGAGTACTTTGGTTCAGAGCACAGAGAACTAAAGGTTTGATTTCACTCTGCTTTGCTGTTAAATGAGTAATGTATACATGAATCTATCAAGAAATGATGTATATATTATTTATGCCACTTAACACATGCGATAGCTGTGAGGAATTAGGACTACTCAAATGCTTCATCTTGCACATATTTAGTCCTTCCCTCGATGAAGCTTTTGTAAATCACTTAAAGTATTGCAGAAATAAGTAGACCACGTAAACAAACTTGGTACTCAGCTAGCTAGAGTAGTCACATTTCACTGTTAATCACAGCATCTAAGCACTTGGGATCAGCTCTGATTGCTACAGGGCAGCAGAACTCTTTCTAGCTGTAAAACTTGGGATTTCTTGATAAGGATCCTGTCCCAGGTACATAATAGAGCAATACAGAAGTAAACAGCGTCAGGCTCAATTCATCTGAGAGTTTCCAAGTAGCATCTAACAATTGTTTCCTAGCTGAAGGGAGGCTGTAGCCAGGGGGGTTGGTCTCTTCTCCCAGGCAACCACCAATAGAACAAGGGGGACACAGTCTCAAGCTGTGTCAGGGGAGGTGTAGGCTGGATGTCAGGAGGAAGTTGTTGGCAGAGAGAGTGATTGGCATTGGAATGGGCTGCTCAGGGAGGTGGTGGAGTCACCATCCCTGGAGGTGTTCAAGAAAAGACTGGATGAGGCACTTGGTGCCATGGTCTGGTTGACTGGCTAGGGCTGGGTGCTAGGTTGGACTGGATGATCTTGGAGGTCTCTTCCAACCTGCTTGATTCTACAATTCTATGATTCTATGCTTAGTTTGTCACAGTGTGCTCCAGCTGTTTTTCTGGCAATTCAGTTTTTGAGAGGAGCTCCTTAGCAGAGGTGTTGTTACAGGCCATCCCAAAACTTCATGCTTCAGATCAAAACAAAGCTATGCGCTTTAAACCTTTAGCCCCTTCTGAGCCCAGTCACAGCAGTGTAGAATTCTGTGTTTTCACACATCATTAAAAAGGTAAAGCTCTGCTCAAGGCCAGGGCAAGAAAATTAGGTCAATCAGAGATCAAACTGGCCTTGCTGGAAAACAAGATTTTGCCAAGAACAAGCTCTCAGTTTGTGATTAGCAAGATTTCATGCTGCCCAAATTCATTTACAGTTGCAATTCTGCATTGGATATCTGGAATGAAATTTAAAGGCTCCGTTTGCAGTCATTCTCGTGGCCAGATGCACTATGAAGCAACAGAAAGATCCCTCACAGCTCCCTCACTTGCTGGTATTTCCACTTTGTGTTTTTTTAATAAAGAACAATTTAGCCACTTCTCCTGCCCCAGGGACAAGTTCTGCTGTGTTTCTCCACTTCTCTTTTGTCAGTCTCCCAAACACATTCATTCCCCAGCAGCCTGTACATCTCTTATTTATCGTAGAAGCTGAACTCTATTAGAATGATATACAAGCTATGGAGCCGAAGAGCAAACGTTAAGGTTTTGGAGGAAATTAGATTGACCTCCTACTAAATCTTTTTGCACAAACATTGCATCCAAATTAAGTGTTTGTGGGAACCATCACTGCTTCATAGCAGCCATGTTGTTAAAGCCACCTGAAGCTTCCCGGGTCCTAGCTGTAACTTGAAGGGTTTAAGGTTTGGGTTAGGAGCTTGGTGAAGCAGCATCACTACTGTGGCATCATTCCCATTAGACAATTGCAAACTCCAGTCTGAAGCATTAATTAGCTAGTTAAAAAAAAAAAAGAAATATTCTGCCTCCTTCTAAAGCACTGAGAGATAGGAGGTGCCATGTGAACCTGAGGAGGAAATTTTTCCCTGTGAGGGTGACAGAGCACTGGAACAGGCTGCCCAGGGAGGTTGTGGAGTCTCCCTCTCTGGAGGCATTCAAGAACCATTTGGATGTATTCCATTGTGATTCGCTCTAGGTGATCCTGCTCTGGCAGGGGGACTGGACCAGATGATCTTTTAAGGTCCCTTCCAGCCCCTGACATTCTATGATAGGAAAGTGATTCAATTTTTTTTTCATCCTATGCATTGATATTTTAGGGCTAGATTCAGCACCACTGATACCAGCAGGAACTGTGAACAGTGAAAGCATCACAGTAGGATTCAGTTGGGGGTTGGTCTCTTCTCCCAGACAACCAGCAACAGAAGAAGGGGACACAGTCTCAAGCTGTGCCAGGGGAAGTATAGGCTAGATGTTAAGAGGAAGTTGTTGGCAGAGAGAGTGATTGGCATTGGAATGGGCTGCCCAGGGAGGTGGTGGAGTCGCCATGCCTGGAGGTGTTCAAGAAAAGCCTGGATGAGGCACTTAGTGCCATGGTCTGGTTGACTGGATAGGTCTGGGTGCTAGGTTGGACTGGAAGATCTTGGAGGTCTTGGTTAATTCTATGATTCTAAAGTGTGGTAATTTCTCAGTTTGAGCTGAGGTCCCAGGCCAACACAGCATACTCATTCAGATAGAACTTGAATGAGTAGAACATGGAGATCATTGATTTAACCTAGAAGGTAGAAGTGAGGAGCTTATGATGACAGTTACAGGAATGAGGGAAGAACCCTTATTAGGGTGTCAGGTTTTAAGCCATAGGAGAAGCTTTAATAAGGGTTTCCTGCTTTAGATGGCCTGCGCCACATCAGCGTTTAATGAAAGGCATCCACGGTAGGTAGGAGTAACAGAAGAAACTCTGTCCTTTGCCTGCAGCTCCACTTAACATGTAGCTTGCATAACTACTTTCAAAAGCCCAGCTGCACGATCACATATGATTACAACAATCTGAGGCATTTTCCATTTGATCCATTTGCCTCTCATAGCTTGAACTATTACTTTCCTGACGTTCCTCATTACTTTCCCATAGTGTTTACCAAGCAACGAACAGAATGTGTTACAGACACCACTCCATCCCATAACTTACACAGAAAAGTATCCTTTTAAATTGTGTTATAACTCATGCTTATGGTAAAGATTTAAAGAGAGTAGCAGAGGGGACAATTTCATCTATTTTTCTATCAGAGGCTTAGGTGAAGAATGATTTCAGGAGAGAGTAATGTTTCTAGGACTCAAAGATATTCAGGGGGAAAAAACACCCTAAAATCTATTGAACTAAATTGCCCAGGGATATCCAAAGATTACTAAATCAAAACTTCACAAACATCTCAGTACTGCAAGATGTCTAAGTCAGCTGCACTCTTCTAATTCTCATTAATCCAACTGAAATTGGGTACCTAAATATCTCCAGATCGAAGCTCAGCATTCTGACTGAATAAAGGAAAGCATCTAATTTGTGAGCAGTCCCACTGATTTTTAACCCTCTGACATTCTGATCTGTCAATAGTGTTAATCTTTGTCAATATCCTCCAGGAACAGTTTAGCTGAACATTCACAGCTTCAGCAGCAAAGTGGTTTGGGTTTTATCACGGTAATTTTTTGTCATTCATGAAGGGATTAAGGTTTTTTTGCCTGTTAAAAGCAGCAAGCGATGCCATGGATTGATCTGAAATGAAGCACTTGGTAAAGCACACCACAGAGTCCCTTCATGCAAATGGGTGAAAGCTAACACATGGAAATTCTGCTCACAAGGACTTGTCTGGGATTGTTTCAATTCATAGAACGGTTTAAGGTTAGAAGGGACCTCAAGGATCATCCAGTTCCAACCCCCAACCATAGGCAGGGACACCTCCACTAGGAACGGGTCACTCAATGCCTCATCCAATCTGGCCTTGAACACCTCCAGAGAGGGAGCAGCCACAACCTCCCTGGGCAACCTGTGCCAGTGTCTCACCACCCTCACTGCAAACAACTTCTTCCTAAATTCCTTCTACTTTGAATCTCCCCTCTGCCAGTTTAAACCCCTTAAGGCAGAAAGCCTCTCCTCACAGGGCTGTGCTCCAGACCCCTCACCAGCTTCATCACCCTGCTCTGGACACATTCCAGTACCTCAACATCACTCTTGAATTGAGGAGTCCAGAACTGGACACAGCACTCAAGCTGTGGCCTGAGCAGTGCTGAGCACAGGGACACAAGAACCTCCCTTGTCCTGCTGCCCACACTGCTCCTGAGCCAGCCCAGGATGCCATTGGCTCTCTTGGCCACCTGGGCACTGCTGCCTCATCTGCAGCTCCTCTCTCCCAGCACCTCCAGCTCCCTCTCTGCCTGGCTGCTCTCAGCCATTCTGTCCCCAGCCTGTAGTGCTGCTTGGGGTTGTTGAGGCCAAAGTATAGAATATATTTCCAGTTGGTTGGTATTTTGTTGTTGTTGGGAGTTTTGGGTGTTTGCTGTTGGATGTTGAGGGATTTGTTTCATTTTGATTTGCTTGTTTCTTTGTGGTTTGCTTCTTTGTTTTTTTTTCCCCCTTGTTTTCCTGTTCTTCTTGGGTTTGGAGTTTGTTTGATTACGTATTTCTTTTCCTTTTTGTTTGTCTGGGTGTTTGTTTTTTGGGCTTTTGTTTTGTGGGTTTGGTTTGGTTTATTTTTAGAGGAAAAGAACCCATTACAAATGAGCTTGACTAGATTGACTAGATCTTAACAAAACTTATTGTTCCTACTGGCAGTAAAAATGTAGTCACTTTGTGTAGAAGTCAAGCATAAGGCATTAAAGACATGAGATTTAATTATCCCTTTCTAGGTAATGTAATTGTGCATTTCTATGTTAATTACCCCTTAGTACACAAACTATGTTTTTGCACACAATTACCATGTAAAGAAAGACAGTTATTCTTACTGCTTCTAATTAGCAGGGCTTTGTCCCAGCTTCCACAGTGTATTACTCTGCTCTTGTGGACCCCCACCTGCAGTACTGCATCCCATTCTGGTGTCCCCACCAAAACAAGGGCACAGGGCTGCTGAGTCATAGAATCAACCAGATTGGAAGAGACCTCCAAGATCAGCCAGTCCAATCTATCCAACCAAGATCATCCAGCCTAGCCATGTCCAATCAACCAGATCATGGCACTAAGTGCCGCATCCAAGTTATTCTTGAACACCTTCAGGCACAGCTTACTCCACCACCATTCTGGGCAGCCTGTGTTCAAGAAAAGCCTGGATGGGGCACTTAGGGCCATGGTCTGGTTGACTGGCTGGGGCTGGGTGCTAGGTTGGACTAGATGATCTTGGAGGTCTCTTCCAACCTGCTTGATTCTATATATATACATATATTTTTTTTTTCCCCTGGGAAACCTTATTTCCATGCAGTTAAGATTCGAGGACACAGCAGCCTGCTTGCAAATATTCCACAGCACGATAAACAGCCAAATTAGTAACCTGAATTATTCATTGCCAATTATTTGCTCTTTTTTTTTTTTTCCCCTTTCCAGGATACACTGCACACCACCTGTAATTGCCATTACACAATTCTCCTCCTAACATTGTTTTTGTGTCTGGGCTTTATTTTTCACTCAGTTTTCCATCCTACCTCATCTCCTCCCTGTATTGCGATGCTATTCCGCTAAAATATCTTTTCACAAGCAAATTCCAAATTGCTTCTGTGTGAAACATAATAGCCACTTTCTCCCACTGTCCAAAAAGGCTCTTTAAATTAAAAAGAAGCGACAGTCACCGTGATCTAACAGAGAAAGACGTGACAAAGGTAATAATGTTGGGCAGTATTCACTGTGAAGGCAAAGAATGAAGGCGCAAAACTAGGCAAAGGAGTCCAAAACTGGAGACTGCAATGAACAGATACAATAGAACAGCATCACTTCACCCATTTGGAAATGCTAATGAAGCTGTGAAGACAAAGCTATATGAGGGTTTCACATTGTATAATGACAAGGCTGTAACAGCTCTATTGGAATGGGAAGAGGCAAACCTACTGTTTCTGCACAGATGAGCAACAGCTTCTGAAAGTGCTTCTCAGTTTTCATTCCAATTGTGGTTTTGCTCTAATTGTCTCTCTGTCTGCATACGTAGTGCTTAATTGACAAAGCCACGTGAAACTGGCCAAATAACTTCTGCCCTCACACTTCCCATCTCACTGAATCACACAGCAGTGGGAGTTAGAAGGGACCTCTAGAGATCAACTTGTCCAACCCCCCCGTAAAAGCAGGTTCACCTCGATCAGGTTGTACTGGAACACATCCAGGTGTGTATAGAGACACCACAATCTCTCTGGGCAGCCTGCTCCAGTGCTCTGTTACCTTCAATGTAAAGAAATTTGTCCTCAGCTCTGGTGTGTACCTGTTACCCTTTGCCCTATCACTGGCCACCAGCCTTATCCTCATAACCTTTAGATACTTCTATGCATTGGTAAGGTCCCCTCTCAATCTTCTCTTTTCCAGGCTAAAGAGCCCCGAGTCTCTCAATCTCTTGGCCTCTCCTTGCAAAAGAGATGCTCCAGTCCCTCGGCATCTCTGCCATCCTCCTTTGTACTCTCTCCAGTAGTTCCCTATCCCTCCTCCTCTGGGGAGCCCAGAACTGGGAACAGTCCTGCAGGTGCAACCTCACCAGGGAAGAATAAATGGGAGGGAGAACCTCCCTCAGCCTGCTCGACACGATCTTCTCAATGCACCCCAGAATACCACTGGCCTTCTCAGCCCCAAGGGCACACCTCCTGATGGCTGAACCTGCCACGACCATTTGCAAGCAATGAGGCTGTCGTGGCCAGCTACTGAGAGGAAAGGGCAAGCCAGAGAGACCACGGAGGAGATGGAGTAAGGCACCTAAATGTGCCAGGTTCATCTCTGTAGCCAGATGAGGTAGCTTTTTTGGGCCAACGGGAAATACTGATCTGTAAATAAAGGTCAAAATATTTTGGTTAAAGCAAATGCCCCCTAATGTTAGCTATAACCTCAGAATTAATAGCTGCTATTACAGCCTCTCTCAATTCTCTCTTCATGCTTTTCCTCCCAGGTTTATCTGTTCACCGCCACAGAAGTAGAAATTAGCATTTTAGGCAAGGAATGAGGTGGAGGAAAGTAGCAGGAGAATATGTAAAAGAACTCCCAAATGGAAAATACTCTGTGATGGAAAAGATTATATCAGTACTTACATTTCCTAGTTTCCCCAGATTTCTTCACGTTTAATTTCTTATTTGATTTTGTCCCTGAAAAGACCTGCTGCCTTTTAAATGAGAGAGAATGATTCTTCACTGCCTGAAACATCATTATTCAGTGCTATTAACAGAGGTGAGGTCCATAGTGCAGAAATGTATTTCTCAACATTTAGATTAATTAGAAAAATCAGATTTATCACATTGGTATGTCCTTTCCCTCCCTTTGCTTTGTATTACTGCTTAGATAAATTATATTTTGTTCATACAGAAGCACAGAGAAAATTAAGCTTGAATTCTAATTACCTCCCTCTATTTTTTTTTCCAAGCAGGGGATTGTATTTTTTTCCCTCCCAAGGCTCTATGCAAAAGGAGAAATAGTAATGCATAGCTCCCAGACCTCACTGTGATTCTCTTCCCACAGGTTTTTCTTTTCCTTTCTTTAGGAGGGTTAAAACTCCACTGGTTATTACTGATCACCCCACATTTTATAGTTCTAAACATCCAAATTGGAGAAGAAAAATGATGTCATTCAGGTGACTGATCATAAAGAGATAATGATGAATAATGAGCAGAGCCCACAGCATGAAACCTGCTTTGACAATCATTATGAATTTTTTAGCTTGCTCACAATCAGAATGGGTCAAAGTGCACCCAAAAGGTACAAAGCCAAAAGCAAAAGTCTAACACAAATTGCTTTAAGGTCTCTTAAACTATATGGTGAGAATTGCAACCAATTAAAGTCAGCACTGAGCAACACAAAAGTGCAAAAGATCATTTTGGAGACCTTGTGACTGAACTGTGTCAGATGCAATGCTCTGAACTCACAGGCCATCCAGCTATCTGACTTGATGGAAAATGAAGAGTACTTAAGTCAGGTACTAAAGCTGTATGGAAGGAAGGAAAAAAACATTGCTTCCCAATGCAAAGGAGGTGTCACTAATCATCACAGGATGTTAGGGGCTGGAAGGCACCCAAAGACATCACTGAGTCCAACTCCCCTGCCAGAGCAGGACCATACAATCTAGCTCAGGTCACGCAGGAATGCATCCAGACAAGCCTTAGAAGTCTCCAGAGAAGGAGACCTCACAACCTCTCCAGGCAGCCTGTGCCAGTGCTCTGGGACCTCTACAGTAAAGAAATCCCCCCTTGTATTGAGTCCCTTGCATTGTTTTATCTCTCCAAGAGTAATGTCCATTGCCCTGGAACATGTCTAGCAGTAAACAGGTTTGCAGCTATCAGATGTCTCAGCTCTCTCCAGCATTTGACCAATATCTAACACATTAATGCTGTGGGTTCAGGATCATAGAGCCCATTCCCTTCCAATGCAAAGTGTTTAGAAATGCCTATGCTTTATTAACTACTCTTGATGATCCTGTTAAAAGCAATGGAAAACCCCTACAACTTTAGCACTGTTTTAATGTGGTTGCTCATGCAATGTAGTGATGCTTGATGGGAGTTGTTAGTTGCACAAGGCTCAGACAGTTCCTTCTCTCACGCTCCCAAGTGACTTCATTTTAGCTTTACCTTACAGAACACAGATTGAATGCCAGAGAGGACCTTACAGACTGCCAACTTCCTTCGTCTGAGAGACACACACACACAAAAACTAATCTGAGCTTGTGGAGTTTTGGCAGTTTAGCTCCCCTGGTTCAACTACAGTTTATTAATAATACCATCTCTAAAAACTCAGATCAGCAACAGCTTTATTACTTGGCAGAGAATGGCAGTATGCAGATGCATCCTCTAATACATAATTTACAAAGCCAGTTATACTCTCCTCATTAATAAGGGGGATGGTAAGCTGTTGGTAACTACACCTGGCATCACAAGGATTATTTAGAACACCTCCTGAGAGTTCTTTCTGGGTTTGATGGTCTCTGCAGTGACCCACACATGTCTACTTTTGCGCTTCAGAATCCAATTTCCAGATCCAAAGCCAGATAAATCTCACAATCTGTTCAGTCATTTCCATTTTCATTCCTTTTGCCATTTTTCAGTTGTAATGAGGAAAAGTTACTGATCATTATTAAACTGCTTTCTTTCCTACCATTTTAAGCAAATGGAATGCTTTGTTTTGATTTCATTTTCCCCTTGCGGTAGTAAATAGATGCTCACAGCAGGGATGGAGATGTTTTGGGGAAGCAGTGACTTCAGCACTTTTTCTAGCCACCCAGGAAGTTAATTTTATAGGTGTAACTGAAAGTGTTATGGTGCTGATGAAAAGCAACTGAAGGGTCAGAAGCCAGTGAGTGACTAACACCAATCATATTTAGCTATCCTAAGGCAAACTGCTCAAGTGACTGCAAACTCAACTGAACTTCAGCTCTGCAATGGCCACATGAGATAGCCCTGTAATAGGAGAGCTGAACTAGTTAACACTAAGCTCATGACTAAACAGTGGGGAAAACACCAGGATGCAGACAGTCTTCCCTGTGGGAATAAGAATGTCAGGCATTTCAGAGATCCTAACCAATGAGCAAAGATGAGTTACTCAGGGAAGGTGGTCATTGTATTTCAAAACTCAGGGCTGCTACCTCTGATGTGTACTAGGCAGTGACTAACCTGCCTAATTTAGCCTGACCTTGTGAAATCCTGATCTGTCCTCTGCCGGACAGGAAGGGAAAACAGTGGTTAGACTTGGTGATCCTAAGGGTCTTTTCCAATCTGAATGTCTCTGGGATTCTGTGATATGCCATCAGCCTCCAATTACAGATTACAGGCAAACCTGAGAGCAGCACAGGGTGTCCTGTAACAGAAATGGGCACTAGAGACTTGCAGTCCTACAGTTACTGTCTGTGACTGCAAAGCCTGATCTTCACTCCAAATCCCAAGAGGTAGGAGGCAGGCATGGAGTGAGAGAATGGCCATTTCATTTTAAAACACAAAAGGAATAAGAGGGAAGAGTTTTCTTTGCTCAGCTCTTTAGAAGAAAGCTCATGGACATCTAGCCTCATATAAGGACTCCAGTCTGTAAATCCAAATTTAAAGAGGTAGAAATCCTACAGGTGCTGACCCTTGACCCCTCAGAAAAGAGCCTGGGAGCAGCAGAGTCTCACAACATGTTTTTTTAAAACTTATTCTCAATTTCTTCCCCTGATTTTGCTCTGCAAAGGGACTCAGGCATCCCAGTTACATTCTAGAGCCAAGTAACTAAAATGCAGGCACTGCAGCAGATAATGCTTACCCATCTAAGTTTGATTGACAACAGCTTTTGATCCCTTCCCAAGCAATCTGAATCATTTACAGCCTTTTCTTGACCTTCATTTAAGCACATGTAAATTTTATGCAGTATCTACCCTACCTAAATCACAGGTATCATCAATATCATAAAAACCCTCAAATGTTGGCAGGGTGCTCTGAGCTCCACCAGTGAATAGTTTCACATAGCGGGGAGGGGGGAGAAATTTATATCCAGGGCTTTAAATTGCTTTGCCAAAAGCAAGCCACATTAAATCTCAGATGCAAAGAGGATCATGTGGATATGGAGAGTGTTAAAGGAAAGCATAAAGTGTCTTCTCTGGAACTGAGAAGTGTACATGCATCTAAAAAGACTCCCTGTGATATAAAGGAGAGGGTGAGAAAGATTCCTAGAGACTATCCCTTGTCTGTGTAGAAGTGTCAGCAATTCTTTCTACTGACATATCATTTATTTCCAACCTATCCACACATGTCACCAGCAAAAAAGCTATGCTGCAAGCCAGACCCAAGGGAAAGCAAAGAAAGAGTAATTAATTCTCAAGAACTTCCTCAACCTGCCTGCAGTAGATCCATCAGAGCTCCTGCTCCAGCTGTCTAAGCTCGAGGCAGAGACAGCAGAAAGGGCCCTGGCTGCACAACCTTTCCCTTAGTAACAGCACTGCCTCTCAGCTGGCTGGCAAAGCATTTCTCTGGTTCTCCCCATCACTGTTATTCACAGCCACACACCAGATGGGAAGCTCAAAAGAGAAAATTAATGCAGCTTTTTGGATGGGGTAAGACAAAGAAAACGCTCCTTAAGGACCCAACCTTTTCCTCAGGCTCCCTTTGCAAGGAAATCAACAATTTCCACATTGATACCAGAGTGCAGCCAGTGGTGTAGCACATCTCCCACACCAGGTTTTATCCTTGAGGAGCATATGGCAGCTGAAGTGTTTGTTTCCACTCACTGCTACATACTGACTTCTCTTGGACCAAAAGATTCAGCACTTTTTTGTGTGTTTGAAGTCCACTCTGATGTAGGAATTTGTGCTGGAAATTTCACCAAGCAGAAGGGACTATTGATATGAGTCTCATACACTGACCTGCTTGAGTTGTCATTAAAAAAACCCACAACTCACAAAACTATTAGCCCCTGGGCTAACATGCTGGAGATTTGTGTCCTGTCAGTTTGGCCATTCTGTACCCTTTTGATTCATGACTGTCCAAGCACGGTCAGTGCAGAAGTCTAAAGAAAAAAGCAAAGAAAACAAAGATTCTGTCCTTGAGATATCAGCTCTTCTCTTTCTCACTCATTTTCACATCATGAGTCTCCACAACTCTAAGTCCACCTTTGTACTACTGAACCAATGGATGAATAAATAAGCAGATACATTTACATGCTGAGAGGAGAGATATCTGCATAAAAGAAGTCACAAAGCAGTGACAGGGGGAAGAATGGGAAGAATGAAATATGATGATAGGAGACTCTGTCAAACCTTGAGTCTAGATTTAAAGGCAACATATCAGGGAGAAAGAGTAGACTTCAAAATACTCGGCACCAAGTGATAAAGCAAGTGGAAATGGCCTGGAATTGCACCAGGAGAGGTTCAGACTGGATGTTAGGAAAAGTACATGCACTGAAAAAGTAGCAAGGCATTGAAATAGGATGCCCAAGAGAGTGATGAAGTCACCTCCATCACGTGGACTTGGCACTTTGGGACACTGTTTAAAGGTCACAGCGGTGTTAGGTCAAATGGTTGAACTTGATGACCTCAGAGGGCTTTCCCAACTGAAACAATTCTATGATTGTTTGAATAAGAGCATCAAGTTTAGCAATGGAGGCAATGCAGTCTGGAGGACTGCATAATCAATATCTAATTAACCAAGATCAAATTTTAACCTGTGTTTACAATCCTGGGCAAGCACTCCAGTTTCTGCATGCTGACCACTGTCCACACAGAGTTAGCATGGCAGAACAGAGAAGCTATGGAGGTTTGGGGATGGCAGCAGAATATAGGTATAGGCTGGATGTTAGGAGGAAGTTCTTCATAGAGAGAGTGATTGGCATTGGAATGGGCTGCCCAGGGAGGTGGTGGAGTCACCATCCCTGGAGGTGTTCAAGAAAAGCCTGGATGAGGCACTTGGTGCCATGGTCTGGTTGACTGGCTAGGGCTGGGTGCTAGGTTGGACTGGATGATCTTGGAGGTGTCTTCCAACCTGCTTGATTCTATGATTCTCCCATTACCTGACTAAGGTGAGAAATAAATAAAAAGGAGACACAAGACAGAAGAGAAGAAAAAACAAGAGAGAAAAACCTAAAATAAGTTTTGTTTCTTTCCAGCTTCACTCTTGTATCCTAAATGTTTACTTTCAGAGAAGACACTGAAATAAGAATGAAGCAGACAGCATAGGAAGTAAGCACATACTCCTAATTAGGAAATAGTATTTTATTCCCAAGACAGGTGACTTTTTGGGGTATTTAATAAAGGGAAACCAAGCAAATGGTTTCAACCATTAATGAGAGCTCCTGGGAAATTAAAAATCATGAAAGAAACAAAATCCCATGTAGGGACAAAACAGAGAAGCTGTCGTGATGGCTAAACAGTTGACAGATTATAATGCAATGCTTTGGCACAAAGTTGCAAGAGAATTTCTAGCAGCAACACATCCTTTGGAGACCCCCTCAGAACTAGCTGCCTCTGCTTATTTTCTGACTTTCACTCTAAATTTCCCGTGTTGAAACAAGAAATTTTGCAGTGGTTAAGAATTAAAGCTCAGGCTAAAAGCAAGTGTTGCAATTTGACTTGCTGCAGGATTTACACCTGGTGTAAAATTTGGTTTTGAGATTCTTGTTCCTGTTGAGCTGTTTCTTAGCCCAAAAGCATTCTTACTGAAAGTAGTGGGGCCAGAGAAAAGGCAGGACCTGTTGTGTCAGCTGAAGGCCAACTTCTGTGTCATCAAAGAGGTTTAGGGTGGTATAAAATAGCAACTCATCCTACTGTATCACTCTTGACTTGAAGCCATATGGCCACAGTGTTTCTTTCTTGAGCTGCACATCCAAAACTGTGACCACTTAGAAACTACAAAAGTAGACCCATTCCTTTTTCTCTTCTCTCTCCAATGGAAAACAACTCCAGAGCTAAAAATTAAATTACAGATTCCTTGAAACGTTTTGATTTACTTTCTGGAGACCATTTGGGTACTTCGTATCCAGCCTCAAGATTCTGAAATAAACCCTGAGCACATTGAACACTTTGGGAATTAGACTGAAGGTCTGATTAAGGATCTCTGGTGCACTCTTGAATTTATCAATGCTTCTCTTTCTGCAGCATGAAAAGCCACATTTCTTCCACTATGTCCTGCCAATGACCTTGCTGAAAACATACAATCTGCTTACAGAGGGAGGCAATGTTTGTCTCCACCTTAACAATATTATTCTCCCTGCCTTTCAGACATCTCACTGCCCTTATTTCTGCATGTGTATATTGACATACATAAACATACAGATACACTTCAGAATGGCTTCTTAATTGCCTGCACTTTCACACAACTTCTACTTTCTTTCCAATTTCATGGCAATTTCCCCCAAAGCTTCCAATTTCCACATTGTTAGTTCTCTCGCTCTTCCTAGAGCAAAACACTGCACAGTCTCCCTTAATTTTGATTGCTCTTTGCACTTCTGAAACCAGTTTCCTTGCCCTTCTCTGAGAATGCTACATTCCCCCCACACACACACACCCAACCTTATTTTACTCAACCACAGCCTTTAGATGAACAATTCCTCCTGCTCACTTTCATTTCTTTCTACACTCTTTCAGCCTATTGCCTACTTGCAGGATCTCTCTCTAGGACCTAGCCTACCTCTTCCCACCTGTGTGGCCTGAAATTCAAAGTTCTGCTTGATTATTTTCCATTCTTTCCCTTGCCCATTATTTCCATTGCCCATTCTTTCCCAGCCTTGCCCTGAATGAAGACTTCAGCAGAGTGCCTACTACCACTCTCAAATCTAGTTCTAAAGTTGTTCAGAACTAACAATTAAGCTTTCTCCTTTATTTACCAGGCAATGAAAGCAGCTTCTTGCAGTCTGGCTGAGCAGTGAGAAGCAGCAGCAGCGCTGTGGTAGGCCTGATGGGTCCAAAATAGGCTTATCCATGTCCTGCCTTGCCTAGGCATGTTTTTCTGCTCTACCAGAGAGGCAAGCACAGGAAACTAACACAAAAGAATCTGGAGCCATTGAGTCTGGTCTGCCAGGGTCCTGTGGTAAACAAGGTGCACACACTTAGCTTGTGCCTGCCTAGTGCAAGGCCTGTGCTCTTCCAAATTTGGGTGAAAGTGAGCCTATGGCTTTGCCTAATATGCTAAGGTTTGGCTAACTGCCACCCTGACTGGCTACTCTGTGTCCAGAGGGCAATTAATCTCAGCCCACACTGGTAAAAGGAGACATGCAGGTATACAACATGTTCGGTCACCTGCTCCTCTGCTGCGCTCAGCCGTGCTCTGCCATTGCCTGCTGCTACTGCACACTGCCTTATTGCTTGCTGCTAAACTCCACTGCTGCAAGTAACCAGGAGCAGACCCTGGATGCCTGCATGCGGTTGGCCTGTGCGACATCGTGCTGAGATCCCACAACATCCTGCCTCTACACCTGAAAGTCCTGCTTAGCAGTCCTGGACACAGAGATCATCCAGAGAAGCCAGGAGTCAAGGTCAGAGATCGTCTGTCTCTTTCCCCAGAATATATCCTGGGAAGAATGAAGTCTCAACATCCAACAAGATAGAGACCCCTGAAAGCATTTGGACACTGTCTGGACTGTGGCTAGCCCCTGCAGGTCAGGTAGTAATAATTTGTGAGAAAATGCTTAGAAGTCTCTTGGTAATTCTCCATTGCCTTCTGCCACAGAGCAGAAAGAGTCTGAGCCCATCTACTGGACAAGAGGCATACTGACCGCAAGCGGCATATTGACTGCAGGAACCTTCTCTTCCAGTTCAATTAATGTTCATCTCTTTTGCTGGTTATTACTAGATCTAGATATTATCCATGGAATGTTTCCATGACCGTGCAAGAACCAAAATATCATTAAAATTAGTGGTGGGGGGGTGGTGAGAGTTCAGCATAGCAAAACTAATAAACAAGATTAGTTTTGGGAGAACATCATCTGGCATCGATTAATTTCCCCTCTGCAACCAGCAGCAGGTCTGCCTTTCTCACGTCTCTTTGTTTTTTGGCCTCTTAGATTGAGGTAGAAATTTAATTTCCCCATCACTGGTTGCTTGTACTCACTATAAGTCTTGGCATGGAGCCATGAAGCAAACACAGAAGTCAAAAGTCAGAACTCTGTTCAGAGGAACTACAAAACTAGAGACACAGATCTGCCCTTCAGCCAAATTTAATGCACTTCTTGCACCAGAGACTGTAAAAACATCAGGACTGTACCAGAGTGTTATGAATTTGACACACTGCTCATGTCCAGTCCTAAGAGCAAACCCCACAAGGGCACTTAGAGCACTCTGTTACAGTGCAGCTTAGAGCTTCAGGTGAAGAAGTACATAAAGACAAAGTACATATAAATGTTCTCCAAAAATTTAGGAATTAAGAAAGGTCTCCTAGAGTCTGGGTCCAAGGTAGATCAATCTTTCTTCTTTTCCTTCAGCTAGACTGCCAGTTGATTCATTCATTTTGAGCAGGACAGAATGAGCATGTTTGTTTTGTGGTGTGTCTCTGGTTTAAGTCCTGAGTAATCTGGTAGATTCATAGAAAGACAGCAGAAAAGAGGCAGATCACTAAATATCTACGTTTTCTTACTCCTTACCCACTGGACAAATTAGTGTCTAGGAACATCTGAACTGGATAAGTGCTCTGCTTCCTCCCCCATCCCACCCTTTGCTGCTGTTTGTCATCTTTGCCCTTCAGCTCTCTCCTCTTCCAAAATGCCTGGAGCAGGAAACAAATCACTGCCCAAAGATACAGATCTGGGTTTACTAACAGGTTGCTTCTTATCTACTAAGTGAAACTAAGCAAAATAAACTCCAGGCAGTTCTCATATGACAGGATACAGATCTGGTTTTACTAACAGGTTGCTTCTTACCTACTAAGTGAAACTAAGCAAAATAAACTCCAGATAGCTCTCATATGACAAGATACAGATCTGGTTTTACTAACAGGTTGCTTCTTACCTACTGAGTAAGTGAAACTAAGCAAAATAAACTCCAGGCAGTTCTCATATGACAAGATACAGATCTGGTTTTACTAACAGGTTGCTTCTTACCTACTGAGTAAGTGAAACTAAGCAAAATAAACTCCAGGCAGCTCTCAAATGACAAAAGGTCTTCTTGCCTTCCTTTCTCACTCAGTTCATTAAGTGTGGTAGCTGATAAGGAGAAGGATTTTTGTCTTCCAAGAGAAGGCAGTGAAGCAACTGCTGTTGCATCTCTGCTGTTTCTTTTTCCCTTCCTATGACCTGCTGCTGCTACACCTCAGTCATTACTATCCCCTGGAGCTTTTTGAAACGTTCTGGAAGGAAGCGTTTCTTGTTCCCTTTACCCTTTCATTCTGCAGTGATGATTTTGGTGTGGGGTCTGTCAGGGATGCTGCAGCACAGCCTGAGACACTGTTTTGAATGCTCTAGGACTTGCCTTTTTCAGGCCAAGGCTTCGTGTTCCCTAAAGAAAGGGCCATGCTTGTGATGATGTGACACTGGCATGCCTTTGGAAAGTGCCATTCCCTGCTCATATCTGTATAATATCTGAAAATTAAAGGCTCAAAAGGAAAAAAATACATCCACAAGTATCACATCTGACACTCATCATAGCAACAGACCTATGGTTTCCTAGCCATAATACCTCTCTTATGTGCATTTTAAATCAAGAGACTGCCTTTTGCACCTGGGAAGCTATCGCTATCCAAGATAAAATATAGAGCCAAGTAGCTGGCAGCATGAATTTAATCGGGAGAGCCTGCAGATTTGTCTCCTGTTGTTCACAGAAGCATTGTAAAAGCTCAGAGAGTTAGAAATAAGCTTACTCCTAGCCAAAGTACAGCAAAGAGGAAACCTTCTTCTTAAGTCATTTCACACAGAGAAATAATTTACCAACTCAAAGAGGTTTGCTACTATTGCGGAAGTAGCAATAACATATGGCTTGTTCTTCTTAGTTGATCTGCTGTCTATGCTCCATTTTAGCCCTGTATCTGCTAAAAGCACCTGTAGGCTTGCCAGCAATGTAGGAATTAAAGCAATGACCATTTCTGATCAAGAGAAAAAAATGTATGTTTAAAAAAATAAATCCATTTCTTTATTATTAGCACATTGCTGCTCCTGTGCCTGGATTCCTGAGAGCTTCCAAATAAGAACAGATATGGAAAAGGCAAACTGAGAAAGAGCTCCAGAGCAGAGCAAAGAGGAGCAGAGGAATAGCTGCAGCAACATGAAAGGTGACTATCCATGATCCTGCTCATGTCTGCCTTTTGTAAACACATCTAAGCTGTTCTAGGAAAGTGTTGACAAATCCCAGGCTGACCTGACCCCACATTCCCCCTGTTCCTCAGCAAGTCTCCACACTGATAGTTATGGAAATGTATTCAAGATTGAATCCAACATTTCTGAATCAACGAGGCTTCAATTCTGTCATGCAAACTGTCATGTTATGGAGGTGGGAGAGGAGAGAGACAGACAGAGTGAACAAGAGAGAGTTAAAAAACATTAAGGGAGGTTGTAGCCAGGTGAGGGTTGGTCTCTTCTCCCACGCAACCAGCAATAGAACAAGGGGACACAGTCTCAAGTTGTGCTGGGGGAAGTATAGGCTGGATGTTAGGAGGAAGTTGTTGTCAGAGAGAGTGATTGGCGTTGGAATGGGCTGCCCAGGGAAGTGGTGGAGTCACCATCCCTGGAGGCGTTCAAGAAAAAACTGGATGGGGCATTTGGTGCCATGGTCTGTTTGACTGGATAGGGCTGGGTGCTAGGTTGGACTGGATGAGCTTGGAGGTTTCTTCCAACCTGGCTGATTCTATGATCTTTCAAGGTCCCTTCCAGCCCCTGACACTCTGCAATTCAATGATCTTTAACTACTTTAGGTCACTCGGAGCACCATCGAGTGTTACCTGGAATGTTTCCAAGGAAGGGGCATCTACCACCTCTCTGGGCAACCTGGGCCAGCATTTCACCACCCTCATCACAAAACACTGTTTCCATTGGATCTAATCTAATTCATGCAGTGCTTACACCCTAAGACTGAAGCTGGCACTACAGAGCCATTGTCCCATCAATTATGCCCAGTTGTACAGCAAATATTGAATGATGCACCCAACCATAAATGATCAAAAGCTTCCAGTGATCCATTTTCCTGAATGGAAGCTGGCATTGTCCCAGAGAAGAGATGGAATAATTGAAACTGACTTCTGCATTTTCCTGGAGCAAAGCCAGGTCTCTCCATAGAATCAGCCAGATTGGAAGAGACCTCCAAGATCATCCAGTGCAACCTATCCTCCAGCTCTATCTAATCAACTAAACCATGGCACTAAGTGTTCATCTGTTCCCATTTTAATTATTTTTTCAAGTCATGCTCACTCTCCACCAGACTTTAATCATCATAGAGGACACCTCTCTAATTGAGAGACTCCAAAGCATAAATAAAAGCAATAAAATCATATTTACTCTTAAATTACTGCCCTTAAGACTTTAATCAATCAATTACCACTGACACAGAACATAATAGACATTGCAAGTCAATGACAGATTAATTGTTTTCGTCTGAGTGCAGGAGCTGCTGTACAGGCATTGCTCTTTCAGAACTTGGGATGTGTGGCATTTGTCTTGATTATGAAAACATATCCCTAGTGTGGTCTGCAGAGAGTATGGAAAAGTAATTGCAAAGTATATGCAATTCAGAGGAAAAAAAAGCACCAAACATAGCTAAAACAAAAAAGACTAAGCTTAAGCTGGTGACAGGTTGAGTTCTGCCCTAGGAAACTGAACGAAACAGTAACTGAACACTTTCAGGCCCTATCCAGCATCCTTCCCAGGTGATTTTGTTATGGACTAAGGCAAGTTGGCTGACAAGGAAGGAACCAGGACCTGTATGATTACTTTACTCAAATACAGAAAGCCAAACCACACTCCAAATCCAACAATTTATCATTAGGATAATGTTCTATCTTCTCAGTTCACACAAAGTGGCGCCACAAGTGGCAAAGGAACAGGTAGGAATTATGTTACATGCCAAGAAAATTTAGAAGTGTGTGGCAGCATTCCCAGATACATATTGCCTTCAAAGAGCCAGTTTAAGTGATACATCCTTACACAGCAGCTTGCACACATATGCACTTCCTATTTTAATGTAAAATGTCTCATTAATTAACACAGAGTAACTGGCCCTCATCAATACCCATGTGCAAATCAACACATGGGTAACAGTACTTGCAGCTGCCAGGACAGATGAGGCACTTAGTGCCATGGTCTAGTGGATTGGCTAGGGCTGGGTGCTAGGTTGGACTGGACGAGCTTGGAGGTCTCTTCCAACCTGGTTGATTCTACGATTTGGGTAATAGGTTGGATGTGATGATCTCAAAGGTCTTTTCTAACCTGGTTAACTCTGCCATTCTGTGAACTAGATGATCCTCGTGGTCTCTTCGAACCCTGACTTATTCTAGGATTCCTAATGTCTGCTTTTTGGTCCTCTCATGGGGAAATCCTCAGTCCCTGGGCAGTGCTGAATGCTCCAAGCAGACTACCCATACCCTTACAGATTCTTCCCTACATCTGGTGCCTCAAGTATTTTCTCCTAGGAGAGACTTTTATGACATCTCCTATATCGTCTTGGTGGCTGCTTTAAGAAAACACTCTCTTGCTAAGGTTTGTGAGCATTTCTGAGGTGCAAGACTGCACAATGCTGTAGGTCTGATTAATTTTCTCTTTAACTGTGTGGCTTCATTAAAAGCAAACAAAATTCCAAGCCTGATGAAACCCAAAGGACATTTACATCTGCCTCTCTGTGCTTTAGAGCGAGCTCCCCAAAACTGATGTTAGCCTCCTTGTTGGTCTCCTTTTGGTGTCTTTTTTTTTTGAACTGCTGCTATTGTGATTGTGCCATTTTTCTACCTCACCCTGCTGCATGTGTTTTTCTCAACTTTCACATGCTTTAAAGTCACTAAGTCAAAATTGTGTTTTACTTCTTCTGTAATGACAAGGCATGCACATGACATGCAAAGCCTGTGAGGTATCAATCACTATTTACCTCTTTCCTCTAAAAGAATTCACCTTGTTCATTCAAAAAACACCCAACAGACTTCAAAGTTGATGCCTTGAACTGAGCAGCTGATGAAATGAATGTCTCTAATACTAATGGATTTAACTAACTAAACAACCAGGGTGGTGTTTAGCCTCCTTAATGTGTTTCTATATCGGATGTCACTAATGGAATTTAGTGGATTTAATTCTCTCCTGCTTAAAAGCTTTTATTTATAATAGGTTTTTGGGGTATTAATGTGGTAAATTTAAATTACAGTAATTAGGGAAGTTTACTTTAATGTCTCATGAGTTCTATTGCTGGTTTTAGTAAAGCAACTACTTTTAAAGTAGGGCTTGAAACGCTGTATAACTGTCAAGACACGAAGCACGGTGGGAGAATGAGCTATCCAAACCCATTACATATCTATTAGACACCACCAGATCGCAAAGGTTACCCAAGGCAGGGAAGAGCTTGTCACCCTCTGTTTGGCAGGTGCAAACAGCCTGGGTGACTTGATAAAACTGAAAAAAGTGTTGAGGGGTTGGCTGATGGAGAACAGAACTGCAGTGGAGAAGCTTAAGCCTTGGACCACTAGGGAAATTACTGGAAAATGTCAACAGTTGTTGAAATCAAGCATTTATCACAAGCAAATACATGTGCTCTTTAGAAACATCTACCCCAGCCACAGCAAATTTGTCTGCACACTGGTCTCAGAGGGACCTACTCTTTCAAAGCAGCTTGTTGAGGACTGGGTAACAGCAAAAAGCAGACCAAAGCAAGCATGGTGCCCCTGCACTCCCTTATTCCTGCTGTGTTGCAGAAACATTCAGCTTTTCTTAGTCTAACTGAAGCACTCAGGATAATGTTCTGGTGCACATAGGCTTGAAAACAAAATTGAAACACATTTCCATTTTCTGATTCATTCCAACCTCTTAAAACAACATGGCTCTTGGCACCTGCTCTGGTGTGTGCCTTTCCCTGTCACCATCTTTGTGACAACACTGCTGCAGGAAAGGGAATACAGCTAACTTAATTGCTCTTGCTTAGATGTTTCTTAGAAAATAGAAGAGCTCTCATTACAAGCATTATATTATATATAGGTTCAAAAAACCCACCCAGCTGATAAATTCTTCCAAAATAGCATAACAAAGCAACACAGAGCTGAGCTGCATGCTTAAAGCATTTCACTACAGCTAAGGAAACACCCAGAGAATTCAGCTCAGACATCCACAAGCAGGATTTGTTTTACCTGAGAGACATTGCCACGCAGGTATTTCAACCTTCTGCTGTATTAAGAAACAACTCAGCTATGTGCTTAGAGCTTTACACAACAATTGCAGCTGACAAAGAATGCTACCTTAATTTTGTATGACCTGCAAAGGTTCGCTCCTGCTTCACAGCATCCTTCCACCATGCCACAACCAGAACAGTTTCTCAGCCACCGCTATTTATTGACCAACAGCTGAGGCATCTCAGTGCCAATTAGCTCAACATGCCAACTTAAGAGTTCATTCTGCTCTCAGCCAAACAAGGGCTACAGCTTAGGAGCTTGCTCTGTCGCTAGCCAGCCAAAGGCTACATCTCCAATTCCCACAACAACCAGCTGCAGGTTCACCCCAGCACATACAGCTCTCATTTTCCTATTTCATTAAGTCACATAAAGAAAAACCAGTTAACTTACTCTGGTGAGTTCCTTGTCATTAGTGGTAGTATCTTCTCTGAGTACTCTGTGTGTGTGTTATCAGTGCAAAATTATCTCTTGAATTAGAGGTCCAGGAAAGAGATGGTTCAGATTAATCTTTTGCCTATGTTCCTGCTCTAGCAGTGTGAGCAGCACAAGGAACACCACACAGCTGTTCCAGTCCCCTTAAGCTCTTGACACATTGAGTTCACCTGAGCATTAGCTGCTTTTGTTGGCAATTCCCTTCACTAACATCTGTGAGATCTGAACTTTCTTTTAGTAGTGGGAAAAACCAACATTTCAACAGAGTTTCCTTAATGAGGCTTTGACCCACATAGTGATTAAGCAGAAATTATAGGTTGTCTTGCCCAAGTGAGAATGGATGTGAGTTTTTGTGAAGGAAGAAAACAATGAACCTCCTGAATTTATGGCTATGTAGGTAACTCCTCTCACATCAGCCTAACAAAGTAAATGTGTGGTACTGTACTAGTTAACCTCATTGGCTAAAGTAGGGCTCAAAATAGAGCTCAGGATTGAATAAGCTTTCTTTATAGGTTTCACCCACAGAGACAATTATAGTGTTCTGTTTTTGGAAAGGGATAAGCAATTTATAGTCTAACAAACCTCCCTTCCTAGGATTCCAGCTCCTTAATTCATTGGGAGCTTGATCTTCTTTATGGTCACCTACCCAGTGCTGCATTTCACACACAGATGAGCCCAGTTCCTCCCTGAGCAAGTTCTAACAGCACTCAGCCCTAAAACAAGCTGTCCTGCAGCCACCTCAGGAAGGCAAAAGGGAGAAGTTATGCTGCCAGGGAGCAGATCCACTCGGGGAGCTTCCAAGAGGGAAGTGTAAAAGCTGATTTCTGCGTACGCAAAGAGCTCTGTCAAATCTGCCTTTTAGGGAATGTGCTGCTGAATGTAATCAAGAGAATATCACACAGAGAAGTCAAACCTAGCATATGGCAAAAAAAAAAAAAATCAGACAATGCACAGGCTGTTCCCACATAAGAAAACAGCCTTTAGGCACAGGTAACAAAATAAACATGCAGCAAACCCAGTCAGAAGCAGAAAGGCAAAGGAGCTCTGAGTAAGTTAGAAGACACTCCTCAAGTATGCAAGGCAAGAAATCAAAGGAGCAAAATGAGTTATCAGTCACCACAGAATAGCAGCTTTTAGCCTAGGATGAAAAAAAAAATTAATCACAAACCTCACAAATAACAATTCACCACAAAACAGAGGGCTTATTGACTTGCTAAATTAAAATCCTTTTATCTGACAGCTCAGGAGATTTAAATGAAGCAAAAAGAGAGAAAGAAACAACAACAAAATCCACCCTAGGACACACTCTGTTTATTTAGTGTGTTTGTGGTAGCTTCTAATTTAAATGAGTTTCCTTGGCAGTTCTGTGGTAGCAATCTCCTCCTGGTATTCATCAAAGTAACAGAGGGAAAATAGGGCTGCAGTGATAGGATGAGGGCAATCATAGAGTCAGACAGTCGGAAGAGAGCTCCAAGTGCATCCAGTCCAACCCAGCACCCAGCCCTGGCCAACCAACCAGACCATGGCACTAAGTGCCCCAGCCAGGCTTTGCCTAAACACCCCCAGGGACTGAGACTCCACCACCTCCCTGGGCAGCCCATTCCAATGCCAATCACTCTCTCTGGCAGGAACATCCTCCTAACATCCAGCCTAGATCTGTCCTGGCACAACTTGAGGCTGTGTCCCCTTGTTCTGTTGCTGGCTGCCTGGCAGAAGAGCCCAACCCCACCTGGCTACAACCTCTCTTCAGGTAGCTGCAGCCAGCAATGAGCTCTGCCCTGAGCCTCCTCTGCTGCAGGCTGCACACCCCCAGCTCCCTCAGCCTCTCCTCACAGGGCTGTGCTCCAGGCCCCTCACCAGCTTTGTCGCCCTCTTGTGGACACATTCCAGTGTCTCAACATCTCTCTTGAATTGAGGAGTCCAGAACTGGACACAGCCAAGGGGTGGCCTGAGCAGTGCTGAGCACAGGGGCAGAATAACCTCCCTTGTCTTGCTGACCACACTGCTCCTGAGCCAGCCCAGGATGCCATTGGCTCTGCTGCCCACTTGAGCACACTGCTGCCTCATCTTCAGGTACTATCCACCAGGAAATTTAGATTGGATGTTAGCAACAAGTTCTGCACCACAAGGGTGCTGGAAAAATGCAACAGGTTGCCCAGGCAGGCAGTTGAGGCTCCATGCCTGGAGATATTCAAGGTCAGGATCGATAGGGCTCTGAGCAAGCTGCTCTAGTGGAAGATGTCCCTGCTCACTGCAGGGGGGTTGGGCTGGATGACCCTTGGGGGTCACTTCCAACTCAGACCATTCTATGATTCCATGACTGGGTTCGAAACATAACCTTATTGCTATTGCAAACAAAGGTTTTGGCTTAGGTTATTCACACTGAGTCTATGTTCATGTGGAAAAAAACAACCATTCAGCTCCACTGCTCATGTGCCATGAAACTTAACTAAGCTGAAATGATTACTTCTGATGATTGGTAAATAAATAAAGCATGCAAAGTAATATGCCAGCTTAACACTCTCCTTTGAAAAGGATTTTATTTCTGGCTCTAGCAAGGTTGATGCAGTTCACCTAGAAGACCTGAAGCCTCTTTAAGACAAGTTCTTTTTAAGGGTCTGGAATTCTAACAGGTTTGAATTAAATTTTCCCTGCTCCCTAGACTGAAATTACTGATCAAAAACGTTCACAACACTAGCTGATGTCTGCCTATCAATTTTTCCTCTATCAGTTTTTCTTCCTGGAAAAATCAAACTTATTTCTACTAGAGCATGCATAATGCCATCTTCAGAAGCAAATTGGAAAGTTAATAGGAATGTGAAAATGTTAAACTGCACACAGTGCTGGGGAAGAAAGCTGATAAAATGGTCAGTTTGCAGCTGTCTTTTTGCAGGCTGGAATAAACCATAACCTCTTTATAATCTTGATAATTTTACTTCAGTATGGTCTTGGAAAAATGGGATTCTTGGCAAAGTGCAATTCAGCCATAATCATGCATTTCAAAAGCCCAGCAAGGCAGTGTTTGAAGCCTCCCAAGCAAGAAAAGGATTACACATTCAGATAGATCATACTGCCCCACTTTCATCAGTCACAATGATGAGAAAAGCAATGGTTGGGCTCCTAAATAGAGCTCATTACAGTTTTCTTTTCGTTCTGCTTTGAAGTTATCCATTACAGTGCTTACTGCCCTCCCGATGAGAAATTAAGTGTAGATGCATTCATCATGCTCAGAGCTAGAAATCAAGGTAAATACTATGCCATGGAGGAACCAGCAAGCTGCAAGAACATCAAAGGTGTTCACATTCTTTGACAGAAGATCAGATATTGTGTGATTTTTATCCAGCCCCTTGTCCTGCAATCAAATTCTTCAGCAGTGGAATATCTAGCACTGACCCTGTGAAGTCTCAACACAAGAACAGAGCTGTAATTAAGGAAGAGGAAACTGCTTATCAGCAGCTAATCAGGTACTGTGCAGCATGGCAGTAAACAGCACTCCAGAACTGACTTCTGCTTCTGCCACAAAATCAAAACTTACGACACTACAGGGTCACAGAATGGCTTGTGCTGAAAAGGACTTTAGGGACCATCTGCTCCAACCTCTCTTCTACAGGGATACCTCTCAACTAGAAGCTGCTCCAGTCCTCATTCAACCCAGCCTTATAAACCCCCAGGGAGGAGGCATCCACAACCTTCCTGGGCAACCTATTCCAGAGTCTCACCACCCTCGTACTGAAGAACTTCTTCCTAAGATCGAGTCTAAAGCTACTCTGTCTCAGCTCTAAACCTATTGCTAGACTCCCTCATGAAAAGTCACTCTCCAGCCCTCCTGTAGGAACCCTTCAGGTATCGGAAAGCAGCTATTGGGTCTCCCTGGAGTCCTCTCCAGGCTGAACAACCCCAGCTCCTCCAGCCTGTCCTCATAGCAGAGGTATTCCAGCCCTATCTGTACAAAGCGGTGCCATACCCACAGGGTGCAGCAACCATGCTGCTATTTTACTTACTGAACTAATCTACTTAGAATAGGCTGCTTCCAGGGTTGCTGGAGACTCAGAATCAAACACAGGTCAAATTCAGATGCTGAAGTCTTCTTATTGCCAAGACACCAGACGGAAGACTGTTGGAGGGATAGAGAGAATGTTAAGCTACATATATTGCTGAAGCTGTTTTGCATGGACTTGTTCTGCTATGTAACTTTACAGACAAAAACTTATCTTACTTCAAGTTCACTAGAAATGAGAAATAATAACTGTAATATCTCTTGTATTAATGCTTTTTTCATAACTATGCCATTGTGTTCCTTTGGGGAGCACAGGATGGATAATGTGATCTGCAATTATTTTAGGTGATTTACTCTTTCAGCCCAAAAAATACAATAAATAATAATGGTTTAAAAAATGTCCTTCAATATTTCCTTTCCAATTTAAATGCAGTAACTGTTAGTGCCTCCTTCCATCAGCTGCATTCAGCATTTCTGGATTGCATGCACAAGTAGGTACCCTTTTTTTTGGATAAAGATTTGCAGGAGATGGAAATATTAATGCCTGCATCTTTATGACATTTTCTAAGTGGAGGAGCTCTAATAGCTTATGCTAGCAGACAGCTGGAAAAGAGCTGCCAAACGTTGCCCTGGAGCTGCTGTAGAACAGCAACTAGCAACAAACTTGATCCACCATCAACTACTGACTTCAGCCACTTAAATATAAACACCAGGGTATGAGTGCCATCACGATTTTGACCCAAAATTAAGAGTAATTGTGTTAAATCAACTCTGCATTTGACAATAGGCCAAAGAAATCTCTGGAATGGAGAATTAATTAACTAATTGTGTCCCTGTCTGAACTTCTCAGAACTTCTTTCCCTAACTTTTTCTACTCTGGGAAAAAAATTAAATGTTGACTCTAATTGTTTTAGTAATTCCAGGTGCTCACTTCAGTACTCTACTAAGCAGAACTATGAGTTGGAGCTTTGAGGTCCCTCCCGACCTAAACCATTCTGTGATCCTGTATTAATTACATAAAAACTACATAGCTACATAAAAAAAGTAAGAGGAAAGCTTTGATTAACTGGTCTGTGCTTTTCTGGGCTGTCCTGGCTGAATTTTAGGCTATCAGGTAGTGACAGGAATAGGGAGGATGGAGCAAAGCTGGAGGTGGGGAGATTAGACTGGATGTGAGGAGGAAGTTGTTCAGCATGAGAGTGGTGAGAGGCTGGAATGGGTTGCCCAGGGAGGTGGTTGAGGCTCCATCCCGGGAGGTGTTTAAGGCCAGGCTGGATAAGGCTGTGGGCAGCCTGCTCTAGGGTAGGGTGTCCCTGCCCATGGCAGGGGGGCTGGAACTAGATGATCCTTGTGGTCCCTTCCAACCCTGACTGATTCTATGAGTCTATGATAATTAATCAAGCCCCTAATTCCTCCTCATTGTTTTGTTGTGTTGGTTTATATGCATTTATTTTTCCACCAGCTCTTTGTCACTTTGGTATGAGATGCTTTTGCTAAATGATTTACAACCATATATGTTATTGCAGGTCAGTAATGCAAGCACACTGACAAGCAGAAATCCTGCAACTCTCTCCTGCACCCATCTCTACTTTTCCCTTCATAAAAAACAAAGTCAAGTCTCCTTATTAAGGAGAAGAGAGTGGAGGTAAATTTAGCTCTTCATGTTCCCATGTTGCTGGCATAGCAGAATGCACAAACCTTACCTTCACCTATGGAAATTGTTCAGGTTTTGGGAGTTCCTTCTGGACAAAAACATCAAACTAAAAATAACAGTGCCACAGTAAAACTGCCCTCATTCTCAGTGCAGTATGTTGAGATCCCATTGCATACATCACTTGTAGGTCACCTTTGGGATCAATGCGTTTCCTAATTTTAGGCTACTTGATGTCACTGTTAGATTGATGATACATAATAGCCAAGGGCAGATGTGGTCAATACTTGCTTGGCATTTTCCTCTCTGAACTCAGGGCTGAAGCAGATACCTTATCCTCAACAACCAGGAGAAAGCAGAAGAGAAGGCACTGGGTCGTTGGTAAGCTGCAGCACAGGCAGTTCTACCTCAACCCAAGGGGGAACTTCTTGACTGTAAGGGTCCCAGAGCACTGGCAGAGGCTGCCCAGAAAGGTTGTGGAGTCTCTTTCTCTGGAGAGTTTCAAGGTCTGTCTGGATGTGTTCATGTGTGACCTGAGCTAGGTTGTATGGTCCTGCTCTGGCAGGGGCTACTCAATGCTCTCTTTGGGTTCCTTCCAACCTCTAACATCCTGTGATCCTGTGATCTTCTGGTAGTGCACGCTTGGCAAAACAGCCTCTTTGTGATGGCTTTAGGCAATTCTGTTCACAGGAGGGTCTCACTCTTTTCATTTTATTAAAGCCCCCCAAACTAAAACTACCTCTCTATCCATAATTTCCTTCCTTTCTATTCCTGCTTTAACACATTCTCATTTTTCTTTGGGAAATACTGATCTTTACAATTACCTGAAAGGAGGTTGCAGCCAAGTAGGGTCGGTTTCTTCTCCCAGGCAAATGGTGACAGAATGAGAGGACACAGCCTCAGGCTGTGCCAGGACAGGTTTAGGCTGGACATTAGGAAGAAGTTCTTCATAACAAAACTGATTGGCATTGAAATGGGCTGCCTGGGGAGATGGTGGAGTCACCATCCCTGAAGGTGTTTAAGAGGAGGCTGAATGAGGCACTTAGTGCCATGGTCTAGTTGATAGGACAGGGCTGAGTCATAGGTTGACCTGGATGAGCTTGGAGATCTCTTCCAACATGGTTGACTGTATGATTATGTTTCTATGTTTCAGTTAATTAGAAGGGTTAGGTGATAGGTTGGACTTGATGATTCTAGAGATCTTTTCCAACTTGGTTCATCCTGTGATTCTGTAAAAGAGAAACAAAAAACCCAAGCAGTATTATTTCAAGCCTACTGCAGAAAAAGCAAGGGGCTTTTTTCTGTTACATATACTGAGTCTTTAGTTCAGGCATTACACCTGCACAGCATTTCATCTAAAAAACAACACTCCCACAAAACCTTCCCCATCACCCATTTTAATTACTTAGCTATCATCATCCAGTAATACCTTTTAAAGCATTTCAATCACCTTCTTTCTCCTCACTGTTTTCCCATTATTTTAGTTTTCCTGCCTTCTGCCACAGGGAACCAGCAATATCACAAAGGTATTAAAGAGTGGGTTGGTAGCTTTTCTTTAAGCAATAAATTATGTTACCTCACAGCCTGTCTAGAATAAAGAGCTTTGTGACTTTACTTCCCTGAATCCAAACTGTGGATAATTTCCATAAGCAACTCAAGAACACTTTGAGTTCTCTCTTTACTAAATTAAACATTGATTTTTTTTTTAATTATTATTTTTTTACATCCTTACCTTCATTTTTTCTTCATTTTCAATAAGGAGGAACCCATTTTCTACTGTCTGAAAAAGAAAACCCACAAAACAAACAATTTGACATATATCACCATTTCAAAAATAAGATTTTCCTGAAGCTTGGCATTTCTCAAGATCCATGATTAAATCCCAGAATAGTCAATGTTTTTTAAAGTGATTTCAGGTAAAAATATTAACAATCATCTACTCCAACCTCCTTACCATGGGCAGGGACACCTTTCCCCCCAGACTCAAGGTCTCATCCAACCCGAGGTTGAACACCTTCAGGGAGGAGGCACTGAAACCTCTCTGAGCAGTCTGTTCCAGGGTCTCACCATTCTCATACTGAAAAGCTTCTTCCAAAGATCTGGTCTAAAGCTACTCTTTCTCAGCTTCAAACCATTCCCCCTTGTCCTGTCACTAGACACCCTTATGAAAAGCCCCTTACAAGACCTTTTGCACAGGTGGGACTCCCCTTATCTTAATGCCAAGGGCAGATACTTCACTGCTTCAGAGACCTCTTTGTGAGCTGTGAATGTTACAGCCTTATCTATCACACAGTGCAAAACTCTCTCTTTGAAGCAAGAGAAGCACGAGTGGCTCACCCATTTCCATAAGCCATATAAACCCCTCTCTCCCTTGGTAAATTAGGAGTTCCTGAAAGTGCTGTGAGGCATTTGCACAGCTTGTAGAACACACTGCTGCGTTGAAATGCCTCGCTCCGAAGCTGCAGGCAGGCAGGCAAGCCCGACAGTTCCAACTGTGAATCTTGGCACCCTTGATAACCAAGGATGCCATTACTGCTCTCAAAGTGCCTTGCAATCAGTGGGGGATGCTTGGGCATGCAGAATGTATAGCTTTCATGGCATAAGGAAGTGCAGTTTAGGTACACAGGCTGGAGAGGTTTCTGAGTGATTTCTGACTTGTTTGGTAGCCAATGTCACAACATCCATAGGAGTCTGCTGACCTCTCTCCCTAGATGATCCATGTCCCTAGGGGGACCTGGACAGGCTGGAGAGGTGTGCCCAGGCCAACCTCAGGACATTCAACAGGGCCAAGTGTAAGGTCCTGCACCTGGGTGGGTGCAATCCCAAGCACAACTCCAGGCTGAGTGGGGAATGGCTGAAAGCAGCTCCGAGGAACAGGCCCTGGGGGTCTGGAGTGATGAAAAGCTCAACAGGAGCCTGCAGCGTGAGTGCAGCCCAGACACAACCCTGTGCTGGGCTGCATCAAGAGCAGTGCGGGCAGCAGGGCAAGGGAGGGGATTCTGCCCCTTGGCTCTGCTCTCCTCAGACCCCACCTGCAGTCCTGGCTGCAGTTTTGCAGCCCCCAGTACAAGAAGGACATGGAAATGTTGGAACCAGTGCAGAGGAGGCCACCAGGATGTTGAGAGGGCTGCAGCAGCTCTGCTCTGAGGACAGGCTGAGAGAGTTGGGGCTGTGCAGGCTGGAGAAGAGAAGGCTTGGAGGAGACCTTGGAGTGGCCTTCCAGTATCTGAAGGGGGCTACAGGAAGACTGTGGAGGGACTATTGACAAGGTCTTGTAATGACAGGATGAGGAGCGATGGGTTTAATCTGGCAAAGAGGAGATTCAAACCAGATGTTAGGAAAGGATTCTTTGCAGTGAGGGTGGTGAGACACTGGCACAGGTTGCCCAGGGAGGTCACAGAACCACAGAATTGATCAAAGAATCAGCCCAGGTTGGATGAGACCTTGAGTGACCTGGTCTAGTGGAACGTGTCCCTGCCTATGGTAGTGGGGTTGGAAGTGGCTGAGCTTTGAGGTCTCTTCCAACCTAAACCATTCTATGATTCCATGATGTGTAAGTGCTGTTCAGCAATGACTAAACCATGCTGTGCTATCAAGGCTACACACACCAAAGCTAAACACCCTGTGAGGAGATCTTGGTAAACAATGTCACTGTCATTTGAAAGCTGCCCTGGCTCCATGTCCTGATGGACCTGAATGCCCACCTCACAACCAGGAGAGAGCATTTCAGCTGTTGCTTGCACCTTGCTCAGTGCTGCAGATGGCTTTCTAACCTGTAAGCACATCCCATTAACACATGGCTTCTGTTCCACTACCTGCCTTGCTGCTACTCAGGGAGGTCTGCAGCCCGTGGAATTTTTACTTGTCAAGGTAAGGAAGGATTTACTGCCATAAGTATTGGTTGAGGCCTTTTGCCTGCACACAGCTTGCCTCTTTAACACAGCTAATACAGAGCACTGGAACACATTGCCTTAATTTGCACTCCACAAAATACAAATATATATGATTATGTCTGACTGCATTAAGTTGCTAATCAGCCTACTCAAGATGGCTGCATGCATATTATAATGAACTCCCATTTGTTATGTATGTGCATGAACTGTACTAAGTCAATACATTGCCTAATTGTGTAGGCAGGAACTAATCTTCCCTGTTATTACACATGTTGCCACAGTTTACTATGACACAAATAGCTTTTACTTTGAATCTTGCTGTAATGGGATAGATTAACAAAGCACTACGATCCCATGAAAGACATCAGAGCACTGGGATTAATCTGCTAAACTAATATTTTTCCTCTTATTAGGGAAAAAAAAAACCAACCCCACTGTGTTAACATTCAAATACCTTGTTTCATCTGCATATCAGTGTGCTGCTGTTGTCACTCACATTTTCTGCACCTCTCAAACCTGCACTCGTAGCAAACACCAATTCATTTTTAACAAAACCCTAACTGTAGCAATTAGTGCTCTAAAGATAAGAATATTGCACTCCTCAGGAGGAGCTGAGGCACATTATGCTAATTTGTTTGTCTCTATATGGGGACACTTGCCTTTAATTAAGTAGATAAGATAAGTTTTAATGAACTCTTTCTCAAATGTGAAAGTTGTGATTTTTGTTTTGGAAAGAGAAAAGTGGATGCAGGGAGCACCCTGGGCAGTGATATTTAGTTCAGAGGCTGTAATGGCTTTTCATTTTAAGCGACAATCTTCATATCATCAGCATATTTACCCTGAAACATTAATCCACGAGAGGAGCTGAATCCCTTTTCAGAAGGTGAATGTAAGCTCCGTGTGTCAGCAAAGTCTCAGGCATGCAGCTATTTTCTGAGCTGGCATTTGGCAGCAAAGAGAACAGAACCCACATTCTATGCAGGCAAAAGGAAGTACTAAAAATAACAGCTCCGAGGCTCAGCACAACTAGTTAGTTTGAATGCACCACTAAACTCATTTCAGTTCCAGAGTAATTTAATTAGGGCTACTAATAGAATCGGACGCCAGGATCTGTGCCATGCTGTGCTGCGTAGTACGGACATTCCTTCTGCTGCCAAGCTCATACCCCAAAATAACCCCCAGCCCAAATGCTGAGAGAGAAAAGAAAGAAATCTGATGAAAACCACGACTGGATGAGCCTGCAGAGACAATTTAAACATCCCTGGTGGTAGGGTGGGGGAATGTTTGAAAGAAAGAAACTGAAAACAGAACAAATGTTACTGCTGCAGTGTCACAGGTATGAGGTAGAGGATACCTGAGTGCAGGCCAGGAGAAGCAGAGATGCTCCAAGCAGGGGAGGGACCATCTGCAAGCCAGAAATGGAGAGAGATGAAATAAAAACATAGACACTCTGGTGTCAAGGATGCAGAGGACACAAGAAGGAAGGAAAGTCCAAGGACAGACGTGATTTGAATAGAGGACAAACAGCATGCTCCATTGCTGCAGCTGCCTGAGGAAGAAACAGCAGCAACACAGAACATTCTTTAGGTGACACAGACATCCAATCAAGAGAAAAACAGTCATGGTATGACTGAAGTAAATCCAAAGAGTCAAAGGGCTCAAACTTGAGGGAAAAGCCACTGCTCCCCTTACCATGTCATCAGGGAAACAACCAACTTCCTAGAAGCTGGATTCCAGCAGCACAAGGTGAACAGAAGGCAGGCACCGTGACAAGTCCTCATTATCTCCAGCAAAATCAGTTGGAAGGTTGCAAAACCCCCACAGTACTAGTGGAAAAGTACTTTTAAAACTACGAAGGGCTGTCAGCATTCATTGTGAGAACCTGGAGTGTTAGCTGCCATTGTGCCACTGGAAAGTACAGCCTAGAAATGGAGTCTCACACATCAGCTTAGCTCTGATGGAGCCAAAGGGTGAATACAGACATTGTGAGCTTTATCTAGTGTGTGACTGACTTCAAGGGTAGCTTTAAATCCATAGTCTCATAGAATTGTTTTGTTGGAAGAAACCTTGAAGGTCATCAAGTCCAACCACGAACTTCATGTCCTTCAGTACTACATCTACTCATCCTCTAAATACCACCAAGGATGGGCACTGCAACACTGCTCTGGCAGGTCTGTTCCAGTGAAAAGAATATTTTCCTAATACCTAACCTAAACCTTCCCTGGCACAACCTGAGGCCATTTCCTCTTGTCTTACTGTTTGATACTTGGGAGACCAGATCGATGCCCACCTTGCCCCAACCTCCTTTCACATAGTTGTAGAGAGAGAGGAGGTTTCTCCTCAGCCTCCTTCTCTTCAGATAACCCATTTCCTTCAGCCACTTCTCACAGGACTTGTGCAGGGATTGAGTCCAGCATCAGTAAGTTTGCAGATGACACCAAGCTAGGAGCAGGTGTGGATCTGTTGGAAGGTAGGAGAGCCCTGCAGAGGGACCTGGACAGGCTGGATGGGTGGGCAGAGGCCAATGGGAGGAGATTTAACAAGGCCAAGTGCAGGTATCTACATTTTAGCCACAACAACCCCAAGCAGTGCTACAGGCTGGGGCCAGAGTGGCTGAGAGTAGGCAGGCAGAGAGGGAGCTGGGGGTGCTGGGAGAGAGGAGCTGAAGATGAGGCAGCAGTGTGCCCAGGTGGGCAGGAGAGCCAGTGGCATCCTGGGCTGGCTCAGGAGCAGTGTGGCCAGTAGGACAAGGGAGGTTATTCTGCCCCTGTACTCAGCACTGGTCAGGCCACACCTTGAGTGCTGTGTCCAGTTCTGGGCTCCTCAATTGAAGAGAGATGTTGAAGTGCTGGAAGGTGTCCAGAGAAGGGCAGCAAGGCTGGTGAAGGGCCTGGAGCATAAACCCTATGAGGAGAGGCTGAGGGAGCTGGGGGTTGTTTAGCCAGGAGAAGAGGAGGCTCAGGGGTGATCTTATTACTGTCTACAACTACCTGAAGGGGACATTGTAGCCAGGTGGGGGGTGGCCTCTTCTCCCAGGAAACCAGCAATAGAACAAGGGGACACAGTCTCAAGTTGTGCCGGGGTAGGTATAGGCTGGATGTTAGGAGGAAGTTGTTGGCAGAGAGAGTGATTGGCATTGGAATGGGCTGCCCAGGGAGGTGGTGGAGGCACCGTCCCTGGAGGTGTTCAAGAAAAGCCTGGATGAGGCAATTAGTGCCATGGTCTGATTGACTGGATAGGGCTGGGTGCTAGGTTGGACTGGATGATCTTGGAGGTCTCTTCCAACCTGGTTGATTCTATGATTCTATGACTCTATGATTCTACAAAGTATTGTAGTAAAATACACAGGCAGACTGATTAAATACCTTCCAGTGTGGGATCTGTGCAAATCCATAACTACTGAGAACAAAAAGAGATCACAGCCTGCTCCTGACAGCTGAAGACAGATTAGCAGCTTCAAACTGCCCACTGGTTTGTGGTCAAGAAAGAAACTGAATGCAAACCTCCTCCCAGAAGTTACTAGTGGCTGCAAATGTTGCAGGAAGAGCACATGGCCCAGATTATGTCACAAGGGGCAGCAGGAGAGAAAAGAAAACAACAAACCAAGTTTTTTAGCATGCCATCTAGTTTTTGTATTTCTGATGGATCTGTTAACTTTTGCATTAGCACAACTGTCTAAGGCTCAGGCTGACACTCTAGGCCCTGCCACTGTCTTTAAACAAACCAGCAAACAAAGCAGGGAGTCACAGGAGATGAGTTCCTTTCAAGATAGCGATGTTGAAAAGGTCAATTTCCCTGCAAAGGACTGAGGAAAATGCAGCAGGTTTGTGCTGCAGCATCAGGAGAAAATGAAACTTCACATCTGAAGACAGAGAAAGGCCAGAGACAAATGAAGGTTTGTGTCTTTTGGCAGGTCTGATCAGTTCAAAAGTGGAAGGTGTGCAATGCTTCAGAGATGCCATTTCTTTCCCACACCTCATAAATAACAGAAGTGTATTACCTAGCCATGGCTCACCTTTTCAAGATGGTTTTCCCAGCAGGATGGCTGTGAAGGATGTTTGGCAAAGTGCTCTACATCTCATGGGGCTGTAAGATGTCTTCTGCCTTGCTGAATTCACCTGTCAGGCTTCCATTCAGATTTTCAAGCTGCAAGTGCAGCAGTCCGATGATAGGACAAGCAGCCACAGGGACAAGCTGGAGGAGAGGAGGTTCCATGTGAACATAAGGAAAAACTTTTTCACTGTGAGGGTGGCAGAGCCCTGGAGCAGGCTGCTCAGAGAGGTTATGCAGTCTCCTACTCTAGAGCCATTCAAAAGTCGCCTGGATGTAGTTCCTGAGTGACCCTGCTCTAGTAGGGGGAGCTAAACTCTAGGATCTTTCGAGGCCACTTCCAGCCCCTGACATTCTGTGATTCCTGTGACCTGCAAGTGCAGGCTGTTTGATGTTTCAGCCAAAACACATCACCAGTAAATAACTAACTAGAACTAGAGAAGGTTGCTGCTGTGGGACATAGCTTTATTTAACTTTTCACCAGCAAATCTGGAGCTTACAGAACAGAGATTGATAACTGCATAGGGGAATTCTGATGCATAGATAACTTCTACCAGCTACACTCAAATGAAAGGACTTCCCTTCTGTGTTCAAAATGCAGGCAACTACAAGTGCATTATCTATTTTCCTTGTGAAAACTAATCCCAAATTAATGGAGTACTCTTAGATTTCAATTAACTAAGCTACTGGATAAAAACAATTCAGCTTCATTTACTAAATACCCCCAACCTACTCTTTGAACACCACAGCAGTTGGAAGACTTTCAAGTTGTCTAAATTTACTCCACTTACGTGCTTGCTTTTAAGCAAAACTTGAAGTACAATAGCCTTGTGAAGCCAGCAGGTGTGTTTTGTCTCATGTTCATGTGTTGCAATGGTGTGCAGAAATTCCCTAGGAGAAAAATGAGACAGGCATCAGAGCATTTGAAGTTTATCTTCACAGGCTTTCTTCAGTTGAAAAAAAAAGGGTTAAAAAGCAGAGAGTTTAATTTGCATGTTAATTTGTTGTTTTGAATTCCATAGGATGTTGGAGTAAGCAGAGACATCCTTATTAGTGCTTTGAGTCACCTAGGGTGAAGAACCTGTAGGGTTGGTCCAGCATCAATGCTGGGCAGCAAGGGTTGTTTTGAGCTGTCCTCAGGCCACAGGCAGGCAAGTTGTGGGGGTTTACTCCTGCTTAAGCATGGCAGTTTGCTCTGCTCTCCTTTTGCTAGCAGTTAGCCCTGGGATCCCTGTGTTGCTCTCTTGTCCCATCTCTGCCACGGTGCTAATTTTGGCCATGGAGAACCAATGGTGGCCCTGTGCCCCAGCAGTAGCAACTGCCTGTGTGACACCACAGCTGGGTGTCAGCTCACAGCCCATCATCACTGGGCAGTAAAATGATGTGCTAAGCTTAAACCTCATACTGGGGAGGAGTGGGGAAGCAGGTACATACCAAAGAAAGCAGCATAGTTCAGTGCTTCCCCAGCTATGGCTGGGGAGTATCATCTTTCCTCTCCCTACATCCAGATTTGGAGATTGGGGCTGCCCAGCGCAGGCAAAAGATATCAGTAGCACCCAGAACATCCCTTTTGCTGCAGTTCATAGTGTGAGCTTGGCATCCCTCCCAGTTTCAGATCCACTGGGAGTATAGACTTGGAAGAGGAACAAAGTACTTAGGGCAAAAGGGGGAGTTCTGTCTATGAAGGTGGAGAAGGAACTGGTTTAAGTATACATGTTTCACTTAGTATGCACCAGGTCATTTGCCACAGCTCAGCCGATGGGCAGTAACTGCTTGAATCACAGAATCAACCAGGTTGGAAGAGACCTCCAAGATCGTCTAGTCCAACCTAGCACCCAGCCCTAGCCAGTCAACTAGACCATGGCACCAAGTGCCTCATCCAGGCTTTTCTTGAACACCCCCAGGGATGGTGACTCCACCACCTCCCTGGGCAGCCCATTCCAATGGCAAATCTCTCTCTTTTTTCCTCTATGTATCAATAGAGAGCCAGAGCTTACACCGTGTGGTACTGCAGGTAGATAGTTATGAGCCAGTTTAAACATAATCCCATGTATTCTTTACTTGTTTGCTTCTGAAGGCTCTAAAGTAGCATTAAATATTTTTTGCTTTGAAAATTCTAACGGAAATTTTAAGCAGCCTTAAATAACAGGACCTGCCACAGGAGTTAAATGAGCTCTCAAGGGTACACCTAGGAACTCCATCAGTCCAGTCAAGGAACTTAACTCTTAACAGGTTCTTACAGAGACTAATACTTGAAAGATGTCTAAAGCAAGTTACAGAATCATAGAATCAACCAGGTTGGAAGAGAGCTCCAAGCTCATCCAGTCCAACCTAGCACCCAGCCCTAGCCAACCAACCAGACCATGGGACTAAGTGCCTCATCCAGGCTTTTCCTGAACACCTCCAAGGATGGCAGCCCATTCCAATGCCAACCACCCTCTCTGGGAAGAACTCCCTCCCAACATCCAGCCTATATCGCTCCTGGCACAACTTAAGACTGTGTCCTACAAGAGACCAACACAATAGTTGTGTCTTGCTTAAAAGGGACCTGTGAGTTAGTAGCTCATTTCCCTGCTTCTGCCAATGACAAGGAAAAGAGGAGATGATTTGGGACCTCGCTCCTGCAAGAACTGACACACACAAAACATTGCAACACTTGAGCCACAAAATCACTTTGCCAGAAGATGGGGCAGTGAGGTGCACTCTATGCTCTGTGAGGGGCAGAGGAGAGTATCTGCTGTGTTTCCACAATCCTTGGGCATTTGCAAAGCTTTAGGAAATTTTACTGCAAATTAAATAAAGATTGCTTCAGTCATTACTGAAACGTCCAGGAACAAGCACTGCTGCTGGGGTAAAGGGCAAATACCTTTTAGCAATGCACAACACAAGAGCTTAGGAGAAAAATGAGGAATATCTTTTCTAACAGAAACTAGTGAAGAATTTTTAAGCAGGTGGAATTCAATTATCCAATTGAAATTAAGCCATGACATTGCAGCTTTCACCTCTGCTCTTGAAAAAAAAAAGTGCCATGAGATCTGTTAAATAGCTGCAGGTAGCCAGGACCTCACTTTTATATCTTATTCAGAAGCATGGTGGGAAGGGATGTCAACTCAGCAGTTAAAAATCCCATTTGGTTTACATGTAGCTTGGGAACATTCAAAAAATTTCTCCTTTTATTGGTATGTTCTTAATACTCAGGGTGCAGGTGCAAAATAGATAAATGGTCTCTCTGCACAAGAGAAAACAAAAATCACACTGGTAAGAAGAATGCAAAGATCCCAAAATATTTGTGTGCTAAAATATATCTAAAACGCACAAGGGATAAGGAAAAAAATAAAGCAATTGGAAACTTTGGTGAATATTCACTCACAGTGGCCTGACCAATTAGTGCTTTCAGCTTCAGGTTTTATCTATGCTCTGAAAGACTTTCTTGCTCCTGTAATAACAAAGAGTGGGAAGTTGAGCACTCATAGTATGGAGTTGCAATCTCCTCATTAACTCTGCTCACCTCTACTTGCATCTTAAAATATTAATGCCATCAGCACCAGGAATAGCCATAAATTAATGTAGCATATAGCACAAATAGACTGGAACACCTTCAGGAGCTGCAGGCTTACTTCATAAAAAGATATGCATAGCCTTCCCTCTTGCTTTGATCTTAACTGCAAGCCTAAGCTTGGTGTTCTGAAGCACTGCTTGCTCCTGAGACTTGAAGATTGATGCTCCCTCCAGCTACTGTAACCTGTCTGTCCAGCTTGTAAGATGGGTCAGTCACTTCACACCTTGATACAACTCAGGATCTGGCATGCAAACTAATCATAGAATCACAGAATCAACCAGGCTGGAAGAGACCTCCAAAATCATTCAGTCCAACCTATCACCCAGCCCTAGCCAATCAACAAGACCATGGCACTAAGTACCCCCACCAGGCTTTTCTTGAACACCTCCAGGGACAGCAACTCCACCACCTCCCTGGGCAGCCCATTCCCATGCCAATCACTCTCTCTGCCAACAATTTCCTAACAACATCCAGCCTAGACCTCCCGCAGCACAGCTTGAAATTGTGTCCCCTTGTTCTGTCGCTGGTTGCCTGGGAGAAGAGCCCAACCCCACCTGGCTACAACCTCCCTTCAAGTAGTTGTAGACTGCAATGAAGTCACCCACGAGCCTCCTCTTCTCCAGGCTAAACAACCCCAGAAACGTTTTTACCTTACCTGTTTTAAGCACTGTATAAAAATTTGCTAATTCCAGTTTACAGTGTCTATGACCAATGCTCAAAAAGCAGACCAAAGCTCTCTCCCACCTTCAATCCCCTGAGCCTACTGGGTGTAAAAGTTTTGTAAGTGAAAATACAGATTTTCAGTCCCTCCTTGCTCTTAGAAGTTGGAATAAACTAAAAGTGATCATAGAAGCTTTCCTAACGTTTGCTGAGGAGGCAAGATCACACCAGTGAAACAAATCAGTGGTCTCCATTAATCTCCTACGCTACTCTATGCTTTACCATGGCTTCTGCTTCACTAATCCTTCTGTTCCCAGAGGTGATGACTCAGCCAGGTTTGCTTTCTTTTTGAAGAACTCTTCTCCTTCTGACTAACCAAGCATCAGATTCCTGTTCCAACCTTTATACAGTGTGCACAGGAAATCTCACCCCATTCTCAGCAGAAATAGCTCCGTGAATGTAATAAATCCACCTGCATTGGCATTACAGCTCAGCTCTGGAGCTCACATGGAAGCAAAGATCTCAGTTTACTTTCTTCACTGTGGATTTCTCTCTCTAGAGCTCAGCCTCAGAGCACACAACTTTTATTTCCTTTTGGATGTAACGAAACTGGAAGGTGTGAGGTGTGCTCCACACAGAGTGCTTAGCTCCTAAATACTTGTCATTATTTTCCTGGAGTTTCTTCCAGGCAGATAACACAGGAGTGATCTTTCAATTTCATTACTGCTTTTAACTCTGACAGATTTAAGTTTTTATTGTCTGATATTGCAAGGAAAATAATCTGCAATTGGTTTACTCTCAAAATGAACATCGTTCTAGTTTCTCTTCAGCCTACACTCTCCTTTGTACCTCACAGCATGTTTGCATGATGAAAAAAAAATGCATTTGAAATGAAATCAAGTCCTCCTAAATGAAATCTCTCTGGAATAAGAGTGGCAAACTCATGTGGTGATTATTGCCATGAAGCTGCACTCCACAAGAAACAAAGAGTGGGGATTTGTGTGTGTATACAGGCACATATTTCAGACAGTAACTTTTTGAACAGAGTAGAAATGCCTGCAAGAAACCTTCTAGCATTGTTGTCTTAGTGCCTACAACAAACCTTCTAGCCTTGTCTTCTTATCCAGAGAGCAAGAATCCTGTTAGCAGGATTCTGTGCATTTTTGAACCTCTGAGTAAGTTTTCTGGTGAGTTTTGTTGTTAATAAACAGTTTTCGTGGTTATTAACAGTTATCACCTGGATATCAAAATGAAGATCACCCAGCCCCATCCAATCAACCAGACCATGGCACTATGTGAGGGACTGGAGCACAGCTCCACTATCAACCAGGACATTTTTCTATTCAAAATAATGACACAGAGGTGTAAAAAACAACCCCATGCTCTAGGGACTTTAAATAGAACTGGCAGTCACACAAGTCAAGCACCAAGCAATGCTTGATTTCCAGCCCACCTACCTAGTTGGGGTCTGGAATGAAAACAAAATTATTTCTTGTCTCCAAAAGGACCAAAAAGCATGGAATTGGGCAAAGTGAAACTTACCACAGGATTTTCTAGCTCCCCTCACTTTACCTTCAGCTGTTTCTAGTTGCAAAGAGCTTAACTGAGACAGAGCTGCACTGCACAGAAACTGAATTTTGAATTATCTTTCATATTCAGGTGGACTTGGCTAGATTGGTATACCAAGACAGTAATAGCTCTAGCAACAGAAGCCATATTGCAACCTCACAGCTTAGCCTAACAGATGCCCTGTGCCTTAGAGCTGCAAAATAGCATCAGGTCACCTGAATGTTTGACCACGTACTCTTTGGAATATCACTGTGCACTTATTCTGGGAAGTAATATATTCCAGTCTTGCATCTTTCCATTGAACTCTTTCTGCCTTCTCATCCAAGAGCTCCTCTGCTTTGGCTGTGGTGATGATTCGATTGGGTTTGAAGCAATAAATGAACCTTTAGGGGATGATAAGATCTCTCAGCATCAGCAGTTAGAAGAGCCAAGCCCAAACAAATTGAATCCCTTCCTAAAATTACTAAGTGCCACTTGAGTTCAGTCATAATTCCTGGACTCAACACATATTGTCATTAAGTGCTTTTAACAGGCACTGCTGCCTCTCTGGAAGGGGAAAGCAGAACAGTTATTGAAGAGAAATAGAAATATGCCTACCTCTGTAGTGGGGCACAAATCTTCAGTGACACATACAGAGAGACCAAAAATCTGGGGAAGGATAGAGTGAAAAAGGTGAAAGTTGGTTACAAATCAAACTCAAAGGCTTTGTTCTTCACATGCCAGGTGGGATAGCTGTGACACCTCTTGCCAGTGGGGGCTGGGACTGCCATGATAACAGGACAGATGTCAATTCAACAGTCACTAAACACATCAGAAACCACAGCTAACCCAGCAGGTTCCTGGAGAGGAAGCCAGTTGGCTGCTGCAAGATCAGTGAAGGAGTTTCCCTTTTTCTGTGCTTTCTTGCAATTCCCTGAGCCCTTTGCCATGGTAAGAGTAGCCTCCATTGGTCTCACAAATAGCTACCATGTCCAACTCATCCCTGTGTTCTCAGTCTTCCATACAAAATCATGCACAAGCTGCCTAATGACTCCATTAAAAATGCCACTAAATAGTCACTGAAAACCATCAAATGAAGCACATTCCACCCTTCAAAGCCACTTGCAATTACACAGCACTCTGTATGCTTCCAGACTGCAAAGAAATCAATCACCTTCCAATGGTTGCTCCTAATGACCACTTACAAAATGAGGTGTTTAAAGCACACTCTCCCTTCAAAGTCCAGCCCCTTGGAGGAAGCCAAAGGTGGAGTAATATCTAGTTTAGGAGAAGTGGCTAATTTAGCTGAGGAACTAAAAGACTGCTTATTGACAATATGAGAGACAAGTAAGGGCCATAAGATTTAATGGTGGTATTACTGCTCTGATCCCTGGTGCTCAAAGCAGTAATCCTGCAGTTTTAAAATTCAAGTGCTTGACAGAAACTCTGAAAGCTCAAGTGGACTGTAAAGCACAATTGGTAAAAGTAGATCTTTAATTAGACAACAGCTTTACAGGAAATTTCTTTTCTGAATATTAAGGAGCTTTGAAAAACTTTCACAAGTTGTTTGTAAAAGGCAGACAGCTCAGGGTGTTTTCTCCTGGGAAATCCCATGGGAGGGGAAAAATGGTGTGTCTCTTTAAACAGTCATATAGCACCTGCACATCTACCACACACATGGAATCGTTTAGCTTGGAAGGGACCTCAAAGTTCAGCAGTTCCAACCCCCTGCCATAGGCAGGGACACCTCCCACTAGGACAGGTCACTCAAGGCCTCATCCAACCTGGCCTTGAACACCTCCAGAGAGGGAGCAGCCACAACCTCCCTGGGCAACCTGTGCCAGTGTCTCACCACCCTCACTGCAAAGAACCCTTTCCTAACATCTGGTTTGAATCTCCTCTTTGCCAGATTAAACCCATCGCTCCTCATCCTGTCATTACAAGACCTTGTCAATAGTCCCTCCACAGCCTTCCTGTAGCCCCCTTCAGATACTGGAAGGCCACTCCAAGGTCTCCTCCAAGCCTTCTCTTCTCCAGCCTGCACAGCCCCAACTCTCTCAGCCTGTCCTCAGAGCAGAGCTGCTGCAGCTCTCTCAGCATCTTGGTGGCCTCCTCTGCACTGGTTCCAACATTTCCATGTCCTTCTTGTACTGGGGGCTCCAGAACTGCAGCCAGGACTGCAGGTGGGGTCTGAGGAGAGCAGAGCCAAGGGGCAGAATCCCCTCCCTTGCCCTGCTGCCCACACTACCCTTGCTGCAGCCCAGCACAGGGTTGCTGTCCAGGCTGCACTCACGCTGCAGGTTCATGTTGAGCTTTTCATCACTCCAGACCCCCAGGGCCTGTTCCTCAGGGCTGCTCTCAGCCATTCCACACCTAGCCTGGAGTTGTGCTTGGGATTGCTCCCACTCAGGTGCAGGACCTTACACTTGGCCCTGTTGAATGTCCTGAGGTTGGCCTGGGCACACCTCTCCAGCCTGTTCACGTCCCTCTGGATGAATCCCTGCCCTCTAGCAAGTTGACTGTGCCACACAGCTTGGTCACCTGCATACTTGCTGAGGGTGCACTCAATTCCTCTGTCCATATCACTGACAAAGATGTTAAACAGCACTTACAAGCTCACTGAATTAAAGACTCAGGACATGTGGACACAGTGGGTTGAGAGTAGCTCTGATGAAAGAGACTTGGGTGTGTCGATGGATGGGAAGCTCATCATGAGCCGGCAGTGTGCTCATGGATCACAGAAGGCAAATTGTGTCCTGGGCTGCATCAAGAGGAGTGTGGCCAGCAGGGCAAGAGAGGAGACTCTGCCTCTTCACTCTGTTCTGGTGAGACTCCCACCTCAAATACTGTCTCCAGTTCTGGCGTCCCCAGCATAAGAACAGAGAGCTGTTGACTAAGTTCAGAGAAGGGCACAAAGATGATCCAAGGGCTGAAGCACCTCTGCTGTGAGGATAGGCTGAGGGAGCTGGAGGTGTTCAACCTAGAGAAGACTCTGGAGAGACCTTAGAGCTGCCTTCCAATACATGAAAGCATCCTACAGGAAGGCTGGAGTGGGATTTTTCACAAGGGTGAACAAGGGAGAATGGTTTGAAGATGAGGGAGAGAGGAGGATTAGACAGGATCTTAGGAAGAAGTTGTTCAGTACAAGGGTGGTGAGACTGGAATAAGCTGCCCAGGGAGGTTGTGGATGCCTCCTCTCTGGGGGTGTTCACTGCCAGGCTGCTTGAGGCTTTGAGCAGCTGAGTCTAGTTGAGAGGTTGGAGGAGATGATCTCTGAGCTCCCTTCCAGCCTAAGCCATTCTGTGTTTCTATGACATGCACTAAAAGTGACATTGGTCAAAAATCCCCCCTGACCCGGAGCACCTGTAATACATGGAACACAGTGTTACAATTTGTCATTTAAAGGTTAACTGTGTGTTTTTTTTTGTCATTTCACATCTCAGCTTTTTCCTTCTCTGACTCAGTGTTTGAGCCCAGCACACTGCTTTTCACGTGTCATTTCAGGCACCCTGTACCTCTCCCTTGCCTCACATTGCTCAGCACTCTCCCATCTGCTCACGATTCATTGCATGGGATAAACCTGCCCAAACACTGAGAATTGGCAGCCAAACCCAAGTGGTGGTAAACACTCCAGATACAGTTATGTTCCAGACAAAAATAACTTGTTCCAGACATATATATCAGCTTTCACCCTTCCCATCCCCATTGTGTTCTCAGGATTATTTTAAATTACTTGCTGGTTTCTTGAATCCTTGATGAAGGACAATTTATTTCTGGCCAGGTGAACAATCATCAGTTGGATTAACTTAAAGGGATTTGCTGGTTTTCTCCCATGGCCAAGGGAAGCTGACTTGTTTCCTGAAGAGAAAAAAAAGGATGACTGTTAAAACAAGCTAGAGCTCTGTTGGAAGAGTCACGAGCTACTGCGCACAGGGGTCTGCATTTCATCCAACATACTAAATGAAACGTTCAGAGAAGCTTCAGGCTTGGTTTTCTGCAGCACTATGCATTGCTGCTGAAGAAACAGCAATATTTCCTCTGAAGGAAAAAGGAGATATTTAATTTACCCAACACTCCCTAGTTTCCACGCATGCACACACCCTCCCCACTCCCCCAAGTCCACTCATTTAAAATCTTCCTCGTTGTGAACTTGAACATCAACCCAAAAGTTATAACCCTGATTTCCTGAAGCTAATCTGCAGTTGGGAAATGAGCAATGCATTATTGGATTTCATGTATCCCATTTTTCCCTGCTAGAAATGCTATCTGCTAGAAAAGTTGTAAATAATACCAGCAGCAAGGGAAAATAAAGATAAACTCCACAAGCTGAGCTTTCACTTTGCTATATGACCAGTGCTGTGTGTCTGCCAGAGAACTGCATGCCCAAGTTATTAATTGCTCTTCTTAGCAAGGAGAGATAGAAATAGAGAAGTAGAAATGTTCCTGTTATCTGCTTCTTGGTTTATTATCCTTTTCTCTACTGGTCTGTACTAATAATTGTTATTTATCTCAGGTGGCATAACCTGTAACCAGTACAAGCTTTTATCCCATAACAACCAAACTGCCCCTTCTTCCTTTCTTTGTTTGCTAGGTCTCTGGTTTATACTTATTAAATATCATCTCATCTTCTTTTCTCCTCTTTCTTGCTGTGCACCAAGCAACATCTGAAGGGGACTTCCAGAAAGGCTGGGGAAGGACTGTTTACAAGGAAGTGTAGCAATAAGATGAGGAGCTTTGAGAGCAGGGTAAATTTAGGCTGGGTATAAGGAAGAAGTTCTTTACAATGAGAGTGGCAAAGCACTGGAACAGGCTGCCCATGGATGTAGTGAAGGCCCTGTTCCTGGAGACATTCAAGATCAGACTCAGTGTGGCCTTGGGCAGGCCAATGGCTGAACAGGTCCCATTTGGACATGTCTGCTGAGTGCAAGGGGATTAGACAAGATGACCCTTGTGGGTCCCTTCCCACCTAACACAATCTGTGAAGCTGAGAAATGGAGACATCTCCTCTGTAGCTTTCACTTTTTTTCTTTGCCCTCTAACTTTTGGTAAATTAACTCCCAGGAAGCCACTGGGGTTTAGGTGTATGCAAAAAAGCAATCTCCTTACTGCAATCTGTTTGTAAGCTGCTATCACTTTAGCATCAGCATCTTTCAGTGCCTAAAATGCATTTGTCAGCTGGCTTGATGCAGGGCCAGAGTAACTCATGATACAGTCAGACAAAGCAATGCCTCAGAAAGAAATGGCAGGCTATTTCTGGAAATGAACTTCTCAGACTACCTGAGGGGGCATTGTGGTACCTGGAAAGTCTTCAATGCTTTTCACAGCAGCACTGGCTATAGTCATCAAAAGCATGCATCAACTGTGGTTGTATCTATGGCTTTCTTGCTCCTACCCTGAACAGTTTGTCTTTTTAGCTCAGCTTTTTGCAGGTACTTGCCTGTATTAACTGCAGCTTTATGCTTTTCTTTCAAATTGCCATTCAGTCTGGCAAGCAACATGCTGATTCCTAGCTCAGGTTAAATTGCAAATCTCCAGGTTGCAATACCCTTCAGTAGATGTTACGTGACAATTGTCATGAGGATCCGTTCATTCTCAGCCACATCATTTTGTAACAATGCTCCCTTTTACCCTGATTTAACAGAAGTTATCATCTCCTCCATCTCTTCTTCTCAGAACTGATCAGCAGTTCAGTTTATTAGTCCAACAGATTTTTATGATGCTGTGTATGTAGCAGTGCCACTAGTGTTTGTTCTCTACTCATCACAGAGCATGATGCAACAGTTATCATCCTCCATCCTTTTCTGCACAACCCACTTTAGCTCGGAGGTGTGCTACTGCAGATAGCCCCAGTGTCTCTCTCTGACCATCTCTATAGAGACTGCCTTGGTGATCCAGAAAGCACTTCCTATCTTTTGTAGCAGAGCAGTAGAGAAACATTCAGTACTGTCCTTCATCTGCAGAAACACAGCTCGGTTCATTTGCTTGGATCCCATCCATTCAGCTTCAACCTTTGTTAACTGCAGGAAGTTGTAGCAAATACATTTGAACTAGAAGGAGTTTATCAGCAGAACATTTCCTTTTTCTTCCTCAATAAAGACAATACCAGCTGCAGCTGTTTCTTGATACACAGGATACTTTGTAGGAACAGAATAAAACTGACTGCAGCAGAAACATTTTCAACAAGCTTTCACACACCCAGGAGTGGTTTTGTCCTAGACCATGGGACTCCTTGAAATCCACATATCCATCTGCCTCCACTGCCTTGAGACTTATACACTGCGCCATTAGCAGTTGACTCTGCTGAGGGTGTGAGTATCTGGTGCAAGACTGGCAGAACTCACAGTGTCTGGCTCTCTAGGGCCTCAATCCTGGATTTTTCACCCACAGAACTATACCTCTGCAGGTACATTGTAAAAGAAACCTGTGCAAACTGTGGCTGTTTTGTTTGTTTTCCTTCTAATCAAGAAATAATATGCATAGGGTTATTTTTTTCTTTAAATGCTCATTAAGTTGAAAATCATGATGAATGGCAGATTGTTTAACCTGGAGAAGAGTAGGCTCAGGGGAGACCTTATTTCTGTCTACAACTACCTGAGGGGTGGTTGTGGCCAGGAGGAGGTTGCTCTTTTCTCTCAGGTGGCCAGCACCAGAACAAGAGGACACAGCCTCAGGCTGCACCAGGGGAGATTTAGGCTGGAGGTGAGGAGAAAGTTCTTCACTGAGAGAGTCATTGGACACTGGAATGGGCTGCCCGGGGAGGTGGTGGAGTCGCCATCCCTGGAGCTGTTCAAGGCAAGATTGGATGTGGCACTTGGTGCCATGGTCTGGCCTTGAGCTCTGTGGTAAAGGGTTGGACTTGATGATCTATGAGGTCTCTTCCAGCCTTGGTGATACTGTGACACTGTGATCTCTGCCTCTCTGAAGTCAGTCTTACACTCTGCTGCCACTTTACCCAGGAGCATTGACTCACCCCAGGGTTACAGACACAGATTACTATTGCAGACACTTTTTGCTCCATCGTGCTTTCTGCACGTGGAAACAAAAGCAGTCTATGTATTACAAAGAAAGAAAGAGACAAAAAAGAACAAAAGAACATCCACACTCTGCATATGGAAGAAACAATACCTGCCTTTTAAATCTAGTTTTGACTTTTCGGTGCCATCAAGGTGGAGAAAATCGTATATGAGCCACCCCCTGAGGTCCAATGCATGCTTATTCCACCTCAGGGATGTGGATATTCAGCTTCACCAGAGTTAGAGTGTTACACAATGTTTAACTCAAAATCAGAGCTGCTCTGCTAATTCAAAAAGTCCTTCACGAAGAAAAATGTGGGTTTGAGTTTTGACAAGCGTAGAAAATCCCATCTGCTGAAATGAAGGTTTGGATTACCTGGAAAGAGGTCTTAAAATGGAAAACTAACTCCATCTACAAGAAGATCTGTTCTGTCCAGCACAGAGCAGACATTACCTTCAAACTGAACTACTGCAATTAAAATGATGACACTTTTAATTGATACTTATGTCACAATAATTATGCATAACAGGGCCACAGAAGTTAATAAATACATTTTAATAGCCCGTGGCAATTTCTCATCATACATCTGACAGCAGCTAACAGATGTGTCAAGAAATTTCCTTCTGCATAAAGAGCTTCACTGGGAAGAGCTGCTGAGTATGTCACTGCACCATTAATTGCTTCTCTTCCCCTCGTTCTGAAACACCCTCTAGGTCTAAAAACTACTGGCTAATGAATTGCAGGTGCAACAGGTTGAGAGCCTTTCAGATTGTTCAGTTGAAGGGCTAGGGAGGAAGTAGCCTCCATGTATTGATGTTATCCTGAGGACAAAAGTTGCCAAAACTGCACGTGCAGTGCCTTCAGCCCCTGTCTGGTGCCATAGGAAATCATCTTCTCCATCAGACAGCAGCAGCAGGTCCAGTTCATGTGGTGAGTGCAGAGTCTTGCTACTACACCAACTGTCGAGCTGGCCACAGAAATTACAGGGGAGTTTTACCCCTGGAAGCAAACTGAACAAATTAAGACAGATCTTTTCAGAGCACAGCTACAATTTAGCTGACAGATTTCCTCAGGACAAAAAAGTGTTTCCAGCTAAGTGGAAGTCTGTGGAGCTCACTGGGGCTCTGAGCATCTTCAAGTATTGAGTTGTAGGACTGGGGTAAAAAAAAAACTGCTCATGGACTCACCACAGGTTACTTCAGCATCCCCTCTGCCATAAACTCAGCAGACATCCAGCATGGTGAATGTTGTCAGCTCTGATGAGACAAAAGCCAAAGGTGGAGCAATTCTATAGACTTCTAATTTTAAGAAACCACTATGGGACCATCAGGCAAGCACACCTGGGATATTTTGCTGCTGTATTTGATGCAATCCTTCAATACTCCTTAGTGATGAGTTTTCCTGTTGGAGTAAACAAGAAAAGTTGGCAGAAAGACTTTGTTCCAGCAAAATAAATAAACAAATCATTTTAATTTCAAATTAAACCCAAAGTTTTAAAGCAACAGAGTTTCAAGGGAGAGCCAGAACAGACTGGAATCAAGTTTTAATCTGAACTCCTTCCCTGCTCCATGTGGAATTTGAGGCTACCAGCAAATTTTCCACAATGTTTTTTTTTTTGATGTTCTTTTATTTTCCAGAACCTGTGTTTTCAAAGAGAAATCCTGGTCCCACCACATCACAACACTAAGGATGCATAATTTATTTGTGTTCTACTTCTTAGGCAAAAGGACTATTACAAATAGTCTCCTACAAGAGTTGGGGCTCTTCAGCCTGGAGAAGAGAAGGCTTTGAGGAGAACTTGTAGTAGCCTTCCAGTATCTGAAGGGGGCCTACAAGAGGGCTGGGGAGGGACTATTGACAAGGTCTGGTAATGCCAGGACAAGGGGTAGTGGGTTTAAACTGGCAGAGGGAAGATTTAAACTGGATGTTAGGAAGTTCTTTCCAGTGAGGGTGGTGAGACACTGGCACAGGTTGCCCAGAGAGGTTGTGGCTGCTCCCTCCATGGAGGTGTTCAGGTTGGATGAGGCCTTGAGCAACCTGTTCTAGTGAAAGATTTCCCTGCCTGTGGCAGGGGGCTGGAACTGGATGAGCCTTGAGATCCCTTCCAATCTAAACCATTTTATGATTCTATGAAATTCAAGTCACAAGCATTGAAAGGTGATAAGGTTGAATGAAAGACAGAGACAGCAGGAGAAGAGTTAAAGCAGACAGCAGTTAAATTTAAAGCTGCAAATGACATAATAAATCCATAGTGTATACTGCAAAGAGATCAACATTCTCATCATATGCAGTTTGGGTTTAGGATTTGTGTTAAGTGCAGTGCCTGAAGCAAGAAAAGAAACAAAGGCATGCAGAGGTCTTTTGAAAAGCTGCTGAGCTGGCAGCAGCATTCTGGATTTCATCAGATGTAGTAAAACAATTGGAATGGCCACAATCACCACTCAGTCAAGAATTTTCCAGCATCACTTTAAACAAAGACAAATCATAGTAAAATTCAGGTTGATCATCAAGTCCAACCATCAACCCAACACCACCATGCCCACTAAACTGTGTCCTGAAGTGCCATGTCTTTGAACACCTACAGAGGTGGGGACTTCACCACCTCCCTGGGCAACCTGTGCCAGTGTTCCACCATTCTCATAGCAAAGAACTTCTTCATAACAGCCAATCTAAATCTACCCTTCTCTAGTTTAAAACCATTGCCCCTTGTCCTAATGCTGCATGCTCTTTTATACAGCTTTTTTGTAGATCCTCTTCAGGTACTTTTGGTACTTTAGGACAGCCAAAGAACCACCAAATAGGACCAAGAGTAACAATTAAAGGCTTAAAGTTCTGAATTAATTTTTTGGGGGGAGGGAGACTTGGCTCAGTCTCTGCTTCCCTCTACCTCTTTGGGGTTTTTTGCTGTATTTTTAAAGCAGTTTGCTTCATTTCAGTGATGTCTAATTTTTCATCTTTCGAGCATGATCTCACTTAACACTGTTACCTATTTAATTAAACTCTTTGTTTTTCATGGTTGAGGTCCTTGATCAATTGCTTTACATCCTGCCTTGTCCAAGAATGAAATATAGTCCATAAATATGTACTGGATTATTTGTCTTCTTTAGAGGCACTCTGGAAGTCCTGGAGAAATGCTCTATTTAGTGAGCTTCCTGATGATATTTCATACTTTCTGCATATTTAACAGTCTATATTGCTAACCAGCAGGTACATGCAGAATTAACTCCTCTTTTTCCTGATTACTGAATTATCTTTATAGGTTTTCCCACTCACAGAGAGAATAAGTCTACAATTAGTTTTGTGCCCTTGGCACAACCTGAGGCAATTTCCTCTTGTTCCATCAGTTGAACAGTCTGATTCCCATCTCTCTACCATCTTCTTTCAGGGAGTTGTAGAGAGCAATGAGGTCTCTCCTCAGCCTCCTCTACTCCAGACTAAACAATCCCAGCTCCCTCAGATGCTCCTTATAAGACTTGTTCTCTACAATCTTCACTAACTTCATGCCCCTTCTTTGGACATACTCTAGTGCCTCAATGCCCTTCATGTAGTGGGGGGCCCAAACTTAATCCAGTCTCTGAGATGTGTCCTCACCAGTGCTGAGTAGAGGGGTAAGATCACTTCCCTGTTCCTGCTGGTCACACCATTCCTGGTAGAGGGAGGGTGCCACTGACCCTTTTGGCCACCTGGGCACACACTCCCTCTGCTGGTCACACCATTCCTGGTAGAGGGAGGGTGCCACTGACCCTTTTGGCCACCTGGGCACACACTCCCTCTGCTGGTCACACCATTCCTGGTAGAGGGAGGGTGAGACTGACCCTTTTGGCCACCTGGGCACACACTCCCTCTGCTGGTCACACCATTCCTGGTAGAGGGAGGGTGCCACTGACCCTTTTGGCCACCTGGGCACACACTGCCTTATGTTCAGCTGGCTGAACATCAGCACCCTCAAGTCTCCCTCTGCTGAACAGCTCTCCAGCCACTGCCAAGCCTGTGGTGGTGATGGGAGCTGCTGTGGCCAAAGTGCAGAACCTGGCATTTGGCATAACTGAAACTTGTACAGTTGCTCTTAGTTCGTTGATCCAGTCTGTCCAGGGCTCTCTGCAGAGCCTCCCTACCCTCTAGCAGATCAACACTTCCATACAGCTTGGTATTGGCTGCAAACTTATGAAGGCTGCACTCCATACCCTCACCCAGACCACTAGGAAAGATGTTAAAGGAAGAGAGAAGAGCACTTCACTATGGCTCTTGTTTAAGAAAATCTTGTTATTGGCAATGCAAAATAAGGCTCCTGCTTTTTTTGCTCCCAGCACAGGATAAGACACAACACATTTGTGCACTCTACCATTTGTGTGCCTTAAGAATACACTACTAATATTAAAAGAAAACTTATTTTCACTAACTGACACACATTGACACAGGTGGTGAACATATTTCTCTCAGTTCAGTGGTCTCACCATGCAAGTTGGGGCTTGCTGTCAAAGCCTAGTTTCACTCACAGGCTAACGAAGCTTCACCTCTCCTGCAACACACTCCAACATGCTTATCTGTGCATGCAAATAACCCTTAGAGTCCAGCAGTCAGCACTGTTTCACTGCAATCAAAAATGATAGTGCAAATACAAGATTATGATTTCAAGGTCAGAAAGAGCAGGAAGGGGACTTGAACTTGCTATAGTCTTATAAAAAAAAAAAAGGAAAAAGGGAAAGGAAAAGGAGAAAAAGGAGAAAAACAGAAAGGGAGCAAGGAAAGAGAAAGGGAGCAAGGAAAGAGAAAGGGAGCAAGGAAAGAGAAAGGGAGCAAGGAAAGAGAAAGGGAGCAAGGAAAGAGAAAGGGAGCAAGGAAAGAGAAAGGGAGCAAGGAAAGAGAAAGGGAGCAAGGAAAGAGAAAGGGAGCAAGGAAAGAGAAAGGGAGCAAGGAAAGAGAAAGGGAGCAAGGAAAGAGAAAGGGAGCAAGGAAAGAGAAAGGGAGCAAGGAAAGAGAAAGGGAGCAAGGAAAGAGAAAGGAGAGCAAAGGAAGAGAAAGGGAGCAAGGAAAGAGAAAGGAGAGCAAAGGAAGAGAAAGGAGAGCAAAGGAAGAGAAAGGAGAGCAAAGGAAGAGAAAGGAGAGCAAAGGAAGAGAAAGGAGAGCAAAGGAAGAGAAAGGAGAGCAAAGGAAGAGAAAGGAGAGCAAAGGAAGAGAAAGGAGAGCAAAGGAAGAGAAAGGAGAGCAAAGGAAGAGAAAGGAGAGCAAAGGAAGAGAAAGGAGAGCAAAGGAAGAGAAAGGAGAGCAAAGGGAGAGAAATAGAGGGAGGAGTGGAAACCTGGGGAGAATGTAAAACAAGCTGTCTCTGACAGTAATGCTTCTGAGTTACCTGGGAAGCACTGGTCTGGTTCCCATGTATGCCTTATCATGCCAAGCCAGGCTGCAGAAGGAACAGTCCACAAAGAGCTTTGGAGGGATTATTTTCTTTTGTTTTACTCCACTTCTTTCCTCCAGGCCTTTCTGGTAGCTCTTATCAGGACATGCTGCATATGAGATAAGTAATTTTTCACACAGAAAGGTAATGTGCCACAGGCTAGCAGCCCCAAAAACTTTAACACAGCCAGAGGTTAGGATGCTGGAGAGAAGGAAGGGCTGGCAAGCACCATGAAGGCTTCCAAAACCAGTATAGCTCTGCCAACACACTTGAGCACTTCCCCAAATAAACCTTTTCAATCCTGCTCCCCCACAGACCCACAGTGACCAACTGCAGCGAGCTGCTGGCAATACCAGAGTGGATGCCAGCACAGGAGCTGGCACAAGCACCACAGCCTTAGTCATCTGTGGCCTCATTAGCGTCTGTACCTGCATCACCTACGGAAGAGATTTCTACAGCAGGCTCTTCTTCCCTGCTGTGCACAGCCACACTTGCAGCCCTCTCAATTACAGGTGAAAGAAACAATCACAGAAGCACCCCCTCGGACTGGCCATTTTCCACAGTTCAGCTGGTGGCAAATAGAGCAGCTGCTGGTAGCTCATAAATCTCTGTCAATCTCAACACACAGCTTCCCTTTCAAACAGTTGTCATTCAGGCAGAAGAGGAGTGTCCTGCACGTCCACATCACCAAGCTCTTGGTCAGGCAACAATCATTTCAGACAAAATGAAGCCTTGTGCAGCTTCTGGGGCCACAGCACAGCACTAGAGCCTGCCCCTCTGCCCCTAATGCACTGCATGAAACTCAGCCTCTACATCCAAACTGCTTGAAAGTGGAAAACCGTTCAACCAGCTTAAGAGGTGGCTCCTGGAGTGGTGCTTTGCAGTATGAGTAGGCTGAACATCAGCCAGCAGAGTGCCCAGGTGGCCAAGAGAGCCAATGGCATCCTGGCCTGTATCAGGAGCAGTGTGGCCAGCAGGACAAGGGAGTGCTCAACACTGCTCAGGCCACACCTTGAGTGCTGTGTCCAGTTCTGGGCCCCTCAATTTAAGAGAGATGTTGAGGTGCTTGAACATGTCCACAGGAGGGCGCCAAACCTGGGGAGGGGTCTGAAGCACAGCCCTGTGAGGAGAGGCTGAGGGAGCTGGGGGTGTGCAGCCTGCAGAAGAGAAGGCTCAGGACAGAGCTCATTGCTGTCTACAACTACCTGAAGGGAGGCTGTAGCCAGGTGGGGTTGGGCTCTTCTCCCAGGCAACCAGCAACAGAAGAAGGGGTCACAGTCTCAAGTTGTGCCAGGGCAGGTCTAGGCTGGATGTTAGGAGGAAGTGGCCATGGAGAGTGACTGGCATTGGAATGGGCTGCCCAGGGAGGTGGAGTTGCTATCCCTGAAGGTGTTCAAGAAAAGCCTGGATGAGGCACTTAGTGCCATGGTCTAGTTAATTGTCTAGGGCTGGGTGCTAGGTTGGACTGGATGATCTTGGAGGTCTCTTCCAACTTGGTTGATTCTATGACCACTGTATTGTTTGGTAAGGAGCAATTTGTAATCTCTACCACCAGCAACAGCTCATCTTCTACTGTTCAGTAATGAGAGTCTGATCCCATGATGGGTTTGGATCAAGCTTTGTAGGAGTTTAAGCCATGTTTAAATATCTCCAGAGCAGTTCAGTGTTTCTTCTTGAAGAACAACCCCCACCAGTTTTCACTCTTTCTGCCTACAGACTTAGCAGTTTTATCCAAATCCTCTTCCTCTGTTGTCTTCTGGGAATATTTTCATCCCAAACCCATTGGATTTTCTCTGGCTTTGAAGGATAGCTTAGCATAAACCCAAAATGAGAATCACATTTCACTCCTATGGAAGTGAGTCCATCAGAAGGCAGCAGGAGGACCGTGAGAACCCACTTTGTGTAAACCAGCCCTTCCCCCCTCTTACTGGGGATGTGTTTTTCTGCTGCTGAAACATCAAAAATCATGACTGCTCTCTGTCAGCCTCCTGGAAAATGGATGTGGTGTGAAACAGCCATAAATGCTGTTCAGGATGCCTTATTTGGGCTAAGTCGTCATAAAAATCAATGTGCTGACAAATCCAGAAAGCTGCATAAATAAAAATGCAATGAAACATCACATCATTCAGAACAAAATCTTATGCCCAGGCACGCTGCACACTTGACAGTTTGGAGCCAGCAGCTGAAGCTTCACTTATCACAACTCACAAATCCATTTTTCCTCTTTTTTTTTAACGGATTCTAAGGCCAGAAGTAGCTGCAGAGGTAGTCCAGGTCCAGCCTCACCTTCCCACAGAATGCAAATTGCAAACTAATCATTACTGACAAGGCGTTTGGAGGGGTTAATATCTTTTTTCTTTTCCTCAGTTGTGTGCTCCAGGCTTGCAGAGTCCCAGAGATCCCTCCATGGTCAGCATAACGAAGCTTTCCAGAGCTCTTACCTGGGGCTACAGTCTTCACAGAATCATAGAATCAACCAGATTGGAAGAGACCTCCAAGATCATCCAGTCCAACCTAGCACCCAGCCCTAGCCAGTCAACCAGACCATGGCACTAAGTGCCTCATCCAAGCTTTGCTTCAACACCTCCAGGGATGGTGACTCCATCACCTCCCTGGGCAGCCCATTCCAATGCCAATCACTCTCTCTGCCAACAACTTCCTCCTAACATCCAGCCTACACCTCTCCCGGCATAACTTGAGGCTGAGTTCCCTTGTTCTGTTGCTGCTTGCCTGGGAGAAGAGACCAACCACACCTGGCTACAGCCTCCCTTCAGGTAATCATAGACAGCAATGAGGTGAGACCTCTGAGCCTCCTCTTCTCCAGGTTAAACAACCCCAGCTCCCTCAGCCTCTCGCAGTTGTATCTGTCACCAAAACAGGCAGAAAAGTCCTTGTTGTGAAAACAAATTATCCAAGAACCTAACTTGCATTTGTATCCAGACAGATTCATAGCCTGACCAGAAAAGGCAGCATGAGGAGTCTCACCAGGAAATGGCTTTTCAAATGCAGGTTTTTTTCCCCCCTCAGAGAAGCAGCTTTCTGGTACCATGAGCGAGAGTGAACATTTCCCAGCCCTCCTTGAAACTCACAATTATTACAATCGTTATTTCTCTGAATTCATACAGGAGGCAAAGAAACAAAGAAGCCAAATTGTTTTCAAGGGATGTGCTGGCATCCATTAGTTCCTTACTGCTCTTTTTAGAGAAACTGTTTAAATGCTGCTTGCTACTTCTGCATGCATAAACATTTCTCTCATGCTGACAGTTACCAACAATTATCCTTAATCATGCTTTTTTTTGCTGTGTCAGGGTACAAATCACGTTCATTACTTATGTTGTGCAGAGTTTAGTGTGCATCCTCGTTTATATGGTTGGGAACATCATTTGGGAACTGCAGCTTTTGCTCCCCAAGTGAAACAGGCTCTATAATGCAAAACCAAAAAGGTCACAATGACCTACAGGAAATCTTCAGTTTAATTTAAAAGCCTTCTCAGCAGTTAGAGGGCAAAATGTTGCAGCACCTGAAGATCCCATAGCTTAAGACTCACACAAAGCACAACAAAAGCAAGTCTCTCATGGGATAAAAACACATCTGCAAGCCCAGAAAGTAATAAGAGAGAAGATGGCTTTATAGTTGAGGTTTTGAATTCAGAACAGGGGTTTGATGCTGGGGAAAGCTGAGCTAATGTATTTTTCCTGCCTTTTCTTTTCCTCGCGGTGTGGACCGAACAACTGCAACAAGCATGTAAGAGCAGAAAGCATAACAGCTTTATGTAAATGCTTTGTAGCTAGATGTCTGAGGAAATGGCAGTGGCAATTTATGTCTCACTTCTTTGAAAGAGAAAAAGAAAATAAAGTGTGCTGCATACAGACATCTGCTCACTTATTTATTTATTTCCACTGCTCGGTGCACAAACGCAACCAGTAAAGAAAACAACGCAGCTAACAAAGCACAAACCCAGACTCAGAGGGAAGCCACGTTCTGTTTTGCTCAGTATGTTCAGGGACAAGGTGGCAACGTTTTTATACTTTTGTAGCACTTAGATTTTTTTGTTTGGTTGGTTGAATTGCTGCACCAAAATTGCAACAGAGCTGAAGAGTTATTGGTCACTCCCTGTGCTCTTCCGTTTCTCCCGGCACTAAGTGCAGTTCTCCCCTGCCCACTCCCTTTTTGTGTTGTGGGATGCAACTGACAGAGCCTTAAAGGAAGCAAAAGACACATTTAAGAAAAGAAAAACCATAGAGGGAATAGTGTTAAGGCATTTCCTGGAGATGATTCTTTCTGTTTCACTGGCAGAGAAGGGGAAGGGCAGGCTTCTTTTCTGTCTGCCCGACTGTCCCTTTGGGGAGACGACACTGATGAAATGGCACCAGGACTCCACCGTACTGAGAGTTTCCTTTCTATTGATGTGCAAGCATTTCAGAATTGAAATCCCCCAAGCCACAAGTGCAATATCAACAATGCCTTTCCCTTTCCCCTTCTAGAGATAGGTGCAGATCAGACTGGCAGTGCTTTCACAGCACTGATTACCCTCAGAAGTCTCTTTTACTACCTCTGCAGCCCTCCAAAAGGTTTCTGTGAACCATCTGTTTTCCCTTCTTACATTTTGTTTATTTTTAGGATTCATTCCTTCATCTATTCCCGTTGACAGTGCTATTCCATTAATATGACTGGGAAGGGATAAACAGTTTGATTACTTACCTTGAGCAGTAAAAACTGTAATGTGCTCCAAGTTACCATGAGGTTGTTTAAAAAACAGACACAGGATTTCAGCTGCTTTCTTCTCACTGAATACTGTCAGCTGAGGCACCAGGGGCCCAGGGAGATCCAGCTCTGGGTTTCTTTGGGGTCACTCCATGTAGGGGACCTGTCTGAAGCAATAAGCATAACGTGAGAGCCTTGCACTCCTGCTATCTCTAATGCAGGGAACAGTTTGCTGTGTGCCTTTCTTTAGGATACAATCTGAAGGAGGTTTTTAGGCAGTTCACATTTGTTCCAGCAGTTGAAGACTTCTAGACAGCCCAGGGAAATCAAGAACAGGAAGTTCTTCTTTCTCTCAGGTCCTATGCCTCACCTTTCGCCTGACTAACTTGAAGATTACAGAGCCCGAGATCAACTGCCTGGGCAGCAGGTACAGGAACTCTCTCAGACAATCTATTTTTAACTAGCTGTGAGTAAAGACCACTGTTAGACAATTACTGCTCCCTCATGTTGTCAGAGATGTTACTATTTCTGCTAAATACATGGAAAATACCTTAGCATCCTGCTCTAGCAGGGGGGCTGGACCAGATGATCTTTCAAGGTCCCTTCCAGTCCCTGACATTCTCTGATTCTATGCTCCTTGCTGTATCACATTGTGGTAGCTCTAAAGAAAAGTTGATTTCTTCCATCAGAATCTGTTCTGTGCACTTGGGTCATCACTATGTGGCTGTCCCCTAAAAAGGGACCAGTCCATTGTGGAAGTTACTCCCTTTTATGAAGGGATATTTTTGGCATGTGCACCAAAAATTTAATCTAACCTTTTGCACTATAGACACACTTAGCTGAGGAACAACCTTTCAGTTGTATCCTGCTGCTTCTAGTGATGTTTCTGTCATGCCATTAACACTTGCAGAGGTTACACTTGCCACAGGGAGGCAAGTGAAACCTTGGCATGGCCACCAGTATTCACTCCAACACAGTGAGTCAGTTACCACCAGATCATCATGCCTCAATATCCCCTTCACTCCCTGGTGAGGGAAACAGTAACTTTAGGGTTTTATCTTCCACCTTTCCAATTCTAAAACAGAACCAATTAAGTTTTACATTAATAAGAACCCACAAACCTTGCTCCAGGCAACGCTTCTGTCTCTGTTCTAATTTAAATCCCCAGAGACTCAAATATATTTGCTAGAACCAATAACAACATATAGAGTGCCCTTCTCTCTTCCTCCTTCTTTCCCAAGAGAAAGGAATTAGATGTAGAGAGAGGAAAAGGTAAGCACACCCTAATCAATAATCCCACTCTGATTTGGAAGTTCAAAAGAAGCAAAGTTTAACAATAAATTAAAAAGTTATCTGAGGTAGGGAAGTTACAAAGGTATAGGGAAGGGAAAACAAGTACAAAACGTGTAACTACAACCAGATTTTTGATGGTAAGGGGTTTGTCTGCCTCATGGGTGATGGCCACGTGGTAAAAGAGAGAACCAGGAACAGGATGGTGATGCTGATAAGCAGGGAGTGCAGAGAGAGGACAGTAAGTCCTCCTGCTATTATAGACCTTTAGACAGGAATGGAGAGTGGGCTAACCATGAATCACCTGGGGAAGGGACAAGGCCACCTAGGGTCAGGTTCAAGGTCACTGCCCCTGGAGGATTAACCCTGTACAGCTTCAACCCATAACAAAAAGAAACAGATGACCACAAACATTTCAACACCCTACAGAGCCCACTTGAAAGGCTTTCTATAGCACAGAAGAAATGTGACATATCATGTGATGGAATGCATCCAACTAAATGTGTCATGCTGTGATGTTTAGGAGAACCAGAGCGTGGAAGTCACCTTCTCTATGACTTTAGAACAAAACCATAGTTTCTGTTGCAAACCTAAACAATCTGGCAGGCATCAAGAACAAGACAACAAAACCTTTCCATCAGAGGCACACACTGTTAATGCAAGACTTTTTTTCAGGGTCAGATAAATGTATTTGCACATTGGAAGTTTCAATATAATTACATGTGAAAGTTTTGTATTTCTCCTCCCTGGTATCTAAATGCCATCTGCAAATACAACCCCAGGAAAGGCAACTGGAACCCATGTGGGCTCCTGTAGGTGCAGAGAAAAGGTAAAGCAGCTGTGAATCTGCATCTGTTTACCTCCAATCCAAACTTTGTGGCTGGACTTCAGGCAACTGATTTAGCATGGCTGAAGGCTGTTAGCATGCCTTGAAAACACATTGTAATTTGTCTTTCTTCCCTTGCATAAGGACATAATTCCAGGGGAAAAGCTCTCTAACTGCAGAAATGAGCTAAGCATAATTCTGCTAACGTGTGTTGAGATTTGTACAACCCAGAGTGGCATAACATCAAAATGTAAATTGAAGGGGAAAAAAAAGAGGAAAGCTACAGTGTTTTCTCTAATGCAACTCACTGCTCACATTGGTAGGCAGATATACTTCAGTGAATCTACCACCTCCACTTTAGAACACCTGAAGCTTCAGCACCTGACTACTAATAGAGTTCAAATACTCTCTTCAATTCAAAAAAGCACTGCTTGAGAGACATCTGTATTTGCCAAAACAGCAGAGAATTACTGATCCCTGGCAATACAGCTGGTGTCTCCAGAGCCACCGAGCCCTCAAAGCATCCTTTCTAAGTATAGGATCCCAAAGACACTGTCAAGGAGCTCCACACACATTGCTGCATGTGCAAGGAGGCCATGGTTTGGGATATCAAATCAAATGGCACAGATTGCCCAGGGAATGTGATCTTTGATTCTGTGATCCACAACCTCCCTGGAGGTGTTCAGGACCAGGCTGAATGAGGCCTTGAGAGACCTGTTCTAGTGGGAGGTTTCCCTGTCTATGGTAGGGAGATTGGAACTGGATGAGCTTTGAGGTTCTTTCCAACCTAAACCATTCTACGATTGTGCTCCTTCCAGTCTTTTAGGGAAAAGGAAGAGAAGGAGTTGTCATAGAATCACAGAATCATAGAATCAACCAGGTTGGAAGAGATCTCCAAGATCATCCAGCCCAACCTAGCACCCATTCCTGTCCAGTCAACCAGACCATGGCACTAAGTGCCTCATCCAGACTTTTCTTGAACACCTCCAGGGATGGTGACTCCACCACCTCCCTGAGCAGCCCATTCCAATGCCAAATCACTCTCTCTGTCCAAAACCAGCCATTGAGTATAACACCAAAAAAGGACTGAAAGCCTGGATGCAGTGGCAGTTCCCAGCCAGCTGTGCTCACCACACCAACTCACCAAGCCAAAACAAATGAACACATTTTCAGTTTCAAAAGGCCCTGCTGAAATTCCATCACTCTCGTTGCAAAGAAATGCTCAACAGCTAAATATTCATTCATACTTCTCTTTAGGCCTTCAAAAACCTCATCAAATCAACTTCAATTTTCCCTTCCACCATCAAAAATTCCAGAAATACACTCCAGAATTTCCTTTCCATTACCAGGTTGTTTTATCTTGGAAGTTGAGCTTTGAGGAACAATATTCTACATGACAGTGTAGCAGCTGGGGTGTCGCTCGTTGGATCTGTCATCATTTCATTCATGTCCCTATTGCCTTCATTATGACAGAGAATTAAAATCAAATCTGAAACCTGCCATAATGATTAAAAAAACCCCAAATATATTTTCAGGAGGGGATTCTCTTCTGAAAGACTAAAAAAGCTGGAGAAACATCCAATCAACAGAGCATATGTTTGTTACAGGAAAATCACAGTCCTAGGGCAATGCCCTTAAATTCCTGCTTAATCCAGCAAAATGAAGAAGAGCAGCAATAATCCACTTTGCAGGTGACAAACAGTGCCATGGGCTATTAGATTTTGTAACTCTGCCAAATGAATGAATGCAGCTTCGTTAAGCCATGGGCACGTGCAGTGACAAACTTGCCAGGTAATCTAAATGCATAGTCTCTGCTTCAAAATCCTGTTTGAGAATCAATCTTGAATCATACAATCCCACCCTGTCCTTCTCATGTGGTGAATCCTGAGAATTAGTCAATCTCTCCACAGAGTAGTGGCTTTTGGAATGTTCAACATACTACTAAAAAGTGCAACCCTCCAAGGGATCATCGTGAAGTAAATTGAGTTGGCCAAAACACAGCAGTTCCATCTTGCCTTTATAGCCTGATTATGCTCTTGCAGCCTTCCAGTATCTCAAAGGAGCCTACAGGAGGGCTGGGGAGGGACTACTGACAAGGTCTTGTAATGACAGGACGAGGGGCAATGGGTTTAAACTGGCAGAGGGAAGATTCAAACTAGATGTTAGGAAAGGGTTCTTTGCAGTGAGGGTGGTGAGACACTGGCACAGGTTGCCCAGGGAGGTTGATCCACCTCAAAAGATCACCTGGACCAGCCCCCATGCCAGAGCAGGATCACCTAAAGCAGATCACATTGGAATGCATCCAGACAGTTCTTGAATATCCTCCAGAGAGGGAGACTCCACAACTCCCCTGGGCAGCCTGGTCCAGTGCTGCCACCCTCACAGGGAAAAAATTCCTCCTCATGTTTAAATGAAACTTCATATGCCTCAGCTTCCATCCAGAGCCCCTTGTGCTGTCACTGGCATCATCCAACAGAGCCTGGCCCCAGCCTCCTGGCACTCACCTTTACATATTGATAACCACTGATGAAGTCACCTCTCATTCTCCCCTTCTCCCAGCAGCACAGCCCCAGCTCCCTCAGGCTCTCCTCATAACAGAGCTGTTCCATTCCCTTGATCTTTGTGGCTCTGTGCTGGACACTTTCAACCGGTTCTATATCCCTCTTGATCTGGGGGGCCCAGAACTGGACACAGTACTCCAGATGTGGTCTCAGCAGGGCAGAGTAGAGGGGCAGGAGAATCTCTCTCGACCTACTAACCACAGCCCTTCTGACACACTCCAGAAGGGCATTGGCCCTCCTGGCCATGAGAGCACTTTACTGGTTCATGGTCAACATCCCACCAACTAGGACCCCCAGATCCTTTTCCCCTTCACTGCCTTCTGGAGGTCTCAGAGATGCCTCACTAAATGCCTTTTTTTTTTTATTATTTTGTTTTGGTTTGTTTTTTTTATTTTAATTTCCCCAAGAATTTCCTCCTAAACAGTCAGTCACAGAGCTCTACAGATACTCATTTTCTCTTCACCTCAACCAACACCACAGAGCAATATCACTGAAACCATTACTGTAAGTCTGAAGTTGAGGAAGAACTCTTGAGTTTTCCCTGGCATACAGATAAGCTGGATACTTTCAATCCTTTTAAATCCCCAAATGAAACACGGTGGCAAATATGGATACACTTTATATACACGTCAATCAGAGTAATCCATTTCAACAGGCTTTTTGGCTCTAAGTCTGTTTGTATTTGCATCTCTTACATATGTTTAGCCCACATGAAAGAGAGAAAAAAAACCAAAACCCCAACCAAACCCAGCAGTTTCAACTTTCCAACATTTCCAGACTAAATGGCTCCCCAGGGGTCAGTGCTGGGCCCAGCCCTCTTCAACATCTTTATTGATGATCTGGACAAGGGGATTGAGTAAGTTTGCAGATGACAGCAAGCTAGGAGCAGCTGTGAATCTGTTGGAAGATAGGAGAGCCCTGCAGAGGGACCTGGACAGGCTGGATGGGTGGGCAGAGGCCAATGGGATGAGACTGAACAAGGCAAAGTGCAGAGTTCTGCATTTTAGCCACAACAACCCCAAGCAGCACTACAGGCTGGGGCCAGAGTGGATGAGAGCAGCCAGGAAGAAAGGGGCCTGGGGGTGCTGATAGATAGTAGGCTGAAGATGAGGCAGCAGTGTGCCCAGGTGGCTGAGAGAGCCAATGGCATCCTGGCCTGCATCAGGAGCAGTGTGGCCAGCAGGACAAGGGAGGTTTTTCTGCCCCTGTACTCAGCACTGCTCAGGCCACCCCTTGAGTGCTGTGTCCAGTTCTGGGCTCCTCAGTTCAAGAGAGATGTTGAGGTGCTGGAAGGTGTCCAGAGAAGGGCAACAAGGCTGGGGAGGGGCCTGGAACATAAATTCTATGAGGAGAGGCAGAGGGAGCCGAGGGTGTGCAGCCTGCCGAAGAGGAGGCTCAGGGGTGATCTCACTGCTGTCTACAACTACCTGAAGGGAGGCTGTAGCCAGGTGGGGTTGGGCTCTTCTCCCACGCAACCAGAAACAGAACACGGGGACACAGTCTCAAGTTATGCCAGGGGAAGTCTAGGCTGGATGTTAGGAGGAAGTTCCTGGCAGAGAGAGTGATTGGCATTGGAATGGGCTGCCCAAGGAGGTGGTGGAATCACCGTCCCTGAAGGTGTTCAAGAGAAGCCTGGATGAGGCACTTGGTGCCATGGTCTGGTTGACTGGCTAGGGCTGGGTGCTAGGAAGTATTAAACACATCTTGAATTATTACATTAGAAATCAAGGGTTTTTTTTTTCTAAAACCCCTGGAAGCAACTCTTCCCTAATGACATTTTCCTCTTCAGCAAGTTGCAACTTCAGCAAAGAAAGTTTCAGCCAGAAGCTGCTGCCCAGTGCAGTTCAGCAGCACCAAATCCCTGTCTCCCAGGATAAAAGCAAGAGCCTAATTATCACAGCTCGTCCTACCTCAAGGCAGCTTCTGAGCACCCCAACTTCCACAAAGCTTTCAAATAGCAAGAACATGCAGGAACTGAGCACTGAAGCACAAAGCAGACTGAAAACCCTGTTCAAAAGGAGCCCAGAAATTAATCTTTCCTCAAACCAGTGGTTTCTGTCACAGGTGAGGTCCTCTGTACTCACAGAAAAGATGGCTCTGTGTTTTGATTTGCTTCAGCATAGGTCCACAGCTTTCATGAGGCTTGATGGCTCATCAAAAATGCATTCATCTAACACCCTTCTGAGGAGCTGCTCTGTGGACACTCCCTTCTTCTCCAACGCTTTGTAGAACAAATGGTTCCTCGCTAATGAGGTCACAAATGGAGGCAACGTGACTGAGGCAAGCAGACAGGTAGGACCTGCACTGCTACCTTCCATTTTCATCCCTGCTCATTCTGGAAGCCTACACAAATCATAGAATGGCTTAGGTTGGAAGGGACCTCGAAGTTCAGCCAGTTCCAACTCCCTGCCACAGGCAGGGACACCTCCCACTGGAACAGGTTGCTCAAGGCCTCATCCAACCTGGCGTTGAACACCTGCAGGGAGGTTGTGGAGCACAGAATCACCCAATGTGATGAAAGATCACATTGGGTGATTCTGTGCTCCACAACCTCCCTGGGCAACCTGTGCCAGTGTCTCACCACCCTCATTGCAAAGAACCTTTCATAACAACCACTTTCAATCTCACCTCTGACAGTTTAGATCCAATGCTCCTCATCCTGTCATTGCAACACCTTGTCAATAGTCCCTTCACAACCTTCCTGTAGGCCCTTTCAGATACTGAAAGGCCACTCCAAGGTCTCCTCCAAGCCTTCTCTTCTCCAGGCTGCACAGCCCCAACTCTCTCAGCCTGTCCTCAGAGCAGAGCAGCTGCAGCCCTCTCAGCATCTTGGTGGCCTCCTCTGAACTGGCTCCAGCACTTCCATGTGCTGCTTGTGCTGGGGGCTCCAGAACTGCACCCAGGACTGCAGGTGGAGTCTGAGGAGAGCAGAGCCAAGGGGCACAATCCCCTCCCTTGCCCTGCTGCCCACACTGCTCTTGCTGCAGCTCAGCACAGGGTTGTGTCTGGGCTGCACTCACACTGCAGGCTCCTGTGGAACTTTGCATCAGCCCAGACCCCCAGGACCTGTTCCTCAGGGCTGCTCTCAGTCATTCCACACCCATCCTGGAGTTGTGCTTGGGATTGCACCCACCCAAGTGCAGGACCTTACACTTGGCCTTGTTGAATGTCCTGAGCTTGGCCTGGGCACAGCTCTGCAGCCTGTCCAGCTCCTTCTTCACAGAATGTAGCAAGTCTGCATTCTTGCTTCCATCATAAACCTGGCACTGCTGAGGCTTCAGCCTTCTCTCACCTCAAGTTAATTGAGTTTTGCCATTGACATCAGCTGGGTCAGCTCCAGACATAACTTGAAAATACCTTGCTGGGTGTGGGTGGGTGGGGGATGAGCTCTGCCAGGTCTCTCTTGACAATTCCCACTTACTGCATTTGCATGGAAAAAAATCCTCACCTCCTCTGAAATGCTGTCAGAGCCTCCCTACCTTTAGTTGATGTGAGCAAAATGAACTCTTAGGCATGCAATTACACTTCTGTAAAGGAAGAGAGGCAGATTGCTCTGAAACTAATGAAAAATACACTTTATATGGAATCGAATTACGTCAAGTACACCATGTGAGTTTCTGGTGTTACACAGAGAGACTCTAACAGTTAAGACAGAGACCTTAATAAAGAAGCTTCTTCTCTGCTGTGGGGTTTTTGTTGTTTGCTTGTATCAGGCATATGAAAATTGAAGGGCTCTTCAGTACATCACTCAAGTGTTTACGAGGCACTAGCCCAACACCTGAAAAGCTCCAGTTTCTCTTCACATATCTTTGCTGTCTTTTCGCCAGCACAGTCCACTGGCTGACAACTTCATGAAGACATTACAGGCCTCTTTACAGATTACAGATTCAAGAGAGATGTTGAGGTGCTGGAACATGTCCAGAGAAGGGCAACAAGGCTGACAAAAGGCCTGGAACACAAACCCTATGAGGAGAGGCTGAGGGACCTGGGGTTGTTTAGCCCAGAAAAGAGGAGGCTCAGGGGTGACCTCACTGCTGTCTACAACTACCTGAAGGGAGGTTGTAGCCAGATGGGGTTGGGCACTTCTCCCAGACAACCAGCAACAGAAGAAGGGGACACATAGAATCATAGTCTCAAGTTGTGCTGGAGGAAGTATAGGCTGGATGTTAGGAGGAAGTTGTTGGCAGAGAGAGTGATTGGCATTGGAATGGGCTGCTCAGGGAGGTGGTGGAGTCACCCTCCCTGGAGGTGTTCAAGAAAAGCCTGCATGAGGCACTCGGTGCCATGGTCTGGTTGACTGGCTAGGGCTGAGTGCTAGGTTGGACTGGATGATCTTGGAGGTCTCTTCCAACCTGGTTGATTCTACGATTTTGTTTGGAACCTCAGCTTCTAAGTATCAGTGGTGGCAACCTCAGGGCTCATCTCCCACCTCTGTGTTTTGTATTGTATTTTCTGCAGCCACAGCACCGCTGTCTGGAGCATAGTATGAGACACAGAGATCCCACACCACTGATGCTCAGGCATCATCATGCACAAAGCAAAGACAGAACCAGTTCCATGACTGTCATCATATAGAAGAGGACAAGCACAGTTGTGGTTTCCATAGTGTTGCTTGCAGGCCAGCAATAAAGCCAAGGAGAAATTCCTCTGCTTGTATCTTAAGCTGCCCTCCTGTTCCACATATTCAGAAACAAGAGAGGAATTCAGAGACTTGGGCTAACTAAACTCTACCCCTGTGAACATAAGCACAGAGATGGATCTCCAGTCAGAGAACAGATCTTTGGTCTGGCTAATAGCTTCCTCTCTGGCTGAAGTTCTCAAACCAGGGCAGGGCAGACAATGATATAGATCTCGCCACAGCTGCTTCATTTCACAGCATTTTCTATTCATCCTGAAAATCCACAATGTCTCTTCTTTAAGGGCTGGCTCTGTGCCACCCCCAAGTGACAGAGTAGCAAAGGCTCGAGTCAGATGTATCTCAGTGAAGCGTATCAGAACCGCATTTAGTACCTTCCCAACAGACAGGCTTAATTTCACTGGCAGGCTTTCCACAGCACCTCGTCAATACCTGGATGAACACAAATTCTCTTTGATCTCTTCTGGCTAATACCTCCTTTGGGCTGTTCCATTTCCCTGATTAAAAAGCCATCTTCTTGCCATAGGAGCAATCTCTGCCTAGTACTGACAGCAGCAAATGCAAAATTTCTTCCAAGATAGAAGGAGCTAAGAGGGAACCACCAGAAGACAGCTCATTGGGAAAGGCAGAACACACTTCTGCTGGGATCAAAGCAGCTGGGAAGACATCTCTGGGACACTGGGTGTGCTTCCCACATGAGGTGGCTACATAGCAGCCACCCTGCCCTGTGCTACCTCGTGCTGGGAGCACCTATTGCTCCTCCAGGAAGGTCCCTAAGGAATGTGTGGGAGTTTGAAATATCATAGAATCAACCAGGTTAGAAGAGAGACTTCCAAGCTCCAACCTAGGACCCAGCCCTATCCAGTCAACCAGACCATGGCACTAAGTGCCCCAGCCAGGCTTTGCTTCAACACCTCCAGGCACGGCAACTCCACCACCTCCCTGGGCAGCCCATTCCAATGCCAATCTCTCTCTCTGCCAGGAACTTCCTCCTAACATCCAGCCTAGACCTCCCCCAGCACAGCTTGAGGCTGTGTCCCCTTGTTCTGTTGCAGCTTGCCTGGTGTTACGAAGGGGACGAGTTGAAATCGGAGTTTGGGGTGAAACTCAACGAGTTCAAAGTTACTAAATAATTTACTAATAGACACAAAATAATCCCCCCAAACTTATTTCCAACTCCCCACACAAGTTCTCGGATGTGGTTAGCAGAACTGTGTTACAGCATCTCTCTGTACCATGGAATTCTGAAAGGTTTCAGAAAGTGTCTTTGATAGAGAGTCTGGAGGCTTAATTCAATTCAAGAAAGATGTTGAGGTGCTGGAACATGTCCAGAGAAGGGCAACAAAGCTGGTGAGGGGCCTGGAGCACAAACCCTATGAGGAGAGGCTGAGGGAGCTGGGCCTGTTTAGCCTGGAGAAGAGGAGGCTCAGGGGTGATCTTATTACTGTCTACAACTACCTGAAGGGGCATTGTAGCCAGGTGGGGGGTGGCCTCTTCTCCCAGGCAACCAGCAACAGAACAAGAGGACACAGTCTCAAGTTGTGCCAGGGTAGGTATAGGCTGGATGTTAGGAAGAAGTTCTTCACAGAGAGAGTGATTGGCATTGGAATGGGCTGCCCAGGGAGGTGGTGGAGGCACCGTCCCTGGGGGTCTTGAAGAAGAGACTGGCTGAGGCACTTAGTGCCATGGTCTGGTTGATTGGTTAGGGCTGGGTGCTAAGGTTGGAGTGGATGAGCTTGGAGCTCTCTTCCAACCTGCTTGATTCTATGATTCTATGATTCACCGCTTGTGAGGCGGATTAAAATCCTTTAGCAACGAGGACAAAGAGTTAAGAATACTCACTGGTCCTAATGTCTGTGGCCCAAAACGTAGGCAGGAAAAGATTCAACAGAAATCCTGTGGTGAATTCCCCCTGGGCTGCAAAGTGGAGCCAGCTGCTGGCTGAGGCGAGGGGCGGGCGGCAGGTGGGTGAGGAAGGAACGAGCAGGCAAGCTCCTTATGCACCTCTTCACCCCCATTTATAGGGTAATGGCCGAGCCTAATGGTCTCGCTGGCCACACCATCACCCAAACACCTCTGGCAACCACCCAAGTACACCCAAACAAGGCAGAGCCCACAGGCTGTTCCCCTCTAAAGATGGGGGCGCATAGGCCTTGCACGCCACAGGGGCGAGGGCCTCAGGAAACCCCTCTCAGGCGACCGGATTGAACCGGACTGGGCTGCCTGGGTTCCTTTGTCCTGTCCTGCCGCCTCTGGCTGCAGTGCAGACAGGCAGGTAAATAAGACAGGACATGCTCAGCCCATTTCATGCCCTTTAGGACTATTCACCGCACCTGGCAGCAGAGCCCAACCCCACCTGGCTGCAGCCTCCCTGCAGGCAGCTGCAGGCAGCAATGAGCTCTGCCCTGAGCCTCCTCTGCTGCAGGCTGCACACCCCCAGCTCCCTCAGCCTCTCCTCACAGGGCTCTGCTCCAGGCCCTGCCCCAGCCTTGCTGCCCTTCTCTGGACACCTTCCAGCACCTCAACAGCTCTCTTGACTTGAGGGCCCCAGAACTGGACACAGGTGTGGCAGGTGGCAGCTACCTAGTGGCAAAGCATGAAGTCCTCCTGAGCAGAAGCACAGCCTTCAATTTATTACAACCCCCCTACACACACGTGTGGAGGCCTCACTGTTGCCCTAATCCCTACGGAAGGAGTAAAAATGTCTAACATGTTTAATGTAAAGATCCCTAGTTCTGTGCTGCACCTCTAAGACTCAGTTCTCTTTTTTCCCCTGTCTCTCAATTCAAGAGAGATGTTGAGGTGCTGGAAGGTGTCCAGAGAAGGGAGACAAAGCTGGTGAGGGGCCTGGAACACAAACCCTATGAGGAGAGGCTGAGGGAGCTGGGGGTGTGCAGCCTGCAGAAGAGGAGGCTCAGGGTAGACCTCATTGCTGTCTACAACTACCTGAAGGGAGGCTGTAGCCAGGTGGGGTTGGGCTCTTCTGCCAGGCAACCAGCAACAGAACAAGGGGACACAGTCTCAAGCTGTGCCAGGGCAGGTCTAGGCTGGATATGAGGAGGAAGTTCTTCCCAGAGAGAGTGATTGGCATTGGAATGGGCTGCCCAGGGAGGTGGTGGAGTCACCATCCTGGAAGTGTTCAAGAAAAGCCTGAATGAGGTACTTGGTGCCATGGTCTGGTTGACTGGATAGGGCTGGGAGATAGGTTGGACTGGATGAGCTTGGAAGTCTCTCCCAACCTGGTGGATTCTATGATTCTATGATTCTCTCATTTCTCTTGTGCTAACCAATCAGCACATTTTTAATTCTTATGGTTTTAAAATGCGACTTTGCCCTGTCGAAGTTTCTTCCCCCTGTAAGTGTTAAAGGTATTTTAAAAGCAGAATTCCAGAGCTGGCAGCATGAAGGGAAAAGCAGCTTACATTAGTTAGTGATGACAGCAGGAAAATTTAAGATGTGCTACCCAGAACTGAGAAATATAATCCAGATTTAGTCACTTAAATAAAAAGGATATTAACTGCCAGTGGTGCTAAGCAGGAAAGCTTCATTTCTGCTCCAGCCTTGCTCAGAGCTTGCTGTATAAACTAAGCTGACTTTCTCCACTGCTTTGAATCCCACCTGCTCTGCTCCTCACAGCACAGTCACGTTGCTTCTTCTCCCAGAAGTGTTTGCCCAGGGCTAACAAAAGCCCTCTGCTTAGAGAAGTCATGATTTCCTAAGCTGGGTATTTCCATTAGCTGCTGCACTTCAGCTCAGCCAGAAAGATCTTCCCAAACCTTTTAAATGTTGTCATCCTGAACAACAAAATAAAGAACTGTGTGACCCAGGTGCCTCTTCTGAACGAGATACAGCACAGGCTGCTCTAACAGCTTCTGTGGTAGGAACTCCTGCTCTCTGAATGTGATTGCTGCTTGGACACAAAACTCAGGAATTCTGCTCAGCAAAGCGGCAGGAATCGCACACAGCCTGCAGCAGACCTTTATAAGCAGCCTGCAAAAGTCAGCTCTGTAAATAAATCCACTTGGGCAGATAAGAGAAGGCTACCAGAGAGGTGGAGTTCTGCTGGTTTAATTTGCCTGGAAGAGAAGAAACCAAAGTGCTGCGGGGCTGCTCGCTGCCACCTGCCAATTAAGGCAGACACTATTTAGATGAGATAAAGAGGCACCCAGCAGCTCTGAGCGCTGCCTAGCGGCGCTCTGTATGCTCCATTGCCTGCCATGGGTCACCCTTGCCAATGCAGTGAAGCACAGCAGTGGCTTGAACACTCTCTGAACTAATACGCATAGAGCCAGACTCTTCTCAGCGGTGTCCAGTGATAGGACAAAAGGCAATGACACAAAGTGGAGCACAAAAGGTTCCAAGTAAACATAAGGGAAAAAAATTAAACTGTTCACTTTAAGGGTGACAAAGCACTGGAAAAGGCTGCCCAGAGAAGCTGGAGAGCCTTCTCTGGAGGCATTCACAACTTCACAACCCACCTGGGCATGATCCCATGTGATTTACCCTAGCCAAGCCTGCTCTGGCAGGAACTTGGACTAGATGATCTTCAGAGGTCCCTTCCAAGCCCTGCCATTCAGTGTGCGTGTGTGAACATAACTGCAGGGACAGGGCCTGCTGCTTTGATCTGGTGGAAGCAGTGGAAGGAATGCACACAGCAGTGTGGTAAACACAACAGACTCCCTTTACATACACAAGGGAAAAGTATTCCAGGGAATTTGTCCACAACTACCTGAAGGGAGGCTGTAGCCAGGTGGGGTTGGGCTCTTCTCCCAGGGAACCAGCAACAGAAAAAAAAGACATAGTCTCAAGTTGTGCCAGGGAAGGTCTAGGCTGGATGTTAGGAGGAAGCTCTTCACAGAGAGAGTGATTGGCATTGGAATGGGCTGCCCAAGGAGCTGGTGGAGTCGCTGTCCCTGGAGGTGTTCAAGTAAAGCCTGGATGGGGCACTTAGTGCCATGGTCTAGCTGACTGGACAGGGCTGGGTGATAGGTTGGACTGGATGAGCTTGGAAGTCACTTCCAGCCTGGCTGCTTCTACGACTCTACAAATTTCCCAAGTTATCTTATGCAGTCCCATCAGTAAGCTAATTTTTGGTTTGGGAGTGCTTAGCAATGCTCTGAAGGAGAAAAGGGGAGTGTCATGATGGCAGTGCTGTGCTTTTAAGCTTTCTCTATTTCTAGGCCTGAGCTTGGTGTTTCTCCTCACATGCACAGCTGCAAAAGCCTTTGTTTGCAGGCAACCCTGCCATATCTCAGCTTTGCTGTCATACATTCAGCCACTTCATTTTCTCCTCTGGAGTGGACAATGAGCATCTATGTTGACACTCATTTTAAATATTTACTGTGGATCAAAGTATCATCAAGTAGGGATTTAAAGCCTAAAGTAGTTGCCTGATGATTAATTTAGGCTCCTTGCATTGCTGATTAACGACTCATTTTACTTAAGAAGGATTCTCTAAAGTTAAGTAGCTGCAGACCTCCTCAGAGAAGAAGATTTTACACATCTTTAACATCTAATTAAAATAAGCAAATGGTTTCACTTAGTATTCTTTTAAAGAATTTTCCTACTCCTTACTTTTACTTAGAGCAAATAAACCTGTCAGTAATGAAGCTTCTCCTATTTATTAACATTCACCCTCTTCATTTTTCTGAGACATTAAGCACATTAAGTTTTATCCTGCACAATCACAAAAAAAGAAAAATACCTAAATCAAAGCTCTCCTGGTGTGATAAATCCTTGCTGGGTTGAGGTTTGTTTGAGATTTTATTCTCTGTTTGGTTTTTTTTAACATGCAACTTTAAGTATTTTTTCAGGCACACTAACACCAGAAAACTTTGCTTCTAAAAATACTTTATCTTGCACTTCAGCTGTGTTGATTCCTGTGTTCCATTTCTTCAACCAAGCACAAGTATTGCATGGATTTTTGTCTTTTCCTATGCATCATATCTCCAGGCAGGACCATGTCACTGACTTTGGCTGGCCAGGTCTATAACTACATGCTAAGAGGAATCATAGAATCATAGAGGAATCATCGAATCAACCAGGTTGGAAGAGACCTCCAAGATCATCCAGTCCAACCTAGCACCCAGCCCTGTCCAATCAACTAGACCATGGCATGCATATTCTTCAGGAGATGCTTCATAACATCTAAGCTTTAGGCTTAATTTCTGTCAAAAGAGTATCTGGAAAACATGGATGAATTTTTGGCTTTATCCACGGATCACAACTGTGGCTTTCTTATTTGCTGCTATGGAACAGTGAGCCAAAAAGGAGGAGTAAATCCAATTTCCAGAGCTTTTGCAGCTTCCTGGTTCTTGATATCTTCATATCAAGAGATGACATTCTCTTGTGAGCCAGGTTCATAAGAGGCATTAGCACCTGAAATGCAGCCTTGGCACAGCAGGAACACAACCGAAGTGTGATGTTGCTGTGTAACTTGCCCTAGGTGATCCTTCTTCGGCAGGGGTTAGATTCAATGACCTCCAGAGGTCCCTTCCATCCCCTCCCATTCTGTGATTCTATGAAATTAGATGGTGGTATTGCCACAGAAGACTTAATCTTTTCAAAAGCAGATGTTGGAGGCAAGCTCCACTTTCCTGTGGTATTTGTTCACCCTGAACTGCTGTTCATGGCCACTGCAGAGCTATCCCCTCACCACCTCCCTTCCTCCACGTTCTCTGTCTCAGTATCACCTGCCAGCTCTCTGAACTATTGCCACAGCTTTGCTACACAAACCAGTTCAATTCAATACTCTTCTGTCTAGCACAGATTTAATGCCCAAGGAAATTTCCAGGGAAAAGATTTTTTTCCCTTCTATGAGGTTATTTTCAGTGGGTTCCAGCAGGTCCCCTATGACTTAAGCACAAAGTTCTTTCCTTTCTCGTTTCCTCTTTCCTTTCTCCTTTCCTTTCCTTTCCACTTTCCTTTCCCTTTTTTTTGTTAGTTCTGCCAATAAATTGCAGTGTCTCCTTTGTCAAAGTAGTTTATTAGTGGCATGGAGATAAAAATGCTTAGCTTGCTGTTGCAGAAATACCTGCTCCAGATAAGCAGCACATTCTTATTACATCTGCAGACCCTACACTGTGAGCAGGAAGTGATGAATGTGAGATTGCTGAAACCAGAACTGGCCAAATAATATGATGAACCCAGAGAGAAGAAGAAGCACCACCAAAAAAACCTCACCAAGATTAATTTCCTAGACTGCAAACCAAAGTTTCATAAGCAAGAACTGAAGGAGAGAAAAGAAGATGGAGCATGGGGATTTAAACTCCAAACTACTACTAGCATTCCACTTTGGATTTTACCTCTCTCATACCCCTGTTGTGGTGTTCTTTCAGAAAGCACAGGGCATCAGTTTTAAGAAATGAATTTTAGTTATGGTATTCTGAAAGCTAAGGAGATTAAAAAAAGCTCCTATTGATTTTAACTTCAGACAGAAACTCAAACCCAAAGCAAGGTGAAGTGACAATGTTAATAAGAAGCCAAGCCACCACAGCAAAGTACAACAGAGCAATTTACTTGAGTCCTTGAAGCAGCCCATTGCAATGAGGCTGTGCTGAAGCCAGCAGCAGTTGAGGATTTTTCCAGTTAAACTCCTTGGCTCACACAAGGTGAACAAAAGCTTACCCTTGTAGTCAGGCACCTCAAGAGCCATGAACTGAACTTCTGTCTAAGGATTTTGCTAAATCCTGTGATAAAACCTGATCCTAATTCTGATAGAGCCAAGAGAAAAAAATCCACCTACTTTCACAATGTCAGGCCCCTGAAGCATTATGTCAGAAAATCACTTTGAGTTCATACATCCATCTCCTCTTTTGCAGAATTGAGGGGGAAAAAAAGATTATAGCTGAGCTTCTGCTGCTGGTGGAGATCACAAATATTACCAGGTTCCAAAGTTTAGGAAATGCACCTTAAGGACGTGCATTGCGTTTGTTGTAAGAACCTGTAAACTGCACAGTTTTCTAGCAGTCTGAACTCAGGAGCCCTTAAAAATCGCTTCTCATGTCTACAGCTGCCTGAAAGGACATAGTGGAGAGGTTGGTGTTGGTCTATTCTCACGGGGAAATAGTGATAGAACAAGAGGGAATGGACTCAAGCTGCCACTGGATAGGTTTAGACTAGATATTAGGAAATTTTGTTTCCCAGCAAGAGTGGTCAGGCATTGTAATGAGCTGCCTAGGGAGGTGATTGAGTCATCAACCTTGGATGTGTTTAAAAGTCACTTGGATGTGGTGTTGGGGATATGGGTTAGGTTGCACCTTGAAGAGTAGGGTTAATGGTTGGACCTGGTGATCCTGAGGGTCTTTTCCAACCTGAATGTTTCTGTGATTCTGTGAACTGATGGCTGGGTAGTTCAGAGGAGAATGATCTTTGCTTTCAGGAAAGAGGAAGCAAAGGAGAATACCTGTATGAAAATAACTCAGTTCTCCTGTCTCACAGTCCAGTAATTTTAACAGCTCACTGCTTTTTGGAACAAGTCAGTGCTTCAAAAGGGCAGCAAGGTGTGGTCATCTGTTGAAAAACAACTGCAAAGAGCCCTCCAGCACATGAAACAGCATGGACTCGCTCCAGCCTGTCTGATACCCACATCATCTATTTTCCATAGATACCGATAACAGCCCCACAGCTGCAAATGGTATCATAAAACATTCTCACACACCTCTGCTCAACAAAATAACTCAGCTCCAAGTCAAATCAATATTCTAACTACCAGCACCAGCTCAGGCACAGGCTCCTCTGCTTTTCTGGACCAGAATCGCCTCAGAAGCTCTTCTGGAGCATTTCCATCAAGTCCTAATCAAAGTGCTTGCAAAAAGCACATCTTATCCGGGTGTAAAAACCTCATTCTAAGGTCACATCAATGAACTAAGGATCAGTTAAAACAGTTTGCAAGTAACCTGTAAGAAAAACAACCCTCATTAGAAAAAAAAAAAATAAAGAAGAAACAACTCCAAACAAAAATCCTCCTAAATCACAGACTGCAAACAATTTGGGAACAGAAAGAACACATGTATAGATATTTGAATCTGTTAGTCACCACAAGTTCTCTCTGTGCTCCTGCTGTAATTGTTTGTTTTTCACACAAAAGAGCAAATGAGCTCTTCCTGCTGTCTGCTCTGCAGAGCCAGACTGGCTGAAGAAGAAGGGGCTGGCCTCCTTGCTTTTTAACAGGGTTATCAGAACTACCAATGCTTCTGCCACAGTTCTTATCATCATCGTTAATGCATAATGCCACAAAGTCTGGGGACTGATTCCTAGAGTCAGGTGAAGCTCACAGTTAAAACACAATGTCATATTTCCTGTATTGTAATGCAATAGATTTTGTCTGGGAATCAGTGAGGGAGAATAAATGGGAAGGACTGAAGTGATGCTTTCCTTCAGAGACTCACTCCTCAGACAAGTTGTACATGCAGAAGGGTTTTCATTCATCATGATGAAAAATGGCAGATCATTAATATTAACACATCTCTGAAAACCTCAAGGTGCACACTCCAGTAGTGCTGTGTTGAATTAATGGCCCAGTTGCTTGCCCTAGGATGGCTCCTTGGCTGCTTGGGCAGCAGACTGAATGCAAAGCCCACTTAAGCAGCACTGCTCTGGATAGTCTGAGGGGTACTGCAGTGAGCCCCAAAGCTTAGTAGTTAGAAGCAAAAAGACCCCAAGTAGACACTTCTCTTTTTCCACAGCAAACAGGCTGAGGACTGGCATTCATGTGGAAAAGCCTATATACATCCCCCAGTTGTTTTTTTTCCCCAACTCATTTTGGGCAAAGCCAGAACTTTACCCCACTCAGCCCACGCCACTCTGCCTTGATTTGCCCATTTCTGTAAGTGATACACCACAAAAAGTGGTTGCCCATTTCTGTAAGTGATACACCACAAAAAGTGGTTTGCAATTCCTCCATAAAATTTAATCAAACATAAAATCATAGCATGCACTGAGGTCAAAGAGACCTTTAAAAGCCACCTAGACCAATCCCCCTGCAGGAGCAAGGACATCCCCAACTAGAGCAGGTTGCTCAGAGCCCTATCAAGCCTCACCTTAAATGTCTCCAGGGACGGGGCCTCCACCACCTCCCTGGGCAGCCCATTCCAATGGCAAATCACTCTCTCTGTGAAGAACTTCCTCCCAAATCCAGGTGCTCCAACCCTCTGACACATGCAGTGTCCTTTTTCAGAAGCACAGTCAGAAATGTCATCCATTAAATTAATACAGGAGGAAACATTCCAAAGGCTGTTCTCAATCCCCAGAACTGTTCATTCATAATGAAAATCAACACTGCTTACAATGGAAACTTGAAGTAGTAAGTTGAAAATGGAAAACTGAGTGTGGAAGCCCCGGGGAGGGTAGGGGGAGCAGGGGAATACAACAGAAAACCTTTTAAATCTCTTAAATTTCAGACCCATCAGACCAAGACATTACTTGAATGCTTGCCTGCAAATCTGTGGATTATTTTAACTGTCAGTCACATTAGTCTGGAATGCTCCCATGTGTGCACCGATGTCTCAAATGCCACAGGGATCTGTGAGCAAAGACAGCAACGTTTCACTCCCAGTTTCGCTACACACCTCCTATGCAACACCACAAAGGATGCTTCGCTCACCTCTGCCTTGCTGTTCCCACCAGCTAAATGCTGCTTCTAACCACCCTCCAGCTCTCTGCAGAGAATACAAACTGTTTGCAAAGTTGTCAAGAGGAGCACAAATAAATACACATCTCTGGAGCACAAATGGGTCCCTTATATCACTGGAGGTGGATGAGGAGGCTGTTTTCTCCTGATGGATGAATATAAGAGATATAGAGAAAATCAAAGCATATATTGAGTTTGTGTCTTCTGTGTCTGAGAGTAATCACATAAATAGAAATGTTTTTCTCAAGATGCCAACCCATTTAGACTCACTTTCCTGATCCTGGTGATTTACAAACAGTAGCACCCAAATACTCATCAGGATACTCATGCCAAATGTGAGAAAGCTGTTACAGGTGTTCTGAAACACCTAGCCTGTCCCATTACCTCCAATTTCTGTGTCTCATTCCAAAACCTGCAAAGCTGAATGATTCTCTAGTAAGCATTGATTCAGGCTTGAAAGGCTCTCTGTCCACTAATTTCTTATTTGCTCCTCCTCCTCCAGGTTGTCCTGCAAGGCTAACAGGCCTAAAATATGTCCTGGCTTGCCACACTGTTATGCTGATGGGGGAAGCAAGGGCAGGGGGAAAACAAAGGCTTGGGTGGTTATGTCCCCTCCCAAAATGATAAACAGGTACCCACAGGGGTTTAGGTACTTGTAGTGTCTTCCCAAATAAGGGTGAGCAAGGCCTGGTGTCACCTAATGTGGTCAGCTTGGCAAATGCCATTCTGATTGGTGAATCTCTGTGGCCAAAGCAGCCACTGCACTCGGGCAAATGATAGAAACTGAGCCAAGTTGCAAGCAGTTGTGCTGCTGCTGCCTCTGCCTCACTGAGCTGCCTCAGTGTGTGCTGCTCTGCTCTACAGGTTCTGCTCTGCCTCACTGCTCTCGGCTTGGACGTGTTCTGCTCTGCTTTGTGCTTCAGACCAGTTTAGTCCTGATGTTTTGGGCTTGAAATACCAGGAAACTTCAGTGCCTCAAGTTTCCCAGGAGAAGGCAATAAATGCCTCATGCCATGGTCAGAAGTGCCACTGGCATTGTGCTCTCTGCACATCTGCAAGAGCTCCTGCCTGCACCTCTGCAAACCTCCATGCCAAATGGAACCAGGATTAGATCAGAGATCCTCTGCCTCTTCCCCAACACCCTGCTAGAGGCTGGGAAGATCTAAAAGCCTCTCAACAGCTATCAAGATGTTGAGCAGTTCCAACACTGCCACAAAGGAGTCAGGGAGTACCTTGAAATTCCTCCTCCACTGCCGTGAGTAGAACAGATTTTCCTTAGGCTGCCTATTTATAAGGGGCAAAGCCATTTTGTGGCTAAACCTTTCCAACCTTCTGATTCTCCTCGATTAATGAATTGCCCATAAGCATCCTTGGGAAGAATTTCCTGACTGAATTAGAACCCAAATGTAACTGCTTTGTAGAGAGTTTGTGGGCAGAGCTTTTGGAAATAAAATAACTACATGTTTTATAATTCCTGCCTCGTTAATTGCCCCAACTAAGTCACAGTTATTTAATGGCACCAGCTCACAGAGATACAAGTGTTCAAGGGTAGCACAGGTTCACTGTGGTCTTTGACTTCACAGGCCTGGCTCCAGACATGACATAGCACAGGTGCATCCCTACCTCCTCCCACCCACTCTCTTCTGGGCAAGGGCTCCAGCAAGACCCCAAGCTCCTGTGCATGGTCACTGCCCCAGCCTTGGGGGTTTACTTCTTTGCTCCTGCAGATTCTGCATTTCATCCTGCCACCATCTGCTCTGCCTCTCTACGCTTTCACCTCGACATGCTCAGATGAACACCAACAAACACAGAATGCTCTCTGCAGAGAGGTCAATGCCGAGCAGCTGCCTGCTGCTCTCAGCAGTCCCTCTGCAGTCTTCTCAGCCATGCCCTGCACAGGCTTTACATTAATTTCTCAGTAGTTCTCAGTGTACTGTAATTGTAGCTGCACTTCAGTTTTCAGTAGGCCAACACAGCTGTTCCTCCAGTTCTTGCCTGCCTGCTTGTCACAAGGGAGAAAACTTTTTCAAGCCTGAGTGTCTGAAGATTAAAAAGTCTCAAGACAAGGAGAAAGGGCTCTTTTGCTTGTGTTTTTCCAGTTACCAAACCTTTCCCCCCCCTTTTTTTCTTTCCAGACACAGAAAATCTCCCTTTTCTTTAGCTGCCAGAGCAATAAAGGACTCTGATCGCTGCATGTTTTGCATACACTCTATGTCCAGTTTCTCCTCCATTGAGTTCAGAGCATCTCTTCAGTTTCTCTTTAATCTTAAGCAGTGTGACTTCATTTATTAAAAAACCCAATGTTTTGCATATTAAAAAGGTAAAATAAAGCAACTGTTTGATGACCAAGGGACCAAAAGAAAATATGTAACATTAGTGATCTTCCTTGCTGAAAATCTCTCTCTTTTCCTCTTCCTCTCAGTGTTATAAAATTTCTCCATTCAAAGCTGATGTTTTGTCTTTACAACTGAGCTGGACCTCATAAAGCAGTTTGGGATTGCTGCTTTGTTCCAGATAGTAATTTTTGTGCCCTTTTTTAATGCATGGTAGAGGGGTACTGTTACTACACATCTGTTGCTACTTTCACCTCTTTTGCTGAACCCAGATTATTAACCTGAAAACAAAATTTACTTCTGCTTGGTAATCTAGATGGCATTCTTCCCTGTAGTGCCATTTCAAATGATTACATTCCAGGACAGGTCTTCTCTGGAAATACAGCAGAGACTTCCTCTTGATGAGCCTGCAGCTTTTCACTATCAGCAGCTCTAGCATCCTTCTCTCTGGCCAGTTTTGCCTCACCATCATCCCTGACACTCCAAATAAGAGTGGCTATCATTCCCAAAGCAGGACCGAACCACTGCAGGGTTTGGTAGCCATTTCTGTAGTGGTTTCTCCAATAGCAGATAGTTTGCTGATATCTACTTTTCAGTTCTGAACAAATAAAATAACAAAGAAAGAAATAAACATAGTCCAAATATGGCCCATTCTTATCAAAATCATTACTGATTTTCCCACAGCCCAAAACATTCTCTTCTCTCCTGGGGTACATTAAAAGTGTGTCCAGCAGGTCTAAGGAGGTCCTCCTCTCACTCTACTCTGCCCTGATGAGACCACACCTGGAATACTGTGTCCACTCTTGGGCTCAATTCAAGAGTGAGATCTGATGGAGAGAGTCCAATGGAGAGCTACGAGGATGACAGGGGATGTCAACATCTCTCCTATGAAGAAAGACCTGGGGCTGCTTAGACTGGAGAAGAGAAGGCTGGGAAGGGATCTTCCAACACCTATAAATATCTTAGGGTTGGGTGTCAGGATGAAGGGCACCAGGCTCTTTTTGGTGGTGCCCAGTGACAGGAGCAGGAACAATGGATACAAGCTGGAACACAGGAGGTTCCACCTCCACATGAGGAGCCTCTCCTCTTCACAGAGAGAGTGATTTGCCATTGGAATGGGCTGCCCAGGGAGGTGGTGGAGGCACCATCCCTGGAGGTGTTCAAGAAAAGACTGGATGAGGCACTTAGTGCTGTGGTCTGGTTGACTGGATAGGGCTGGGGGATAGGTTGGACTGGATGATCTTGGAGGTCTCTTCCAACCTGGTTGATTCTATTCGATTGTCTCTACTGTGAGGCTACTGGAGTCCTGGAGGTACAAGCTGGAACACAGGAGGTCCCACCTCCACATGAGGAGCTTCTCTACTGTGAGGCTGCTGGAGCCCTGGGGAGGGCTGCTCAGAGAAGTTGTGGAGTCTCCTTCTCTGGAGACTTTCAAAACCCACCTAGATGCATTCCTGGGCAGCCTGCCCTAAGTGACCCTGCTTTGGCAGGGGGGAGATTGGAGGCCACAGTCTCTGGAAGTCCCTTCCATCCCTTATCATTCTGTGATTGTGTGCTCATCCTAAATAACCATAGCTCCACTTGGGATCTGAAGAAAGTATATTAAATATAGACAAAAATAAAGCCTGTGTTAAGTCTGTTCCTGATAGTGTGCAGTAAGGCAGCAGTAGCTATGAAGAGCCACTGAATGTTTCCTCTGACAGAATAGCTGTGTATACTATGAGTCTGAGTAGTCCTGCAAACACCACATCTGCTATCAGATAATCTGCTTTAACATCATCTAGAAGGAAAACTCCCCAGTGTTAATGCAGCTATGATGTGATTTTGGAATATTCATAAACACTTTTGCAACATTTTGCCAGAAACAGTGTTGCCCTTTACTTGCCTCTACTTATCAGAGTGCTCCGATTAATGAAAGGTTTGCTGTTTCTGTAATCAGTTTCCATGGAATGTCTAAACAGTCATCTGTGCCTAATTAATGTTGTAAAGGGCAGCAACAATTACAATGCTATTACTTCATTTAGCCATAGCTGAGACTGAAATCTCATCTCCAATCTTCATATAAAGAACTGCACCCAAAAAGTGGCTGTCAATGCCTCCATGTCCAAGTGGAAGACACTGACAAGTGGAGTCCCTCAGGGATCAGTCCTGGGACCAGTCTTGTTCAGCATCTTTGTGGGTGCCATGGACAGAGGCATTGAGTGCAGCCTCAGCAAGGTTGCTGCCCACACCAAGCTGTGTGGTGCAGCAGCCAGGCTGGAGGGCAGGGATCCATCCAGAGGGACCTGGCCAGGCTGCAGAGGTGGGCACAAGCCAACATCAGGAGGTGCAACAAGACTGAGTGCAAGGTCCTGCAGCTGGGTCGAGGCAATCCCAAGCACCAATGCAGGCTGGGCAGTGAGTGGCTGGAGAGCAGCCCTGAGGAGAGGGACTTGGGGGTGCTGCTGGAGGAGAGGCTCAACAGGAGCCAGCAGTGTGCACTTGCAGCCCAAAGAGCAACCAGAGCCTGGGCTGCAGCAGCAGAAGTGTGGCCAGGAGGGCCAGGGAGGTGATTCTCCCCCTCTGCTGTGCTCTGCTGAGACCCCACCTGGAGTATTGCATCCAGTGCTGGTGCCCCCATTACAAGAGGGATGTGGAGATGCTGGAGAGTGTCCAGAGAAGGGCCAGGAGGATGCTCAGAGTCTGCAGCAGCTCTGCTGTGAGCACAGACTGAAAGAGTTGGGGCTGTGCAGGCTGGAGCAGAGGAGGCTCCCAGGTGACCTTCTTGTGGCCTGCCAGGATCTGAAGGGGGCTACAAAAAAGCTGGGGAGGGACTTTTGAGGCTGTGAGGGAGTGCCAGGACTGGGGGGAAATGGAGCAAAGCTGGAGGTGGGGAGATTCAGGCTGGACATGAGGAGGAAGTTCTGCACCATGAGAGTGATGAGAGCCTGGAATGGGTTGCCCAGGGAGGTGGTTGAGGCCCCATCCCTGGAGATGTTTAAGGCCAGGCTGGATGAGGCTGTGGCCAGCCTGATCTAGGGTAGGGTGTCCCTTGGCATGGCAGGAGGGTTGGAACTGGCTGATCCTTGTGGTCCCTTCCAACTCTTACTGACTCTATGAAATGATCTGTGTGGTTTTCAAAACTGCTTTCTCACAATAAAGCATCTCTTATGCCTAAAACATTTGAGGCAGAACAAATTACAAACCTGCCATGAACTATTCCTTTCATGGGGGTTTTGCTACCAGGAGACTTTCTTTGTTGAACTGCTTTGGTTTGCTTACAACCATTTTCTTTCAGAGTAATAGCAGGAAGAAATATGTGGGATGAAAAAGTTCAGTCATAAACCAAGACAGCTCATCCCAACTCTACTCCATGAGATTACTCCACCTAGCTTCATTTCCTGTGGTCCTAACTCACTTCATATTGCTTTTGCAGGTCACAGAAACTGAACCTCTTGAATCACTGTGTGAAGAATTTCAATCCAAAAATTAGGGGACAACAGAGCTCATTTAGATATCTCTGCTAGAAATTCCAGAAAGAGGAAAGTACATCCTGTTCTGCTGATTAGAACAGCAGATTTAATTGAATTTCAATCATTTCAAAGCAGATGAAGCTGACCTTTATGTTCAGCACACTGTGTCTCAAAAAAGTCATGAATAAAGATTAGGTGACTGTGAGGATTTCTCCATCAGCTGCTCTTCAATAGCATCTTAAGAGAACACAACCCCAGTGCCAATTTACCACAGAAACATTCAGGCTGGAAAAGACCCTGAGGATCACCAAGTCCAACCATTAACCCTACTCTACACAGCCCTCAAACCATATCCCTAAGCACCACACCCAAATGACTTTTAACACATTCAGGGTTGGTGACTCCACCACCTCCCTGGGCAGCTCACTCCAACACCTGACCACTCTTGCTGGGAAAAAAAAGTTCCTAATGTCTAGTCTAAACCTACCCAGTGGCAGCTTGAGGCCATTCCCTCTTGTTCTGTCTCCAATTACCTGTGAGAAAAGACCAACACCCACCAACCTCTCCACAATGTCCTTTCAGGTAGCTGTAGACATGACAAGTGATTTTTAAAGGCTCCTGAGTTCAGACTGCTAGAAAACTATGCAGAGTCTACAGGTAGACAGTGATGAGGTCTCCCCTCAGCCTCCTCTTTCTCAAACCAAACAGCTCCAGCTCCTTCCATCTCTCCTCATAAGATTTATTCTTATGTCCTTCAGTCTTCTCACTGAAGCTTCCTCAAAATGACAAATGCACCAGTGCAGATTTTTCTCCAAACACAGGAATTGTACTGCTTTTGTTACTTGGATCCCAAAGTAATTTTACTGAGGGTTTTCAGCTGGAAATACAATTACAAGCAGACCTGCTCTCACTTTGTGCCTTTGTAAAACTGTACTTCCCTACTATTTAATGACAATACAGATATTGTAATGCTTTAAATGGCTGAAGGGAGGTATATTTTACTTGCTTTGTACCAGCAGCTCAGTAACCTGTTTCAAATAGTGCCAATGACAATGCATAAGGAGAAAGAACATAAAATAAATACTTTTTTTTTCTTAAGCTGCTAGGTAGGACAGCCTGACCCATTCTATTTTCTTGAGGAAAAAAAAGAAAGCCCTATTTAATATTTCTCTTGCAATGATATCACAGAATCAAGCAGGTTGGAAAAGACCTCCCAGATCATCCAGTCCAACCTAGCACCCAGCCGTGGCCAATCAACCAGACCATGGCACTAAGTGCCTCATCCAGGCTTTGCTTCAACACCTCCAGGCACGGCGACTCCACCACCTCCCTGGGCAGCCCATTCCAATGCCAATCACTCTCTCTGCCAACAACTTCCTCCTAACATCCAGCCTAGACCTCCCCCAGCACAACTTGAGGCTGTGCCCCCTTGTTCTGTTGCTGGTTGCGTGGGAGAGGAAACCAACCCCACCTGACTATAATCTCCCTCCAGGTAGTTGCAGACAGCAACGAGGTCTCCCCTGAGCCTTCCAAACTGGTTGATTCTATGAATCATGTCAGTACATGAATTAAACCAAAAGGTGTCCAAATGTATTGTTTATTACAGACACACCATGTTCATTCTTATCTGTTCTTTACCCATTGCAGAAGAGATCCTTAAACTGAAAGGTAAGAAGAAAAGGTACCTCTGTCTTTTTCAAGAGGCATCTCCCCACAGGAATGCCCCAATCCCTCCTAGCTAGACAGATGGTGACACATTAAAGCAAAGAGCTTTTTGCTGATTTTTTCCTTCCTAAAATAAATTTGGAGGGAGAAATTATTTTGCTGAGTTAGTAATCTAAACAGGAGAACAGTTTATAATATAATATTATTTCAGCTAATTAATATAAGTGCAATTAAAGCCATAAATGAAGTTTGATCCTCAGCAAAGCTAATTAGGACTAGGACATTCCAATCTACTTTCACCTGCAATCACTGGAAATGTCATTATTCTTCTCCTGGAAGAAATAAGCTTTGAAGAAAATCACTTAGCTTCCAAGGGTTGTTTTAATCAATACAGAGTACCTGTTCAGCCTTCATTTCAAAGCTGTTTCCAGTCAGAATCAGTGTTTATCGTGGAGATGTGCACCTTAATGTGTTCATAAATCTCATCCCGTGCCACAATTACTTTTGCATTGTAATAAATGCTCCCTGAAACTGTTATTATTACATTCATTAATAAAGAGTTAATGGACAGCTCAACAAAACACAAAAAAAAAGGCAAGTGGAAAATGTTAAAGTGTTATTGAGGCAAGGCAATTCTGCACTTGGGCCACAACAACCCCAAGCAGAGCTACAGGCTGGGGACAGAGTGCCTGAGAGCAGCCAGGAAGACAGGGAGCTGGGGGTACTGGCAGATAGTAGGCTGAAGATGAGCCAGCAGTGTGCCCAGGTGGCCAAGAGAGCCAATGGCATCCTGGGCTGCATCAGGAATAGTGTGGGCAGCAGGACAAGGGAGGTTATTCTGCCCCTGTACTCTGCACTGCTCAGGCCACACCTTGAGTGCTGTGTCCAGTTCTGGGCTCCTCAATTCAAGAGAGATGTTGAGGTGCTGGAAGGTGTCCAGAGAAGGGCAATAAAGCTGGTGAGGGGCCTGGAACACAAACCCTATGAGGAGAGGCTGAGGGAGCTGGGGGTGTTCAGCCTGGAGGAGGCTCAGGGCAGAGCTCATTGCTGTCTACAACTACCTGAAGGAAGGTTGTAGCCAGGTGGGGTTGGTCTCCTCTCCCAGGCAACCAGCAACAGAACAAGGGGACACAGTCTCAAGTTGTGCTGGGGGAAGTATAGTCTGGGTGTTAGGAGCAAGTTCTTCCCAGAGAGAGTGATTGGCATTGGAATGGGCTGCCCAGGGAGGTGGTGGAGTTGCTATCCCTGAAGGTGTTCAAGAAAAGCCTGGATGAGGCACTTAGTGCCATGGTCTGGTTGACTGGCTAGGGCTGGGTGCTAGGATGGACTGGATGATCTTGGAGGTCCCTTCCAACCTGTTTGATTCTATGATTCTAATGGAAGTCCCTCAGAAATCTCTTCTGGAAGCAGTTCTGTGCAAGAGAAGGATAGGAGGACAGAGATGCAGTTGCTGTAAGCTTTGGAGGTGACACCCAAGTAAGCAGGGACTGATTTCCCAGGAAACCTCACACTGCACAGTACGTTCAGCTTTGGTCAAAAAATGCTCTGAAGTGCAGCTCAATGCAAATTGGTGCAGTAACCAAGGATGTATATCACAGGTAAGCTGAAGAATTCACAAAGCACAAGATAAAGAATAGCCAAGTACAAATAAAATGCTGGGACAAAGCAAAATGCAATCCTTCAATGAGCCCCAGCAGAATATCAAACAAAAAGACTGTTAGTGCTATGACATCTCATTACTGAGATGTTCTCGGGGCACTGCATGCAATTGCTAACAACTTCAGATTCATCCAATCTGAAATCAATTTTGGATTTCTAAAAACTGTTGAACAGAAAGAAATGGGGCAGTGTCTCTTTAGTGCTCTACAGTTATGACAAGATCTGGCTGCTTCTTAAAAAGCACATGGTAAATCAAGTGAAATAGTATGCCTGACAGCATAGCAAAATTAGATCTTCTGTATTCTTCAGCTCACTCCTCCTTGGCTGTTTTTTCTCCCCAGGCAATGTAACACTTCGATACCTCTAAGAATTTCAGTCTGCCAGGTTTATTAGGGACTGCAGGTTACTGGGAGCTTGGTTGTGTCAAATGAGCTCTGTGGTTGAAGCCTCGTGTTAATTATTTATGAGCACTGCTCCCCAGAAATTATTTTGTTGGATATACCAAAATGAAACAAAGCCAAAAAAACAACCCAAACAACCCAAAAACTGAGAACTGAGTTGTGCTTGACCAGGCTTAGGCTTCTCTGATAATCCCCCTTTCTGTAAGTCATTAGTGAATTTTGGTCCTTGGTGGTTAACCCCAAGACACAGAGTCACATCCCTCTCACAAGGACAGGCTGAGGGAGCTGGGGCTGTGCAGTCTGCAGAACAGAAGGCTCCAGGGAGACCTAACAGCAGCCTCCTAGGACCTGAAGGGAGCCTACAAGAAGCCTGCAGAAGGGACTATTAGCAAAGGCCTGGAGTGATAGGACAAGGGCCAAGGGCTTGAAATTAAAGAAGGGATTTAAATTGGATGTTAGCAACAAGTTCTGCACCAGAGGAGGTGTGGAAGACTTGGACATGATGTCCAGGGAGGGAGTTGAGGCCCCTTCCTTGGACATATTCAAGGTCAGGCTTGACAGAACTCTAGTGGAGGATGTCCCTACTTACTGCTGGGGTGTTGGACTAGATAACTTCTGGAGGCCCCTTCCAACCCAAGCCATACTCTGGTTCTATAATTTCCAAGAGCCAGCCACAGTAGTGCCCATCAGTTACCAAAGAGCGAGCACCTACAGAGCAATGCGATGCTTTGGTGCCACATAACCAGGAGCAGTGGTCTGGGAACAGAAAGCACATGGTCAGGCTGCCTGATTTACTTTCCTTCTGTGCATAGTGTTGCTAGTACACCTCAGCCACCTCTTTTTACATGTGGATATACTTTTATATATATATATGTATATATACAGCGAGAGAAATAGAGAAAGCAGATGCAGAGACAAACACACACTGCCTTTACATTAATCTTTTAGAAGAATTAATAATTTAGAAGGATGAATTATTACAGAAGCATTTGGTCTTTTTAAGAGCACAGATGGCAGGGAGGGGGAAAAAAGCCATGCAACACAGAAGCCTTGAGTAGAAGGCTTCACCTAGAGAATACCTCAAGCAGCTAAGGAAGATGTGATACATATCATTCAAGGAGAACATGGAAAAGCTGCAGTTTAATGGAAACCAGCCTAGAAGAGTTCAAGCTACTTGGAAGCAAAGACTAAAAGATGAGTGCCAGTCAGTCTGGGGCTCCATGTGCTTGGTATAGGCTGGATATTAGGAAGAAGTTCTTCACAGAGAGAGTGATTTCCCATTGGAATGGGCTGCCCAGGGAGGTGGTGGAGGCACCGTCCCTGGGGGTCTTCAGGAAAAGACTGGATGAGGCACTTAGTGCCATGGTCTGGTTGATTGGATAGGGCTGGGTGCTAGGTTGGACTGGATGATCTTGGAGGTCTCTTCCAACCTGGTTGATTCTATGATTCTATGAATGACTCAAAGCTGACTGGAAATGAGAGATATTTGCAAATACTCCAGGCACTTCAGGTGGTTAGCCTCAGCCTGAGTTATAGCACATCTCTCCTCACCACTGCTCTGGAAGTTAAAAATCAAGTTCAAATGTGCTTATGGTATATTCATCCACCCCTGAACTACAAATGAAGGTGGCCTGTCAGTTGCCAAACTTTCAGCTCTTCAAAAAGTCACAGGAGCTGGTTTTATTCTCAGTTTAATTTGACTGGAAGGAGGAGTTGCTGCTTCCAAATGAAAGGAGGACTTGAAAGATCAGCAAGAGACCAGAGCTAAAAAACCACCAACCAACCAAGAAAAACACCCCACAGACTTTAAACCTTGGAAGTCACAAACACAGGGAAAGAGATAAAAGAACAAGTTAGGAAAGGAAAAAAAAAAAGTCATCCTTATAAGTTAAATTTAAGCAATAAAAAAAGGCAACAGACCAAAGAGTGCATCTCTAGATACTCTCTGAATTCTTGCAGCTTATAGGTATCCAGCAGAGCTGGCAGGAGGGATTTGAACATTTAGAGGCTGGAGATATAAGAGATAAGATGGCATATATGTGAGAACCCAAGCAAGCTTCAGATGAGCCTTGTATCAGTGAGCAGAGAGAGACAGAAAGAAGATAATAAAGAGAGCCTTCAAACAAGACATCAAGGGTACCATGGAGAGAAAAGAAACATCTGGAAACTCTTTTGCTGTGAGTGTGACAGAGCTCTGAAACAGGCTGCCCAGAGAGGCTGTGGAGTCTCCTTCTCTGGAGGCATTCAAAACAGATCTGGATGCATTCCTGTGTGACCTACTCCAAGTGATCCAGGAGGGTTGGACAGGATGATCTTTCGAGGTCCTTTCCAGCCCCTGACAGTCTATAATTCTATGATTCTATATTAGGGCTTAGGAAGGGACCTCAAAAGCTCATCTGGTCCAGCCCCCCTCCAGAGCAGGATCACCTACAGCAGATCACATTGGAATGCATTCAGATGGTTCCTAGGTATCTCTAGAGAGGGAGACTCCACAGCCTCCCTGGGCAGCCTGTTCCAGTGCACTGTCACCCTCACAAGGGAAAAATTCCTCCTCAGGATCACATGGAATCTCTTATACCTCAACTTCCACCCACTGCCCCTTGTCCCATCACTGGGCTTCACAGAGAAGAGCCTGGCTCCATCTCCTGGCACTCACCCCTTACATATTTGCAACCATTAATGAGGTCACCTCTTAGTCATCTCCTCTCCAGACTAAAAAGCCCCAGCTCCCTCAGGTTCTCCTCATACGGAAGATGTTCAGCTTCCTCAATCATATTTATGGCTCTGTGCTGGACTCTCAAGCAGCTCCCTGTCCTTCTTGAGCTGGGGGGGGGGTCCAGAACTGAACACAGTACTCCAGATGAGGCCTCACCAGGGCAGAGTAGAGGGGCAGGAAAACCTCCCTCGACCTACTAACCACAGCCCTTCTAATACATCCCAGAATGGCACTGACCCTGCTGGCCACAAGAGCACACTGCTGGCTCACAGCCACCCTTCCATCCACCAGGACTCCCAAGTCCTTCTCCCCTTCACTGCTCTCTCCAGCAGGTCAGTCCCCAACCTATACTGATCCATGGGACTGTTCTTTCCCAAGCGCATGACTCAAAGCTTGCCCCTGTTGAACTTCATGAAATTTCTCCCTGCCCAGCTCTCCAGCCTGTGCTGAGTCTCACTTAGTGGCAGCACAACTCTCTGGTGTGTCTCAGCCACTCTACCCAGCTTGGTGACATCAGCAACACTTGCTGACAGTGTGCTCTCCACACTCCATGCCCTCATCCAGGTCAAGGTATCAAGTACTACTGGTCCCACATTCTGTGATCCTGTCATTCCCAGAAACAACTATTTTCTTAGGAAGCCTTCAGACAGCTTTCTTAATTTATGCCTTTCCAGTACAGGCTGTCTCAGAAATAAAGGCCATCAGATATTCTGAATCCCAGCAAAACACATGACTCCTAGAAACTCACCCACTGTTTTTTTGCAGCATGCTATAATTCCTGATCAAATGATATAATTTCATTATTCATGTGCCTTAGATCTTGATTTATAAACGATGGGAGCTGGAGAGGTCAGGATTCCAGCAGGCTCTATGTAAGCCATCAGTTACATGAAACCCATCAGCGTTTCCCTCGCTGATCTTGCAAGATGAAAACCAGGCGAGGGGCTAGTACAGGCAGCATCAAATCTGGGAGGCACAAACCCCATTTCTCAGCTGGTACATGTCAGTAGTTTCACTTGATAAACATTATTTCTAAGCAAGCAAATCAGAACTTCTTTGGCAGATATTATTTCTCTACTTCCTCAGCTCATCCTGTCACTTGTCTTCTGCTTTTGGTACTTAGAGAAAAACCCAAAGCCTGTCACTGTAAGTGAGGGCACCAAAATTCCCAGCTTTCAGGCATCACCTGAATGAAAAGAAAGAAGATGCTGGAAAATCTTGTGCTCCTTCTGAGCCAAGCCAGAGAGATAAATGTGCTGCAGCCTGTTTCAAGATCTTTTTATGACTGTGATACCTCTGGGTCAGGGTCTGTTTTTGTAGAGCAAAGCAGGTTTTGACAGAACTGTATCTCTCTGTGGCTGTAATAGAGTAATGTATCAAACTGGGGAACAAGACAAAACAGGATGCCATTTTCTCCAAGTTCACTGAAAACTGTAGGAGTGACTCATGACACGAATGGAAAACTCAGAACTAAGCAACACAGACAGGGCAAAACTGCTCCAAAGTAACCTTGAAGCATCCTTCACTGGAGTGTGCGCCGCTTTGCCGCAGACAAAGGCACAAAGGGAAGCTTTAAATGCCAACGACTTGACCCCCTACCAGAGGTAACTGTTTCTCAGGGCTTAGGCAATAAACAGCTGAGTGATTACCATTTCATTTACATGTAGGAGCCGCCTGCACGATTCAGGAGGTCAGAAAGATGCTTCTGAAAAAGATGAGGACAAAAATAAAGGATTTGGTAGCCTGCAAGAATAAAGCAAATTCATGTAAGGAAGACTGGGGACCTGGTCAGGAATATTTTCACAAGGCTGCAGAAAACAGAGAAGTGATTTGCTGTGATGTTTCACCAGTGGGCTCCAGCCTAAGATATTATTCACTTTCAAACTTCTCTTGACTTCTAACCAAGTGCTGTGGCATTTAATACATGTCCATTTGCATGACTAGGCAACCCTCAGTCATGTCATTAAACAACACCCCAAACCATCAAGCAAACAAACCATTTTGCTTTCAGGTGGGTCTCAAGAAAACATTGATCTGTTTCTATTATTCCAATGAATAATTAACACCCCCTTGCTCACCTCTACATAGAAAGCAGTGTGTGCTCAAGAGAAATTTTGTGCAGATGTTTGAGGGGCTGGAGAAGGTGCAGAGAAAAGCAACTGAGCTGGTGAAGGGCCTGGAGAATGAGTGGTGAAGGGTGGCTGAGGGAACTGGGATTGTTTAGTTTGAGGAAGAGGATGCAGAGGGGAGAGCTTATTGCCCACTACAACTGTCTGCAAGCACAACAGAGGGAGGTAGGTGCTGGTCTCTTCTCAGAGGTCATTAGTGATAGACTTAGTTGGGGCAATTAATGAGGCAAGAATTATAAAACATGTAGTTATTTTATTTCCAAAGAGTCCTGCCCACAAACTCTCTACAAAGCAGTTAAATTTGGGTTCTAATTCAGTCAGGAATTCTTCACAAGGAGTGAAAGAGTGATGGAGCACTGGAACAGGCTGCCCAGGGAGGTGGCTGAGTCACCATCCTTGGATGTGTTTAAAGGTCATTTAGATCTGGTGTCTATCTGTTGCAGCTTCCTGTTAGATGCTGCAGGAGATGTGGTCAAGGCTGTCACAGATGAGTGTGATCCAAAGCAATGCCACATGGACTCCAGACCATTTCAATGTGAATGATGCCAGAGACTCTTTACTGATTGCTCTGACTCTCATTATATATTCCTTGAGCATAGAGCACACACTACACATTATCATAATTAGGCAAGGACGACCCAGTCCTCTGCATAAACTCAGCCTTGTTTTTCTCGTTAACAAGAAGTCCACTACCAATCCTGTCTGAGGTAAGGTGGCCAGCAGCTGGTGGGGACCAAGCTCAGCATCCCCCTGTTATTATCCCCCTTCACTTTGCATTCCCACACCTGTTGAAGTGGTTTAGCAGCTGGACCCGATGATCTCAAGGTTTTTCAGGGCAGGTATGTAATATCTTCCAGAAATAGCTTATGAAGGTGTTCTGGGTAGAAAAACACATAGGAAGAGTAGTATTCTCCTGTAGGAGAGGACATGTGGATGACCACCACCCACCTTCATGCAATCCATCTTTTTAGACAAGCATGCACAGAGGAGTATGTTATAAAAATACTACAGCTCAGCCTTTTGGAGCATTATTTTCTGTAATGCCTGATGCAAGATCATGCCAGAGACAGAAAGACAACTCAGAAAGCCCAATGAGCGGGTACTAGGAGCAAGCATACAAAGCATAAGAACATCACAAATTTAAAAGACCTTGCAGTGAGATTTTTTTGCTAAGATCTCACAGTTGAGCTTCAGGGCTCCAGTGTCATTTGTTTTCTTGCCTTGAGCAGGGAAATTAGAGCACTGCAAACACCAGGAATGGATGTTTATCTCTGATTCACTCCTGAACCAAAGCTCTCTGCAAAGCAGCCTGCAGAAGTGTGTGTAACTGGAAACATTCATCAAGAGACACAAGCTGCCACTTCCTAGAAAAGGTTTACAGATGGATATATGGGAATTGGAACTCCTTAAACTGCTTATGGCAGCAGTGGAGAGAAAACTTCTGCTTCATTTTCCAGAATCCAAGTTACATATTGCATGTTTCCTATTGCCTGTATTGTCCATTTCCATCATTAAAGAACATGAAGCCTTATGCTGACCCTTAAAGAGCTATTTAATTGCTAGCCAAAAAAATGGCTTAGTGAAATCACTGCTGTGTGGTCTCTCATCTAGGAGATAAGGAGAGGAGAGCAACACTACTCAAAACCTCCCCCACCTCTGCTGCTTCTGTAGGACCTGATCTGCAAGTGGAGCTTGCAGCTTGGACAAGGTGCCAGAAAAAGAGATGGTGAGGATACTGCTCTGTCTTCTCTTCCTATCCCTCTTACTGCTAGTATTAAACCAGTGATAAAACATTTGGTGGAGGAGCTCAGCTCCATCCTTTGTCTTATTTAAGCTTGGCACAGGAGATGTTTAAACCTTCAGACACAGGACAGGCTGAGGTAGGAAATGCAATGGTATCAATCTCTTCTACTGAAGCTAAACTCCTTCACGGGGATGAATTAAATATTCATTGAGCCAAGAAAAGGAGCAAAAGGATTTAGAGACCACTGGTTTGGGTATCTGATTATTCTCCAGGGAAACACAGCTTTCTGTGCTGCTCCACTGAATGTCTAATGCAAAGAAAGTGCTGGACAGCACAGACACAGGGATAGATGTCTCCTTATCTCTCAGCTAGCCAACAGAACTACCGAGCTTTAGAGTGGTGCCAGCTCCTTGTTTGCTCCACCAACAAATATGACTGGCTAGGGCTGGGTGCTAGATTGGACTGGATGATCTTGGAGATCTCTTCCAACCTGGTTGATTCTATTCTATGATATTTAACCCTTCTGCACAAAGGGAATGAAGTTAAGGAGACTGAAGCTCTTTCTATGAGGGTTTATCAGCACTTCAGAAAATAATATCCTCATGTCCAACAAAACATTCAAACCCAAACCAAAGCAAGCAGAAAGATCCTCTCAAGGAGCCTACTGGTGAAAAGCTGACCTATCAGGTCACAGTGCAAATCAGTGAAGAAGAGTCCAGCTACTTTTATTTCCCCAAATGAAGAACCAATGCTATCTGTCACTCTGACAAATAATGGTTATTACCATAATCAAGCAGGTAGAAGCAATGGGTGCTGCAGACACTGAAACAATTTTCTGTGAAGCAGCATATGGAAATCCTACACATCCTGGGAAACTGTCCCTGTGAATCTTAAGTTAACTGCAATAAAGGTGATCTGGTAGAAAAGCTCTCTTGTAGTAAAGAACTGGTAGCCATGCAGCCACAGCAGCAACAGCCACAGTTATGTTTCTTCATCAGGTTAGGGAGGAGAAGAAACCATAGAATCAACCAGGTTGGAAGAGAGCTCCAAGATCATCCAGGCCAACCTATGCCCCAGCCCTAGCCAATCAACCAGACCATGGCACTAAGTGCCTCATCCAGGCTTTGCTTGAACACCTCCAAGGATGGTAACTCCACCACCTCCCTGGGCAGCCCATTCCAATGCCAATCACTCTCTCTGGGAAGAACTTCCTCCTAACATCCAGCCTAGACCTACCCCAGCACAACATTAGACTGTGTCCCCTTGTTCTATTGCTGGTTGTCTGGTAGAAGAGGCCAATGCTTTCAGCAGAAGCCTTTGCAATTACTTTCCTAAGGCTGAATGCAAAAGAAGTCTGCTCTGCTGGATGTACCCTGCCTTTGTCAGATGGTCAAAGCTATTTCTGGGGCTGGAATTTGGTAAGCTTGATCCCTAAAGGCCTCACTTGGAAAACAGCAATTTGGGGGTGATGCCTAGTGATGCATATGATGGAAATTAAGCTCTAAAATAGTAATACAAGTTTTGGCCCTGGGCAGATTGCTGACTAAAAAGCTGGAGTTGCAGGAGTTGCTCCTATCTGTATTTGCAAGCTGTTCACAAATTTCTAGCTGGACCATAGGAGGTTATCCATAAATATTCACTTTGTGTTCACTGAAAAAAACCCAAACAACCCATCTGAGTTTGCCATCCAAATTCAGCCTAACTATTTTCTCTGTGATTTTCAGCAGGAAAAGCTCTTTTCTTTTTTTGGTCAAAACTAGCAGAACCCACGCCAACCTATCAACTTTGTGCATGGACCAGAAAATGCTTTGGTGTGCTGGAATTCAAATTTTATCAAGGCAGTCAACAGATTTCCAATAAATGTCATTTTTATGTCCCCTTTTTGCATACTTAAGCAAACCAGGACCAAACAAGCAACATAATAGCAGCAAAAGAGAACTAATAAGCTAGAAATCGTGGGGCTTTTCATGCAGCATATCTCCAGAGCATCAGAAATTCAGCCATGGTGAATAAGGACTTGAACTCATTAGAGTTGTTTGTGTCTCTGCTCTAAACTTGGCTCAGTTTGCAATACACAATTCAGTGAGGAAAGCACTTTGGAAGGACACACTGAAAGGACTCCTCCCCTTATGAAAAAGCCACCCTGACGATCATCACTTGAAGCATAGGGTAGTTAGCAGGCAGCTCACGACAGCACTTCAGAAGAGCTACAGGAAGCAGGTTTGATATAATTTAGAGGATTTTTCAGACTGAGAGCTGTATAAAATTTCTCAGGCTCTGGGATTTACAGAGGGAAGCTGAATCCTCAGCTGTCACAAAGTATCATAGTTGCATTCAGAACAATGATGAAGTAAGGGTGAAAGGTAGTCTACCAGCCAAGGTAGTCTACAATGCCAGGCTCAGAGCCACCAGAGGGTTTGCAAAGATTTGAGTGAACCTGTAAAGGACTGCCCAGCTGCAGAACACAAACCCACTGCTGTGCTTGAAACTTCACAGGATCAATCAGGTTGGAAAAGATTTCTAGGATCATCGAGTCCAACCTATCACCTAACCCTTCTTGTTAACTAAACCATGGCACTAAGTGCCTCATCCAGCCTCCTCTTCACCTCCAGGGATGGGGACTCCACCACCTCCCTGGGCAGCCCATTCCAATGCCAATCACTCTTTCTGGCAAGAATTTCCTCCTAACATCCAGCTTAGACCTCCCCTGGCACAGCTTGAGACTGTGTCCCCTTGTTCTGTCACTGGGTGCCTGGGACAAAAGCCCAACCCCACCTGGCTACAGCCTCCCTGCAGGTAGTTGTAGACAGCAATGAGGTCTCTCCTGAGCCTCCTCCTCTCCAGGCTGCACACCCCCAGCTCCCTCAGCCTCTCCTCACAAGGCTGTGCTTACTGTTTAACAGCAATTTTGCTTTAACATATAAACCCAAACCTGAAAGGACAACAGCGATGAGGGTCATTGGTGCATGAAATCAACTGAAATAAAAGACCTAAGCCCATGTTTTTTATGACCTGCTCAGCATGCCTCAACTCACAGCCTAGTGTAAAAGATGAAATAGCAAATATCTTGTGTCCAGAGGAACATAAGGTCTCCAAGGAGAGAGGACAGCACAGCAGGACTTCAGAAACTGTACTTGGCCACTAAGCCAAGTGGCATCCTTAGCAATGCTTTAGATGTGTAAAGTACTGCTAATATTACCCAGGTTTCAACTTTGCAGTCAAGCTAAAAAGTCAGGTAAATGGTTTAATAATTACCCTTCCCCCTGCAGTCTACCAGCACTCTGTTTGTTAAAAAACCTCTTCCTATCTTATCACACATTTCATTTCCATGCACAGACACGTGGCTGTGTTTGTGCAAGCAGGCTGTGCAAAAGCTCCAGCAGCAGCCAGCACATGGAGGTACTGCGCACCTCAGCAAGCAGGGCAGTCCTGTTTGATCATCAGAATATCACAGGATCAACCAGGTTGGAAGAGACCTCCAAGATCATCCAGTCCAGCCTGTTGCCCAGTCAAACAAATAGGGAAATGGAAATTTTATATAGTTCATTTTATCATTCCAGTCACTTGCTACAAGCAGAAAGGCAGCAAAATACCCCCCCAACGTTTAGAGAGCTGATAGATTCCTTTAATCAGCCTTTACTCTAAAAACCACCTGAACTACAAGTGGTGCAGGGCAAAGCACACAGTGGAGTCGACTGAAAAGGCTGTGAGACCCAGAGAAACTGGGATGGGATATTAGTTCATCCCCCTGAGCTTGTTTACTAAAGCCAAAGCCTTTAGTTCTTTCACACAGCTGCTCCTGCGCTGGATCCAGTAATGTGCTAAACCACATCAAGACTGCCTGCATCTGTGAAAGATTGAACACAACAGTGGGAACACAGAAAGAATGACAGCTTCCCTGGTAATTCACTCCAGTGCTTGATTATCACATTGCAATGGAGAAAGGGGAAAAATCAGACCAAACCCAAATAGCAAAAAAAATCTAATTCCAAGACAAACTTCTCAGGCTCCAGCTTCCAGCTGCTGGGTACCACCAGAGTGAAGGACTTCAGTGATGAGTGGTTTGGTTTTTATTTGTTTCCCTCCTGTTACATTTACATATATATATATTCTATCACTTCTCTTTTTTCCTTCTGATTTTCATATGCTACATGGCCTGCTCCTTGTCTTATTACAATGAATTTTGATCTGCCTTCTAATGCATCAGGCCTTTCTTCTCCCCGTAAGAGTGGTGAGAGCCTGGAACGGGTTGCCCAGGGAGGCAGTTAAGACCCTGTTCCTGGAGGTGTTTAAGGCCAGGCTGGCTGAGGCTGTGGCCAGCCTGATCTAGGGTAGGGTGTCCCTGCCCATGGCAGGGGGGTTGGAACTACATGATCCTTGTGGTCCCTTCTAACTCTGATGGATTCTATGATTCTATATTTCTCCTTTTAGACCATCAGTTGGGTGTCACAACATTAAAAAGACATTGCTGCAAACTCAGAGCCACATACCAGTGTCTCTATTCTCTCTAGTGCTGTGAAGAGATGAATTTCCTTGCTCCTGTTTACTACTCCCATACTCATTCCCCTGCAGAGCATCTCACCTTGTTTGGTTACAGCACCACACAGAGAGAGCATAGGTTCTGTTGCTTGTACACTGTTACCCCCAGGTCCTGTTAGCTGCTGCCTTCCAGGGTAATTTTTCATTTGAAGTAATCTCACCCTCCTTATTTCTATGACAACTGCTTTACATTTGGTGCATTCAAACCTTAGTTCTGATTCAATGAACCACTATTTATCATTCTTTCAAGTGCTGGTTTATCTGAATGTTTTCTTCATATTGACTTCATAGCTACAGCAACAAAACCAGTATAACTGAGCTGTGGTAAACTTCATAGGATGGTTCCATACAATCCATCCTGAGGTCCTGGGGACTGCTAACATCCATCAGACCAGAGGTTTATAGCATGTATGGAAAAAGAAAATCCACTCTGGCATGTACCTGGGTGGAAGTTTAGAGAGGAAAAGAGTAAGAAAGCAGCAATCAAGCTTTATCAGGCAAGGAAGCATCTGATCTTTGCTGTATAAAAGAGTAACAGCAAGAGATTGCTACTATACAGCCCACAGAGGTGCAGGGAAAAGGAGAGCTCATGAACCGGGAGAGGTTAGGCTACACTTTAGCATTGCAAAAGGGATCATCAAACCCCCTGCTGCTTCTTGTCTTCTACAATAGATAACAAGAAGTGTCCAAATTAGCTTTCTTCCAACAACTACAGAAGATTCCAGGCCAGATGGACTCACTGTCACCAGAGGAAGCCATGAAATAGGTCAGGGTAAAGCAAGGAAGATCATTTTTACACCAGTCCAGAATGCACCTCACAAGAGAGGGAATGAATCACAGAACGTCAATGACTGACATCCCAGCCCCTGTGGCTAGCAAACACAAAGCACAGTCAGCCATCATGCCAGCCCAGCACTGCGTTGGGACAGCCAGACACAGTGTGCCATGTTCTGGAGATGTCAGCAAGGAGCAGCTCCTCAGCAAGTCTTCTCATGACGGAGTGGCATCTGAAGTTCATCATCTTGCCTGCTTAGTGTGTATGCAGCCTCAGATAACTAGGACACTCATCTCACATAAGGCCACCTTCTCACTCCTAGTCTTTGACCACTCTACTTGGGGCTACACCAGCCTAATTCTGACAAGAACTGGTGCTAGCCCAGCACTGAGGATCAAGTTTTCTCTCCATCCTTCTGAGAATGCTTGATCAAAGCAATCTATAATCATCACTGTAGCATTTTAGGGGTGCATTGGCACTGCCACAGAGCTGCCTACTCAAGGCTATCAGTGTTGTGTAAACAGAAGCAAACCAAGTCTCCAGCAGTGTAGATGACTGGACCCATCTTGCAGTTGGGAAGGGCAGAAAGAGGAGCTCAGCAAACATCTCTTCCAGAGCAAATCCACCGGCAGAGCTGCAAACAAAAGCTCAGCTCAGCCCTCCGCTCTTAAACACTGTTCCTGCCTTCCTTCAAATCATTTCGAAACAAAGGAAACAATAAAGGATTTAAGTGCTTTGAACTGACAAGAGATAATATTAATACTTGTTAATCAAGTGTTTAAGGAAATTAAACAGTGCAGGAAGCTGCCTACACAGAGTTTATTCTCTTTGAATTGACTTAATCTGTTTTGCTTTATGAAACAGTTGCTTGTATTAGAATCAACAACACAATTAATTCAGTGCCTTAATACTTTGCTAAGCTCAAACTGTTCTTTACAACACTTGGTTGTTTTTCTTTTCCTGTGGAACTTCAAAATCATTCCTAACAATTTGAAAAACATTCCCAGGCAGAGTGGGTCTGCCTCTGCTTGGAGCCCTGCACCTCCACTTGGGATTGCTTCCCATCCCACGTTATTACTGCAAGCAGAATGTCTCCTAAACTAAGAAAGCCAGCACGTAAAGATACTCCATTACTCTCTGTGCCAATGAATAGCAAATTTCCCTTGGGCTGGCAGGAAGTGCAAAGGGTTTTTATCTGTGTATCAAAAGAGCAATGGGATTTCAGGGAAGGTAACACAGTGGATCCCCCTCCCACCCCCCACCTTAAAGCTCTTTGCTATTACTAACAGCTCAGGACAGGGAGAAGAGGCAACATCATTTCAAACAGTTCCATTCTTGAAAAGGGCATGGCCACTGTAAGCCATTTCTGCTGCCCCAAACAACTTCTGCAGGCTCTTTTCAAATGCTGTTTATCTTTATTGGGACCTCAGTGTGGGTTTGTCTCATATTTTAAACAATTATTTGCCCTGCAAGACATTATGATGACCTTCCATCAATAAATCACCTTATGTATTGCTATTCACAGTGTTCATTCACATGCTGGCTGGCAGGGGTAAAGTTTTGGGTTTAAAGCTCGATGTTATTCATTCAGCTTTTGCTAGAATACCCTTTATGGCAAAATAATTACACTCCTATTTTCCTTTTTTCACATTTTATAATCACACAGACTGATGGGGGGGGGGGGGGGGGGGAGGGGCAGGGGAAAGAAAGAAAAGCAACTTTTCAGAACTTTGTATGCTTGCATTTGTCCAACTACTCCACACTAATATTATTTTCAGCCAGGACTTCAAAGTATTATCACTATAATGATCATGGTTTGGAGCCAGAAGCACTCAAGGCATCAGAAAAAAAAACATGATAAATATAGGATAATGATGAAGAAGAAAGTTTGCCCTGCAGCAAGTAAACAAGAAGTTGGCAGACAGTTCCTATGATTTATATTTGTCATGTCACTTTGATGGAGACTAAGAGCACTGCTCCACAATAAATAGATTTCAGCTCACAATTCATAGTAACATAGACACCTTAGATTTGCATTAGGCTAGAGAAAATACAGTGGAAAATAGATCATCTTCTCTGCTTAGCACAGTTTGTGCAAGATTAAGGACTTAACACTGCACCTGAACATAAGTTTGCTGAATTGTTTTTGCTCATTTGTACAGTGCTCTCAGTGCAGACAATTGATTGAGGAGCATCTTTACTCACAGAGCCCTGTCTTTAAAAGCCCTGCTTTTCTCTGGGCCAGCTGCATGACATCACCTACCCTGAATCCTAGAAGACATCCAAGGCTTTCAAATACACAAGGAATGCACCAAAAGAAGAGCAGCCTGTAGAAACAGAAACTACGGGCAGTGATAATTTAACCATCAGGCAATCACTGCTTCCCAAGTGCAAACAGTTTTCTCACTGCAAGCAGGGAGAATGAAACACCACTATGAATGTAGAGATTAAAAGCTTCTGCAGTCAGCAGAGAGGCTGATTATCACAACACATGCTGGAGCGAAACAAGGCAGGTTTTGTTCATACCTTACACTCACAAGCTCAAATAAGCAAGTGATCAAAACTGTAGTAAAACTCTGGGTTGATGATAGTAATTAAAAATGTGTTGATAAAGAAGCCTTCAGCTTCCTGATGCACACAAACTGCTCCCTGTGATTCAGGTACCTGAGATGTAAATACAGAGTGCTGGAGAAGAGTGTTACTTCAAGAGCAGTGCTAACCTCCTGTATCAGTTAGAATAATGGAAGAAATGAGTTCATTTCAGCACCCTTTCATCATCTGCTGAATAGGAACCTATGGCAAATTTTGTCTCAGTGCATAGCATTCTTCTGAAGTGAAAGATGAAAGCTGTAACACACTCTTACTCACCAGTGAGGTTCTCCTAGTTTGAAAATCAGATCATGAACCCTGGTGTCAAGTTTACCTTCTTTCAAAATTCATTAGCAAACCCTTTCTTTTTCCTGACATTAACAGAGAAAGAAAAATCTCCTTCCCAACACAGCAACTATTAAAATGCATATTGCATCTGTCTTTAGTGAAAAATACTGTCCCCTGACAATCATTTTAAACACCACTTCTAAGTAATGGAATTCCCTAAAAATCAGTCTTGGTACTTGACAATCAGAGCTGCAAGGCTAACGTTGGCAAGGCTTGTTCACGGCATCCCTGCCGTCCTTCGCAGTCTTCTTTCAGGGTTGTGGCCCAGTTACAGCAGCCAGCTGCCTCTTGGGATTCTTCAGATACAAAGTTTGTTTTCCAGGTCTGAAGAAAGTCATGGCAGGCCTAAATAGGTCAAAATGGGCCTGAACATGTGCTGGCTTGTACAGACAGGTTTCTCTGCTCTCCCTCCTTCTGTTTTGGGGAGAAGTAACCGCGGGAAAGAGGACAAAGAACCTGGAGCCATTGGCTTGTCCAGACTTGTTTTCATAGAATCAACCAGGCTGGAAGAGAGCTCCAAGCTCATCCAGTCCAACCTAGCACCCAGCCCTATCCAGTCATCTAGACCATGGCACTAAGTGCCTCATCTAGGCTTTGCTTCAACCCCTCCAGGGATGGTGACTCCACCACCTCCCTGGGCAGCCCATTCCAATGCCAATCACTCTCTCTGCCAACAACTTCCTCCTAAACCCTAACCCTGCCCTGGCACAACTTGAGACTGTGTCCCCTTGTTCTATTGTTTTACTCCTGTTTGCATGCTGTGAACAAGGTACACACACTTGGCTTGTGCCTGCCTCCTGCAAGACCTATATTTGTCCCAAATTTGGGTAAAGCAAGCCTCAACCTACTCTAAGCAGTCCCAGTTCCCTCGGCCACCTTTCAGACTCATTCTTCAGACCCTTCAGCAGCTCAGCTACTTCCAGGACCACAACTCTTTGTATCTATTGTTAGGTTCTTCTACAAACTGTGTACCCAAGGTACCATGTGTTTCCTTTGCAATTCAAGTGGTTATAAATCCAAACTCTTACAGACAGAACTCTCAAAACCAACTGCTGTCTTTTTTCTTTCCTTTAAAACAAAAAAACCCAAAGCCCAACAAACAGCACACCTCCAAAAGAAGATGCCCTTAATTGCAGCACTTCTATTTGAAGCAGAGCTCTGAAAATCTGTAGTATTTGGTTATCAGTCTCTCAGAAACAATCTGTTGCAAGATTTCCCCTTCTTGCTTCCAAGCAGAGCAGAAATCCAGACAATCTGCTCTGTGGTATTTCAGTGTGTCTGGTCTCTGCTGCACACGAGTACATTAATATATTAAGGTACTCTATACCCAGCATAGGAAAGGACACAACTTCTGCCTGTCCTCAGGAAGTCCAGCTGAACGAAGCTAGAAGTTTGTTTCACGGATGAAATCACCACCAATGGATGAAAACTAAACCACTGAGTTTGCAAAGCTGCAAGCAGCACTCAAATCCCTGATCCTTCTAAATAATAAGAACTATCCCTTAGACGCGGGGATCGTTTGCAGCCTTTATTGTTATGACAGCCCCAGGCCCTTGGATGCTTTAAAAATCATTTCCCAGTTAAATGAACTGTTCATTCCACTGCAGAGTTAAAAATCCTTTCTGGCAGAAGTCCCTCAGCTAATGGAAACACTGGAAATTTGTCTTTTAAGGGTAGCAAGGACAGAGCATGTGAACTAACAAACCCTATGAGGAGAGGCTGAGGGAGCTGGAGGTGTGCAGTCTGGAGAAGAGGAGGCTCAGGGGTGACCTCATTGCTGTCTACAACTACAACTACCTGTAGCCAGGTGAGGGTTGGTCTCCTCTCCCAGGCAACCAGCAACAGAACAAGGGGACACAGTCTCAAGCTGTGCCAGGAGAAGTATAGGCTGGATGTTAGAAGGAAGTTCTTCCCAGAGAGAGTGATTGGCATTGGAATGGGCTGCCCAGGGAGGTGGTGGAGGCACCATCCCTGGAGGTGTTCAAGCAAAGCCTGGATGGGGCACTTAGTGCCATGGTCTGGTTGATTGGCTAGGGCTGGGTGCTAGGTTGGACTGGATGATCTTGGAGGTCTCTCCCAACCTGGTTGATTCTATGACTAAGTACCATCATGACTCAGGTTGGGAATCTCCAAAGTGATGCACCTTTGGCAGCTTTGAAAACGCAACAGCTCAGCCAGGGGCAGCATGATTAAATGACAGCATGCCAGAATGATTACTACTAGACCACTAAACACCCCAGGGTGTATGGCTTCCTAGTCAGAACTTAAACAAATATGATTAAAAAGAGTTAATGTGCTGACAAAGAGCCAACAGCTGGCCAAAACTAGAGGTTAAAAGATCACCACTTGCAAATCTTCAAGTTGCAACTGATTTAGGACATACCTAAAGCCTTGGGCAGTCCAGGTCCCACAGCAAAGGCCAAGAAGCAAAGCTGAACTCTCCACTGTATTCTCCCCACATCACTGCAAGTCTGGACTGAAATCCCAAGGAGCATTCTTATGTCTCACTCTTGCAACATGTGGGACTGGCAGCTGACACTTGATCAGCATTATCACTGAGCAACCTGCTCCAGTGAAAAGTGCTCCTGCCCACCGCAGGGGGGTTGGAACTGGATTACCTTTCAAGGTCCCTTCCAACCCAACCCGTTCCATGACTGTTAAATAGAGGTGTCTCTGTGTGGCACTATGCATGTGCAGAGCACTCTTCATTTTTTCCCCTCAAGAGAACACTTTTGCCTTTTTGACACCCAAGGCCAAATCCTCCACCAAAACAAAAACTCAATCAAATACTTGAAATTGGACATATCTTCTCCTCCAGAACAAAAGCAAAAGGAAGGTGCATCAAGAGCCTTCCCCCATAGTTCCTTGTCTAATTTCAGAGCCAGCTGAACGACCACCAGCATGGGACTTCGTAGCAAAGGAATTGCAGCCTCACAGGTCTGATATTCATAGAACCACAGAATTAACCAGGTTGGAAAAGACCTCTGAGGTCACTGAGTCCGACCTATCCCCTAACCCTTCTAATCAACTAAACCATGGCACTAAGTGCCTCATCCAGCCTCTTCTTAAACACCTCCAGGGTTGGGGACTCCACCACCTCCCCGGGCAGCCCATTCCAATGCCAATCACTCTGTTAAGAACTTCCTCCTAACATCCAGCCTGAACTTGCTCTGGTGCAGCTTGAGGCCATGTCCTCTTGTTCTGTCACTGGGTACCTGGGAGAAGAGACCAACCCTGCCTGGCTACAACCTCCTTTCAGGTAGTTGTAGAGAGCAATGAGGTCTCTCCTGAGCCTACTCTTCTCCAAGCTGAATATTCCTCCTCCTCTTCTCATAGTGGCAAAGCATGCTGGAGGTGCAGCCTCTGCAGTCCCTGACATGCATGCACACCCACAGGCAGCGCTTTGGGAACTGCCTCGTTGCAATTCTGCTTTCATGGACCCCGTTTCTCCCCAGCACAGAGCTGGCTGGTTTCAGAGCAAGTAATAGGAACGCATCTGCCCTTTGACTGACTGTTTGTCAGAGAGGCTGACACGCTCAGTTTTGAAAGCTGCCAATATTTCACAGCCTCTGGAACAGACAAGCTGCCAGATTTCCTTTGGGAGAAAGAAAGGAGGGGACATACACCCACTGAATGAAAATAACTAATCCAGTGCTGGATCCAGCCTCAAATAAGCAAAGCCTTCACCGAGTAAGGGCTACAGGATGTGCCTCACTGATTTTAGCTGCAAAACAATTCTAGGGTTTGCTCTTGGCATTTAAGTGTAAGACTCTTTTACAGGGTTGACCTGCCTAAAAGACTGAAATTTTGCATGAGCACATGACATGCAGAGCAGCTTCCACATGTGAAAGATAACTCTACAGGCACCCATCTGTTTAACAGAGCAGGAGCCACCCACTACGGCAGCACAATTAAAAGAAACACAGCTTGGAAAGCTGCTAAACACCACAGAGCCAAATCCACACATGGAATAGCCAATCCAGAGAGCTCTGTGAATGAAGAAGAGCTATTGCATTCAACAAACAGCCAAATGAATCCTCCTTTTGCTCCCCAGCTTTCTAGAGATTTCCATGCTCTGCCATGGAATTGCCCCCAACTCCACAATGATCCCCACCCCATTGAAAGTTCTTCCAGGTCTTGGATCTCGGCAGAACAGAGCTCACCAATACCATCCCAAATCGTTTGCTTTGGTTTGATTGAGATTTGGTGTCCTTATTCTTTGTCTTTCAAGACAGAGAGGCATTCCAGAAAGGGATTCTTGCTTGCAAAAGCCTTTCTTCCACCAACTGAAGGAGCTGTGAGCACAGCTGGCACTTGTCTAAACAAAAAAGCTTAAGCAGCCCCAGTTCTGCTTTGGCAGAAGGCTTTTCTTTGGGGGGTGGGAGGAGTTGGGTTTGTTGGTGGGCTTATTTTATGAGGAGAAAACTCAATTCAGGTAATACTGGAAATGGTTTATCTGACTTTGGAATGCAAGACCTACTTCTGTTACCTATAACTTTGTCAAGGTGAAGTTTATCAGCACCACGCAGCAACCTGACATAGCAGTTTCAGGTTTATAGACAGAACCAGCTGAAATGTTACACTGCTTTCAGAGGAAAAGGTAGGAGAAGGAGCCATGCACAGGTGTAGAAAAATAATTCCAGCAGCTGTCCCAGTATAATGTTTTGAGAAGCAAGTCTCCATATCCATCATAAGGGTCACCCTTCTTGTCAAGGAATTGGCTTGGGGAAAAATATTCTTGAAGTAGGGGAAAAAACCCTCAAACTCCAAAGATAACTAAGAAATGATCTACTGAAAGCCACCCCAAGGCTTACTACCTCTTCCAGATATATCATCTGCTAACTCACAGCTCCTCCACTCTAATAAAACCACATCAGCACTAACCTTGTAAAGCAACTAACTCTGCACCAGCCCAGAAGGACAGGAACTGAGCAGCTGCTGGGCACAGGATTCCACAGGAAAGAGACAAGTGCAAGGGTTTTGCTGGACATAGGAAAAGCAACCATTTTTTCCTATCCAAATAAAAACAAAGGTTACAGTGGTGCAGAGAGTTGAATAGCAGCAGAAGTGAGTCTCCATATTCATCACAAGGGTCACCTTTCTTGTCAAGGAATTGGCTCAGGGAAAAAAATAGCTGTGAAGTAGGAAAAAAAGAGAAATCCAAAGATAACCAAGGAAGCAGAAGCATCTAGAACAGAAACTGGTGAATCAGGAGCCAGCTCTGCTGCTGTGCCTCCACATCTAGAAAATCTGCATGGGGCAAAATCCACTGGAGTGAGGGATCACCTGCACTTCACAGGATCACAGGATGTCAGGGGGTGGAAGAGGCCCAAGGAGATCATTGAATCCAGCCCCCTGCCAGAGCAGGACCTCACAATCTAGCTCAGGGCACACAGGAACACAGCCAGGCAGGCCTGGAAAGGCTCCACAGAAGGAGACTCCACAACCTCTCTGGGCAGCCTGTGCCAGGGCTCTGGGACCCTTCCAGTCAAGAAGTTCCCCCTTGTGCTGAGCTGGAATCTCCTCTGCTGCAGCTTCCACCCATTGCTCCTTGTCCTATCCCAGGGAGCAAGTGAGCAGAGCCTGTCCCCCTGCTCCTGAACCCCAGCCCTCAGAGATTTATAAACATCTATTAGATCCCCTCTCAGTCATCTCTTCTCCAGACTAAACAGCCCCAGGTCCCTCAGCCTCTCCTCATCAGGCAGTGATCCAGACCCTTAATCATCCTCATAGCCCTCTGGTGGACCATCTCCAGCAGATCCTTGTCCCTCTTCAACTGGAGAGCCCAAAACTGAAGGCAATACTCAAGATGAGATCTCACCAGGGCAGAAGAGAGGGGGAGGAGAACTTCCCTGGATCTGCTGGGCACACTCTTCTTAACACACCCCAGGATCCCATTGGCCTTCTTAGCCACAAGGGCACATTGCTGTGCCATGGATGTTCTCCACCAGGACCCCCAGGTCCCTCTCCACAGGGCTGCTCTCCAGCAGTCACCTCCCAGCCTGTACTGGTGCAGTTACTTCTAAGACACCCGATGCAAGCACACAAATGCAAGCCTGAGAAGAGGGCTGGCAAACCCACAGACCTCTGGGACAAAGAAGTATTTTCATCTATTCCTGCCTTTTGCTGGGGGAGAGAAAAAATTTGGTAGGCCAAAATCCTCTATTTGAAATGCTAAATGCTAGGCAGCCAAACAAAGGCCTTGCCTCCTGTACTCATAGGTGATTTCTGTTAAAACAAAGAGGACTAATTCTGTTACAAAGCTGAGGCTCCTGCTTGGCTGAGAGGATGCAGGCACTGAGGAGAGCCACATAATGGAGATAGGAAGCATCCCTGTATCGCGGGATACAGCACTGAGAGAGAAAAGAGATAAATATCATTTGTTCTGAATCAATGCATAATTCCAAGAGGATTCACATTTTTGTCTGATTACAATATTTACACTGTCGATAAGTCTATTTTCTCAACAGATGTCTTATTATTAAGCCTGATCTGACTCAATCTGCAATCACTGGGGCTATTCACATGCTAAAACACTCTGATGGATGATGCATTTTAAAGAGTAACTGAAGTAGGAAATAAAATACCTAGTTCCAAGTCAGAAAGGCTACATTACATAGTCAGGAAGCACTAGGACTGAAGAACAAGTGCTGCTGTGGATGGGAAGTCTCCTTGTGGCTTTCACAGCATCACAGAATGATAGGGGTTGGAAGGGACTTCTGATCATCTAGCCCAGGTTTCACAGGACTGTGTCCAGGTGGGCTTTGAATGACCCCAGAGAATGAGACTCCATCTCCTCTCTGGGCAGCTTTTTCCAGTGCTCTGTCACCTTCCATGTATAAGAGGCTCCTCCTGATGTTTAGATGGAACTTCTTAGGTTCAAGTTTGTGCCCTAGCACCAACTGCTCAATTTGGCTCTTAGTCTTCCCATTTTCACCAGTATGAACTTCAGCTTCTTAATATGGACCAGGATGCTGCATGAGTCCTGTAGCTTTATTATGCAATGAACAAATGACAAGGACTAATATCAGATATTGATCATATGCTGTGGGTATCAGTTAGTGACTGGCAGAAGCCCCAGACTGCACTCTGCACTCCTAAGTGTGTTATAGGCATGAACCTCCTTTATAAAGCCAGTAACAACCAACACCACAAACCCTTCCTTCCTCATTCCAAAACTCATAACTTACTAGCTGTTCTACCCTGGAACCTCTCCAGAGACGTTGTTTAAGAGAGCTGTTACTCAGGGACAGTTTTTACATCTTGATTCTTCACTTCTCTCTAACAAGGTATCCTGGTTTAACTCCAGTCAGCCACCAAGCAGCCACTTGCTCACTTCCCCTTGCCTCTAGTGGGATGGAGAAGAGAACCAGAACAAAAATTCCAACTTGGTGAGTTAAGAACAGTCTAACAGTTGCAATAAAATAAACTATACCCATGTGTAAAAAGAAATGCAGGCAACAAAAAGAGAGACACATAAAATGGAAGGACAATGCTCACTACCCACTGAGCAGAGCCCAGGCAGCAATCACCCCCTGGCCACCTCCACCCCAGTGTATATACTGAGTGTGACAGAGTACCCTTTTGGCTAGTTGGATCAGCTGTCCTGGCCATGCTCCTTCCCACAGTCTTGTGTATTTTCTCACTGGCAGAGCATTGGAAATGGAAAAATCCTTGACTTAGGACTACTTAGCAACAATTAAAACATCAGCATATCATCAACACTGTTCTCAGATTAAATCCAACACAGCACTGTACCAGCTGCTAAGCAGAAAATTAACTCTGTGCCAGCTGAAACTAGGACAGGAGGAAAAAGCAGCATGGCAACATCCAGGGCAGCCATGCACATTGTGCTATTCTGACACAGTTACACTGCAATTCCCCACGAGCTGAATATTCAACCCTTACTGCTGCTGGCTAATAGATATGTTTCAGAAAATCATTGTTATCTCCAGTTTATCACCTCAAACTTGGTGACAAGAAAGGACTGGGAGGAAGCTCTGTTTGAAAAGACTTGCTAGAATAGAAATCATTCAATGGAGGTCCACAGCTGCAGCCTGTCATGTGTGTTGGAGTCATTACATACTCAAAGACATCTGTGAGGGCTGTATTGGACTGTAATCAGTCTTTATGTAGCAGGGACTATAGCTATAAAGTGATTTCTATGGCAGAAGTGGCACTGCAGTACCTTACAGTAAAATACTTGCCCTGGAAAGAGAGTGCCAGGCCTGGTGTTAAGCAGAGGGGTGGCAAGTTGGGCATCAAAGCGGGTTCAGCAAGGAGACAGCATCACTTAGCTGGCAAAAGGCCTAGCAAACAAAGTAAGGATTAAGCCTATGCTGAACTCTGCTTCAATACCCCACCCTCAGCTTTTCCTTGGACCAAAGATGTGGAACCCTTTCCCAGAAGTTCTGAATGCTGTCTTTTCTCCTAAGGGGAGTAAGGGAGAAAAGGGTAAGGACAGGATGGATTTTTAACTAGCATCATGCTTCCTTTCACTGTGTGTGGGCCATGATGAGGTCAGGTGGTGCAGGATTGAAGCATGATTCAGTTTCTTCTCCCCAAGATTAAAAACACCACTTCCAACCACCCAAGAGTATTTTCTGCCACTTCTCTGATGGAGAAGTGAGACATGAAGCACTGACATTCGGGAGCTGCTCTCAGAAGCAACACTTCTCCTGTGACCTGAAGCTGTCACACAAGATAATTCAGTTCTGTCCACAATTCCACTGAGTTACTGTAGAAGCAGGACCAAAGTTCTTCCTTTTCCTGTTAAGTGCTACCTGGTGCATGTATTTTTTCTCATCCCCACAAGTCACATCCTCACTGACTGAAGCCCAGAGTAGCTCATACACTCACAGGGCTTCCAGCTTTACTTTATGCTCTTTTCTCCTGAGTAGTATGAGCTGTTAACCTTAAACCTGTAAGGATGTATGCATTGATCAAAACATTTTAGGCTGTTGCCTCAGCGAGACCACAACAGCTGTGATAGCAACAGAGAAGCCAGGGAAGAGACTTCCACAAGCTGATGGGGCAGGGTAAAGTGACATATGACCAGGAGCAGAAAAAGAGTTCCTCTCTTATGAATACAAATCTTCATTTACTGTGATTTCTATACATGTAACCTAATAGAAACTCCAAAAGGTACTTTTGCTCTGTGTTTGGGTGGCTTTTACTAACTGAGAGGGTGCCAAGCTACTTTTCTGTCATCTCCTATGTTTAAGTGCTTGAATGATGATGCCGGCAGCCGTAACTTTCTGCAGAGCTCAGTGTGGTTCAAAGCAGGTCATGGTCAGCTAAGATATGACTCATGCACATCTTAAACATCTGAAAAGCCAAAGTCATTTCTTCCCTTCCTTGCCCTGCTATGGTTCTCCTAAAATAAACCCAACGTTTGTCACTTTCTGTTTAAATTCCAATCTCCAGGACATCTGACTCACCTGAAAGCAAGCGTCACAAATCACATTACAGCAGAACACCTTATGATGGAAACCCTTTTTGTTAGACTATCACAAAAGGGAATAGTCACCCTAAAGTATCTGCTGGCATTGCAGAACAAATTCCATTCCTGCAACACAAGTCAGGAGAAAGGTTTTAAAAGCCTCTTTAAAAAACAAACCAAACCCAAAGAGGTAATCCCTTTAAAATATGCACATTCCTAATGTAATTTATGTAGAAAACCTGGGTGGTTTCATTCCTGACAAATGCCACAGGACTCTCCATAATGGAATTAATTTCATAAGGCACAAAAAAAAAAAAACAAAACACCAAACCATTTAGATTTATTTAATCCCACGAATTAATAAAGCCATTTTCTGACCTACATCAAAAGGGACAGGGTTAGCCAAAAACTAAAACACAACTCTGAGACTTTCCCCACACACACACACTCACTTGTAAATTATACAGCTAGTTTAATCAGACTTACACTATTAGACATGAAGATCATAGAATCAACCAGGTTGGAAGAGACCTCCAAGATCATCCAGTCTAACCTAGCACCCAGCCCCAGCCAGTCAACCAGACCATGGCACTAAGTGCCTCAGACAGGCTTTGCTTCAACACCTCCAGGGATGGTGACTCCACCACCTCCCTGGGCAGCCCATTCCAATGCCAATCACTCTCTCTGGGAAGAACTTCCTTCTAACATCCAGCCTATACTTCTCCTGGCACAACTTGAGACTGTGTCCCCTTGTTCTATTGCTGGTTGTCTGGGAGAAGAGCCCAACCCCACCTGGCTACAGCCTCCCTTCAGGTAGTCGTAGACAGCAATGAGCTCTGCCCTGAGCCTCCTCTTCTGCAGGCTAAACACCCCCAGCTCCCTCAGCCTCTCCTCACAGGGCTGTGCTCCAGGCCCCTCACCAGCCTTGTCGCCCTCCTGTGGACACCTTCCAGCACCTCAACATCTCTCTTGAATTGAGGAGCCCAGAACTGGACACAGCACTCAAGGTGTGGCCTGAGCAGTGTTGAGTAAAGGGGCAGAATAACCTCCCTTGTCCTACTGGCCACACTGCTCCTGATACAGGCCAGGATGCCATTGGCTCTCTTGCTCACCTGGGCACACTGCTGCCTCAGCTTCAGCCTACTATCTATCAGTAGCCCCAGGTCCCTTTCCTCCTAGCTGCTCTCCAGCCACTCTGTCCCCAGCCTGTAACCAACCCACAGCCACATCTTTTCTTTCACACAAACTCTACAGCCCCTGAAATGGCTCTAAGCTCCATTTCTTCCTCTGGAATAGTGAGTATAAAAGTATTCCAGCAGCTGTGCACATATGCAAGTCATTAGAAATGCAGCACTGCTTCTAATACGATCCACAGAAAGGCTCCAAATGATGGTTTCTACATCAAAGAGAATTTAAGCTATACAAATAATCCCAAAAATTGCTCTTGAATCAAATTTGGGGAGAGAAGTGAAACTTAATAGCTCTCAGAACAAGCTCTGTAAATCAGTTAACAACTCCTGTTAATCCAGAGATTAACACAGGCGATAAATGAGCTCAGCTTTGCCTTTGCACCTTAAGTGAGAAGAAAAACAACAAGAGCTCTAAAAAGAAAGGTAAAGCCCCAAATATCTTCGAGGGATTATGATGTGAAACTGCAGGATGCACAGCCATAATGAAGCAGTTGTATTTCATGTTGGAAAAAAAAACAAAGCCACAAATAGTATTTCTGCAGAATGGCATCGCCTGCTCCTACTGCAGTTACAACTCCCAACCTCTTCAATACCCTGTGGTGAAAGCAGGGAGCTCTGTGTTTGAAGATTTAGGATGGCTGACAGGAGGAAACACTCAATTTATCAGGTAGGTATGGCCTTACAAAGCTTGCTACAGTGGAGACATTTTTACATACAAGACTTCAGTTAAGATATTAAAGACCAAGCTGAAGACCATATGCTGCAGTATCTCATTAGGACAACGGCAGCCAAAGTCTCTTTCATTTGTGACCCACTTTTCTTTCATTAGAGAAGAAGGAAGTATGTGAACAGGCAAAAACTTCCATTAAAGAGAATTTCTTTACCCAAAGCAACTACATTTAATGACAGCGAGGAAGAGCAAATGGTATGACCAACTGGAAGAAGTTTGTGATGTAACTCACAGACACAAAAAGACACTGAGGCCCTGGAGCATGTCCAGGGAAGAGCAGTGAGACTGGTGAGGGGTTTGGAGGGCATCATATGAGGAGTGGCGCTGAGGGACTTGTGGTTGCTTATTCTGGAGGCTAAGGGCAGATCTGACCTCATTACTCTCTACAGCTACCTGAAAGGAGCTTGGAGCACATTGCAGTGAACCATCGGTACCAACATTTCAATAGTCAGTTAAAAGATGGGTGGAATTATCCCTTCAGTGATGTGCTCTTGCTGTCCTTTGTTACTGTGCCTGTTTCCAGCCACTCACTGCAGTAACAGAGCTGTCACATCACCAATTTCCACAGTGCCACATCGCTGCTGACTGCTCTGGTAATGCCCATCTGTACCCAGCGCTGCTGCACGTCAGTGGCTCCTGTAATGTATGACAGGAGATCCTGACAACACAGCCAACTATTCCCTTGGCATCTCAGACTCACACTTGGCATGACTTTGTTTTATAGGTGGTTTGAACTCACACTGGGATAATCTGCAAGCCTGCAATAGTGCAAGGCATTTATTGCCAATTAATTTGCAGCTGGGATTTCACTGAGACCCCTCAAGTCTTTAAGGAGAATCCTGATAGTTCTATAAGGCATATTGTTGTACAGATGCTATAACCATCGCTTGTGGCTGACCATCTGCAATCTGTAGTGCTTGGAGAAACTTTTCTTGTGTAGTCTGGCTGGTAACCAGGCAGGCTTAATGTAAGACCTGTAATTTCCATTGACTTATTGTCAGCTACCAATTGGAAATGACTCTCATTCAGTGTCAGGACTGATATCCCACCAAAAAGTGCACATCAAACCACAGTAGCTGTGCATAACTGTTCTAACTCAGCTTTAAAAACCATCATTTACTTGTGCAGAACATAAAGTTTGTCCAAGTCCAAAGGCTGTGTTCAGCTATACAGAATAAATAGGCAAAACGTTGCCATGGGAACATGATACTAATGAGATGCAGACTTGATCTGCAGTTCACAGAAAAGACAGCATTTCTTTTTAATTGCTGCAGCCAGTTAGTGAGCACTGCTTCTGAAGAGACAGTCAAGAATATTTAAGTGAAAGCCAGCAAGATGCAATTATATTTCCCACTTATTCTTCCACGTTTTCCACCTGCACAGCTTTTCCTCCACAACCAGTCATCAGAACTCCCATGTGTTCCCAACACCTAGATCTGCCAAGAGCTGGCAGCTTAGCCCTGCAGCAGCACAAGTCACATCCCTGCCATCAGGGTAAGACGTTTGCTAAAGGCTTTTGGCACATGAGTCTCGGGGCTGTATTCCTGCATTACAGATTTGACTTGGTGCTTCTCAAACGCAACCTATGGTAGCTAAACTTTTTGCTGGTTCTCCTCAAAGAAAGGCAGCCTCAGGCACACACCCACGGGGAGAATTTCAGTCCAAGCAGCTCAAACTTGGCAGAGCTACAAAAAGCTGAACCCCAAACCTTGTCATGCTAAGTGCCAGCAAAAGTTAATGGAGTGGCACAAACGCTTCTGTCTATAATAAGCGCATGTAGAACTGCAGAAGTGAGACAGTACTCTTCAGCAGGGCAGGAACATGGACAAAAGGGTTTCACAAAGCCACCTGTGACAAAAGTAGCTGGAAAATCATAAGAAGCTGCTGAGAGAAACGAAGGCAGAAGCTGAAGTGCTGACAGGACACAAAACATGGGAGTTTAATTGCTAAGAAGTGTCACAGGACAAAGGAATGAGGTTATTAACCACCTCCATCTCAGCTTCTTCTGACAAGGCTTACTCACACTTCTGCTGTGGTCAGCACTTCAGGCAGTGGGCTGCTTGTTCAGTCCATGAGGAGCTACAAGGTGTCCTTCCACAAGCAAACCACAGAACCACAGAAACATTCAGATTGGAAAAGACCCTCAGGCTCACCAAGTCCAACCGATAACCTTACTCTACCAGCTTCACCCTAAATTAACAGTCCTCCAGACAGCAAACTTTCTACCTGAGAGCCAAAGCAAACTCTCAGAGTGTTTCTATAGCAATGCAAAATCTCTTCAGTATCCTCCAAGCAACCTTTTGTGCCTATTAAGCATTTATGTGTTTAGCAATGCACCTGTGCACACACACAGAGAAGCCTCTGGTGTGGCTGAAAAAGTGATTCCTTGGAAAGGCTCTGGCCTGTTTAGTCTTTAGCTGCTAATTAATTCACCAGGAATGTATATTAGAGGACAACAAAGGGTTGAGAGCATGAAATCCTCTTCCAATTGTCATTCTCTTTTAGCATGGGATGAAAACATTCACAATCTCAGCAACTGATGTATCCTGCAAACTATGACAACCCTTTCTGGAAAGCCCAGTGAATAAAGACCACTAGCTGCAACAAGACTTGGTGGTAACATGATGCACAGGCAAAGTTCTGGGAGACTCCCACACCTTTACTGCTTCCTGAATTTCACTGTGGTTGTCAGGATGCAAGACAACATGAGCTGTGCAGAGACTACTGTTTAATTCTTCCCACAGCCTTCACTGGATGCAGTCAGGCACAGCAGAAAGTTTATACAAAGTCTTAAGGTTTCTATACATTACTTCACCCAAAACACACAAATTCAAATGGAATAATAAGGAAATTATAGTATATAGAGTAGGAAATTAAATTGAATAATAAGGAAATTATAGTTTATTTATTAAGTGGCATATGAGAATGATAAATATCTATTGTAAGTCTGACAAATGTTCCTGCTTTTCAATAGGGCTGTGACAAGCTTAATTATTAGAACTTCCTTGAACTCCATTACAATGTCATACAATTGATTTTTACCTTCAGTTTTCTGATCTCTATTTATTGGAGTATAATGTGGCATTGCAGTGTAATGAAGTCCTAAAATCATTACTCATGAATTTATTGCTAGATACACTCCATGTGTTTAAGTAGATCCTCCTGTTTCAAAGAGACTGTTAAGGCAAAGAATATTGCTACATTGATGGAATCACACAGAGAGGTTTCCCAGGCTCACAGATGTCAGGGGGTGGAAGGGACCCAAAGAGAGCATTGAGGCTAAACCCCCCTGAGAGAGCAGGACCTCACAGTCTAGCTCAGGGCATACAGGAACACATCCAGACAGGCCTGGAAAGGCTCCACAGAAGGAGACTCCACATCCTCTCTGGGCAGCTTGTGCCAGAGCTCTGGGACCCTTACAAGTAAAGAAGCTCCCCCTTGGGTTGAGCTGGAACCTCCTGTGCTGCAGCTTCCACCCATTGCTCCTTGTCCTATCCCAAGGAGCAGTGAGCAGAACCTGTCCCCCTGCTCCTGAACCCCAGCCCTCAGATATGTATAGACATTTATTAGATCCCCTCTCGGTCTTCTCTTCTTCAGACTAAACAGCCCCAGGTCCCTCAGCCTCTCCTCATCAGGCAGTGATCCAGACCCTTAACCATCCTCACAGCCCTCTGGTGGACCATCTCCAGCAGATCTCTGTCCCTCTTCAACTGAAGAGCCCAAAACTGAAGGCAGTACTCAAGATGAGGTCTCAACAGGGCAGAATAGAAGGGGAGAACCTCCCTGGATCTGCTGGGCACACTCTTCTTAACGCACCCCAGGATTCCACTGGCCCTCTTGGCCAGCAGGGCACATTGCTGTGCCATGGATGTTCTCCACCAGCACCCAGGTCTCTCTCCACAGAGCTGCTCTCCAGCAGATCACCTCCCAGCTTGTACTGGTGCAGCCTGTTCTTCCTCCCCAAGTGAAGGACTTTGCACCTGTCCTTGTTGAACCTTATTTGGTTCCTCTGTGCCCAGCTTTCTAGTCTGTCCAGGTCTCTCTGGATGGCTGCACAGCCTGCAGCTGTATCAGCCAAGCCTCCCAGTTTGGTGTCATCAGCAAACTTGCCAAGCAGGCTCTGTCTGTCCCCTCATCAATGGCACTGATGGAAATGTTGAACAGCAGCGGACCCAGCACTGATCCCTGGGGGTTTCCACTGGTTACAGCTCTCCAGATAGACCTGGCACTATTGATCACCACTCTTTGAATTCTATCTTCTAACCATATTAGCTGAAGAGACCACAAAGCACCAGCACTGCAAATATATGTCAGGATGTACACCCGTGGGCTTTGATGAGAGCATAACTGATACAGCACTAAAAGTTTTACCCTTAAGATCCAGTCTGACACTCTACACAAAAAGAGGAAGGAAAAGTAGCTTTCAGCCAAGTGTGCTGCCAGACACTCCAGCATCTGCTGACTGCAAACATCAGGTTTTGATGCCTTGTTTTGGTACAGGAAGCACATCTCTCTTTTCTTCAGCTACAGGCTTAATTTTTAAGTAACATTTCCAGAATGATAAACAAAACAAAGAAAATCCATGTCTGCCCTTCATCTTTCAGGGTTTCCCCCTGCAGCACTGAAGCTGTGTTCTCCACTGAGCAGATGCAAGAGGCAGGAGGGGGAAGGAAAAAAATAGGCAAGACCCAAGACCACACACAAAGACAGTACAAGTGCACTTATGTATGAAAGCACCACAGCCTCGTAGAATACTCTGCAAGATGTCCTTGCTCTCACAGCCCTGCTCTTTACAAGCTGCACTCTTTGCAAGTCCCTAAGCATTTCTCAGGTCTGAAGAGGTAGCTCTACAACATGACACACATTAGCAACTGGGCAAACAGTAGAAGACCCAAACAGGAATGAGTCAGAGCAGCTCTATCAGGCCAGAGTTGAGCAGCATAAAATTTTGATGGCATTGTAAGGAGAACACTTTTTAGACTGAAGAAGAGAAAAATGAGAGGGGATCTAATAAATGTTTATAAATCTCTGAGGGCTGGGGGTCAGGAGCAGGGGGACAGGTTCTGCTCACTTGCTCCCTGGGATAGGACAAGGAGCAATGGGTGGAAGCTGCAGCACAGGAGGTTCCAGCTCAACACAAGGGGGAACTTCTTGACTGGAAGGGTCCCAGAGCCCTGGCACAGGCTGCCCAGAGAGGTTGTGGAGTCTCCTTCTGTGGAGCCTTTCCAGGCCCGCCTGGATGTGTTCCTGTGTGCCCTGAGCTAGATTGTGAGGTCCTGCTCTGGCAGGGGGGTTGGACTCAATGCTCTCTTTGGGTCCCCTCCAACCCCTAACATCCTGTGATCTGTCAGGGGGGTATGTTCAAGCCACAGCAATCCCTGCGAAGCCAGACGCTATGGCAGGGAACAGACTGTGAACCCTCTGGTGAGGGTTATTCGACACGCAGGAGCCAGATGTGCAGCAGCATAATTCCCTTCAGTACCCAAGACATGAAACTGCTGCCCTAGGCAGGGCTGAAGAATATCAGCTGCCTGCAGAAACCATGCTGAACATACAAAGGGCAATCATCATCTGCTCCCATCCTTATCCAATCATGGGAAAACAGCCTGCATTTCACTTGGCTTAGAAGTTATTTTATGCCCAATAACTCCCAAGTCTCTCTGCTACCATGCTAGAGGGATAAAGCATATGTACTGCTCTCTGTCTTGTACAGGAGACGACTGCACAGCGATTCCTCAGACTGCCTGCTGGTGCAGAGTGCAAATTGACCTTAAAGAGCAGTGAAATCTTCCTTCTCGGTTTTAATTGCCCTTCTACTCAAACACAGGCTATTTCACCATGCAAATGTATCCTTGGAAGTGGTGACTGTAAACAGATGTTCTTTTGGCAGTTTCAATTACTAACTGAGGTATTGAGGGCTGATAAATGTATCATATGGGCATGCTCAGCACAGTAACCTAAAGGCAGCCTTTGTTTTAGGCTACAAATCTGGAGCTTCACCAGGGTTCGGTTTATCACTAGATGTTGGATAGCCAAGACTTTCACATGCTTTTAGAGGTTTTATCCAAGGATAATGCTACTGACTTCTATGCTGAATTCTCCCAGCAATTTCCCAGCCTGGGGTTTTGCACAGAAGGAAACTGTACAGACAAAATGCTCATATGCAGCATATAAGAATTTATATCTCAAGCTTTCATGATCTCTGTGGTGGAAATCGACCTCCCTGTACATAAATAAAACATTACAAATAAAACCCTGTCAGAGTCACACTGTTTGTTAATTCCTTTCATCAGCACTCAGAGCCTGTGTCTCTAGTAACTGCCCTTTGGATGGAAGACTTTACACACATGGCTGTTCTTGAACCTCCAGAGAAGGAAGGCGCAGGAACAAAGCAGCTGAAGATCTAAAATCAGCACTGTTGTTCATCTCAATATATTCAGTGTGCCTAAGGCATGGAAGAACCCACCTGCTCCTTGAGGCTAAACACCTATTGGCTGGATTACACATATTTTACAGAGCACTTGAATGCCCCTGAAGAGACGGGGAAGAGGTGGAAATGCTCCCTTCCAGCGCGACCTGCTGCTCTCTAACTGACAGCACTCCATAAGCACATTCCCTTGTATTACAGGTGGCACTTACACAAAGAACTCTTCTACAGCCAGAAATTGATTTTCCCCTTTAATTCACTACTCCAAGTGGATGGTGGCATGCAACGACACAGCCAGAGAAGAAATAACTTAAGTGGGACTGACTTAGCAGAGGTGCTGCGGAGAGCATCAGCCCCGGAGCTTGCTAAGCGAAGCGGACAGACACTTGCCGCACACCGCTGCCCCTCAGGGCTGTGCCTGCTCTCACGGCAATCAATGACAGCCTTTGTATCGATTAGCTCCAGCCCCTTCCTATTGATGTGCCAGCTGATGGCTAATGACGGCAGAGCAACACATCAGGAACACAGAGACTTAGAGGAATTACTTTTGCAGCAGGAAGCCTGGCACTAAGCTGCTCCGTGCCTCTCCTGGGAAGGGTCCATGTCTCCGCTGCCTAGGAAGCTGCCTGGAGTGAAAGCAACCAGTGCTGATTCTCACAGCAGTTACAACTGAGCACAGCTACTCTTACAGTCTGTCCTAAAGAAAATTTCCCTACGCTTAAAATCCAGCTAATGAAAGTACTCACTTGAAAGTGAGGTATGCTAAGCAACTGAACATTCTCAAGTTCAATCCCAACTATAGTTCAATCAGGAATGACTTTCACTTTTCTTTTTACCTCACTCATTTACATTAAATGAGTTACTTTAACTGTCAGGCAGAAACAGATCCTCTCTCTAGGTTTACATTCAACAATACAAACCCTCCGTTATCAATAAGCGCCCACACTCAAAGATCAACACCACAATTACTGTGCCACTTTAGACCTCATATTTGACAGTAGCACAATGAAAGGAAGTGTTTCAGAAGATGGAGATACTGAAAATGTCATTCATGGGGCAGAATGAGCACCCATAAAGGCTAATTTTCACCTGCTGCCAAATGAAGATCACCTAGGGCAGGTGACTCAGCAATGCATTAAGGTGCTTCTGAAAGTCTCCAGAGAAGACTCCACAACTTCTCTGGGCAGCCTGCTCCAGTGTGTTCCAGCAGCCTCACAGCAGAGAAGTGTCTCTTCATGTTGAGATGGAACCTTTTGTGTTCCAGCTTGTACCCACTGTTCCTTGTCCTGTGACCAGGCACCACCAAAAGGAGCCTGACACCTTCATCCTGACACCCACCCCTCAGATATTTACAGGTGTCGGCAAGATCCCCTCTCAGCCCTCTCCTTTCCAGGCCAAACAGCCTCAGGTCTTTCTTCATAGGATGTTCAAGTCTCACAGTCATAATTGTAGCTCTCTATTGGACTCCTTCCAGTACAGAGAGTCAAGAGTCTGTCTCAAACTGGGGATCCCAAAACTGGGCACAGTATTCCAGGTGTGGTCTCACCAAGGCACAGTAGAGGGGGAGGAGAATCTCGCTAGACCTGCTGGACACCCTTCTCTTGGTGCATCTCAGTGACTGTGAAAAGCTTTCTGGCACTTCTAGAAATCTAGTAGATAGCAGCATCATAGAATCAACCAGGTTGGAAGAGACCTCCAAGCTCATCCAGTCCAACCTAGCCCCCAGCCCTACCTGGTCATCCTCACTCCTATTCAAAGCCACACAGACTGTAATGTCAAAACAAAGCAATAAATGAAGGTGTGGTTAGAGACCTGGGAAACAGGGGAAATTTCTGTGTCAATAGTACCACCTGCTGGATTTCAAGAAGATAAGAGCCCCTGACAAAAGTCAGACCAAGATGCAAGTCAATACCAAGTTCTTGCACAAATGTCACCATAACTGAACTGTTACAGATGAACAAGCAACAAATTGCTAATGAGCTACCAAAAGCCTGCAGAAAGGTCACTGACGTTTTCCAGATGTATTTCTTGTTAAATCAGATAGTCAAAACTCACTACACACAATTCATCACATGGATTGAAAAATAAATCCAACTCAGCCTGGCAGCCTCACTTAAAAGCAATGGGCTGCTACCATTCATGCCAGTGTTAAGGTTTTGGGTTGTGGGTTTGGATTTTGTTGTTGTGGTGGTGTTTAAATGGATGGCTTGAAATGTGCTGTTTCATTAGAATAGAGCAAGGCTAGCTCCTCACTCATACAAGAGCTCAAATTACCCCAACAATCCAAATCTGCACCTAGTTTTCAAGTTACCACTGGTTATCAGCATGCCTGAAGACACACAGATCCTGCTGAATTCATTTCAAACTATGCATCCTCAGAAGTTCCTTAAGCTCACTCTGGGAAGCCTCTGCTAGAACCATTTAATGAAGGACTTTAAGCAACTTCATTGCAAGATTATGCCTAAAACTTGAGCAGTGAAAACGTCAGCCTTGAAAACCCTCAGTGCTAACCTAATGAGCTTTTGTTACAGGACAAGTTGTTACCATATTTATGCAGGCATCTGGAAGGACCTGTAGTCCTGCTTGACCCACTCACCTTCTCAGTTAGCTGTCCTACCAGCTCATGCTGTCAAGAGAGCTGTACTCTCTTTATGCAGAGTTCTGTCCAAGTGTGCTTCCATCTTCCTCTAAATCTTTCAGATGCAGCAAAGTGGTTTTGCCATGCTCCAGGACTGAAACCAGCCGAGATCTCCTCGATCCAGCCAAGAACGGATCCGACTTGAAGCTCGAAAAACACCCTTTAATCCACGTAACCATAAGGCAATTATCATCTTGACCAAGCACTTGATCCACATCACCATGGAACAATCTCATCTTGACACTTTAAAATAAGTGCTTTCAGTACAAAGCAGAAAGTTAAACACTAACACACCACTCTTTACAGCAAGGAATCTGTGGCACCGCTGCTCCTAGGACAACTCAACACAGCCCAGCTGCTCTGAGAGAGCTTTTGTGCACTCCTGCAGACAATCTCAGCCCCACAAACTATAAACAGGGAGCAGGTGAGCCTCCTTCTGCTCCCAATTACATAAGCTTCATCGGTCTCCTACAGGAGAGGAAGACTTTCAATGCTCAGTTCAGAAATCCCAGGAACATGACCCCCTTGGGGGTTTTCTCTTTGTTTATCAGTATTTAAAGGGTAGGAGACAAGGCAGTGAGGCCAGACTCTTTCCAGTTGTACCCAGCAACAGGGCAAGGAGCAAGAAGGCACAAGCAGGAACGCAGGAAGCTCCATTTGAATGTAAGGAAAAGCTTCTTTGGGAGTGATAGAGCACTGGGACAGGCTGCTCGGAGAGGTGGTAGAGTCTCCTTCTCTAGAGAGCTTTTGCAACCTGCCTGCTCACATTCCTGTGCAACCTGCCCTAGCTGAACCTGCTTTAGCAGGGAGGTTGGACTGGATGATCCCCAGAGGTCCAGGCACCAGGGGCTCATGGACTGAAGTGCAGGCAGGAGTGCTGCTACAGTAAGATGCAACCCCAGTGGCAGGCCAGACGCTGGGTGCTGGTTTGTTTATGGAGAGTAAAGGAGCCGGCGTCGGAACAGGCTGCCCAGCAAAGTGGTGGAGGCCCCATCCCTAGGGTGGGTCCAGTCCCCTGTGGAAATGGCATCTCAGGGCATGGTTCTGTGAGCATAGTGGTGCTGGCCTGGTGGTTGGACTCGGTGACCGCAGAGGTCTTTCTACCCTAAATGACTCTGTGATCCCATTCCAACTTATACTCTCCATATAACCCTTGGAATGGGTGTATTCACCAGCACTCAAATCAGCAAACGCCTTGCAACAGGCCAGTGATGGAGTTTGGCACAAGTAACTGGAAGAGCAGTAGTGGGAGAGCCAGCCAAGAGGGAAAGGCTTTCGGCGTCCTCTGTGGGCTGGCGCCGAGTGTGCCGGCGAAGATCGGCGAGGCCAGCAACGGCTGCACAGCGGCTCCTGCCAGCACGCCACAGCAAACCGCTCCCAAGGGGATGGCAGAGTGAGCGCTGCTCTCCGGCAGCCATGCCCGCAGTGGGCCTGCCGGCAGCCCGGCACCGGCGGGAGGCAGCAGCGGCCGGGGACCGGCAACGCTGCTGGCCGAGGGAGCGCTTCCAGCAGGCTCTGCCTGCCCGCGGCAGCTAGGCCAGGGCGAGCTGAACATTAATTACTGTTGTCCCTTGTGTCCTCTCATGAATGTCACTTTCATTTAACTCCCGGCGGCGGAGGGCAGCACACGCGGGTTCGCTGCAGCCTCCTCCCCTCCGGGCCCCCGGCGGCCCCGGCCGGCGCTGCCCGCCCCCGGCTGCGCGTCTGCCCGCCGCTGCCAGCCCCATGACGGGGCGGGCCCTGCCGGAGCGCGCCGCTGGGCGCAGGCCGCGGGCGGGGCCGGGGCCGCCGTCTCCTGCTTGCCGCCGGTCGGGGGCCGCTGCCGGCGGTGGGTCCCGCCATGGGGCTGTGCTTGCCCTGTATGGGGGGCGCCGTCAAGGACGTGGTGGAGACGCCCGACCCGGTGAGTGCGGGGCCGCGGCAATCTCCGGGCCGGTTCCCCTTCCCCTCGGTTGTTTGTAAGCAGCAGGCAGTGACGCTGAGCGGCACCGGGACGGGGGACGAGCGGCGGGAGCCGCGGCCCTCCCCGCCGGGGCGGGGTAGGGTGGGAACGGGGCCGCCTTCCGGAGAATGGAGGCCGGGCCGCAGGGCTGGGGCCTGCCTGCGCGGCAGCCCCCGGGGGAGAGGCCGCACGGCTGCCGCAGTGCCCCGGAACGGGCGCCCCGGACAGCCGCGGCGCTGCGGACCGCACTCGGAGTGCGGCCCCTGGCAGCCTGGGCTCTGGAGCGGAGGTCGCTCGGGACGAGATTGCCCCGGGCACCCCCAGCCTGCCTACCTCTCACTCGTGGGCACTCGCGTGGAGAGCGGGGGTCTCACGGCGCGGGGCTTCGGGCCATCGCCAAGGGCGGGGTGACTTTCATTTGGACCCGAAACGGGAGAACCTGCCTCTTGCTCTCTAGTGCGCCGGGATGCTCACTTCCGAGCGGCCCTCCCAGGACGGCACTGCTGAACGCGTGGGAACCACCTCCACGCGTTTGTACCCCTCGCCTTAGAGTTAGGGTGGGAAGGAGCCCGTGCAGCCTGGAAGAGAGAGCTTCCCCTTGTTCACCATCCCAAAGGGCATTTCACTTGCTGGAAGCCTTCTCCTTCCAGTGTGAAGTTCTGGGGCTTGAGTGCAGGTGCGATACAAATGGCTGGGTACAGATTTCTGGTGGGGTTTGAGAGGAGATGGCAGCAGCTGCTCCTCTGGCATATTAGTCACTGAAAACACTTCGTTCTTGCAGGCTGGCAGAGCAGGGAAAGATGATGCTAATTAACTTAGCTTGGCATTTCGTGTCGGTGAGCGTTACAGATCTGAGTCATGCTGAAAAGACTTGCAGAAGTATGTGCAGACTGTATTGCACTGAAACGGCCCTGTCTTTCACGTTTTATCTAGGAAATAAAAAGAAGACAGCTAGCAGAAGCTGCTGAGAAGAGGCAGATGGAGGTAATGGCTGATAATGTGCTATTTATTCAAAATGTATTTAAGTGGGGAGAATAAAATGGGGAAAATAGCAAGGGTTTCTCTGGGAGCACTGGATGGAGTGCCTGGATTGTGGCACTCATAGTGGCTTTTTCATTATCTGGTCTTTTGTACCGTATTTTACATATATTTAGAGTGTTCCTGCTCAGGAGGTGCTCAAGGGCCATTCAGTCACCAAGACTGTTTGGGTGGGAGAAGCGAAAAACAAACCCCAACAACTTAAGATGTGGAAGAACAAGTTCAACATTGTGGGTTTTTTCCTCATTATAAGACTTGCAAACAACAGATGGAGAAGTATTTCTAAGCAGAGTTGGCAAACAACAGTTGTGGTGGCAAGTTGAAGTGGTACTGCACTCCTCCTTCTCTTACAAATGCAAGTCATGGGCACTTGCAAGATCAGTTTATCACAGTGGCAACAACTAAGAATGTTTCTCAGCTCCAATTCCAACGAAGAAGTATTAGCTTATTCTACTTTTGAGGCTGTTAAGCTCTAACTACTTCAGCATCCTTAAATTTAAAAGGGTAGGATGGAAACACTCTAGCAGAATGCAAATGCACAGCTAGCAAATCTGTTTCTTCCTTTCCATACCTTTCAAGAAGGCTTGAATGAAAATTTGACTCTTAATGATGAGGACCATGCTGGCCTGGTTGTAAGAGAGTTAATAGCTGGATCAACAGCTGAGTGATGCTTCAGAGTTCTTAAAAGCTCTGGATTTTGTGTCAGGCTACCTACTGAAAGCAATCCACATGTAATGTGAAATGGGAAAGCACTGAGGTGTAACTGTAGGAAGCCTGCTTTTGAGAACTCTCTGAAAGGGGAACACCTCCATCTAGATTTCAAATGGCCTTGCCTGGGAGGAAGCAAATTGGATTAGGATGGCTTTGAAGTTCTGTGGTAGCCATTAAGTTGCCAAAGAAGAATGGAAGCAGTACTGTCTTACTTCTGTTTTTTGGTAAAGAGGATAAAGCATCTACCAGGGGTTCTCAAGACTATCTTTTGAGGGCATTTTAACTTCTGAAGGTTGAATAATGGAGATGTCTTGCAAACAGCCCAGTTCAGTTTCCCCCATAAAGGTCAAGGGACTGGATCAGATGTCCTTGTCTGCTTAGTGTTTTCTTGTGCCTGCTGCTCATTATTCAGTCTGAAGTCATATGGAAGGTTCTTAATTTTGGGGTGCTCTACAGACAGTTTGAGAACCACAGTCCCTAGTTTTGAGTCGCCTAAAAGCTAAGCAGCACTGAGTTGAAGTTAGTCTGTTATTATTGGTAGGATTAGCACTTAGAGGCTTGAAGGTGGAACCATCACAGAGCTCATTTCTCTCCATTTAGAGATGGAGTGGTTTACAGCCTGGGATAGCCCCAGCCCAACCTTTTTTTTCCTCCCCTGCATGGAAAGTTCCCATTGATTTCTGTAGTGGCTGTACAGAGCTTGTGACCTTATCTGTTTATTGAGTGTTAGAATAGAAGCTGTCATTTTAATTTCCATCATCTGGATCCTGTCTCTGGGTAGCCTTCTAATAAAGTGGTGCAAGAAATGAACAGAAGATGAAGCAGCTAAGGATCTTGGATGTTCTGGCTACCTAAATCATCTCTTCCCAGTTCATTCTGTTTGCAAAGGCAATGGTAGGCCCTGACACCAGAAACAAAAAAAGTGCAGGCTAAAAAAATCGTGGGACTTGCTGGGAAGGGAGGTTCTGGTTCTGCATCTCAGGATGCAGAGCAGGTACACATAATTACATTAAACGTTCACCTGTATGTGAATAATGTGAAACAAAACCTCTGTCACATACCTGTGGGACCAGGAGCTCACAGTATGAAGAATCATAGACTGGTGTGGTTTGGAAGGGACCTTAAAGGTCAATATACTTCCAGCCCCCCTGGCACCTTCCCGTAGATCAGGTCACTCAAAGCCACATCCAGCCTGTGCTTGAACACTTCCAGGGGGAAGACATCCTCAGCTTCTCTGGACAGCCTGTGCCTGTGTCTCTCCACCCTCACAGTGAAGCATTCTGACAGCCCTGCATTGATGTCACAGTAGCATAGCCTCACGTTTCAGTCTTTTTCACACAGAGTTCACAAAATGGTTCTGCCAAGGCTTGCAGTCTGGCTTCTATCCTCCAAAAAACCTAGCTTGTCTTACCCACATGTGTTTGCCCCCAGGCTTCCTCTCGAGGAATTAAGAATGCCTACTCTGTAGAGCAAAAGAAAAAGAAGCAGGAAGAAATAGAAAAGAGAATGGCAGCTTCAGGTCCTGGAGGAGAAGGAGGACTCAGAGTAAGTGTGAAAAGGAAACATGATGCAACTGTCCACATACTCACTGAGAAAGTCCTGGTTTGTTGTCATCTGCAAGATTGAGTAACTGAGGGAAAAACCAAGGGGAAAGAAAACAAGAGAAATGGGAGCAGGTGTCCTTATCCCAGTGTTCTCACTGAGACTCTGGGATGCAGAGACAGCAAGGATGGCACACAGCTGGGGGCTTTTCCCACCTATGATGCATCAGTTTTGCAGCGCTCTGAACAACAGGGACCTCACTGGCCTAGCCTGTAGGCTGAGGTTGCCTCTCTTCTCTCAGACTTCAAGGAAAAAAACTTGAACTAAGTAGGGTAATGATTTGGGTTTCCTCTCTGGCATTACAAAAGAGCCATACAGTGCTGGCACAGATACTGGTGAACTTCACTGTGGCTACTGCCACTTTCCTAATGTAAACTGTGTCTCAGAAGGCCAGCAGAGACTTAGTGAAGAGTTAAACTCCCTCCAAGGCAATAGATGAACCTTCACACGGTCTTCTTGGGCCTTCATCTCTTACCCTTATTGCTGTAGATGACTCAGGGGGCAGGGGCTGGTATAACTTACCCCTAGTGGGCTGCTTGTCCCTCACTTTCTGCATATAAAAGGCGTCAGAAATGGGAAACTTGGTGCCTTGTGGTATTTGAGGGTGAGGTTTTGTTTGTTTGGGGTTTTTTTTTCCTTTCCCCCCCATATCTTTATACAAAGCTGTGATGTGTTCTGTTGTTTTTGTCTTCAGTGGCAGGTTGGATAAAGAAATGTGAATTCTGAAGAGAAGATTGATGTTTACTGCCAGTGACTTGCCAGTGTCTGCAGCCAAGTGGCACTTACTCATTCTGTGGCTTTTGCTGTTTGCATCTGAACACTCAGCAGCACTTTGCCATTGGAGGAGAAGAGATGTGGAAATACACACCAAGGAACTTAAGAACTAACTCTGAACACTTAAGTTTTGGCCAATTTTGTTTGTTTGGTTTATGTGCATGTTTTACTGCTTCCTTGTCAAGGGAGTGAGATAAGTTTTCTCCCATGGAAGTGGCCTCTTTAGCTGTAGTCAGTCAGGATGTGCTGTCTGGTCAGTTGGTGTCTGTCTGGGTGTGACTGGTTTAAACCTTTGTCTAAGCCCTGGTGTAGAAAGTTGCTCATAAATATATATATATGACTATGTGGGTGACAGCATTTCTCTTCAGCTTCCTTGGTGACCTTTGAACTGCTTAGGGATTTAGTGCCTTTTACAACAAAGAGATCAGATTCATAGCAGGTCCTTACAAATGGAAGCATTTTGTGACACTAGATTGAAAAAAAAAAAATAGAGCCCTTTCTAAATGCTGTAACACTTGTAGCAAGAAGGCTGTTTTATTAGGAGTCTGAGATTTGTTCTCATTTCCTGATGTGGATTTCTTTGGAGTCTGTAAGTATTTATGATGAATGTTGAAGTCGGACGGGAAATGAATGCTGTTGTTGGCCTTTATTACCACAAGAGGGCAGTGCTGCGCTTCTCAGGATTCTGGGCTACAGAATGCAAAGGACTTCTTGCATCACCCCTTGGATGGTTTATTGCCTGAAGAGCCTGTGCGTGTTACAGCACAGCAAGGTTTGCTAAATGGCCAAAGCTCTCTCGCTTTTATTCTCTGTTCAGCAGTGTCTGTAGTCCCTTTCCCAAATGTGAAGCTGCCTTTGATTATTTAGGGCTAAACTATTGGTATTACTAGGGGCAAACTAGTTGCCCTGAGACACGGCTATGATAGAGGGAAGCTTGTTACAGCATGATGAACACTAAGATCCCAGCTCTCATTTTCCCCAGAGACCATTATGCTTGGCCTTAGTATCTTACTGGCCCCATTTTTGACCTAGTTTAGGCTACAGAGGCTTTTCTTCCCTTGAACTAAATATTTCTCCTTTCACCTCCTCCTGTAATGTCTCATGCTGTCTTAGGATTGCAGACCTGACACAATGAGTTTCCGGGCTTAGCCTTCAGAACTGAGTTGAGAAGGAAGACTTTTCAATGAGAATATAATGCATTTGGGCTAGGAAGCTGTGTCCTTGGCAGTTGAATACCTTCTGTTCCCTTTGTTGTTGCTCTCCTTGCTGTATTAACTGGTCATAGTGATTTTTTTAAGTCTAATGCAGATGCATTGAATTGTAATAAAATAAACTATTAAAATGTGAGTTTCAGTCGAGCATCAGTCACAGTGGGTGCCCTACAAAGATGCTTAGGCAGCCCTTAACATTTAGTTGGTCACTTGGAATATTTCAAACTTGATGCATTCCTCCTTCTTACTGCTCCCCCAACACCACAAGGGAGGAAACAGACTTAACAGTTTCCTGTCATCCAACCCCCTGCTGTATGGCTGCCCTGACCCAGCAGGTGTGTGTGCCTGGAGTAATCTCATGGAGGTTTCTTGTTAAAAGCCACTGAAATACCCTAATGAAACAGGTCGGAGTTGCTGGGTCACCCACTGATGGTCCAGCACCGTCAAGATCAGAGGAGTTTCCAGTGAGGCAGCTGTCCTGCCCATCCTTGCTAGGCACCCTGAGCTCAGTTCAGATGCTGTCCGCAGTAGAGGTGCTATGCATCCCAGTAACAATTGTCACCCTGACTGAACACCCACCCTGGCTCTCCTCCAGCTTTTGGCTCTGCTAAGGCTTCCTTCTGGCTGGCAGCTTTTCAGTAAGGTTGGGAGTAAAGGCCTGAAACTCCTTGGATAAGTGGACCTTCTGTTTAAGGAGTGATTGCTGCAGTACAGAATTGCCATGGAAGAAAACTGCTCTTTTCTCTCCCCATCCTTTCAGTAACAGTCAGATGTGTCTGTGCTTCCCGCAAGTCCTTGTTTTGAAAGTCAAATATATTCCCACAGCTAGAAAAGACAGCAGAGGATTCAGGACTCTGTAATTCAATACTACAAACCTCTGATCAATAAAGCCATTTTTAGAGAGGTTTCAACACCATACCCATCTAACTGTTCAGATGTCCAGCCTGAGCTCAGTCTGGGAAACGTGGCCTGAATGAAATCACCTCTTGTTGGTTTAAGGTTTTTGGGAACATGCATTTCAGTGGAGAACGACAGCAGAAAATACTGCAGTTGTGTAATACACAACTGAGAGCTACCTGAAGTGCAAATGCTAGAGCTAGGAAGGGTTAAACGGCTCTCTGCTTGCAGAAATGGACACCGCCCTTCTCCCTCTTAACCACTGAGAGCTGCACCAAGGAGATACAAAATGCAGTGGGAATTTTGTCCTCGTTTCCTCCCTTGTTTGCCTCCCCTCAGAGGCTGTTCAAACACAGCCCTTGTGTAGATTATCTGACAGCTGACCTTGTTTGCTGTGCAGATGTTCTGCTGCTCGTTTCCTCTCCACCTTCTGAGAGCATTCTCTTGCAGATCGCTCGGGAGACCCACGGAGCTCAGTGCTTATGGCCTCTGTTGCAGTTAACAGAAAATGAAGCCACTTGCTACTGCATGTCGTTAAAGTACACAGATTAGGGCAGGGCAAGAGCCTTTGGGGCAGAGCTCCCTGAGGTTTGGGAGGGTGCAGAAGCTGCATCTCTACAAGGGTGGGGAGCACCACTATGGGCCCTTAGGAAAACAGATGACTTAAGCATGTGGATTTGGCACAGGGACAGCCTGAATTGCAGGGACACAGCTCATCAGGCACAAGCAGTGCCAGCAGCTGGACTAGGATGGAAGAACCTCTCCAGCCCCAAAAATGTTCACATGAGAGCCTGTGTCTATTTCACCTTACTTTAGATTCCTTACATACCACAGGCCAAGACAGCAGGAGACAAAGCCAAGAAAAATCACTCCATCTCCTTCCCTGTCAGCAGCCAACAAAGCAGAACCAAACGTTAAGCCCCAAAAGAACCAAACCCTTGGAAACACCTCAAGCAGATGCTTCTGTAACACCATGGTGTGGCAAACAGCTCATCTCCCTGATCTAAAATGCACACTGAAGACTCCACACTGAATTCATTCTAAGTGATAAGAAACCTGCTGCACCTTCCCACGCATCCCTATTTCCCTCATCCTCACCAGCAGCCCCTGATCTAGTTTCCATAGATTTGATGTATCATCACTAAGATACTGTTAGGAAAAAGGTGGCAATGCAAAGGAAGGAGCAATTATCACTACAGTAAAGTTAGAGAAAAACTTCCCTTACCCTCAGTTAGTTATGCAAAGAAAGCTGCTTGGAAGAAAAAGCACTGCAGGTAAATGTATGAAGAGCAAGATGCCAGGAGGTACCTCCTGTAATGAGCTGTACCAGATGTTAGTTACAGTTCCAAACTGCTTCTGAATTGCTTCCAGGATGGTGAGGTTTATTTGACATTACACAATATTAATAGCTCCTTAAGTGTTCTTGGGTCATTTAGCCATCTTCAGGTTTAGCACAGACACACACCCAGAGCCAGCAGCAGGCCTCGGGGCATTTATTTTATGACCCCAATGAGGAGAGGACTTCGAGAGACTTCAAAACCCATCTGGATGCATTTCTGTGTGACTTACTGTAGGTGATCCCGTTCTGGCAGGGGAGTTGGACTCACAGATCTTTCGAGATCCCTCCCAACCCTTTAGCATTCTGTGATGCAGCTCAGTTTTTCAGCCTCCTCAACACTCACATTCAACTGAGTTACATAGCATCAGAGCCAGCCAAAACCATTCCATGGCACTCTCCCTCACAATCCTCCTTCCAGGTCCTCTTTCCACATCTCAGCACATGATCCCCTCCCTCCAGCCCCAGCAGACATTTCTTCATTTGGGGCAAACAAGAGAAGAGCTGCAGGTCTTCCCTGTTGGCACTTAACCATTCAGTTATGACTTTGACACCAGGTACCTTAGCACCATCCATTTCAGCATAGAAACTTGAAGTACATCCACCAGAAACAGACATTTTCTCTCTCCAAACATTTCCTCCACAAAGCCTGGTTTGTCCCCATCACTGCAACAACAGCCAGACCTCTTCCAACAACAGTTAGCAGATTTGCTTTAGCTTCATAAATGGAGCCTTTGGCTCCCAACAGACCCTCCCCAAGCTCCTACATTGCCATAGAGCACAGTACGTGAAGCAAATACCATTGATCAGATCAGCAGCACTTACCTTCTGAGCAACAGCCTCCCAGCTCCTTTCTCCAGGGCCTCTTAGCCTTCTGCATTCCTTGCTCTCTTTTTTTTGATGCTTAATTGATGCCTCTGCTTTAACTTCTTCCTCTGCTGCCCACACCCACACCAGGTGCCTCAAATGCAGCAACAAGAGGAGTGGTTTGAAGCTGAGGAAGAATAGGTTTATCCTGGATATTAGGAAGAAGTTCCTCAGTCTGAAGATGGTGAGACCCTGGAATGGGTTGCCAAGGGAGGTTGTGACTGTCTCCTCCCTGGGGGTGTTCAAGGCCAGGTTGGGTGCAGCCTTGAGCAGCTGAGTCTAGCTGAGAGGTGTCCCTGCCCATGGCAGGGAGGTTGGAGTAGATGATCTCTAAGGTCCAACCTGAGCCATTCTGTGATTCTAAGATGATGTCAAATTAAACTTGAGAAAAACCACTGACAAATACCATCTGGTACTTCAAAAAGACATTTCAGGAATGCTGTTGAGTTCTTTCTTTTTCTTTCCTCTGGGAAGTAAAATCATTTCTTTCATAACATCCAGGTGGTTTTCTGCTATCTGTAGTAACTGAATGCTTGTCCTGATCACTCTGGAGCTCATTTCTAGGTCAGTGAGCAGCATTGTATATTGCAGGCATCCAGTTGGTAGCAGTGAAAAGTGTGGGAACAGAGATTACAAAGAGCAAAGAAGACTTTGGAAAAGCCTCAGTGTTTTAAAAACATTTATTTCCTTTTTAATGAAAAGACTGAGTTCTGCTCAAATGTATCCAGTCAGTGAAATAACCCTATAAAATGCTTCTCCTAGGACATTACAAGGCACATAAATTATCAAATATAAACATAGAAAAGTAGCCAAAATCATGAACTAAGCCCCCCCCCCAAATGCCTTTAGCTATTTTAGAGGTGTGTGAATGATTTACAAGCAGGTGAATCACTCTGCTGACAGGGTAAGGAATAGTTCACATTTGGTGTGACCAGCCAACACTGAAACTAAGGGGAAGGAGAAGCTCAGATTTGGGAGCAGTGTTTTGTGACTCAGGAGGGACTAGCATCTTCTGAAGCTCCTCCTAGGGGCAGGAGGCTGAGTGCCTGTTATGGTTGCCTCTGTGGGCTGCAGTACCTCACCCCACTGCTGTTGTCCTGCAGAGGAAGGGGCAACCTCTCAGCTTCCCCCTGCTTCTATATTGGGCAGCTGGTGAAAAACAGGAAGGCTCTACACATAGAGATCTAGCACTGAGCATTGTCTTTAGCTTTGAAGAGTTGAAGGTGTGAGGGGTCTTTTTCTTGGGCTTCTTTTAAAGTAATCCCTTGGGGGAAGTTGTTTGGCATGCAGTAAGTCTTTATATTCTGCTGGCTAAGAAAATCTTGCCACCCATAAAAATAGTCAATTCTTTTATTTCAGGTCGAGAGGCAGTACCAAATCATTTCCACAGATAGTCATTTTTCCACCTGCATATATATTTGTTAACTAGTCTAAGAGTCAAGGATTTCCATACAAATACATTGTAGTGTGTATTTTCTTCCCTTTACAGGATCCACTCCCTTATGTAACTCTAAGGAATACATTCAGGTATTAAAGAGTAATAATTTGGCTAAAAATATATGTCTGTTTCTTATCTGATTGTAGTAATTAGCCTAGCAAGGGTAATTTGCTGTAAAAGATACAGTACTAGAAATAAATAGTTCTGCATTTCAAAGAGGTCTTCAAAATGGGCTGCCATTCCCAGTCTGTCTTAAATCTTCCAAAGTCCTTTTTAAAGCAGAAACTAAATTCACTACACTCGAGAAAAGTAATTGGGACCTACCTATGTAGAGTCCTGATAACAAGAGAAGCTTACTTCACTTAATCTCCTTCTTGCTTTTGTAGTGGGCAGAAACAACCAGATAATTGTCTGGATTCATGTCCCTGAGGGTTGGAGATTTGCTCTGGATTGGAGAAGTTTTGCCATCCACTCGGGAGATCTGCAGCATTCGGCAGGGGTCATGCTTCAGTAAGTACCCTGCAAAGGTCTCCCAGCCCCCTCCAACACGAACCATCACGTGTTTGTTGTGCAGCATCTGGAATCACAGACACAAGAAGTAAAGCCAAGAGCTCTTCAGAGGGGGTATTGCTTTTTTATTACTGGGGGAAAAAAAGGCTATGTTTAATTAAAACTCATAGCCATAAGTGAGCAGTCTGCTTTATAATAAAAGCAATGGACACAGGAGAGTGGTTTCTGTTTGAACTTAACAAGTAGATGTAGAATAGACCTCCAAGCTCATCCAGTCCAACCTAGCACCCAGCCCTGGCAAATCAACTAGATCATGGCACTAAGTGCCTCATCCAGGCTTTTCCTGAACACCTCCAGGATGGTGACTCCACCACCTCCCTGGGCAGCCCATTCCAATGCCAATCACTCTCTCTGCCAACAACTTCCTCCTAACATCCAGCCTATACTTCCCCCACAACTTGAGACTGTCCCCCCTTGTTCTGTTGCTGGTTGTCTGGGAGAAGAGACCAACCCCACCTGGCTACAGCCTCCCTGTAGGTAGCTGTAGACAGCCATGAGCTCTGCCCTGAGCCTCCTCTGCTGCAGGCTGCACACCCCCAGCTCCCTCAGCCTCTCCTCACAGGGCTGTGCTCCAGGCCCCTCACCAGCTTTGTCGCCCTCCTGTGGACATGTTCATGCACCTCAACATCTCTCTTGAATTGAGGGGCCCAGAACTGGACACAGCACTCCAGGGGTGGCCTGACCAGTGCTGGGCACAGGGGCAGAATAACCTCCCTTGTCCTGCTGCCCACACTGCTCCTGAGCCAGCCCAGGATGCCATTGGCTCTCTTGGCCACCTGGGCACTGCTGCCTCAGCTTCAGCTCCTCTCTCCCAGCACCCCCAGCTCCCTCTCTGCCTGCCTGCTCTCAGCCACTCTGGCCCCAGCCCCAAGTGCTGCTTGGGGTTGTTGTGGCCAAAGTGTAGAACCCTGCACTTGGCCTTGTTCAGTCTCATCCCATTGGCCTCTGCCCACCCATCCAGCCTGGCCAGGTCCCTCTGCAAGGATCTACTACCCTCCAACACATCCACATCTGCAAACTTACTGATGCTGGACTCAATCCCCTGCTCCAGATCATCAATAAAGATGTTGAACAGGACTGGGCCCAGCACTGATCCCTGGGGCACAGCACCAGTGCCAGGTGCCAACTGGCTGTGGCACCATTCACCACCACTCTCTGGGCCCAGCCCTCCAGTCAGTTATTGACCAATATCAGAGTGAATCTGCCAAAGCCAGGAGCTGCCAGCTTGGCCAGGAGCTTGTTGTGGCAGACTGTGTCAAAGGCTTTGCTGAAGTCCAGGTAGCCTACAGCTACAGCCTTAAAATAATCCAAAAAACCTGCAAGAAATTGAGGCTGTGTTCTAAAGTGGAGAGTTTCATATTTGAGGGAAACAACACCACATGTCTTTCTAGTCCTGCAGCATCCTGTCCTTCATGCATCTCAGATAAAGATGTTAGGCAAGAAGAATCTTTTTTTCAGGTTGCCTTTGTGAAAATACATTAGTCAAGACACCATTTTATATGTCTTGCAACTGCCTTTTCTTTATAGGGTAGGGATCTGTATAAAAGGAGTAGTGAAGGGCAAACAACCAAAACAATCTCCTCTACCTCCCAAAATATCCAAGTTATTTAAGAGAGCCAAGGGCCATTTAGTTTAACAATGGCCCTTTTAGCATTGCTGACATATACTGTACCTAAAATAGCCTGATGTTGCCATGAAATTAGCCTACTGAGGGACACCACAAATACTGCCTCTGGGTCTGTTTGGAGATACCTGAATTTCCAGTGAGCTGGCAAAGAAAATGCAATTCAAGTCCCCAAGCTCTTCCTGCTTATGAATCATAGAATCAAGCAGGTTGGAAGAGACCTCCAAGCTCACCCAGTCCAACCTAGCACCCAGCCCTAGCAAATCAACCAGACCATGGCACTAAGTGCCTCATCCAGGCTTTGCTTGAACACCTCCAGGGGTGGTGACTCCACCACCTCCTTGGGCAGCCCATTCCAGTGCTTGCTGCCTTGATTCTAGAAACATTAGAGCGTGACCTAAACACAAGTTTCAGCTTGAGGGGTATCTAAGTGCCAAACAAGGTACCTATCACTGGTGTATATCCACCAGATCCACATATTTTCTGCCTAAACTCACATTTTTTTTTGCCAAGCACTAATGTAACTTCTCCCATGCCTGCACCTGGGACTCCAGCTGGCAGTTTCACCAATTTCCCTCCTCCATTTGTCTACAGAGAACAGTCAAATAACTAGCAGTAAGGTACCATAAAGCAGCAGGTCCTATAGAATCCACACACTGCAGAATGCTTTGATTAGTCCATCTCATGAAATGCAAAACATCACTTAGTGCCAGAAATGACAAACTGGCCCCGTAAAAGGCCTGCTTGAAGATGTTTAATGTAGGCTGGGTAATGACATTTGGATTTATGGCTGAGCTGTGTGTATGGGCTCTTCTCCATCTTCAAAACTCCCTGGAGGGCTGACAATATTTGCAGCTGAGGCTTGCACAGCACATAAGCCTTCTGTAACAGCACAATTCAGGTTAGTACACATAGCATAGACAGCCAAAACAAAAACTGTTAAATGCAATCACAGAGAATGAAAGGCAAAGATTTAACTCTCAACAAAAAAAGAACCCCAACAAACCAACCAAGAAACAACCCAGCCCAGCCTGACTTCTGTTAGGTGAGGAGACAGATTCACCTGGAGTGAAGCATGGCAAGCTCTACAGCCTTTTGAAGTCTGAAAATCAGGGTAAGCTCGGGAGGAATCAAACTCTTCATATGAGTAAGCAGCTGCTGCTGAAAGCTGGTTGGAAAGTTTTCACACAAACCCTATGAGGAGAGGCTGAGGGAGCTGGGGGTGTGCAGCCTGCAGAAGAGGAGGCTCAGGAGTGACCTCATTGCTGTCTACAACCTGAAGGGAGGTTGTAGCCACGTGGGGGTTGGTCTCTTCTCCCAGACAACCAGCAATAGAACAAGGGGACAGAGTCTCAAGTTGTGCCAGGCTGGATGTTAGGAGGAAGTTCTTCCCAGAGAGAGTGATTGGCATTGGAATGGGCTGCCCAGGGAGGTGGTGGAGTCATCATCCCTGGAGGTGTTCAAGAGAAGACTGGATGAGGCACTTAGTGCCATGGTCTGGTTGACTGGCTAGGGCTGGGTGCTAGGTTGGCCTGGATGAGCTTGGAGGTCTCTTCCAGCCTGGTTGATTCTATGATTCTATGATTCATTGAAAGCGTTTCAGTGCAAGGGAATTCTTGTTTCTGCATTTGGGGGCTTAGGTGAAACAGTGGGAAATCAATTCAGCTTTACAGCTACTGAAGAAGAAAGTCACTTCTGATCCATCCCCATGACAGCACACTCCAGTGCTCTTAGTTGTATTAGCTAAGAGTCCTGAGACTCTTGCTCTGGGTTAGAGGAGCCTCTGCAGTAGCTAAACACGTGAGGTTTTCCTCTAGATTTACAAGGCCATGAAAAGCAGAATCAGACTCACACCTTTGCCAATCACACTTTTTCATCTCAAGCTTTGTGTTTTCATTGCAAGCCTTCATTTTGAGCTGCCAAAGGTCTGATCAGCCTTCAGCTGCATGAGATTGGAAACCCCTGCTTAGTCTGGCCAAAGTATTATGAAAGGAGAAATGGTTTTTAAATCAAGCTTGAAAACTTTCACAGTTCAAATGGTGACACAGCCTTGAGACAACGGAGTCTAGAAAGCTTCATTTAGCAACTTCTTCCTCTTTAAATGCCAAAAAGAGAGAGGCAGTTAAAAAAATCCCCCAAACTTTTCACATTAAAACATTTTAAGCACAGCTTTGGTCCACTCCACCATGTGGGAAGGAGTTAACTTGCTGAATTTCAGCTTCCACACATTGTCACAGGGGGTTTCACGTTCCAAGAGCAGTTAGTATCTGGACTTTTGATTAAGAGTTGGGAATGGAAAGTTAGCAAAAAGTATATTTGGTTCAATTTCCCTTAGAGACTACTGTGCAGACAAATAAAACCTACTGCTGGTATGTTATTTCCTGTTGCTCAGGTTCAGTGTACATCTTCTGTCTTTCCCTTCTCTTTCTCTGGATTATACCATTAGAAAATGCATTGAGTATGAGCTTTCTGTGGAGCCTGGGCCTTCCTGCAGCCCAAACAGAGTCATTGCCCATGCTGTGCCGTGCCACAAAAGCACCACTTGGCTCCTGTGGCCATAGCTCGATGTTCCTAACACCAGCATCCACCTAGCATAGGTCTGCTAGCTTTAGAACTGCCCCAGGTTCACAGAAGTAAAAAGGATTTCTTTCCAAGGGAGAGGAAAAAAAAATCATTTGCTCTACTTTCTAACTGAAAAAGACATTTCCTCCCCACTGTCCTTCAGCTCAAAATCAGGCACTGAGATGTTTGTGCTTTTCCACTGCATGAGATCTCCGAGAAAGAAAAAGTTGGTTTCTACCAGCATAAAAGTTTATGGTCAGTTATCAATGTAAATGAGTTTATGATGCACATGTATTTTCACACCCTTCTCTGCCCAGCTGGAACAGAGAAAGCCCTTACTGTAAAATAAAACCCAGCATATGTTTACGATTGCCATAAATCTCTGCTACGTCAGTTGTGTCTGAGGCAGGGCTGTCGCTGAAGCTGTTCCCTCTAGAGTCTCTGTTGAAGCTGAATCTACAGAGAAGCAAACAGCTGAGGAAACAGATGACCAGACAATAGCAGCAGAGAGGGGGGAAGTTACAGATTGGTTTGGTATGCACTGAGCCTGTATCAAGAGATAACATGAAGAATAGGCAATAAAAACTCCGTAAGCTGAGGTGTCGTTGGCATTGGAGTGAAATATAGCCTAGACAGCTCTGGTTTTCACTGAAGTGAGCTCAGAGAGCTTCAGGCCTGACTGAAGATATTAGACTGCATGCAAAGTGAAGAAGCTCATGTAAATAATTGACTTTAAAAAGAATACCCAAACCCAGCCCTGTGCTGTTTCCTAGGAGCTGCCAATCTGGCCCACTGTTGTTACTCAGCACTGGTCAGGCCACACCTTGAGTATTGTGTCCAGTTCTGGGCCCCTCAACTCAAGAGAGATGTTGAGGTGCTGGAAGGTGTCCAGAGAAGGGTGACAAAGCTGGTGAGGGGCCTGGAACACAAAGTCTATGAGCAGAGGCTGAGGGAGCTGGGGGTGTGCAGCCTACAGAAGAGGAGGCTCAGGGCAGACATCATTGCTGTCTACAACTACCTGAAGAGAGGCTGTAGCCAGGTGGGGTTGGGCTCTTCTGCCAGGCAACCAGCAACAGAACAAGGGGACACAGTCTCAAGTTGTGCTGGGGAAAGTATAGGTTGGATGTCAGGAGGAAGTTGTTGGCAGAGAGAGTGATTGGCATTGGAGTGGGCTGCCCAGGGAGGTGGTGGAGTCACCGTTCCTGGAGGTGTTGAAGCCAAGCCTGGATGAGGCACTTAGTGCCATGGTCTGGTTGACAGATAGGGCTGGGTGCTAGGTTGGACTGGATGATCTTGGAGGTCTCTTCCAACCTGGTTGATTTTATGATTCTATGATACTCTTCACATTACGTTAGAACTTTCTTCAAGAGTATTCTGGGGAGAGGAGGAGAAATTGCACACTATGGATCTGACAAAAGCCAACAGAAAGAATTCTACCGCCTTGAAAGGAACCTGGGCTGGGCTCTGGAATTAAGACAAAAATCACAGAATGGTAGTGGTTGGGAGGGATCTCTGGGGATCATTCTCAAGAGGATATGGAAGGAAACCAATTTCTAGCTGGAAAGGCAGAAAGCTTCCCTCCAAGTATTCTTTCTCTTGGCTTTCATTCTCCTTTTGCCATTGAACTTCTGTGTTGTCTGTTATTTAGAGAAAGGTCTGAGTCAGATAAAATAATAAAGCTTGTTTCAGACTTTAAAGAACTCACTTGTGTGCCTAAGTGCACATCTAAGGAATTCAAATGAAACCTCAGCCCTACAAAACTGGGAAAGTGCAAATTATGTAGCCAGTTCAGGTATTAATTATTCATCCGAAGTGGAGTAACCTACTTGCAGTGGATTAATGTGTATTTTGGCAGGAAGCAGTACATTAGTCCCTTCCCACCTGCATTATCTTGTGATCCAGCTGTAGCCAGGAGAATAAAATAATACCACTACTAATTAAAAAAACCTTTTGCCACCTGCAGCAGAAGAAAATGCTCTCCTCACTTTTCCTTGTCACCCCTCATCAAGTCACCCCTTGCCTAGCCCTCTTCATGGTACAGGACTATACAAAACTGTTTGGATTACGTCTGTTAGTTTTCAAAGGTCAAAATGATGCAACTTGTATCACTCAGTCGTTCCACATGGATTCACTGAGGGACCCCCATCGAGTTTCTAAATGCAGTGGCATTCTACAACCCCACTAAAGAAGCCTAAGCTGCCCCTTCTCTGCAGACACCATGATAATGAGATGGAAAGCAGACAGCTCACTGGATTCACAGCTCCCTCTTGTTTTTAAGGATTTATGCATAGTAAATCACACTAAATGAGGAGGGGGAAAGAGCATTATAAGAAAGCTCAGCTGGGGAGAAAGTATGTTAAAGGGGGGAAAAAAAAAGAGGAAAAAAAATGTCAGAGAAGAGAAGACTCTGGGGGACCTGACAGCTGCTTTCCAATACCTGAAGGGATCCTATGGAGGGGCTTCTCATGAGGGGGTCTAGCAACAGGAAAAGAGGAAATGGCTTGAAGCTGAGGGATATTAGGAAGAAGCTCTTCAGTATAAGTTCTTCACAGAGAGAGTGATCGGCGTGGAATGGGCTGCCCAGGGAGGTGGTGGAGTCATCATCCCTGGAGGTGTTCAAGTGTTCAAGAGAAGCCTGGATGGGGCACTTAGTGCCATGGTCTGGTTGACTGGACAGGGCTGGGTGCTAGGTTGGGCTGGATGATCTTGGAGGTCTCTTCCCACCTGGTTGATTCTATGATGGTGAGACTCCGGAGTAGGCTGCCTAGAGAGGTTGTGGCTGCCTCCTCCCTGGGAGCATTCAAGGCCAGGTTGAACAAGGCCTTGAGCAGCTGAGCCTGGTTGAGAGGTGGCAGGGAGGTTGGAGAAGATGATCTCTAAGGCCCCTTCCAACCTGAGCCATTCTGTGATTAGAAGTGCAGGCTAATTGCTTTGTCACCATATTTCTAGGTGTGCTGCAGATGGATTTTATAATTAAGACACTTTCTGAATTACAAAGAATTTTACTTTACTGTTACACCTTGAGGTGCACCAAACACATTAACAGGTGTCCACTCAGTTTACTGCAATGATCTCTTACAGGATACTGTATGAACAAAGAGTGGGGTGCAATAATACTTCAGAGATGCTTTACAGGCTTCCTTGGTATCCACTCAGTTTACTGCAGTGATCTCTTACAGGATGCTGCATGAACAAAGAGTGGGGTGCAATGATACTTCAGAAATGCTTTATAGGCTTCCTTGGTTCAAGCCAATATTCCTCAAACACACCAAATGCAAACATTCCTGATTTTACAGGAAATATTCAAGGTGGAAAATAAACCAGAATGGAGGCATTCATCAGAATCCCTAAATCTCTATTTTTGGCCAAAGTAATTTTTATTGCTTTGTGCCAAGTGGTATTTGTCACTGAACAGGGAGCTCAGGTTTCAAGTAGAACCTAATAAAGTTCTCAACCACTTCAGCAACACCACCACACTTATGTTCTCCATGCCTACTGACATGCAGGCTGGGGGCACTAAAAGAAGTGCAAGACTTAAACAAATGATACAAAACCCCCAGATTAGTCTAGCTCCAGCTGAAATGCTTTTCAGTGGCAGCTGGTACACTGAAGCCTGATAGATTTGCCAGGTGAGGTGGCATATGTAGAGAGACCAGGCCTTACATTAAATATACATCAGAAGCCTCCTATAGTTTGAGTCCTTTTTTCACTTTGTCTCAGATCCAAAGAACAGCAGGTTTTGTGTTTGCAAAGACAAAAGACATCTAAATAGTCACTTCCATGTGCAAATACCTCCACGGCAACTTCAACTTGAGACGTGTGAAACAGAAAATGACAGCTGTAAATATCTGTTCTTCTCCTTCCCCAAATGTGGCTATCACATCACTTGCAGCAACACTCCCTGCCATGAAAAACTGAAGCAAAAGGAGGGCAAGTAAAGCTGACAGGAAATGAGAACAACTTTGCCTCTTGGGGCTCCTTTTCAAACCTTTCTTTCGTTTGCAAATTCCTGCTAAAGGATCTTTGGACCTCATTCGAGATTTCCACCTTACAGCTTTTCAACTTATTTTTCCACTACTTCGTTGTTTAAATGCCTTACCAGTCAAAACTCTTTCAGGAGAGTGCTTATGAAACACTACTGTAAGATGCCACATTGTCAGCATAGGGCTGAGAGTGCAACTGGGAACTGAAGACATCTGTATCTTGCTCAAGACAGAGGCACAAAACTAAGTGTCCAGTCATTTCACTGAAATCAGGCTGCTAGAGCTCAAAAAGACTTCATACAGCCCAGACAGCAACCGTGTCCTGGGTTCAGTCAAGAGCAGTGTGGGCAGCAGGGCAAGGGAGGGGGTTCTGCCCCTTTACTCTGCTCCCCTCAGACCCCACCTGGAGTACTGTGTATGGTTCTGGAGCCCCCAATGCAAGGAGGACATGGAACTGCTGGAGAGAGCCCAGAGGAGGCCACGAAAATGCTGAGAGGGCTGCAGCAGCTCTGATATGAGGACAGGCTACAAGAGTTGGGGCTCTGCAGCCTGGAGAAGAGAAGGCTTGGAGGAGACCTTTGAGTGGCCTTCCAGTATCTGAAGGGGGCTAAAGGAGGACTGGGGAGGGACTACTGACAAGGTCTTGTAATGACAGGACAAAGAGGAATGGGTTTAAACTGGCAGAGGTGAGATTTAAACTGAATGTTAGGAAGAAGTTCTTTGCAGTGAGGGTGGTGAGACACTGGCACAGGTTGCCCAGGCAGGTTGTGGCTGCTCCCTTCCTGGAGGTGTTCAAGGCCAGGTTGGATGAGGCCTTGAGTGACTTGTTCTAGTGGGAGGTGTCCCTGCCTGTGGCAAGGGGTCAGAAATAGATTATCTTTGAGATCCCTTCCAACCTAAACCATTCTATGATTCTCTATCAGCATATCTTGTTGGTATCACCTATGTTACTTGTGCAGCTGCTGAAGAAAGTTAAAATGCTCTAACGCTGCCTAAGGGACATATAATTCATACAGGAATTCCCTCCACTGGTTCAGCTCTGCAGTGAACACAAGTGCAGGGCCCCAGCCTCGTTTGCAAAGCTCTAGATTGTAACAGAACAGCATTTAGCTACTTTTCACATACTTGAAGAAGCCAAAAAGTTGGCTTAGAGAGTGAAACCACAACCACATAAATGCTGTATGGATGGCAGAGACACTTTAGGATCAACATCCTATTGACCTCCAGAGGTGAAGAAGGTGACACAGTTGCACAAAAGATGTTTACAAAGGGGAAGCACTGGGGAAGGTCAAATTAAAGCCCTGTCTGTAGCCCCAATAATGCACTTCATGAAACTGCAGTCTCTGGTTTCTGGTTTCAGAATATAGCAGACTCACTGAAATGATTGCTCAAGGTATTCCTGCATAACTAACTGAAGTCAAGATAGCTCTTTGGCTGTGTACTGATACAAGTAACAGCAGAGTTTGGACTCTCGGGATTCTTGCTCCTGATTAAACTTTCCTTCAAACCTCACTTCTAGTTTCTGTCTGCCATGATTTCACAGAATTTGGGAGCAGTACACATTTGGTGTCTAATTAATGCTAGACCTCTGCCGCTGTTTGAAACAAGCATCCTGCGTAGGCGAGCACTTTGTGTGTGAGAAATGACTCAGATGCAGACAGAACTAAGCACACTTGTTTGTTCATTAAGGGACAAGGGAGTATCTGACAAGTGGAGGCTTTTATTTCTTGGACAAGGAGGAATATGGTCAAGGACAAGTAGATGTGGAAGTCACATTCAGAACAGCATTTGTAGGCAAAGGAACTGCGCACTGCAAACCACATTGGGTGAGACTTGCACCTAGGTGACTATGAAGGCAATAATGACACTTTCTGTTGCTTGCCCTCCTGCTATTCACATGGGGGCTAGCCACAAAACTGAGCTATTCCCTATTCAGTTAGCAGAAATCTAGGTGCTTCTAGCTACAGCACTGAACCAGAAGAAATACTTTATGCAGTGCCCAGTGGAAGAGACGACACGTCAAACAGATTAAATCCATACAAAGAAATCAGGTATGAGAGTAAATGAGAGAGAAAGCACAAACTGGCAAATGCTCTCTCTGGATGGAGACATGGCAGAACAGATGTACTAAGATCAAGAAGTGGGAGGCAGGAAGACTGCCTTTCAGAAAAAAAAATAATCAGAAAGGTAACCATGAGGCTGCCAAAATAAATCCCTGAGTGATTGATGAAAATGAAGAAAAAGGATCTACTCTTACCTTTGAGTAAATATATGTGTTTATAGTTAATTGGGTTTTCTTAATTGTAGATGGTTATTGTTTCTGTTAGCACTTTTGAGCCTTGGAAAGACTCTCTTAAAACCAAATAGCTAAGGGGACAGATCTGTCTCACTTTCTAAAGTGAGTTTTTACCCCTCAAGGAATACCACTGACATCACATCTTAGAACAGTGAGATACTGCACAGAAGGAAAGAGAAGGAAGGGAGAAGCAAAATCTACCACGAAATCTCAACACAAGTTCTGCTTATAAACACTGCAGGAATTCAAACCAGAAACCTCCCTAAGCACCAAGGAAGTTAATTGTACCCAGACTATCAAGCTGATTTCCATTCCTTTAAGGATATCAAGTCATTTGCAGAGTGCATTGGTGCACAGCAACCATCCGTTTAGGCTGTGCCACTGAATCCACTGGCTTGAGATTTCACGGGGCAAATGTGTGTGGGCTGCTTGCAACCCGCTCGTGTTACAGTGCTGCAGAAGCACAGCAAAGTGTTCTTTCTCAACCCTAAAGTGCCATCTGTTTTTCTAGCTGTTTTCTCCAGACTCGTTCTTGTCTTCCCTAATTGCCAAATAAAAGAAAGCATTTCCCACGAGCCAATGGAAAACCTGCAGAACTCTTCTGCTTTCTGCCTGGGGAAATCAGGTGCATGTGGTAAGTGACACAGACGTGGTCTAAGTCTAGCCCAGGGAGGTGGTGGAGTCACCATCCCTGGAGGTGTTGAAGAAAAGACTGGACCAGGCACTTAGTGCCACGATCGAGTTGATTGCATAGAGCAAGTGCTAGGTTGGACTGGATGAGCTTGGAGGTCTCTTCCAACCTGGTTGATTCTATGGTTCTATGACTTAAAACATGCATCCAACTGCAAAATTCCTTTACTCTGTCTGGATTTGTTTGGGCTTTTCCTTTCAAGTGTGTGCAAAATTAAGCTGGAGTTAAAACATTTAATGTGTTTCTTTCGTTGTACATTGGTATCAGATTAAAAACTTAGCAGGGAGGAGGTCAGATAGCATCAGCTAGCACTTCACACAAAGGAAAACACGATGACAAAGTGTGGGAGCACACTCATCTGCTAATGAAAGAGTCTCTCGAGGGCGTTACTCTTCTTTGTTTCTGAGAAAGAAATAAGAATGGCATGCCCAGAGCCAACGGCATGCCCAGAGCCATCTCCAAGCAATTCAATGGCTTAAGGTCTATGGAAGAAAAACAACCCCAACAACAAGCAATCAAAGAATCAAACCCCCCAAACACATCAGCATTGCAATTACAAAGGAAATCACAAGGAGGCAGACAGACACCACCATCAATTAAAGGTGTGAGGAAAAAGGAACCAAAAATGACATTCAGGGCAAGTGGAGACCTCAGTTCGAACTTTTTCAGTTGTGTAATGAAAACAACTGGAAACAAAACATTTCCAGACACTTTAGGAGATTAGAAGGAACTGAAAGCCATGAATTTTATTATAGAATCACAGAATGGTCTAGGCTGGAAAAGACCTCTAAGATCAAGTGCAACCATCAGTCTGCTGCTAAATCATGCCCCTAAGCACCGCATCTACAATAAACTTGACTGACATTGGTCTGGGCTTACCGAGCCACCTACATGTGCCAATGGCATCCTGGCCTGCATCAGGAGCAGTGTGGCCAGTAGGACAAGGGAGGTTATTCTGCCCCTGTACTCAGCACTGGTCAGGCCACCCCTTGAGTGCTGTGTCCAGTTCTGGGCCCCTCAATTCAAGAGAGATGATGAGGTGCATGAACATGTCCACAGGAGGGCGACAAAGCTGGTGAGGGGCCTGGAGCACAAACCCTATGAGGAGAGGCTGAAGGAGCTGGGGGTGTGCAGCCTGCAGAAGAGAAGGCTCAGGGCAGAGCTCATTGCTGTCTACAACCTGAAGGGAGCTTGTAGCTTGTAGTTGGGCTCTTCTCCCAGGCAACCAGCAACAGAACAAGGGGACACAGTCTCAAGTTGTGCCAGGGGAGGTCTAGGCTGGATGTTAGGAGGAAGTTGTTGGCAGAGAGAGTGATTGGCATTGGAATGGGCTGCCCAGGGAGGTGGTGGAGTCACCCTCCCTGGAAGTGTTCAAGAGAAGACTGCATGAGGCACTTAGTGCCATGGTCTGGTTGACTGGCTAGGGCTGGGTGCTAGGTTGGACTGGATGAGCTTGGAGGTCTCTTCCAGCCTGGTTTATTCTATGATTCTATGAAGATGCAGCAACTGCATAAGGCACAATTTCAACATGGACTAGAGCCTCTGCGTCACTGTGAGTGCAGCTTAATTAATGAATTAATCAATGGAGAAGCATAAAAGAGCACCACCAACGTGATGCCTTAGGAAATTTAGTCCAAGTGAGAGATGTAAAACTGAGGAAGCCCCAGCCCTGTGACTACACTGTGAGCCAAAGTCCAGCCAAGACTGAAGAGGAGCTGCAATAGGCTTACAACCCCTTTACTCCCGGGCCAAAGGACTAATGGTCTTTTAAAAAGCTTTTTAAAGCAACACAATATACAGAGGAGACACAAAGCCATTTGCCCTTGGTTGCTTAGTGATCCCAGAATAGAGATGTGAAGAAATTCATTGGGCCTTTATTCAGACTAATTCAAAAGGTTCCATGCTATTGTCTAGTCTTATCTGTAGCTATATTTAACAATAGGGTCTGTTAGAAGGAAATGATTTCTTATATTATCCTCTCTGAAAAAGACTCATTAGAATGGGGCTTCCTGGAGGATATTGCTTATAAAATCTCTTCTAATAGCAAGGGGAATAAGGAAACACCACGGAAGTACATTTATGGTGTTTAAGGACAGGTTACATTTCAATAATGTAATTCACTAATTTTTCCTCTGTCTTCCTCTACAGGATGTTTGTGTTGATCTGTTGGAAGGTAGGAGAGCCCTGCAGAGGGACCTGGACAGGCTGGATGGGTGGGCAGAGGCCAATGGGATGAGATTGAACAAGGCAGAGTGCAGGGTTCTGCACTTTGGCCACAACAACCCCAAGCAGCACTACAGGCTGGGGACAGAGTGGCTGGAGAGCAGCCAGGCAGAGAGGGACCTGGGGGTACTGGTGGATAGTAGGCTGAAGATGAGGCAGCAGTGTGCCCAGGTGGCCAAGAGAGCAAATGGCATCCTGGCCTGTATCAGGAGCAGTGTGGCCAGTAGGACAAGGGAGGTTATTCTGCCCCTGTACTCAGCACTGCTCAGGCCACACCTTGAGTGCTGTGTCCAGTTCTGGGCTCCTCAATTCAAGAGAGATGATGAGGTGCATGAACATGTCCACAGGAGGGCGACAAAGCTGGTGTGAGGCCTGGAGCACAGCCCTGTGAGGAGAGGCTGAGGGAGCTGGGGGTGTGCAGCCTGGAGAAGAGGAGGCTCAGGGCAGAGCTCATTGCTGTCTACAACTACCTGAAGGGAGGCTGTAGCCAGGCGGGGGTTGGTCTCTTCTGCCAATCAACCAGCAATAGAACAAGGGGACACAGTCTCAAGTTGTGACAGAGCAGGTCTAGGCTGGATTGTTAGGAGGAAGAGAGAGTGATTGGCATTGGAATGGGCTGCCCAGGGAGGTGGTGGAGTCACTGTCCCTGGAGGTGTTGAAGAAAAGCCTGGATGATGCACTTAGTGCCATGGTCTGGTTGACTGGATAGGGCTGGCTGCTAGGTTGGACTGGATGATCTTGGAGGTCTCTTCCAACCTGCTTGATTCTATGATTCTGTTTTCTCCCTCCACTCTCCACAAGCTTTAAAGAAATCTGCTCTCTGCAGTATAGGTGAGAGAAAATGAAACCTCACCTAAGAATGCAACTGCAAAAGCACAAGTACAGAAACAGAGAAGGACAGGAGCAGTCTCTACAAATGCTCTGTGGCAACCCAGTACTCCAGCATGGGAAAGAGATGAAAACAGGGAACTGTTCTCATCTACCTCCTACTTCTCTGGTCTTTTGCATCCAGCAAATTCCTCAAGCAGGTACCATATAATTTTAATACTAGCCCAAGAGGGACTATTGCTTAACATTTACCTTAAGGTGAAAGAATGCATGTGGACACTTGGTTGTGGAGTAGCTGACATGTTTCTAACACACACTGTAAAACTAATGTGGTTAATTTGCCCAAAAATCTAAGTAGCAAAACCTAGCTCTATGGAGAGGCAAATTAATTCCCAAAATACTGAAACAGATCTTCCAGTCTGAATCTCTTCCAAAATGTTCTGGGTCGTGGAATGAAGTCTTGGCCTGCAGTTGCTTTCCCCCATGGTGTAATGTACCAGGAGCTGTAATCCCATATCCTCCTACTCCTGCTCTCTGTGGTAGGAATGTTTCCACCACTCCACACTCCATCTTCTTCTCTTGATGAGTTGCAGGACAGCACCAGACTGCATTAAGCACCTTACACCCTCAATCCTTACAGTATGCAGTAAGGAACTCTGGGCTCCAGACCAATGTCATTCCTGCCTCATCCAGGTATGGCAAAGATAGGTGGAGAAAAGAGCAAATAATAGACAGGAATAATTAAAAAGTGGACAAAAAAGACTACACTTTCTCCCTGCTCCCCTCCTTTATGTTTGCAGTTCCACCTCTGCAACTCCATTTCCTCTTTTGCAAAAGATCCTCCTAGATTCTTAAGCCCTGTAGGCAGAGCACAGTGAGGCAAGAAACTCATGAGCTGACTAACATTTAAAATGCCTATGTCTGTATCTCCTCTACTGTATTCCACGTATGCAGGGAACAGCTAGTAGTTAACAACTGATAGTTCATAGTAATTATGCTGAATATCAGTGCATTATCCACTCGTTCTAAGAGCTATTTTGCATCAACTTCAGTCGAGGTTTAGGTTGTAGGACAGCTCTCTCTGAAAAATGCACCCTGTGTATTTAATGTCAGGATTCACAGGATCATATTTGGGTTTTCATTAGGTTTTGAAAGCCTTGTTTGATAAAGCACAGAGCAGACTGAGAAATATAGCATTTCTGAGGGACTGGAGAGCAGCCTTCTCTATTCTTCCTTCCCCACCTTGGGTACTGATAACAGTAAAATGTCAGTCACAGAATCACAGATTTGGTTGTGTTGAAAGACACCTTTAAGATCATCCAGTCCAACCATCAACCTAACACCACCATGGCCATTAAGCCATGTCCCAAAGTGCCATGTTCACATACTGCTGAACACCTCCAGGGGCAGTGACTCCACCACCTCCCTGGGCAGCCTGTTCCAATGCCCAACCACTTTTTCCATAAATAATTTTTTCCTACTATCCAAACTAAACCTCTCCTGGCACAACTTGAAGCCATTTCCTCTCATTCTGTCACCTGAAACTAGAGAGAAGCAACCAACTCCCACCTCACTACAACCTCCTTTTAGGTAGTTGTAGAGAGCAATGAGGACTGCCCTCAGCCTATCAGCCCCTGAAGAGAACTGAATTAGGGAGCCCCTGTGCAGCCTGAACCCATACAGAGTCCTCAGGGAAGGATGGGTGTTGTCCAAGTGTGCTGGAAGAGCTGCCTGAGATGCTGTTATGTGGCTGTTCACTATCAAGTCTGAGAGGTTTTGGAGACTGGGAAGTCCCAGTCCTTAGGCAACTTCACCATTTTGAAGCTTTATTAGAATTATGTGTATGATGACAGCATTGATAGGTCCTTGCTAAGGTCAGGGTCCTGTTGTGCAAACATTTATATATGATGAGCATCTCTAAGATAAATACACATAGCAAACCAAGGCCATCATAGAATCAACTAGGTTGCAAGAGACCTCCAAGCTCATCCAATCCAACCTAGCACCCAGCCCTGGCCAATCAACCAGATCATGGCACTAAGTGCCTCATCCAGGCTTTTCCTGAACACCTCCAGGGATGGTGACTCCACCACCTCCCTGGGCAGCCCATTCCAATTGCAAATCACTCTCTAAGATGCTTCAGAAGACCTGTGCAAAATACAAGTAGCCCAAGATATTGGTTTGGCCACCTACAGAGTGCTTCACATTGCTTGTTTTGTGACTCTTAGTTATGCTGGAGGCCTTAGTCGATGCACATAGGTGAGATCTAGCAGACCAAAGAACACAAAAGCCTCAGACTTGTCTGGGCAATGCCACAATTGTGAAAACAATGAGTGATGTCCTGAAGTAAGATGCAGAGATTTGGAAACTGCCTCCTACCTCCAGCCCCTGTTTATTACATCAGCAGAACTGCAGGCACCACCAAGAAAATGATATTTGGAACGTCTCTAGAAAGAGATTGTTTTATCAGGTCTTGCTTGAATTAAGACCAGAGATAATTATTTCAAATGAAAGGGCCTGGAATAAACTTTTTTAGCACCATGGACTTCCAAAAAGGCTTTCTAATTGACACTGGGGTAATGAGGGGAGAATGAAGGTAGCATAATTTCAATAATATTTATACTTAGGCTTAATTTCCTTTCAATAGCACAAAGCATCCTCTCAAAGTTTGCAACGTGCTGTGGGTGTGAGTCTATGGGGTGTGATGTTAAGTTGTTGGAATGAAATGATGTCACTGCAGATCCATGAAAGCAACATTGTGAGTAACCAACCAAAGCTGCACAAATGTGTTAAAAAATGGTGAAAAAAGTCTGAGTGCAATGAACAACCTTGAATCAAATTAAGACCTTACTGAGACTGTGATCGTCAGCCTTGATGACAGACTCAAGTGTATATATATATATATACAGAGAGAGAGAGAGAGAGAGAGAGAGAGATTTGGCAATCTGTAGTGTATTGTTTGAACTCTAATCCACCATATCTGACAGAATCACAATGTATTTGGTTGGAAGTGATCTTCAAGATCATCCAGTCCAACCTTCGATCCAGCACTGAAGGGTCAACATTAAACCATGTCCCTAAGCGCCAGCTCCACAGGCCACTCCAGCACCTCCAGAGATGGTGACTCCAGCACTGCCCTGGGCAGACCATTCCAATGTTTGGGAGTCCTTTCAGTGACGAAATATTTCCTAATATCCTTCCTGAACCTCCCCTGGGGCAGTTTGAAACCATTTCCTCTTATCCTGTTGCTTGCCACCAGTGAGAAGAGGCTGTCCCCTCCTCGCTCCAACCTCCCTTCAGGTAGTTGTAGAGTGTGATAAGGTCTCTCCTCAGCCTCCTCATCTCCAGACCGAACACCCCCAGTTCCCTCAGCCCCTCCTTGTATGCTGTGTGCTCCAGGCTCTTCTCCAGCCTTTTTGCCCTTCTCTGGACATGCTCCAGCACCTCAGTGTCCCTCCTACAGCAAAGGGCCCAGAACTGAACACAGCACTTGATGGTGTGACCTCACCAGTGCTGAGCACAGGGGGATGATCACCTCCCTGTTCCTGCTGGCCACTGTGTTTCTAATCCAAGCCAGGATGCCACTGGCTTTCTTGGCCACCTGGGCACACTGCTGACTCATGTTCAGCCAACTATCAACCAACACCCTTGGCTCCCTCTCCAAGTTGTACCTTGCCAACCACACATCCCCAAGGCTTACCATGGGGTTCAACTGACTGCTGGCTTGCATGGAAGTTTGTGGGGCACGTTTGCTCAGAGCATGAGCAACAGTGGAAACTACATAGCAGGTGCAACAACTGGAGAAGAGTGCAAATGGCTGAGGACTTAAACTGGCTTGGCAAGTGGACAGAATTTACTTCTGATATAATATGAAAACAGGAAACCCACATCTGGTCACTCTCCCAACTTCTAAAAGCAGCCATCCAAATGCAAATCAGAGGTGATTTAATTGTATTGATGAAGGCAGCATAAGCCCAAGTTAACATATGACAACTTGGCTGCAAGATATTTTCACGATTGCAAACATTTCTCACTCCATTTTTGCCTTTCTTTCTGGGATCAGATTAGCATTTGCAGTCACCCTGTTTCAAATTTCCAGTGCACTTGAACCTAAAATGGGCTTACTCTTGAAATTACAGTGCCATAAATGAGGGATCTGCATTTCAGCTTACAAAATGTATGAGTTTTACATATTGAAGTTGAGTACCTCGTTTCACACACACACACAGAGCAACTTTGTCACAGTCATTACACTCATTTTTGGACCCTCTTAGCAGAGAGCCAGGCAGAGTCTTTCACTATGACTCCATCAATACACAACGTAACTGAGCACAGAAATGGCAGCAATTTCAGTCCTCAGCAACATTAACAGGTCACTCTAATGTTCTAGGCTGTACACATGGGAATCATTAGAGTTTAGGAGGGTTTTTAATCAAGCATTTCTTTTAAATCAGTTTAGCCCACAGTGAAATTCAGCTGAAATCAGAGTCTCACCTATTTCTGTTCTGACACGCGATGGACATGAAACTGCCAAGATCTACCAGTTTGGTCAGTACTGGCTTTGTTCTCCTCAGCCCTACTTTGACAGCATATCTGATGGTAACTTTGTGCCTAATCCTCACTTTTCCACAGGACAGATCCAGGAAAAAATCATGGTAATGCTATCACTTGTGTTCTGCAGAGTTCCAAGTTGATCTTTGGAAGGTGCTCTAGGGCAGCTTACTGTACTGTATTACCATGACACTCGTGAGTGGCTGAGTGGGTGCCAAGGCACTGAAACCTGTTAGAGTGCTCTAAATGCTACTGAAAAAGCCCAGCCAAAAGCCAGTTCCTTGGGGTGGAAGTATAGGCTGGACGTTAGGAGGAAGTTCTTCCCAGAGAGAGTGATTGGCATTGGAATGGGCTGCCCAGGGAGGTGGTGGAGTCACCGTCCCTGGAGGTGTTCAAGCAAAGCCTGGATGAGGCAGTTAGTGCCAGGGTCTGGCTGACTGGCTAGGGCTGGGGGATAGGTTGGACTGGATGAGCTTGGAGGTCTCTTCCAACCTGGTTGATTCTATGAATCTAAGGGGAGAAAAAAGCAGACTTAAAACTGCACAGCTTTTTCACCTAGTGCTCCTTTTCTTTGGGATATTTAATAATTTTAGGGCTCTGACCACTCTCTCGACACAGGAATGAATTATTTAAAGTTAGTATTAGTAATTTAGTTTAGTTTTGATAGCTGCCAGCTGTAACCTGACGGTGCTTAGATTCAGTCACATGGAAATCCCCTGCTGTATATATTCTAGTGTGTTGGATCTCTTTGCACTCATCAGTTTTATATCTTTCCACAAATACCAGAAAAAAAGATCTTTTTAGGTTCTGGCAAAGATCTTGGAATGGGAAAGTGTGCTAGTTGCCAAAAAGGCACTGATTACTGTAACAGAGTAGCCTGGAGTCTCTGTCCTTTTCCTTTAATGTGTAAACTTGTTTCTGATTTAGAACCGACTCTTCTGGCAAAGGTGTTTTCCTCAGTGCTAGTTTATGTATAGCCAGACTCTGTGTGACTCTCTTGGTTTAGAATGCACAAACCCATTTTCACTTACTCTGAGCACAAATAATCGCATGCCATCTAGTCCTACGCTGCAGGAGACTGAGCAGGTACCCTGCAGAGGGACCTGCACAGCCTGGATGGGTGGGCAGAGGCCAATGGGATGAGACTGAACAAGGCCAAGTGCAGGGTTCTGCACTTTGGCCACAACAACCCCAAGCAGCACTACAGGCTGGGGACAGAGTGACTGGAGAGCAGCCAAGAAGAAAGGGACTTGGGGGTACTGGTGGATAGTAGCTGAAGATGAGGCAGCAGTGTGCCCAGGTGGCCAAGAGAGCCAATGGCATCCTGGGCTGGCTCAGAAGCAGTGTGGCCAGTAGGACAAGGGAGGTTATTCTGCCCCTGTACTCAGCACTGGTCAGGCCACACCTTGAGTCCTGTGTCTAGTTCTGGGTTCCTCAGTTCAAGAGAGATGTTGAGGTGCTGGAAGGTGTCCAGAGAAGGGCAACAAGGCTGGTGAGGGGCCTGGAGCACAAACCCTGTGAGGAGAGGCAGAGGGAGCTGGGGGTGTTTAGCCTGGAGAAGAGGAGGCTCAGGGCAGAGCTCATTGCTGCCTATGACTACCTGAAGGGAAGCTGTAGCCAGGTGGGGGTTGGTGTCTTCTCCCAGACAACCAGCAACAGAACAAGGGGACACAGTCTCAAGTTGTGCCAGGAGAGGTCTAGGCTGGATGTTAGGAGGAAGTTCTTCCCAGAGAGAGTGATTGGCATTGGAATGGGCTGCCCAGGGAGGTGGTGGAGTCACTACACTCTGCAAAACCTTGAGCTTGAAGCACCTCATCTGGTTTAACCCCTAAGGCAGCTTTTTGAACAAAACTGAAACCACACTAGAGGAGTTAAAAGCACTCTTGCAAGCCTAGTCAGTATGTTAAGGATGTTTTAAGTACCTTCAGACTGACCCTGGGTAGCCTGGTCCAGTTGGAGGTTGGACAAGATGACCTCTGAGGGTCCCTTCCAACGCACTGCAATCTGTCAATCCTGCAATGCATTTGAGTAGCTGAAAGAAAGGCTCTGGATACTTAACATCCTTTCCCTTCCTGTCCTGTATGTACTCCATTACTCCTAACCCACTGGCAGATACTTATCCTTACTAGCTTTGTGCACTGATGGCATTTGCTGAAGCACTGAGAACCAACTCAACTCCACAGAGATTTTATTCTTGTTGCACTGCTTGCACAGGAATCAGGAATTAGGCCAAGACTGAACACCTATGTTATAATATCCTATTAAATAGCCAAACCAAACCCACACACAGAGACTTATTGCCATTAGTTTTCCTTCTCTAGAAAACATGCTCTAAAATGAGGCCATTGTGACAGCAACTGAAGAAATTACTATATTATACATGAACCTCTAAGATAATCAAACACAATCATTAGCATAGGCAGAGAAGGCTTTTACTGACTCCTTCAAAATCAGGGCTTATGCTCAGAGTTGTCTGATGTCAGCCTTCCTCTAACACCTTTTGCAAACATGATGCATTTAATTTAACTATAACAAAAGGAAGAGTAAATCCCACCACTCTTCCAAAGCAGACAAAAGAGAAGGAGGGAGGCTTAAGAACAATGTACACTTTGAGTAAGAAAGAGCCATGATATCATTCATTGGCTTGCTAATGTGTATACTTTGAGAGACTGGGGCAGGGAGGAGGGAAGGAAACAGAAACAGGGTTCTTTGTAGCCTTATGAAACACCAAATGACTCCTTCCTCTTGTCCCTCAGTAAATCATGGGGAAGTAGTTAAGTAATATGAACCAAGAAATCAGCACAAAAAGCACAGTCACTCTGAAAACCTGCTCTGACTGAAACACCAACCTGCCATTGATCTGATTGATGGGACTCTGGCTAGAAGGTTTCACCCAGAATTCTGAGTGCCAGTGTGGTCCTGCACCTTAGACACAACAGAACAGTGGTACTTAAAATGCATTCTCTTCGCAGAGAAAGCTTTTTAGGCCAGGCAGGATTAGCTTTGTGGTCTTTGTAATAGATGTCTGTGTCTTACACGTGTGCAGAGAAGAAATCATAATTGTAACTAGGCCTTGCTGTCAGGAGGTGTGGGGGAGGGAGCATTTGGGTTTAGCTCAAGCTGTAAACTGGCTCAGAGTAGTAATTTTACTTCCCACTCACAGATCCCATTGGCTTTCACAAGATCATTTTTGGAATGTCAACAGGGAATGGACAGGAAATGCATTTGCTGAAACACAGACACTGGACACTTCCATAATGCCACAGGAAGGAATCTGACCTTATTTACAAGTGGAAATTATAACCTGTTGGCATTTACCAGCCTTCTGCAGCAGCCAAGAATACTCATGCAGCCCAAAGTCAACATGTTGCACTTGCTAAGTTTTACTCTGCTATCTCATGCAGAATTTGATTTGGCAATTAAGAACAGTCAGCTGCTAACCCAAGTCACCCAGACCACCTGTGGCAAGGAGACCCAAAGACATAACACCAGAACCATCTGCAGCAAGTCCCCTTGTTTAAATACACCGTTGCTCTAATGGAAAGCTTCCAAATTGTGTCTGGAATCAAGGCTGAAAGTCACATGCATAGAGGTCAAGTTTTACATCCCAATCTCACTCAAAAGAAATAAAAAAAAAATCAGGAACAGGAAAGGTTTCAGGGGGGATCTGCTGAGGCAGACCACAGCTGAGCTAGAAAGCAATTCCATACACGAAGCACAGGTAGTCTAACACATGTAGAACTGAGGCAGAACATCACTTCATGAAATCATAGAATCAACCAGGTTGGAAGAGACCTCCAAGATCAGCCAGTCCAACCTAGCACCCAGCCCTATCCAGTCAACCAGACCATGGCACTAAGTGCCTCATCCAGGCTTTGCTTGAACACCTCCAGGGATGGTGACTCCACCACCTCCCTGGGCAGCCCATTCCAATGCCAATCACTCTCTCTGGCAACAACTTCCTCCTAACATCCAGTCTATACTTCCCCCAGCACAACTTGAGACTGTGTCCCCTTGTTCTGTTGCTGGTTGTCTTTGAGATTGTTAAATGTCCCTTCAACTGAAAGAGGAATTCATTATGGCTCTGCTTTTGACAAATAGTTATAAGCACATATCCTATGAATAAATAATTGCTCTTAAATATAATAATGTTCATGAGAAGTTAAGACATGCCACATGCTTAAGATGATACGAGAAGAGCCACACTGCTAAAGGCTTCAGGCAGTATATGCAGCAGAGGAAACAGTTCCTTGTCCCCATGCTGTGTTGTAATAGAATTTGAAAGATCTTAACTCAATGTTTTTTCATCATTGTTTACAGAAGCAATCACAACCTGGTTATTAGGTTCTGGCTGTCTTTTGACTTTTTAAGGGTACCAACAGGGCTGCAACTATTTGGGTAGACCAAAGGTATGTTTTTGATTGCAAACCATGCAATGATATAATCAGTTCTGATTTCAGCATGCATTTATCTAAACAGAGTGTTCATAGCAACTATTCCAGCATCTGTTGCCATGACTGAAACACTAATCTGACAAAAATACAGGGCAGGTTTAGGCTGGATATTAAGAAGAAATTCTTCATGGAAAGAGTAATGGCCTATTGGAATAGGGGAGGTGGTGGAGTCCCCTCTGCCTGGGGAGGTGGTGGAGTCCCCGTCCCTGGAGGTGTTTAAAAGGAGGCTGGATAAGGCATTTAATTAATTAGGAGGGTTAGGTGATAGGTTGGACTCGATGATCCTAGAGGTCTTTTCCAACCTGGTTAACTGTGTGATTCTGTGAAAATAATACAGTTTTGATGGCTTGGTATGGTGAGGATTTTTGGGTCTATCTGGAGGGCACTTTAAGAAAATCTTAAGGTAAATTTGTTTCTGGCAAGCTGAAAACAAAGCAGGACAGCACACCACAAAGCAATCTGAACCAACTGATGCTGATTTATGACTTGAGGAACCATGTCTATCTGGTCTTCAGCTTAAGAGTTGCTGGCTTTTTGGAAAATACCTTTCAGATAAATAGTTGTGTCTGGGATCTCCAGAGTTTACTAATCTTTGCCAAAGAAAACGTTTGCTGTATTTAATACTTCCTTACAGGAACAGATTCCTCTTGTTTTGCCCCGAGTTTCAACAATTAAAGACAAAAAAGGAGCAGAAGAGGTGCTCCCAAACCTCCATTCAAACATGCACAGCACTGCTTAAAAAGTTAAGATTGGGTTTTAGATGTATTAGGTCTGAAGGAGCTTTGCAAAGCAAGGTGATGATTAAAAGCACTGAAAGATAAAAAGAAACCAACACCACTTTGTGCATTCACTGTTTTTAAAACCAACACGTACAGGACAGATTTTTGTCACCTACAGCTAGGAAAAAGTTCATGACTACAAGACTGGACTGATGCAAATCAAAACAGGCTTCCAGCAAAGGACAGTTGATGGCACTGGGTGTATATTTAAGCAGAACTTCACACCCAGTTTTAAATTCCACATTTGGAGAAGCTAAGAGTTTAATCCCTCGGCTTTTGTGGGCTACTGCTGACTTCAGTGTTTGTCTACCACCTTACATCTTAAGTTGGCACTCTGTAGCATTCATGTGGTAATTAACACATTTCCATCAAGACCAAAAAAAAAAGGCAGGAATTAATTGCAGCCTTTCAAATGTTCAGTTGCTAAAAGAGCAAGACTACAGAGAATAACTTTGGTGAAAATTCACTGATGCACAAAACATGTAAGAGGACCTGGAGCCCAAAAATGCTACTTCTAAAGCCAAGACGAAATTAAACAAAGCCACAGAATGTAAAGTCAGGCTCAAATGTTGACCTTGGTTGAGCACTGGCAGTTTCTGTTGCTGAAGCATCCATGAAAGCATAATTCTGGTCCCGTGTGAACTTGGATAACCACTTGGTGCAACTATTTCCACTCGTGACATACGAAGAGCTCAGACACTCAAGAAGCAGAGACAGTAACTGATAGTCTAGACTAGGGTCTGACAGCTGACCATGAAGAGCTAGGGAAATCTGCACTTTAACCTGCTCAGATATTTTCATAGAATCAACCAGGTTGGAAGAGACTTCCAAGCTCATCTAGTCCAACCTAGCACCCAGCCCTATCCAATCAACCAGCTCATGGCACTAAGTGCCCCAGCCAGGCTTTGCTTCAACACCTCCAGGGACAGTGACTCCACCACCTCCCTGGGCAGCCCATTCCAATGCCAATCACTCTCTCTGACAACAACTTCCTCCTGACATCCAGCCTAGACCTGTTCTGGCACAACTTGAGACTGTGTCCCCTTCTTCTGTTGCTGGCTGTCTGGCAGAAGAGACCAACCTCACCTGGCTACAGCCTCCCTTCAGGTAGCTGCAGACAGCAATGAGCTCTGCCCTGAGCCTCCTCTGCTGCAGGCTGCACACCCCCAGCTCCCTTAGCCGCTCCTCACAGGGCTGTGCTCCAAGCCCCTCACCAGCTTCATCACCCTTCTCTGGACACCTTCCAGCACCTCAACATCTCTCTTGAATTGAGGGACCCAGAACTGGGCACAGCACTCAAGGTGTGGCCTGACCAGTGCTGAGTACAGGGGCAGAATAACCTCCCTCATCCATCTGACCACACTGTTCCTGATACAGGCCAGGATGCCATTGGTTCTCCTGGCCACACTGCTGGCCCTTAACTAAATTTTATACATGTTTGTCACAAACAAGTGAAATGGGAGAGCTGTCATTAGATGAGAACAAAATACACAATGAAACTGGAGTGCACATACTCTTAAAACCTCTTTCCTTTAATATTCGCTTTCTGTAAGCAAGAACACTTGCCAACCACTTTTTTTTTGCAATGATTAATTTAAATCAACAAATTCAACTTAAACTAGGAAGTTAAAAGCAGCTCTTAATTGCACACTAACTTTTAAACAGCAGGTCACATTTCAAAGGGCAGTGTTATTCCACTGCAGTTACTGGAAATGTAAAAAGCTGCACTTTAAAAACATTGTTCAGTCTATCCTAAAAGTTCCATTTTTGTGCTGGTGTGTATTTGAGGCAGATACACTGAATTTATCCTGATTATTTTGGCCTTTGGCTCCTAGACAGATGAATAAATAAACCAAGGACACAACTGTTCTGAATAAATGTCTCATTGTTTTATCCATTCTCTACCAGGAGACTTTCTTCTCCAAAACCTCCTTTTTTTGTTTGTTATGTTTGAAAGCTAAATCAATTCCTATTGACTCACACAGATGCAGCTGAAAGTTTTGTTCTGGGTTTTAAGTTGGAACAAAAAAAAAATCTCAAGACAGAATTTTAAGCAATGGACATAAACCAAAGCTTCCCTCTCATTCAGAACCAAGAATATCTCAGATTGACACTGGATTGTTTTTTATCTAAGATAACTCTCATATAATTCGGTTAATTACAATCCAGTTAATCAACTTAGCAGAAATAAAGAAATACCAATTTTTCCCTTTGGTGCCATGGTCTGGTTGACTGGCTAGGGCTGGGAGATAGGTTGGACTGGATGTTCTTGGAGGTCTCTTCCAACCTGGTTGATTCTATGATTCTATAAGAACCCTGTAGGCATGAAATCTAGGAGGGATGAATACAGCCCTCATATCAAACAAGGTGTTCTAGTAGGAGGTGTCCCTGCCTGTGGCAGGAGGTTGGAACTAGATGATCTTTGAGGTCCCTTCCAACCTAAACCTTTCTATAATTCTATGATTCTGTAACTATTCAATTCTTTAAAGGAGCAAAAACTAAAACTAAGAAGTCCAGTTCCCCCTGTCTCTTTCAGAAGAGTGGGCATGTCACAACTTCTTCTAGGAGAAGCCATCCTAGTGGAGCTGATGAATTGGAATGCAAATCATGACTACTCTCATTAAAATCCAATCGTTTACATATCAGCATGATAAAGAGGATTTGGAAAAACTCACAGCATCACAGAACCATGCAGGTTGGCAAAGCCCCTCAGGATCACCAAGCCCAACCTAGAACCCTACTCTACAAGATTCACCTTAAACTATATCCCTAAGCACCACATCCAAATGACCCATCTAAACACATCCAGGGTGGGTGACTCCACCACCTCCCTGGACAGCTCATTCCAGTCCCTCACCACTCTTTGCATGAAAAACTTTTCCCTAATATCCAATCTAAACCACCCCAGCCTCAGCTTGAGGCCATTCCCTCTTCTGTCTTCGATTACCTGTGAGAAGAGCCCAGCAGCAGCCTCTCCACAACATCCTTTCAGGTAGTTGTAGACAGTAATGACATCTAATAAAACAGCATTTATTACTTTTCTACTTTTCAGAATAAGAAAGCAACACAAAGACCAAACTCATTAAATGCATGGAGAAAAGTCCTGCTGCCTTTATGTGTGCTAAAAAAGTACTCTCCACACATCTTGCAGGTTGCCACATAAGTGTGGTGGAGCTTCAAAATGACATCCAGCTCACAGAAATAGCTTTCAGTGAGCAGATCAGCATGACTGCATGCAAAGTGCAAGGCTGCAGCAGGAGTAAAAGCCTTTGCTTTCACTTGGATAAGAAAATGACAGAGAAATGAAACAGTTTTGGGTTGTTTTTTTTAAAGCACTTTAACTTTTCACTGTTATTTCACAAATGGAAAAGCCAAACCACATTGTATTAAATATTTTATAAGCCCACATACCATTTTTGTTAGATCATGGCTAATTCAGTTCTATGTACAAGCATCATTACTGAGTCGAGATATAAAGTCCAGCTGGAAATTCCTGTGTAAGCTAAGAGGTCTTTAAGAACATTCCCCTAAAGCTAAGGAATACTGCACCTGATAAATCAATGCACTTTCAGGCCTGAATCCTAAATCTTCAATGAGAATCTCTGATGAACAGTGCAGGAACTTGGTTTCCTGATGCTACCACATAAACTTAGTGTCATTTCTCTAGATGGCAGCATGAGCCAGATTTATAGTATAGAAGTACACTGTGCACCAAGTACATCACAACAAAACACTCATCTGGGCTTTGCTTTTCTTTTCGATGAGCTTTGTACACTTTTTAGCTGAAGTTAGAGTGAAGAACAGGAACTTCAATTCACTCCATAAAATACTGCAGCAGCATCCCACAAAAGATAGATGCACTTATCTCAGCTGTGTTAGACTGAAGGATGGGATGGGTTTAAACTGGCAGAGGGGAGACTCAAACTAGATGTTCTTGACAGTGAGGGTGGTGAGACACTGGCACAGGTTGCCCAGGGAGGTTGTGGATGACAGAAACACCCAATGTGATCATTCAGGCTTTTCTTGAACACCTCCAGGCACGGCGACTCCACCACCTCCCTGGGCAGCCCATTCCAATGCCAATCACTCTCTCTGCCAACAACTTCCTAACAACATCCAGCCTGGCACAACTGGAGACTGTGTCCCCTTGTTCTGTTGCTGCTTGCTTGGCAGAAGAGACCAACCCGAACCTGGCTACAGCCTCCCTTCAGGTAGCTGTAGATAGCAATGAGCTCTGCCCTGAGCCTCCTCTTCTGCAGGCTGCACACCCCCAGCTCCCTCAGCCTCTCCTCATAGGGTTTGTGTTCCAGGCCCCTCACCAGCTTTGTCGCCCTCCTGTGGACACCTTCCAGCACCTCAACATCTCTCTTGAATTCAGGGGCCCAGAACTGGACACAGCACTCAAGGTGTGGCCTGAGCAGTGCTGAGTACAGGGGCAGAATAACCTCCCTTGTCCTACTGGCCACACTGCTCCTGATGCAGGCCAGGATGCCACTGGCTCTCTTGGCCACCTGGGCACACTGCTGCCTCATCTTTAGACTACTATCCACCAGTACCCCCAGGTTCCTTTCTTCCTGGCTGCTCACAGCCACTCTGTCCCCAGCCTGTAGTGCTGCTTGGGGTTGTTGTGGCCAAAGTGCAGAACCCTGCACTCTGCCTTGTTCAGTCTCATCCCATTGGCCTCTGCCCACCCATCCAGCCTGTCTATATATATATAATTAACTACCACATAGAAAACACTGCTGATAGTGGCCTGAGGGGAAATTTTACCTTGACTCATTCCTGCCAGGGTGGAAAGCCTGGCACTGAGGAAGTTTTTTTGTGTTTGCTGTTCCTTTTTCACTTGTTTCATACACAGATAAAAATTAACAGAAAGAGGGACTAAGAAAGCACTGCAGAGAGGCCTGGACAGGACAAATCAATGGGCTGAGGTCAACGGAATGAAGTTTAACAAAACCAACTGCTGGGTCCTGCACTTTGGTCACAACAATCCCAAGCAATGCTACAGTCCTGGGGAAGAGTGGCTGGAAAGCAGCCCAGTGGAAAAGGCTCTGGAGTGCTGGTGGGTGGGCAGCAGTGTGTCCAGGTGGCTAAGAAGGTCAACAGTATCCTGGCCTGGATGAAAAGCTGTGCATCCAGCAGGAGTAGGGAAGTGAATATGCCCCTGTATTTGGCCCTGGTGAATGAGTACTGTGTTTAATTCTGGTGCCACAAGATAGGAATGACGCTGAGATCCTGGAGCACATCCAGAGAAGAGCAATGAGGCTGGCAAGGTGCTTGGAGGGCAGGCATATGACCAGGAGCTGTGGTTGTTGAGTTTGGAGAGGAAAAGGCTGAAGGCAGATCTTGCTGCTCTCTACAACTACCTGGAAGGAGGTTGCAAGGAGGCTGGTATTGGTCTCTTCTCCCAGGTAACCAAAGATAGGATGAGAGGAAATGGGTTCAAGCGGGGAAGACTTAGGTTGGACATTAGGAAAAACTTACTGCATGTGGTGAGGCACTGGAACAGGTTGCCCAGGAAGGTGGTGCAGTTACCATCCCTGGAGGTGTCAAAGAAGCTGAAGATGTAGCTCAGGACATGGTTTAGTGGTTGTGGTAGTTGGGTTATGGTTGGACTCAGTAATCTTAAAGGTCCTTTCCAACCTTAATGATTCCATGAATAGGTGATAACTCCACTTTAAATGTGGCTCTTGTCATGTTTTATCACTTGGTAAACCCCCAGGTCCCTTTCTTCCTGGCTGCTCTCAGCCACTCAGTCCCCAGCCTGTATTGCTGCTTGGGGTTGTTGTGGCCAAAGTGCAGAACTCTGCACTTGGCCTTGTTAAATCTCATCCCATTGGCCTCTGCCCACCCATCCAGCCTGGCCAGGTCCCTCTGCAGGGCTTTCCTACCTTCCAACAGCTCCACAGCTGCTCCTAGCTTGGTGTCATCTGCAAACTTACTGATGCTGGACTCAATCCCCTCGTCCAGATCATCAGTAAAGATACTGAACAGGACTGGGCCCAGCACTGATCCTTGGGGAACACCACTAGTACCAGCTGGATGTGGCACTATTCACCACCACTCTCTGGGCTCTGCCATCCAGACAGTTCTTGACCCAGCACAGAGTGAATCTGTCCAAACCATGAGCTGCCAGCTTGCCTAGGAGCTTGTTGTGGCAGACTGTGTCAAAGGCTTTGCTGCAGTCTCAATGCTTGGAAGTCTCAAGCATGTTTTCTCACAAGAGTCCAAAGGATCCCAAAGAAAGGCTGACAAATCTGCTTAGGTACACAGTAAGAACATATAGAATGAAGAGTAAAACTTACTGTGATCATGTGAAGTGTTCCAAAATGTGGTTCAAACCAACCCAAACCAAAAGAGAAGTGACATTTAAAACCTAGGAACATGGACTTGCTCCCACTGAAGTTCATGGCAAGCTTCCACTGATACCAGTTCTGTAGGAATGATCTCTAATAGTGGAGTTTAATGTCTAATCTATATTGCTGCTATTTTTTGGCACGACTCAGCTTGGAATGTGGTAGTGTGATATGAAAAGGGTGTTTTGTTTGCAAACTTGGAATCAAATCTGACTTGGACTAGATTGCACAATAAAGAAGCCAGCAAAAGGGAATTTGACACTCGCCATTCTGGCAGAAAAACTTAAGCTTCTCAAAACTAGAAGAATAAAAACACTTTCAAATTAAAATCAAAAGGAAGGAAACATAAGTGTTGAGCTGTACCAGACTACTGGCATCCTTGGTTAATGACTACTACCTTCTTCAAAGTCTTTGGAAGTTAGTAATAGAGCTAATACCTAAGAATAGTGCAGAATAAAAGCAATCTCATGGTCTAGGAAATAGAAAGGCTATTAATTCTTTATACTAGCATGTTAAACCTCAAACTCTCTGTTGCAAATCCTGTGTTTCTTCTTCCTTCTGTGCTATTACTGAATTAATTGGGAGTTCTTAGTCCCTGCTCAGCACAGGATTTAAATATGTTCTCAACTCTATACACATGAGAAAGCCTAAATCCTTATCTAAATTTGAGTTCATTGTAAGTTAATCATAAATTAATGTCAGAACAAGCACTCTGGTGTTTTGTTGAACTAGAAACTTGACTTCTGCAGATGGGAGGAAGCCTCTTGTTCTCACAAGTGCTAAATTGTCAGTTATCAGGTCAGAGTTGTGTGCCTGTAGCAGTACAGGGTTAACAGTTGAGAGCAAGAGCTAGCATTTAACAAGGATAGTGCATAGGGAGAGGAACATGGGAAGAAGCACAGCATAAACCTGCTATGGAGGAACACAGTTAGCATATTTTCATCATTATTATTACCTTAAGCATACATAGAGAGTAGGTTAAGAGAATCAAAATCAAATTTGGGTAGTACATTTGTGCTAAATTCAGTCAGATACTACTGCCTGCAAATATTTCTGTTAATGATTAACTTTGTGCTCTGAGAGTTAATGCATTACACACCAAGTCTGAAATACAACACAGCATCTCTTAATCAAATGAACTACTATGGACATGAAGGTTTTGCTCATCCCACTTCAGCAACATGTCTTAGTTGCAACTTGGCAATTCAGTGACCATGAAGTCTTTGATCTGTTTCCTGACCTGTCAAACAGTATCAGCTAAAACAAAGTGGAGAAAGGCTGTTTTAATGCTGTAGATGTTCTTTCAAACCAAACTGAGAGGAAGACATCACCTCCACTGGTGAAAGACTTTCAGTTGGCACTGATCAAAGACAGAGCAAATCCAATGACCTAAATTTAGAAGGATCTACCACAGGCTAATAATTCCTTGGGTCAGTCAACACACTGTAGGATATTTATTCCCTGAGAGCATCATGAGTCAGTGGTGGTTAATCAGAAAGTCTTTTTTTTCCTGCTAAACAGTGATATCATTGGCAAAGTGCAAGGTAGCAGATACTTTCAGTTCACCACAGAACAAAAACCAGAATCTTTACCCTAATAAAGAGGATCTTCTCTCCAACTCTGTACCTTCCTTGGGAAAGACGCTCCACACAGAACTTATTAGGGCATTTACAAGGTGGATCTTCAGAAATGTGTTTAACCTGAAAAACAGGGAAGTTACTAATAGAAACTATTCAAAAGAGCACGTGCAGAACAACAATTTGCCACAACATGACATCAACTGGCAGTATTTTCTCAGTCTTTCTTCATGTGCTTTTTATTTCTTTAGTCCCAGCCTACAGCACTTTCAATGTCAAGATCAACTTTACAGCTGTAGTGAAGTAAAAATAGAGGCAAGTGTCAGAGTGCAACATAATATTTGCACTGTTTAACTGAAGTCAAACAGCTTTTTGAGTTCAGCATCAAGCTTGTGTAGATGTGCTCTCAGTATTATGTGGTGAATCAGCTCAGCTGTCAGAGTGCTAACAGAGCTGACAGGCAAAATGGAGAGTCCATAACAATGCATTTTCCCTTCTAAATGAACATCATAAATACAGAACAGCAAAAATGTCAATAAGAGGCCCTACCCAATAGCTTCACTTGGCACTTCCAAAGAGTGAAACAGAGAACACTGTGGCATAATCACAAATCCATGCCAAGACACTCCCTGGAATTGCTAACTTTGGTGATCTTCACCTGAGGGCATTAGCACAGTCAAAGGTAAAGGAGCCTCAAAAGTTCTCTATCACTGCCAACAGTAAGGGCTGAGAAAACACAGATGAAAACTACTTTCCTGCTTTTTATCAGCTGCATCAGCTTGACTTCAGCCACCTGTGTAATCTTTTGGCCTTTGCATGTGCTACCAAACGCAGGAATGCTGCATAAAAGTATGCTTTGTACTTTTCAGTGATCTGAAAGTAACACAAACATCAATGCCAAAAGAATAGACCTGCTTGAGAAACTCTGACTTGGCTTCCAAGCTGCACTACTGAATAGAAGCAGTGGTTACAGATGCAGCATTTTCATATACTGAAAGCTGACCTAGTACAGCAGTGGCAAACTTCAAAATGCCAGAGGCATTTCCGAGAAGTTTTGTCCACTTCAGATAATATTCCAAAGACCTTTCCAAATCCAGTTTGTGAACTGAGGCCTGGAAAAATGGTCTGAGGTCTGGGAAGAAGACTTCCAAAAGAGTTAACAAATGAAAGTCCAGTATTGTTTCATAAACAACAATAATATCAGGGTAAAGCTATGGCACTCCGATAGGTGTCTTGGTTATCTTGACTAAGTGAACAGGAAAGGCTTCTGAAGTCCAATACATGTCTTTCAGACCTGCTTTTAGAACAAAGTTATAGTATGCTGAACAAGCCAGATCAGTGAAATGCTAACCAATTACTGTGTCTGTACTAGAACAGGGAGCCAAAATGCTTTTCAGAGCAGCCCTGGTGACCAACTTAAAGGCTTTCCAATTATTATCTGACATGGTTCAATTTTGTTATCTGAATTAACTATTACTTTGTGTGGATTATTTGGTTTTAATTATTATAATTTCTTAGCTTAAAAAAAATAATACATCAAGGTATGCTATTTTTGTGAACTATTTCATTGTAAAGTAACAGCTGAGGAACTCTACATGTATTTTGCACATCAAAAATGCTTTTCAAGTAGCAAACTGTCCCCAGTTTGAATGAACAGTCACTGGATTATTTGAAGATTCCAGTGATTTTTAATCAACATGGGTCAATGTTAGCCTCCATTTCTGGAGAATCAAAGTATTTTGGTAGTTTACAGTAAAAGTAACTTACACAAAGTCAGTGGATGATGACTTAAATCTAAGTGCAGGTTGCTGAGGATAAGAAGGTACATTCTTGTACCTCTTGGAATGTGGTATCAAGGCAGAGACTGTGCTTAGAGGACTATCTGGCAATACCCCCTGTATGCTGCCCAATAATATCCTAAGGCATTTTATCTCCTCTGGAGACAACCTCAATATTCAAAGCTGAAAACAGCCAGTGTGAACTATGCCTTAATAGTTGTGTCCACCCAGGCTCATCAGAGTAGCTAGAGCCAACAGGTTCAAGGCTGGTTTAAACTCTGTAAGCAAAATAGAGCCATCTCAGGCCCGTGGAGAAGGAAAGCCAACAGATTTATGTTGGTGTAAAGCAGAGGATAATGAGACCTTCACTGCTGATGCTGCTATTAAGACTTCCATTACCTTACTATCCCAAAGGACACAGAAGTACTATTGAGTGGAATTTGGAAATCAAATAAGGAAGCAGAGGGAAGAATTATATCCTATTTTATTTTATGTCTGGACTATATGAGCACTGCTGCTATTTTATGGTGTGAGTGTCTGGGGCAGTGCAGGTCAGGAATCTAGCTGGATGAATTCCATCCTGTTTCTATCCCTACTGCTTTCTAAATTAAAGGAGGTGGTTGGAGACAACCTTCACCCTCTGTCCTGTTCCTACAAGATATGCAGTCACCACCCTCCTTCTACACAGAGCTGTTCTTTCTCAAGTCTGTTGAAACACAAGTGAGTGCTTTTGCAAAGTTGAGGAAGAAATACAAAACATGTAACCCAAAAAAGAAAGAAGAAGTGAAATGCAATTATTTGCATCAACTGCTGCTAAGTATTTCAATGAAATGAAGGAACATTATGTTCCATCTGCTTTTTGTAACAAAAGAGTGGCACATGGATTTTTCAAGGAGTGCTTTTCTAACTCCCAGGTGGCACATCTACCTTGTAATACAGCAGTTACCATAGCAACTGCTGCTTTTTATAGAATAAATTTGTACTTTTCAAGTTTAACCCCTTCGTGGCCTCAAAAATGTAGTCTTTTCATCTGATTCCAGCTGTTTCAAATGAGCTTTTCTAGGGCTTGCCAGAGAGAAATGAACACTCCACCACAGTGCAAAGAGCTCAATGAAATTCAAAGCAAGATGCTTTCCTCCTACCAATGAGGACATTTTTATGCTGCTGTTCTGCATGTTTCTCCTACTACATGAGAAACATGCAGAACAGCAGCATAAAAATGAGGCTGAGATAAGTTAGAAGTGTTTGTTAACATTCTGTAGAAGTCAGTATGAGCTAAATCTCCTAGTCCTGACTCAATCCTTTCTCAGACAAAACACCAAGTGGGAGTTGATGAATAAGAAGTGAGCAGAAAAAGAAAGCAGAGCAATAAGAAGGGAACTTGGCCCTAAACACAAAGCTGGGCTAAACTGCAGATCTCCTACACAGTGCAACATATTTTCCAAACATCAGGCATAAACAATTGTGGTCAAAAATATATTAACTCAATCAGTCTGCAAGTCTCAAAAATACAGTGGGCTCTTCAACTTAGGCTTCTGTGTACACTGCAAGTAAAAACATAGGTCAGATATGAAGAACTTACAGCATCATCCAACAGTTTTCCTGTGCTCTTTTTCCCAGGCGACTTCGTTGGTGATGGTGAAGGAGACGGAAGGGGGGCTGAAAGAGTTTCCTCTTGTTCAATCTCTTTTTCCAGCTTTATTAATCCTGGAGGCTCCACCCCAAACCTTTTGGAAGCATGCAAACAAATTACAAGGGTAACATATTTTGAACCAAAAAGGTGGAAGGAATTTATGCTTTCTGCCTTGCACCACCAGGAAACAGCAGAATGCCACAACCATTAGCGAACATGTCAATCATCAAGGCCAGATAAAGTCATCTTCTGGTATTAAGATGCAACCCTGAGTTGATCAAATTTACAGGAAAGAAAGGTTTTTTTTTTCAGTTTCTCTGTCTGATGACATGTGCTGGTGAATAAATAATTTATCACCAACACCAGACTTCCACAATTGCTGTACCACATAGAAAAGGTTTAGGTTGGTACTTCAGCTCCCCCCACCAGCAAGATCCTTTCACCTTCCTTGACAGCTTGCATTTGGTACAACTATTTCCCAAAGAAATCCAGATGGGAAGTGATTAAATCTTATCCTGGTCTGCACTGAATCTGAGAGCAAATAAATGGAGACATGGCCCACATCTTTCAGAAGTGGGTAATGCTTTCTCTAAACAGTTTTGGGCAGCCAACCTTCCTATCTCTGTTACCAGTGGCAAAGCATTTGTAGCTCCAACTAAAACAAAATACATGCAACTTTGACATGAAGCATCTCAAACACAGCACCTGGAGAGCGTGGCTAAAACAATGCCTGCTTTTGAAAGCTTTATGGCAAGTGATTAAGTCAGAATCTCACAGCAAGCAGCAGAGCTTGGACAGATGTCAGAAGCCTAGAAGCTCATCCCTGTTTTTCCTAATCATTAATAATTCCCTTCTGGTTTGTTGTTGTTTTTTTTATTTTTGCCAACACTGAACAAACCCCAGAAAACCAGAAAGGTTTCCTTTTCCAGAGAAGGGCTTCAGCAGAGAAAAGTCATCACACCAGGCAGGCTCCTTCCAGCAAATGACTTGAGTAAATGAAACCATATTTTAACTTTGTAGCAGAAAAGTCCATAGCCCAGGTGCAGAACTATGCTGACTTATCTAAGTAAAGATCTGGACACTACAATATTGAGCAGTAACAAGCATGCTCTAAAAATCTAGCTGAATGCCATAATAGTGTTACAAGTGTAGAGGAAAGGGCAGGAACACAGAGCCTATCTTTTGTGGCTTTCTGATAGCTTTTAATTTCATCACACTATTGCCTAGGAAATTAACATAATGAAAAGCAAGAACAAAAGCTGTGCTTGTATTGGCTTCTGGCTGGTGCAGTTTGCCTGATGAAAAGTCAGCCAACACTGAAGCAAGCACTTACATACAATCCATTTGCTTCCTGTCTGTCTGCAGATGCTGACAGGCTGTAAATCATGACATTCCCACTGGGCTCTAAGCCTACACCTGCACATAGCCTTGCTCATCAAATAAAACTCGTCCATGCTAAGCAATGCTGCTTCTTTGCTTCTGCTGCTTCTCATCCTCTCTAAGTTTTGCCACTGTGACAGACTTTTCAAGTTCCCTGTACTTCCAGCATTCTGAATTCCTGCAGGGATGAGCTGAAAAATAAATCCAGCAAACAAATGCACCAAAGGGCTTTTCCACCTATTGTATCAGCCCAAAGCAAAAGTTGCTGGAAAACTGGAATGGCACAAATCACATCTTTCCTGGGAGGGGTAGAGGTGCCAATTCTGTTCTGGAAGGTATGATGAGAATTTCCTTTCCTGCTCTTTTCTAGCCTGCCTCCTCATAACTGCAGATGAAGCAGCACTGGGTGTAACATGATCTCCAATAGACTTTGTAGAGCACACTTCCCATTTTTACCAAGGAAAAACTGACTACAATAGCAGAAAGCTCTTGAAATCGCTCAAGAGGAATTTCCAATGACCTATGGGAGTTGTTTAACCCACCTGGAGTTCAATAGTTACCTTCATTCTTTCTGCAGGGGGGGAAAAATGTAATTCAGCTATTTTCCATGATATAACCTCTCACTTTAAAATGCCTGGGGAGAATGCTGAACCTGTGCTACCCACTGCAATACCCCTGCCTACTGCCAATGCTCCTTTTCATCCTGGAGCACACTTTCCTTTATCACAAATGTCCTCATTCCTCCTGCACAGGATTTGCTGGAGCACAACAGCTCATTTTAGGTAGTGAAATTTCACTGATGACCTCTGAGTGTTGTTTTCATAAACAACTAAACTCCAGGATAGTTTATCAAGTCATTCTATTATCCTTAGTGCCTGGGCTTTGAACTGCCTCTTTTGCAGTGGTGACACCAGTTTGCCCACTGACTCTATGGTCCATCTCTCACTCAGTCCAGCTCTCTATTTGACTAAAAGGCCACTGTAATGTGCCTCAATCCCAATCCTATTCTCATGTAAGACTTCTGAGTTACACTTTCTGGCCAACTCAATTGACTAAAAGGCCACTGTAATGTGCCTCAATTCCAATCCTATTTTCATTAAGACTTCTGAGTTACATTTTCTGGCCAACTCTATTCCCAGGCAAGCTCCCAGCAAGGGCTTTTCTGAAACATGACCAAGAGACAGATCTCTAGCTGTCACATTCACAAGCCATGACTATCAATGACATAAATATAACATGAAAATACTCCTTCTCAAAGCATTTGTTGGTTTAAGGCTAATTGGAATATTTTAATGAGCTAAATTAGATCATTGGCTGTAAAAATAAAATAACAGTGATGTCCCACTTGCCAGCAGAGAAAAAGCGGCAGAGATCTGTGGCTGTGGCATCAGCATCAAGAACTTCCTAAACAAATATCCAAGGATGGATGTTCAAGGCAGGATTGGACGTGGCACTTGGTGCTCTGTGGTAAAGGGTTGGACTCAATGATCTATGAGGTCTCTTCTGACCTTGGTGATACTGTGATACTGTCTATATCACTCAATGTTCTGCTGAGAGATATAAAACCAAGAAACAAAGACACTCAGTCTCTGTCTGACTGCCCCTTCTTTCACTAATTCCTCTGCCTGGACCTCTATAACTTAAACTAATCATTCTGCTTCTAACTCCTATTGATGTAAGGCTTCTAATAGAAAGGCAGGGGTGGAAAGGAGGAGGAGAGTTGCTTTGAAAGTCCTCCTGGGCAGTTCTGCCATTCAGGAGGAGGTTTGTATTTCTGCATTGTGTATAGCTGTAGATATCTGTATATATTGTGTATATATGCTTATATATTTGTGCCACACTGTAAATACAGCTTCATTCCTTAACTTCTAAGCTGGCTGAGTTAGTGTGGTGAATTCATGGTGGGGCAAGAAACTCCCAAGCTACCACAAGGAATAAACAGAAGCCTCTTTCACATTTATTGGAGCCAAAGGAAACCTGGAATTAACCCTCAGAATGCTAAAGGCACCCCAATTTGATACATATGGATGAATGGAACTGCACTTTACATGCAAAACTGGGCTAGCAGCACCACTGTCCACATATTTTGTAGCAGATCTTATGTGCTGTGCTGGTTAAATCTGCATAAAGGGGGAAATGACATTCAATGCTGTCATTTTGAACGTTGAGCAAAAGTCCCTGTTGTCCTGGCAACCAAGATAATGCTACAAGGTACTGCAGGTCCAGCCTGGCTAGAACCATGTCACTGCTACAGTCTGTTACCTCAGTTCTCCTATTGCTTCTCTTGGGGAAAATCAGAGAGAAGTTCATTGAAATAAATGAGTCACTGTTACTTAGGTGAGATTTAGGTCATATTAGGATCAATTTATCACCAATAAAGTTAATGAAATCTCAGTTGTTTATAGAGAGATCTGACTGTTAGAAAGAGAAGCAACTCAAAGCTTTATTCTAAATCCTTTCGCCTCCTACTATGGAGGTAGCCAGCAAGTACCTTCACTGAGGTGATGGTACAGACTTCCTATCATAGAAGCATAAAATAAACCAGGTGGGAAGAGACCTCCAAGCTCATCCAGTCCAACCTAGCATCCAGCCCTAGCCAGTCAACCAGACCATGGCACTGCCTCATCCAGGCTTTGCTTCAACACCTCCAGGGACAGCTACTCCACCACCTCCCTGGGCAACCCATTCCAATGGCAATCATTCTCTCTGTGATTAACAACCGCCCACAAGTGATTCTGGAGTGACATCAAGACAAGCACTCTCCTTCAACCTAATGAGTATAAAAGGTAGGTTGCAATGTGGTGATTAAGCCACTGCTGTCAAGAATGTAAATATTTCTTCATTCTTCAAGTATGTTCACCTACCTTGCTGCAATCCTTCCAAGTTCCAACAAACAAAGGCACACTTCTCTTGGCTGCTTGTGGAGAACTGGTAAAGCAAAATTAAGATGGAAGACATTTATAAATGAAAGGTATTTAAAAGGTCTTAGTGATGAATGGAACCTAATCATCAACATCTGTTACTCTTAACTCAGACAAAACTTGGTTTTCTTTGGCTTGCATCAGAGTTTGACTGGAATAAAAAGGATGAAATTGAGGAGTAGTTCTCAGTCCAGATAATTTAGGAAGTTACCATTTAGTTAATCCTTTAGTTCCTTGGAAAATACCATGCTAAATGTAAATCACTGTGTAATTGTCTGGGCTGTTTGGTAACGTGCAAGCAGTTTGTAACTACTGAAAAACAATCAAAAGCTCTGCAGCACATGAAAAATAGCCAAATGTCAGAAAGAAATTAACAACACCAAAGTGATTATTTTATTTCTACAGACCATGAGAATTCCTATTCTCTAGATCAGTGTTTTTCTCAGCCTATTTAAATTACATAAATAATAAAATAGCTTTAGTAAAGTGACATCTTCTTATACATTTGGTACTGAACTTGCTATACATCTACTCTTAAAAGAAACATGAAAGTAGAATACTTTAGGAATTCAGCTCATCATAGAAAAGAATTGACATAAACCACTTTTCTTCTGTACATACACACAGGGAAACTTTCATGCCTGGATTCCACACAAGACCTGTAGGTTTTAAGCTTTAGGAAGGAGCTGTAACACAGCATGAAGTTCTCATTAAGAATTATCACAATAATCTAAAGTAATTCCTCCCTCTTCCCTCCCATTCAGACAGGTAATGCTCTGTAGAGAAGTCCAGCAAAATATGTAAGCAAATTCCAAAACCAATAAATGAGGAAAGGTCTGCAGCTGTTGCATAATCAAGTCTCCAAAAAGTCCAAAAAGAAGGAAGGAAAATAAAAAGAAGAAACTAAAAACAGAGGAGGGAAATAAAAAGGTATTATCAGGACACTGTTGTGTTCTTATTGCAGTAAAATCTTCATGTGGTGGATAAAGTTCAGGTTTTAGAAAGTCCCACAATTATCAGAAGATTTGCACCTTATACTTCAAGTTGAATTGACACAAAAAAACCCCACACACAATTCCATGAATATAAATCAGAAAAAAAATGAAGGGAAAAAAATGAAACTAATGAAATTGATTTGGTTTTAATGAGTTATGGTCAAGACATCTACTGTAGAAACATTTGGTTATCTACAAACTCACCTAACTCAAATGCCTGGAGGCAAAAAATAGGACACCTGAAAAAGATATTTCAATGTCTAGTTAAAGCTCTGAAAGGCACTGCTTTGGCCTGCACTGTGTGACTCAGAAGGGGAATCCACAGCCACAAACATCTCTAAACAACTAACACCCTGCAGCAGGTCTTCAGCTTCTGCAACCTTAATTTTCAGCTCCTCTGACTTGACTAAATGTAGAGTGAGTTGTGCGAGTTGAACACTTACCTCAGTAACATTTCTTAGTGTTTATTATTCTTTCTCCCTAAGCACATCCAAATATATTTCCAGAAGTTAAACTGCAGGGCATGAAAACTAAAATGCCACTGCACTAGGAAAAGTGTTTTTATCCTTCAGCCATCTGCTTTTCAGAAGACAAAAGATGCAACCTTGGACACTCAGTCGTCTTCCTTGCCACAACACAGTAATCAGTGCTAGATCAGTGTTATACCCATGTGCCTAGAACTGCATCCTCCTGTTTTGGTCTTACTGCCCAAAAAACAGAACTTCATTTTGAGAAATAAACCATCCCCCAAAATCTAAATGGAATAAATCAGTTTTGGATTAGGGGAAGGGAGTTCATTACTTCTGAACTGCAATTCACACCTATGCACATCTGAATGACTTTGGAGTGGGGGAGAACTAATGTTTTTGGGTTGGTTTTTGTTTGCCAAAAGGATGCATAAATAGAACTGGCAGAGGATTTGATTAAGAAAGGTAAAACATTTTTCTGTCAATGTTTAAAGTTAGTCTTCCCAAAGAAAATGGAAAGTCCTTTAGCAAATCTGACTCAACATAGTCTAGGCACATTTCATGCATTTCACATGGAGCAACGTGACACAGTGGAGTCGTTGTTAGAGGATGGAGAGCTGTGCAGGCAATAAGTGGGCACAAAACCAACTGTCTGCTCAGCTGATAAGGACACGGTGACACAGCACTTCTAACAAGAAAATGTTAGCATTCCTGAGGACTATACCAGCATATGCATTCAGGAACTTCAGAGCTAAACAAGTGTGCTTTTGTATACTGCAATATCCACTGGAAAGAATTTAAACTTGCAGTTCTTTTCTCCAAAGACAACTGTTTAACAGCCTATGGCATCCAGCAAGAGACTGGCCAGGCTATAGAGTGAAGGCTACAAGACTGCATTTCCACACCCATCTTGGTCCCAGGCATTTGTGTTTGACTTCCAAGTACTTATTTTGAATATCTTGCCTGGTGCTATTCCACAATAAGTGCAGGAACTCAATATTTAGAAATCTCAAAAGTCTCCTAATAATCTCTCTTGAAAAAAGCTACCTTTACACTTGCTTTGCACCTAGAAAACTGAGAAAGAAACCTTACACACACTTCCTTTCTTAGTTTTACTCATAGAACTTGAGCTAATTGGCACTTTGAAGCACTTCAAAACATAGAATCCTAGAATAGTTTGAATTGGAAGGGACATCCAAAGGTTATCTAATTCAAACCCCCTGCAGTCAGCAGGGACATCCTCCACTAGATCAGGCTTCTAAGAGCCTTGTCCAGCCTCACCTTGAATATTCATCTCCAGGCATGGGGCTTCAACTGCATCCCTGTCCCAGTGTTCCATCCATCCAATCTAAATCTGCTCTTCTCTCATTTCTCTCATCCTGTTGCTGCAGTCCTTCGGCAACCTTTTTGTAGCTGACAGGCTGCTATTAGCACTCCACAGGAGTGCTACTACTACTACTGTATGATGTGAAGAATTCAAATAAGTAAAACTGAAACTTCCTCTAACACTTCCATGAGGTAAGTGCTATTACTATATCCATCTATATATGGAATTAAAGTGTATATATACCCTAGACACACAAACCCACCCTTAACTAGGTGCTATTCTAAAATACTTACTGTCTGATCTCTAGGATGCTGCTGAGTTTCCTAATCCTACCTTTGCATGAAATCAAACAAAACACAAGTAGTGAACCCATTGCAAAGCCTGATACAGATCCTCCTGCTGGGAGCTATGCAACAGAACTAAAGTAATTTCACCCAACAATGGTCAGGAGCAACAGCAAAATATTATCCCTATTGCCACCAGAACTTTCATCTATGATTAGAGAATTTCAAAAGGATGATCCCTTGATCCTTCTTCCTGTCATCTTTCACTTTCTCCTACTTTTTCTTCTGTTTCTACAGTAGGTTTTATGGTTTATTTGGCTGCTTGGGTTTTTTGGGTTAGGTTTTTTTTTTTGGTTGCTTGGTTTTGTTTGGTTTGTTCTTTGGGGTTTTGTTAACATTGCTTTGACAACATTTACTCTTAACTTGTACCAAACATATCCTTGCTTCTGAGTCAGAGAGTTATCCCACCACATACTTAAAATCAAGGAGTTGCATTCCCCCATCTCCCACTCAGCACTATCACTTAGGGAAGCCCCAAAACAATTAAGGTTTCAAAGACAGCAGCTCTATAGATAGTAAAGAATTAATCTAGAACTAATACAGACACTATCTAAACACTTGGAATTTACTGGCATCCATGAATTTAAGAGGCTAATCCAATGGCAATGACAACACAGTGTCCAGAATGCTTCTATAGTCCTCAAAATGAGACATTCAATAATATTATGAGTTGTTTAGTAAAATGCTGTGAAAGACAGGACAAAGCCTTATTCTGATGCAACTGCATGAAAGTTTTAATGTACTGTTCCAAGCTGTAAATGTTTCACTAAGAAAGAACGGTGCAAATCCTCTCATCTCATATGATGGACTTAGATAAAATGGAGTATAAATGCCCTGCACATAAAATAGTTTTATGCCATCAACTTTCAAGTGTTTCTTTAATAAAACTTAAACCAAATACTATCAGAATGGAGATCAGAGGTGCTCGAGGCTAAGTCTATCATTTCCACTAAGTGCTTTTCTTTAGGGAAGCTGCCCATTAAACTCAGCCAATTGCATCAAAAGAAGACCAGGTTGCATTTGGCGTGTACACGCGCGGTTACAGGACGTACAAGCACAAAACAGGAGTACAACCACATCACCCAACACCTCCCAAAACAAACACACACATTAGCATGCTAGCACACTCAGTGGCAAACCCTTTTCTTGCTGAGTAGATTCTATCATAGAAGAGATGCAGAATGTTCACTGGTTCCAAATCCTATAATCATCCAACAATACGATGTTACCAACAGAGTTCAGACTTCACTGAACCAAAGCAATCATACAAAGTCTTACCATTCTGACTAGCTGGCCAAGAAGAGTTTTCTTCAAGGGTTACACAACTGAGCACCATAATCACAAATCTCCCATCTAGAATGCTTCCATAAATTGAATTACCACAGCTGTGTGGTCCTGCTGCTCTAAAACCTAAAGGGAGCTTATAAAATATCTGCATCATGGGCATAGAGGAGTTAGAGAATATTATGGTTCTTAAGCTGCAAAGAGTTGGTGCAGTTCCTTCTTATCTTTGCAAGTGTCTTTGTCCTGGGCAATGCCCAACTTCTTCACCACTTCAAATCTTATTGGCCACCTCATACATGATTTACCATGGCCAGCAAAAGCTCCATAGTGAAGATTTAATTAACAAAACAGAGACAATAAGTGTATCCTCCACACTATGTCACTTGTGTGACACTCATTTCTTCAATGCCAAGCATTTTCCTCTGGAGATATAAAACAATTTAATTGAATTTTAAAGACTCCACAGGATAAAAGATCAAACAAATTTAAGAAAAGCTTCAGATACAGTCATGCTAGAAGAGCAAGGCTGTAAAAGAATAGATCAGTTGCAATGCAGGCAAGACCTTTTGAGCAACAGAACAAAAAAGCCTTGATTCAGTACAGTGTGTTCATTTGTCATCTATGGAAACCAAGCTGTCAATCATCATAACTACTTTACACTGCTGTTTGAGTTCAGATAGCAAACAGTTTATCCTCTTCTTTCCATGATATTTGGCTGAAACAAACTCTCAAGGCAAGCCAGCTAAGTTTTCCCCTGAAGAGAGAAGAGTTAAAATAGCAAAGAATATGTTCTATTAAAGCAACTATTTCCTAAGTAGTCCAATCTTTTGATAGGACACCCTAAAGCACCACTGTTAGGTATTTTTTGTCCAGAGCTGCACAAGGCAATCAGTGGGGGGGGGGGGGGGGGAAGTCAGTATAGGACAGAAAAAAATAAGTTAAAATCACATTTTCTTGCCTCCTGAGCCACCCATTGAGTCTACATTAATAGCTAAAGCAGATGAATGTCTGCAGCCAAACTGAGCATGCACTTGTATCTTGCTCTCCTGAAAGAAAAAAAAGCACTGTCTTAAACATCGGACCAAGGAACAGCATTCCACAATCAAAAAAAGAATCTGCATGCAGGAAATTACAGCAAGATTTTTGCCTCATTTAAGCTCCTCTCAAAATCCACTTAAATGAGTTTTAAGTGATATGTCCTTTATTGGTTCATGCTTCGGGTAAATGACAGCATTAACACGTCAGACACAGGTCAGATTTGGAGTCAGGATCTCTTAAGAGAGCCATTCTGTCTTGCCAGGGAAAACAAAAAGGTCATTACAATTGCCAGCTACTATGTAAACAAGTACATACCCAAACCTTCTGACTCAAACAGGCAGGTATCATCCACCCCTACATCTCTGCACCAGGATAAGAAGTTTGCTGTGTTGTCCCGTGCAAAAAAAGACCCTGAAGGAGCGTTGGCTTTGCATGGAATCTTCCGTACTGGCAAGGTCTGAAAAACAGAAGTTCTCTCTTTAGATACTGGACACATGCTAGCAGAATGCTTAATGTTAGTGACATTAAAATACAGGTTTGCATAGATGGGTAACTGCCACCAACCTATTTCCTTGTCCATTCAGGAATTCCAAACAAATTAAGTGAATTTAACAGCATGAAGTTGTTGACCACAAAGTCTTTTCAAAAGCACTGTGATGGGCTACAGGATGGGGAGTTCACAGCTGTATCAGTAGCATCAGCCTCTCAGGAATATCAGCACTGCAATCTTGGGCTTCAGCATTTGGTGAGAGGAGATGCAACCAATAAAGTATATCAATATCTGAGCCTGGGAAAATAGGGAGGAGAGGATCTATAGGAAGGCTTGAAAGAGACTGTTTAGGAGGGCTTGTAGCAATAGGACAAAGAGCAATGGTTTGAAACTGGAGCAGGACAGATTTAGGTTGGACGTTAGGAAAAAGTTCTTCACAATGAGAGTGGTAAAACACTGAAGCAGGTTGCCCAGGGATGTGGTTGGAGACATTCAAGATCAGACTTGATGTGGCACTGGGCATCCTGATCCACTTGGAGGTGTCCCTGCTCATTGCAAGGCGGTTGGACAAGATGACCTTGGAGGGTCCCTTCCAACCTGACGCACTCTGTGAACCTGTGAAAGAGGAAAGCTCCGTTCCTCACAGACCAACCGAAACCAAACCAAGCCAAGCAAGCAAACCAGAATGCTATTAGCAGTAGACACATTTCTAGACTAGCATTCTTCCCACACCACATCAACTTTTTCAAAGAAACACTGAGTATCTGAAACTGAGGCAAATTCTCATTATCCTCTACAGACTGCTTTCCCCTGTGGCTTACAGCCTGTAGGAAGAAATAACACAGCACTTGGCCACCTCTGCCCCCACCTCCCCATATCCTTTCTCAGGAGATTTTAATTGGACAAGTCTAATAGCCTTAAAAGAGCATTTGCTCCTGTTAAAAAAGCAGTCACACCAAATTCTCTGGCAGCCTGCTGGAGGAAGGTCACCAGTCCAGTCTGCAACTGGAGAAATGCTGCAGAAACAAGCCCTTTGTGTCAGGATTGTCTACTGCAACCTTACACAAAAACGTGGCAGAAGAACTTTAACAAGTTCCTTCCTCAAAATAATTTCCACAGCAAAGGTCTAATCTGACCTTACTTCCTCCAGTGCAGAAGAGGAACAAGCAGTGTGGGCAGGGATGCTTGACTGGCTGACAGCAGTATGAAGGGAGACGGGAAACAGCCAGAGTTGGGCTGCCCCATGAGGGAAGGCAAGCCACAAGCTGAGGGCAACTCCAGTAGAGGCAGTGGCAGCCCCCATGGGCAACAGTGCAGTCTCATAGCACCCAAGGAAGGCAGTGCTGGAGACATACCAGCTCTGGCCAACTGCTCTGTGGCAAAATGAGGCAACCAGTCAGGTCTAGTATTTGTCCAGAAAGAAAAGTCAGAAACAGCAGAAGATGAGGCTAAATGCAAGGCTACATCAGAAGCTGAGACTTCAGCCATAAAGCCCAGCCAGCAGGAAGCAAGGCTGAAGATGAATCCACAGCATGGCTCAGGAAAAAGTGGTGCTTCCAAAGAGAGCTCCTGGGCTATTGGCAGAGAGCACAGTCTGAGGTCCCAGGTGCAGCTGGTCACAACTGTTGCACTACTTTGGTTCGCTCAGGTCCTGACAGCAACTATTCTGAGTTTTTTAGTGTCCCAGTGCCATCAGTCCTTTCAGAATCCAAAAGCTAGTTTATAATCAACCTTATCCTTTGAGTAGACCCAAGAGGTTCCATTTCATGGCATTGTATCTTAATCTGATTGCATAAAACATCACCTGTACGTAGCAGCTACTTAAGTCATTTTCTCATAGAACCAAATCATCAGCAGCTACAAATTGTTCAAGTCAAAATGGAATGATATTCTTTGCCCTCTGCTTGGACTAGAGCATCTGATATGATACATGGATGTTGAAGCAGTCAGTGCAAGGAGACCAAACAAATTGCACCTGACAAAACTTGGGCATTTTCAGGATGCTTATGTCTAAATTAGAGCATAAATTCTGGCTGGCCTTATACTGGATTAGCAAGCACTGTGGCAGGCATAAAACAAGAAGAAGCCAGCTCTGGTGTTCCTGACCCTTGCAGACTGGTACATAAGGTACTTCAGAGAGCATGGAAAGAAGATACAACTACAGTAACTTCTTGTTGCAGTGCCAAATTGTGTCACCTCTCAGTTTACTCTTTGGTTCTCTCCGAATTTTCCACAGTGCCTATATGTTACTCTGCTCTCAAGTTCTCCTCTGCTGAAAACCAGCAAGGCTTCTCCAAGACAAAAACTATTTATAATCCTGGAAACAACCCCAGCCAAAAAAATAAAGAGATATTGTGCTATATGGCTGGTGGCTGCCATCTGGCACTCAGGGGAGATTTGGGCTCCATGCAGGCACAACCAATCTGCTCTGCTCGGCCCTGAGCCCACAGGGCATAAGCAGTGCTGAAGCAGTGGCCCTGAAGAGCAGGAGCTACTCATTGTCACAGATGTCCTTGGCAGTACAACAGAAGCTTGAAGCAAGGAGATAGCCAGGAGAACCTGCATCACCTTTCTTTTAAAGGAGATACTGGGAAGGCATTGAAATGCCTGGCAGGAACACACAAAACCAGTCTTCCACTGGGTGACTGCTGCTCTCCAGTGCTAACACAGATAAATCTGCTCCTAAATATGTTACATCTTCGATTCAGGTGCATTGTAAGGACTGAGTATAGAAATTATTTCAAGAAAAGCAATTTAGAACAGATGCTTTAGGCAGTGGTCAGCAAATAAACCATCTAAAAGCTGATGCATGCAATGGACTATCCATAAATTATGCTGCTACACCTTGGCAACTAAATCAGCCCTTTAAACACATCAGTCAAAACTAGCTTCACTGTGGAGCTCAGACATTCACAGAGCTTGCAGCGTTTCTTTTACAATTATAAAGATCAGAATGTCTTTTAAAAGCACTTTTTGGCAGCAGAATTCATAGAATCAACCTGGTTGGAAGAGACCTCCAAGCTCAGCCAGTCCAACCTAGCACCCAGCTCTAGCCAGTCAACCAGACCATGGCACTAAGTGCCTCATCCAGGCTTTGCTTGAACACCTCCAGGCACGGCCACTCCGCCATCCCCTTGGGCAGCCCATTCCAATGCCAATCACTCTCTCTGGGAAGAACTTCCTCCTAACATCCAGCCTATATTTCTCCTGGCACAACTTGAGACTGTGTCCCCCTATTCTGTTGCTGGTTGCCTGGGAGAAGAGACCAACCCCCACCTGGCTAAAACCTCCCTTTAGGTAGTTGTAGACAGCAATGAGGTCACCCCTGAGCCTCCTCTTCTCCAGGCTGAACAACCTCAGCTCCCTAAGAAGTTACTGACAGCAAATAGTAAGAGTCTAGGTATAGAACTATTCCACTTAATGCATCAAAACTTGGGGTATTCTCCAGCATCTCAGCAAGTAAGAGAAAAAAAATGACTGATTAAACAGACAACTCAGTAGTGGCAAACATCCAAATGTAAGAAGAGGGCATGCCCTGGACTACAGAAGGGAAAAACCCTACATTACTGAAGCAAAAAAGAAACCACCACCAAATCTTGAAGTGATTTTGTGAAACAAGTAGGACAGGGACAAATATCCTTGGCATCACACGATCTCACTAAAACGTAGCATTTCATATTTCATTCCATTTCCCACAACATTAGGGACTTGCTGAACAGCAAAACACCTCCTCTCCATTCAAGGACAGCTCCAACAGGGTTTATCACAGGGAAAGGCTCCTATTTTTTTTTTAATCACCTCATAAATTTCTCTACCACCTTTTAAATCAAGGCTGCTTTTTTGAGTACTTCCAAAGCCGTCACCGCAATGTCCAACCTGTAACACATGAAAGTTCTTACTTAAGAAAGGTTTAGTGCACAACTAATTTCTCCTGATTGGTATAAATGGCCTGACTATCTCAAAAGTGCTTTCTAACAGATCATTCTGAAGTAATTAGGTTTCCATATGGCAAAAGTGACTTTTGTTGACACAGTGTAGTATAACCACAGTTGCTTTGAAACAGCAGTGGCTGCAATTACTCCTATCAAGTATCATGAAAACAATTCCCCAGTCACACTCCTTTTACAATCTTGTCTTGTTGATGTGCATGCATGTGGTTTAATGCAGGATGTGAAAGTGTGAGTGAAACATATGATGCAAGCCTGGAAAAATGCTGTCAGGTTCACTTGGAAACCCAAAAGAGCCTCTCTTAACACCCATGCTCTGAACTCACATGGAAAAATGTACTTTTTGGACTGCCTTTCCAAAAATGAAGATGAATCAATACATGTTAAAAGCTTCACGTTTGCATATCAGTCTTGAGATGTGGTTTCAAGATTCCTAATTGTACTTCCCTCTTTGAATTGATGATTGTCACTTGCCACTGAATCAAAGGGGAAAAGATTTGCAGTGTTGTTAGCAAGTGGGTTACAGTTAGGTAGGCACTTGATGACCCACATTAATCAAAAGAGAGGAGCAAATTACACTATGTAGACCTCAGTACCTGCTTCTAGTAGGGTCTAGTGGCTATACATTCATATATGCAATAAATCAACTAACCAGAACCTGCATCTGTTTGAGAACTGTTTAAACCTTGTTACTGACCACAGAGCTATTCTGTTGCTTCCCAAATTCTACCTTCATTTTGCTTAGGTATTCTTAAAAAGCTCTTCCCCATCATTTAAAAAAAAAAAGTATAATTATATAATATATAGATATACCAGTAATAGATATTATTTATTATGTACAACAACTATAATTATGTTTAACATATTGAATATAATTATAATAATTAGGATAGGGAACACAATAATTAGGATAGGGAACATAATCATAGAATCGACCAGGTTGGAAGAGACCTCCAAGATCATCCAGTCCAACCTAGCACCCAGCTCTACTCAATCAACCAGACCATGGCACTAAGTGCCTCATCCAGGCTTTGCTTGAACACCTCCAGGGATGGTGATTCCACCACCCTCCTGGGCAGCCCATTCCAATGCCAATCACTCTCTCTGACAACAACTTCCTCCTAACATCCAGCCTGTACTTCCCTTGGCACAACTTGAGTCTCTGTCCCCTTGTTCTGTTGCTGGTTGTCTGGCAGAAGAGCCCAACCCCACCTGGGTACAACCTCCCTTCAGGTAGCTGTAGACAGCAATGAGGTCTGCCCTGAGCCTCCTCTTCTCCAGGTTAAACAACCCCAGCTCCCTCAGCCTCTCCTCATAGGGTTTGTGTTCCAGGCCTTTCAGCAGCTTTGGATAGGGAATATAAAAGACAATTTCTGCCACAATCTTCTCAGTAAATATGATTTGGTTCCTTATCTTTTATGAATGTGTTCAACCTAAGTGAACTGAAGCTCACTGCTACAAGACCTTACTCCTACTGAGCTGTTACAATTCACCTCACCATGGAGTGGCAATCTGTCATTTATTCAGTTGCTATGAATTCTTCAGGAACTCAAACCTACAATGTTTTGGGTCCCATTTATGAATCACAGAGGTGGTGTCCCAGGCACTCTTTTCAGTAAAGGAAAATCAAGTTTAGCTTTGACTGCTTTGTAGTGCCAAAATTAAAGTTTACTTGAACAGACAGAAAGTATGGACAAGTATAAAGCAGACATTAAATAAATGAAACTGTAATACCTAGAAGATAAAATAATTGCTCCTTGGCAAGGTGTTTTCCCTCTACCTCACTTGTCATGGAGGAGAACACTCTCCCAATAGATCAACCATACCAACCATCAAAAGAACGTGTTAAATGCATGCACAAAATGTATAGACAAACACTGAATATGGACAGACATACACAGAATTTAAAACCAAGTGTTTTCCACTGGAAAAAAAAAAGGGAAATAACAAAATGTAATAAAATACAAAAAATACACATACAATCCTCCCTCAGTCACAAGAATTAAAATCCTGAGATAAATCATAGAACCCCAAGATGGTAGAGATTGGAAGGGATCTCCAGTGTCCAGCACCTCTGCCAAAAGCAGTATGCCCTAGGGCACTCCACATAGGAATGCATCCAGGTGGGTCTTGAAAGCCTCCACTGCCCCCCTGGGAAGCCTGTTCCAGGGCTCTGTCACCCTCACTGCAAAGAAGCTTCTTCTAATGTGGAGGTGAAACCTTCTATGCTCAAGTTTGTATCAATTGTTCCTTGTCCCATTACTGGGCACCACCAAAAAGAGATTGTCTCCCTCCACTTGACACCCACCCCTCAGATATTTATAGACACTGATCAGATCTCAACCTTCTCTTCTCCAGACTAAGCAGCCCCAGGGCTCTCAGTCTCTTTTCAAAGGGGAGATGCTCAAGTCCCCCAGTCATCCTCATGGCTCTCCACTGGACTCTCCAGCAGATCCCCATTACTCCTGAACTGGGAAGCCCAAAACTGGGCTAAAATCCAAAAACCCAAGATGGAAATTTTGAAGGCTTAGGAGACATCAATAAAAACTGCCAAACCTTTCAACAGACATGGAAGCAGGAACAGCCAGACAACTGAAAAATGACATTGCACTTACAACAAAGAAAGCATCCCTAAGCAGTTCACTTCACAACTGGCAAAACATCATCCTGCAGTGAAACACATCTGCACTGTCACAGAAGTACCACAGAGAGGTGTCATTTTAAGGGAACAGCAGGTTGGGTTTCAAGTTTAAAGATCATGTGTGGACCACATTTTTACCTCTCATAATCACCAAAGAGATCTCCACAGCCAAAAATCACTCATTATCAACTTGCTAGATTCTCTGAAAGCAGTTGTGATCACTTTGGAATTGATCATATGCCAATGAAAACAATTAACATCATCAGGCTTTATATCAACATCTAGAACACAAGGTTAAAATAAATACAGAACTAAGTCAATGCTTTAGCCATGCTATTAATATCAAAGCAGAACACATTCTCCCACGTAGCATTAGCTGTAACTTCATGAGAATAACCTAAGTGGAGAACAAGCTTGAAGAACAGCAATGTAGTTGTAAAAAGTAAAAATTGTGCTCATGGCTTTGTTGTTCTAAGTGCTGTGGCCCTGACACAGCTTACTGGTCACAAGGCAAATGATGACAAACCCTGGTTAGCATGCAAAAAAAGAGCTGGGGTTAATAGATAGGTATGAAAAGCAGAAACACTGCAACTCCCACGCCCAGCAATGTGTTAGAAAGGCAAGGAGTAGAACAAGGGGACACAGTCTCAAGTTGTGCCTGGGAAGGTCTAGGCTGGATGTTAGGAGGAAGTTCTTCACAGAGAGAGTGATTGGCATTGGAATGGGCTGCCCAGGGAGGTGGTGGAGGCACTGTCCCTGGAGGTCTTCAAGAAAAGCCTGGATGAGGCACTTAGTGCCATGGTCTGGTTGACTGGCAAGGGCTGGGGGATAGGTTGGACTGGATGATCTTGGAGGTCTCTTCCAACCTGGTTGATTCTATGATTCACATAGAAAGCACCAGAAAACTGGGATACTCAAAGTCCAAAACTGGCTTGGCAGAAGCTTCATTCACCAGCTTAAGCACATCTGATTATCTGAGTAGTAACTGATTTATATCTAGCCAAGTGACATGCCCACTTCAGCATATGGAGGCAACATCATATCTGCCAGAATCAGAAGGCCACCTATGAGACACTGCTGTTGGGCAGCTAAGTAACATACAGAGACCAACAACCAAGAACTTTCCATTGGAGAGCAGGTGAGGCTCAACTAATGGAACCTGACAACAAAGAACACCCTTAAACAAGATTTCAGATTCTTGTTTTGCCAACTCAGTTTGCATAGCAGAGGACAGGACTAAGTCACTGTAGTCCAAATACTTGGGGCAGCCTATAAACTGAATTTCATGTAAGAAAATCATAGAATGCATTGGTTTGGAAAGGACCTCTAGAGGCCATCTACTCCAACCTCTGTCTAGTGCAGCATCTAACCCTGTAACATATCTATGTCTATAAGAAGGCTGCAGAGGGACTGTTTCCAAAGGCCTGCAGCAATAGGATGAGAGGCAGTGGTTTGAAATAAGAGGAGAATTAAATTGGATGTTAGGAACAAGTTCTGCACCACGAGGGTGGTGGAACACCAAAAGAGGTTGCCCAGGGGCATAGTTGAGGCCCCATACCTGGAGACATTCAAGGTCATGCTTGACAAGGCTCTGAGCAAGCTGATGTAGCAGAGCATGTCCTCCCTCACTGCAGGGAGGTTGGACTGGATGATGTTTGGACGTTTCTTCCAACTCAAACCATTCTATGATTCTAAAACATTATAAACAGAGAAACTAAGACAGAGACACTAGGGTAAGCCAGACCAGAGCCCCCCTTGCAGTGCTCCTAAAAACAAGCACCATGGGCAAAGACTGGGATTCAGGAGTTCCTTCTCACTCAGCAAATACTCTGTACTTTGCATTCAGACCTCTTCTTTTCAGACCTTTACATGCAAATGGGGATTTTAAAATTGGCATTTCACAACAGATTCCTTAGGTACCCACTTAGAACAGAATGAGGCAGTCCTCATGGTTATTCTTTCAGAGAAAAATGAAACCTTATCTTTGCCATGTGACTGTGAGCTTTTCCTTACTCCATCCACAGAAGCCAGAGCTGAATTAATGCAGAGTTAGCTGAAGAATTCTACTTTCTACATTTCCCTCTTTAATGAGAAAAACAGGAGGACTGCATTTGAGTAAGCCATTTGTGGCCACTTGGCAGTGCTGGGCTAACGGCTGGACTTGATGATCTTAGAGGTCTCTTCCAAGCGAAAGGATCCTGTGACTCTATTTCATTGTCACACTGCACAACATGTGAATGAACAAGGCAGATACAGGCATAAGTAGCAATTTGCCCATGAGATGTAAACTGGGCAAATCTGAGTGGATTTTCACAGGGCACACTTCAGAAGGCATCTTGTAAGCCCACAATCACGCCTTATCCATCGTCACATTCTTCAAGGGGGACAGGATTCTCTCAAAGCAAAGTTAAATGTGAAAAATACTAATGTTTGGCAGAAACAACTCATTTTAGGCTCAGAAATTAAAACAAAAAAAAAATCACTTTTTCCCCTTAACTATTCCAGAAGATCCCAAGCTTAGAAGATTGCAGCTTGAATTGCTGAAGCCCATGAAAACACGTGATGGGAGCTAAAATCTCATATGGAAAGATGTTTCCGCACTTTCCCTTACAGCCTAGAGTAATGCAGTTCAAATAACCAACATATTTCTCACACCTGGGATAGGGCAATGCCAGCCACAAATATAGGGTGGGCCAGGAGTGCTTCGAGAGTGGTCTAGAGGGTGTCAGTTGAAGAAACACTCAGCATGAGCCAGCAGTGGTCGCTTGCAGCCCAGAAGGCAGCTGTATGCTGGACTGCGCCCAAATCAGGGAGAGCAGCAGGAGAGGGAGGGGATTCTGCCCCTCTGCTCTGCTGAGACACTACCTGCAGCACTGCCTCCAGTCCTGGTGCTCCCAGCGTACGAGCTGCTGGAGCACATCCAGAGAATGGCCAAGAGGATGATCAGAGAGCTGATGAACCTCCCCTATGGGGACAGGCTGTCAGAGCTGTGTCTGTTCAGCCTGGAGAGAAGATGACTCGGGGAGACCTTAGAGCAAATTTCCAATATCCAAAGGGAGCCTACAAGAAAGTCAGGAAGGGAATTTTTACAAGGGCTTGTAATGCTAGGACAGAAAGAGAATGGATTGAAGCTTGAGGAAAGATTGTCTGGAGATTAGGAAGAAATTCTTTACAGTGAGGGTGGGAGGCATTGGAACAGGTTGCCTAGAAAGACTGAATTCCCCCTCCCTGGAGGTACTCAAGGGCAGGTTGGATGAGGCTTTGAGCGACCTGATGTAGCAGAAGGTGTCCCTGCCCATAGCAGGTGGGTTGGAACTAGATGATCTTTAAGGTCTTTTCCAACCTAACCCACTCCTGAATCTATGACTCTGTAGAATGAGCATGGATAGCATTTCACTGGCAGTAAGAACAACAAATCCCTCCATGTCACTGTAACTCTGGCTAGCTACACTGCTGTATCACAGTCATGCCTCTCCTGCCTATTCCTCCCGGTTTTCTCTCAACGATCCAGTTCACACTTTTTGACCTTTTAAAGTGTAAGGCAGGGTGTGGGATTCCCAGCCCTTTCTGCAAGATTAGTTCCAAATGCTGCTTTAACTAACACGAGCCAAGTGTCCAGGAAGACTGTGATAAAGATCTACGAGGTCTAGAGAAAGAGATAACATTTTCAGATGCTTTCTCTGCTCACTTTCTGCATTTCCAGATGGTTAACAGAGACAATTTCTAGGCAGATGTGAAATTCTTTCTGAATGTTTTCAACGTGTAACTGACTCCAGGTAAGTCTGATTCTCCAAAGCTCTGTTTTTATGACAAACTGCACCTTTGCCTTTATGATAAAGAATCTCATTTTCTGTGAGTTTTCCAATTAGAAACCACAAGGAAACTTCTGGAGCCCTGGGAACTGTGAGCTGGCCTAGACTTGAAAAATGTCCATGATTTGGAAAACATGTTGGAATGTTAATCTATAGAGCCAAATTTCCAAACCAGCCTGCAATCAGCCTCTAAAGCTGTGAACAGCACTTTGCTGTACCCTTGAAGCATTTGGGGTCAATTTACAGATAGGAATTCAAACAGAGAGGCACATTTATTTAAATAAGCAAATTAGACCTAATTAAGAGATCTATAACTGGGCATCTATGCCCCAAACTGACTTCTGTTTTCTCTTTCTACATTGCAGTCATCACTTCTGGCTGTATATTCGCTGTTCCCACTGCTTCAGAAATTTTGGCTCATTACTTAAAGTCTTTAAGTTCAAGACATTGGAATGAGCTGCCCAGGGAGGTGGTGCTGGGGAGCTATAGGCTGGATGTTAGGGGGAAGTTGTTGGCAGAGAGAGTGATTTGCCATTGGAATGGGCTGCCCAGGGAGGTGGTGGAGTTGCCATCCCTGGAGGTGTTCAAGGAAAGACTGGATGAGGCACTTAGTGCCATGGTCTGGTTGATTGGACAGGCTGGGTGATAGGTTGGACGGGGTGAGCTTGGAGATCTCCTCCAACCTGGTTGATTCTATGATGGAGGCACCGTCCCTGGAGGTGTTGAAGAAAAGACTGCATGGGGCACTTAGTGCCATGGTCTGGTTGATTGGATAGGGCTGGGTGCTAGATTGGACTGGATGTCTCTTCCAATCTGGTTGATTCTATGACTGGTAAATAGACCAAATTCTGTAGTTCTCACTTATTCTTTATACCCTAAAAACTACGTTGGGCCTGAGAGTTGCAAAATTCAGCTGTAAATGCTTGCTCTAAATTATACTTCTTCAAGCTTTCAAAAAATCTATGCTAATTTCCATTCAAGTCTCTAATCTTACACTTTGGTTCCAGAATCTTCCTAAATAGCCTCAATAAAAAGCCCCACAGAGAGATCTGTTACAAAGATTTTCACAATTCTCTCTAAAGGCTTGAAATAAATGTTGCACATTTATCACTCCACATAAGAGGCAAACCCCAGCACATCTGAAAATGGCTATTTATAAATGTATAGCTCAGAAAGGTGGTGAATGTCCCCTCCCTGGAGGTTTTAGGGGGCCATGCTGGATGAGACCTTGAGTGACTTGGTCTGAAATAGGAGTAAAAATGTTATGAGAGCTCCCAGTTTTAACACAAGCTTTGTAAAAGGGTCTAAGTATAGGCATTATAAAAATGGGGAAAAGCTTCAGATGCCTTCTAGTTAAATTATATTATTCAACATGAAAGGTTGGTTCTCCTCTTGACCCCATTTCAGTCTGATTCTTTACAATAGTCCAAAGCAGGAGCTGACAGGCGGTTAACTGCTTAAATCTGCACTGCTTTTGCCAGGCCAATTCCCCTGAGATTCAAATTCTGATTATTTTAAGCTGAGGGAGAGCAGGTTTAGACTAGATCTTAGGAAAAAGTTCTTCAATATGAGAGTGGTGAGATTCTGCAATGGGTTGCCCAGGAAAGTTGTGGATGCCTCCTCCCTGGAGGTGATCAAGGCCAGACTGGATGGGACCTTGAGCAGCAGAGTCTAGCTGAGAAGGATCCCTGCCAACAGCATGGGAGTTGGAGCAGATCTCTCAGGTTCCTTCCAACCTAAGCCATTCTATGTCAAATAAGAGGACAGGGGGGTATGCAGGAGCATCTCTGTCTCAGGGTTACTGACAAAAGCAAGGCCAATTCACACTCAAATTAACTGCTCCAGTCAAACAAGGGAACAAACCATGCTTCCCCAAGGACAAGAAACATCAGTGGGAAGAATAACCTGGAGAGACATGATGTCTCATGTCCTTCTTCCAGGAGCATGTAGCTCTGCCCTCAACACAGTGTATGGCTTTAAGTATGCCCAAAAGCTTCTATGAAGTTTTTCCAATGTATTCACCTGGAAGGTGCCACAAAATTTCCTACATTTGTTCAGAAGCTTAAGGTCTGCTGGGAAACAGAACTCTATGCTACCTTGGAAGCAGAAAAGCTTTAGGTGTAAGTTATTTACTAGGCATCTAGAATTTGTCCACATGGCCTACTGCAGGCAAATCTGCAGGACTCCTGGTAGCACTCCAGCTGAGCATGAGCTCAGCAAGCTATTGACATGTCTGAGAACAGTGCAAGGAATTCTCTAACAAACAGCTTTAGAGTCTTGTGGAAATGATTCCTTCCAGATGGATTAGCACTGGTGAGTCATTTTGTAAGATTATTCTTTTCCTCTCCTACTCAGATGTCTGCCACTACAAAGATTAATACACAAAAAAGACAATGCTGTACCTTTTATTTCCTCCCAAGTAACTGAGGCCCATATCTGTATTGTGTACGATTAGAAATTTGCTCCACAGAGTTTTACTAAAACAAAAGTCTCCAGTAAGTACTGGTGTGCAGACAAGCAAATTACTGCCCCAGACCACAAAGACTCTGTTTGCAGTCTAACCACATTCAGGCAATTCTCAATAGGAGACTCAGATTTACCATTTCCAAGGAGCACCTGTATGTGGCTCTGCTATAGCAGAGGACTCTTTATGTGGGGCAGATTGGCTGAAGGCACCAAGCATGCAGAACACTGCATTTGCTGGGACTTCAGCCCATCTACAGGACACAAATAATGTGGACAAACTCAAGCCTACAGCAAAAGTAAAACCACCACATTGATTGGATCAGACTCTCAGGTTGGCCATGCATGGTCTAAGAAGAGCAAGGTCACAGAATCAGCCAGGGTGGAAGAGACCTCTAAGATCATCCAGTCCAACCTAGCACCCAGCCCTATCCAATCAAGTAATGATGGCACTAAGCACCTCACCCACACACCTCAAAACAGATAAAAAAGAGCAGAGGAAAAATTCCAAATTAAAACAAAAATGGAGACAGTTCCCTCTATTGGATGTATGGATTCACGAAATACATTTCCCAGGAGCAAGGCTGCAAGTCTTCAAGGCCAGGCTGCATGAGTCCTTCAGCAGCTGGCTCTAGTGGAAGGTGTCCCTGCCCACAGCAAGGGGGGTTGGAACCAGATGATCTTTAAGGTCCCCTTCCAACCTAAAACACTCTAGGAATTTAAGCATCTATGAAAGCTTTCGATATGGTACAAGTGCAAAATGCACTGCAGATGCTAGGACTGTTGGCGAGACGTGGACAGAATCTCCTCCTGTTGGGAAACAAAGGAGCACATCTATTTTCATAATTGTGTGCAGAAATTACTGCTTCACAAGCAGCTGCAATGGAAATCCATCTGCACATCCAAGAGCAAAGTTTCCTCACTGTTTTCTACACAACAGTTTTATTCCAGGGCACATTCAATTTCATCTTATTAAATTAGCTCCCACTGGAAGAATCAAACTAAATGCTTATTTGAATTCAATTTCCCAGCACTTAAGAAATACTTGTATCAGGATTTATTTTGTACTTAATTCTGTTTCTTTGACAGGCTAAATCAAATCTAGATCCCAGCTTCCTGAAAATGAAGTTCAATTTTTAGGTTCCAATTCATTATTCCAAAGTATTTGTAAGAGAGATCAGAGTTGAGATTGAGCTGATTAACCTTTGAGAACTTGGAGAAAAAAAAAAGGATGTTTCATCATCAACATATTTTCATTCATTTGCAATGGAAATGTTGTTTTCAGGGGACTGTTCATAAATATTTAGGCAGCTTCAAGGATGGTGGCCAAACCACTATGCCCTGCCTATTAAGAAGGTGAATGATAATTATTAACACAAATTATTTATGGTTATTTAAAAAGCTTAAGCAATGTGCTTACTAAATTAAGCCCAAGCAAATGTGGGCTCCATGCATATTGGGCATGCCTTGATGCTCTGAATTTGTTTGTACAGCTGTGCAATTCTCAAATTAACTGTCTGTCAGGAGAAGTGAAATATTGCCAGAGGAGCATGGGGATGAAATCCAAGCCAACGGGAGAAAATGACAAAACGGCATCCTGTGACATGAATCACTTTCACAGAACAACTCCTGCTATAAAGCTGCAGTTTCTAGCCAGTAGCTCATTAGCAGCAGCAGCAGCACAGGTACTTTCAACAACTCAGTACCATAGCAAGCTTGAGGATTTATTAAGACTGATACCAGTCACCTGCTTCTCGTTTCACGTGTACACAGTCAGATATTTTTGTTGGCTTTACAGCCATAAATAGGTGACAAAGTGACTTCTCTAAACAATGTACCATGCAGGCTCACCAGTCTAATCATGACCTTCCTATTTTAAATCTCCACTTTAACTTAAACCTCCAAAAGATCTGTCTGATTGGATCAGACTTTCAGGTTGGCCATCCATGGTCTAAGAAAAGCAAGGTCATAGAATCAAGCAGGTTGCAAGAGACCTCCAAGATCAGCCAGGCCAACCTAGCACCCAGCCCTAGCCAATCAACCAGACCATGGCACCAAGTGCCCCAGCCAGGCTTGGCTTCAACACCTCCAGGCACGGCGACTCCACCACCTTCCTGGGCAGCCCATTCCAATGCAAATCACTCTCTCTATGCCAACAACTTCCTCCTAACATCCAGCCTAGACCTGCCCTGGCACAACTTGAGACTGTGTCCCCTTGTTCTGTTGCTGGTTACCTGGGAGAAGAGGCCAACCCCACCTGGCTACAGCCTCCCTTCAGGTAGTTGTAGACAGCAATGAGGTCTGTCCTGAGCCTCCTCTTCTGCAGGCTGCACACCCCCAGCTCCCTCAGCCTCTCCTCATAGGGTTTGTGTTCCAGGCCTTTCACCAGATTCATTGCCCTTCTCTGGACACCTTCCAGCACCTCAACATCTCTCTTGAATTGAGGGGCCCAGACCTGGACACACCACTCAAGGTGTGACCTGAGCAGTGTTGAGTACAGCGGCAGAATAACCTCCCTCATCCTACTGGCCACACTGTTCTGATCCAGGCCAGGATGCCACTGGCTCTCTTGGCCACCTGGGCAAGCCAGCAAAGCCAGACCAAACTTTACCCAATACAGTATCAGTGACATACCAAGAAGGTGTTTTCAGAATCAAGTTCTGAAGCATGGTTTTGCTGCTTAACAATGAGGAACATTGTCTCATGGGATCTGTAAAGAACCTAGCACCTAACATCCTTTGAAACTGACCACTGTTAAAGGCCTCATCTTTACAAACTGAAGTGTTTCTAACACTGATTACTGAATGATGAAATAAACCAAACCCCACAAGGTTAGGGAATAGATTCACTGAGGACACATTCAGAGCATCCCTTATGACATCCAAAAGTGTCTATTAGGACGTCAAGCTCAGGAGGGCAATGAGCAGGGACTGCATAATTGGCACTAGAGGCTGCCAAACTCCAGTGCTTTCAACCACACATTATTCCCCTGAGAAGCAGATAGCAAAGCAGAGTGTGACTCAGGTGCTATTTTTAGGTGCAGCAATTCATCCCTAAAGGAGCATCTTAATACAGAAAACTACACATTTCATTTCAACTCATTTCTTTGAAGTTTGACCCTTGTGAAAGGACAGATTTGCTCATGTCCACCTGCACAAACAGCAAGGTATTCAGCTCCAAGAAGAAATAAGGCACAGAACATGAGGGACCCTACTGGGCCAGCTAAAGGTTTCTCTCACCCAGATGCAGACTGGCCATAACTATCCAGGGAAGAGCAAGACTACAGCAAACAGGCTATACCTCTCAGTATTTTCTGAAGCTCCAACCATTTACAGCTATGGTGAGTTCCTTGTTCCAGATGGGGCATTCAGCCTTCCAAGACCTCTCTCTTCCATTACCTTATTCCCAGATAAAACTTTAACACTCATGGGCAAGAAATCTCCAGCCAGTTTGTAAACAAGGACTCCCCCTTTTTTGTGTTTGGCTCTTACCAGCTTCATTCAATATCCCACAGTTCTGTACTGAAAAGACTAAGCATCTACCACATCACTGCTGGGTTTTGCAGGGTCCATTATGTGCCCCCTCTTGCCACAAGGAAGCACCCTAACCCACTCAATCACTCAGGAAAAGCTATTCAGCTGATCCCCTTTGCCCACACACAGTTACAACTGCATTGCTCTCAAAAAGAAAGCAGACTTCACTTTTGCACCATGCAACCTTCTTAACTCCTTTTCAGTTTCTCAAAGTTATATTCTCAAGTGATATCACAAGCAGCTTCCTAACTCTCTTGAAGTGACCTCAGCATCTATGAGTGTCCCCACAGGACACAAAAAGAAGTGTTCCTATCAATACCACCATCTTCCTTCCAGATTTGGAAAGCACAGGATTTTGGGAGGCACAACTTTTTTTTGTTTTCCTGATTTAGTCCACACTCAAAAAGGCTGATGCTGGTCTAGGAGGTCCCTGAAAACTGAAGCTTAGTTCTCCCTAATAAGAAAGGGAATGCTACAGGTCTGTTATGAAACAAACTGCAAACTGACAGGGACATATTGCACAGTTAACCCAGACACTGTAAGGTTTAACCTCTGCCATTCTGCACAGTATTGCACACAAACTTAAGGAATTATGGGAAGCAACTGAAGAGCCAGTGTACACAATGTCAGTTTTTAATGTCTTCTTCCATGTGCTGCCATAGCTGCACGAGTGAATCCATGATCAGTAGTACATACCAAACACAACAGGATACATCACCATCCTCCAAGACAGAAGTAAACCCAAAAAGAGTTATGGAGCATTGCCATCTACAAAGTAGTTCATATAGAATCACAGAATCAACCAGGTTGGAAGAGAGAACTCCAAGATCATCCAGTCCAACCTAGCACCCAGCTTCCCTTATGAAAACAGATCAAATCTTTGAGCTTGAGGAGGGACCCCTCATTATCTACAGCCTCATCCTGTCTCACTTGGCTGCGACCTAGTGCTGCCTGCAAGCTGATCCTGCTGGCAGCCACTCATTTTACATCAGTCTGCTCTTACCTAAAAAAACTTGGCAGTGGCATATATGACTAGAAAAGCACCTTATCTATTTTGATAGAGGCTGGACTTGCAGAGACTAGCAGCCTCTTCCAGCTGCCAATGAAGTCACCAGGGCACCTAGGTGAAAGCCCATCACATTTCCGTTTTCCTGTGCACAGAGAAGTGGCCAAATAGCTCCAGAATTCCTCATGTATTATTAACAGACTGCTTAATAATGATTCAGGGGAGGATTGTGGAATTCTTACTATGCTAAATTTCTACAGTATAATCTTCTTATAAATTTCCTTGGCACAAGAAGTCAGACTTTCCAATGTGTAGACTAGTCCTCATGCCGAGGACTGCTACACAGGGAATTAAAACCTGAAAGGATGAATAGCTCCCTAATAGTCTACCATAACACAAATCAATTACTCTGCCATTTCTTTGAATTCTTCCCATATTAAGTCTGAAACAATATACATTGAGAAAACAGCAGTGGAGCAGACTTTCTTCCCTTTAATTGCATTGCCTGTTACACCACTTTGACAAACACAAGACCAACAAATCAAGTAATTACAGCACATGGGATTACAAACGTCTGTTGGGCTTCTAAAGTAACTTAAGGTCCACGGAAGAAAAAGAGGATCAGCTAATTGAAGGAAAGGAGGAAGGAATAAAGGAAGGGCATAGTCTCAGCTGAGGGGGTCAATATAAGAAAGGAGATCTACCTCTCTTCAGTGGCAAAACACAGAAGGACCAAACACTGGTACGTTTCTGAGTTATCTTTCCAATTGGCAGCTCTCTCTAAATAAAGCACCATGGAACAACTGTCTGATGATACAAAAACCCCAACAAACCCAGCAAAACTAGAAGAGGGTAGATTCAGATTGGATGTCAGGAAAATATTCTTCATCATGAGTGGGGTGAGACACCAGGACAGGTTTCTCAGGGAGGTGGTGGAGGCTCCATGCCTGGAGGTTTTTAAGGCCAGACTGAATGGGGCACTGAGCAACCTGATCTAGTGTGAGGTGTCCCTGTCCACAGCAGGAAGGTTGGAATTGGATGATCTTTGAGGTCCCTTCCAACTCTGACAATTCTGTGATAAGCAGTAGTTAGATATCCAACAGATTGAGCTTCTGAATATTCACCAGAACTTTGTAGTGGAATGTATTACTGTTATTTTTCCTGGGAATTTTATATTCCATAGACACAGCTTCCTGAGATGTCATTCCCTACAGAAATGCTTTACCCTTTGTGATAGAATTGATTTTTCTAGCAGCTAGCTGGGCAAGGTATGAAAGGGGAACGTTTTGGAACTATGCAGCCAAATTTACCTTTTGGGTAAATTGCTACTAGTTTGTATCAATAATGATGCATTCTGTTTGTTTAAGGAGGGGGACAAAGCCAACCAGAAAAGAGAGAACAAGAAGTATCCCTGCTTTCTACCTAGCTGCTTTCTAGGCTTGATCAAAGAGGCTGCCTTAAGTGTTTTCTCTATGTGGGAGCTTAGCATAACAGGCCACCACTCAGGTGAAGACAACCTGGACCATATTTAACAATGAACTCAGAAATCATCCAGTACTTCTATTAACCAAACCCTGATTATCATTTGAAATATAACATATGAGTTCCAGCTGTCTTTTCCTCTTTCTGGAAGAAAGTTTCCTTCCTTCTACACTCTACTTTTTATCTTTCTTCCCAATTATCTCTTCCTTCTTCTTCAGGAAATACAGAAAGAAGAAGGAACACAAAACAAGCAAACGATGCCTCTCTGCACCTCCACAACTCACAACAGCATAAAAAAAATAAAGAAAGCCTGCCTTAGTCCAGATGACTTCTTCTGCAACAACTATGAGCCTGAAACCAAGAAAAACAACTTGCACAGCTGCAGCTGACACTAGATTGTCAGGTTTCAGAGCTGCTGATAAAATTTATGCTGTGCCCTTATTTCTGCTCCAGGCTTGTTAGGAGAATATCCAAAATGGAAGATGCATTGTGTGATTTCTGCTCATTTTTCACCTGTTCTCTATTTGCCTGCTTTGGCTTTCAAGGAAGATGTATCTGAATTTAACAAGGAAAACAAGAACAGTTTCACAACAAATACATTACTTGAATTTAACTCCTCCCAGAAAGAAACTTGCTGTACTCTTGAATTTCTCCCAATGAAGTTGTCTTAGGAAACTCATTTAAATTCAGAAGGAGGTTGCAGTCAAGCAAGATCTTAACCTGATCTCTGCAAAGCTCTTCAGTGTCTTCTGAAGGTTCAAATTCTCCACATCATGCCTGAAAGTCTTTAGTGAGCCCCTTCTAGCACACAAACAGAACCCCTCTAAATTCAAGGCACCAAAACTAATGACAGAATTCTATTATTGGTCTCTCTAGACCTGTTTTAGGAGGAAAAGGCACCTCCCACAGCTACTTAATATTCCCCTTGCAAATAAATACAAGGATTGCATTTTCTCTACTAGCTACCACATCACACTGCTAGATCTTGTTCAAAGTCTTATTCTGCAGATTACAAGTCATGTGTGGACTGCCTCTCACAGTAACCTAAATTACCCAAGAAGTCTTAACTCCTCTACCTTTAGATTGTAATTTTTTCTACACAAAGCAATTATATCCCTGCTTACTTGCAGAGCTTCCACAAATAAAATGTCTTAACTTGGGCAAAAAAAAGTCCAGCAGCAGAACAGTCAGCTAGCTCAGACACTGATAACACATGCTAGAACGTTTACCAACACTTACTTTGCCAGGCTTGTTTGCATCAAAGCTGTTCTCTTTGAATTTCTCCTGCAGGGTCTCAGCTAACCGACAAAGCAAGGCACCATTATCCAATTTCTCCATAAAGGTTTCTGCTGTTATTTCTCTACCTGAACAGCAAACAGAAAGTTAACATGGCAGAAAAGCATGCAATAGCACAGACTACAATGTGTGTAAGATGAGCAAGCCACAGGAATTTTAACAGCAATTGGAAATAAGCTTTAACTAAACCACTGCTTTGATTATTTAGTGAATAGGCTGACTGCTGCTTTACTGGTAGACACACAGCGAGTTCTTCAGAGGTAGCATGCTTTCCTTGGGAAGCATTTGGTGCTAGTTGGAACCTAATTCTTGTGTATCAGGCTCCACAAGTCTCATTTTACTTTTGAAATCCCAGGGCTTTCAACACAGCGTTTTAAAAGACAGCATAGAGCAGGCAAGTGCCTGGGTACCTGTAACGTAAGAGCTGTTAACCAGCACTGCAGTTTACTTTGAAACAGAAGAGAAGAAATAAACCCCCAAACATTCAAGAAGAGAAGAACTGTACTTTTAAACTAACTCATTCACTCAAGATTTCGTCCTGCAAGAAGCTGGTATTACAGTGACTGCAATGCTCCTTTGAAAGAGCTTGTTCAGAAGTTAAGTCAGGGAGTGAAAGTTCATGTTATATATCTACTTGCCACACAGATCACAGTTTTCACCCAAAGAACAAAGCCAAAATACTCCCACTTCAAAATACAGCAGTTCTTATCATGCTAGGTGATGTTGTCCTTCAGCTGCCAGAGACTGTCCTCCCTGGCTACAGCAGAGCAGACAATCTTCCATTACACTGTGATTACATCCTCCTAACAGGGGTGATCATGAGTCTCATGAGATGTGTACTCTGACCAGGCTGGAGAGGCCAGATGAGAAGGGAATCATTTACATTCCCAGACTAAACCTACAGGATCTTACATTTCTTATGGAAGGTTTTCCACTTTCAAATTTCAATTGGAAAAGTTGTCTTCTTTTAGGACTTTTTTTGACCAGCAGAAGTATTTTTCAGATTCTACTAATATAAAGCATCAAGAACTTCTTCTTAGTTTCTTGCTAAAGAAAAGTCAGGTCCTTGCCTGAAGACTGCTGGCTACATCATCATGCTTTGGGCACAGAAAAAAAGCCTTTTCAGTTTGTCCTGTTAAAAATCAGTAACTAAGACCTTTGCAGCAAATCATCTTCAGATCCAATGGTTAAACATTTGTAGTGCAAGTTAAAATCTTTTCTTCCAACACATTCCTACTCCAGAAATATCTGTTTAATGTGCATTTTATTCCCCCTTAAATCTCTTGCCATACACCCCACGTTACAGCTCCTGTACACCTAAATGACTTCTCCAGGCAAAAGAGCAGTAGCAGCACTGCAGACACTCAGTGGTAGCTGGTGCATAACTATTTTAGCAGCACCACCAGCTCAGCTGAAGCCTGGGTTGAAACTACAATAGCTCACAGGTACAGGAATTGAACATCTCAGCACATGAAAAGCCTTCACCACCACTCTCGTCTACATATTTTCCCGCTTGCCCTATCAGCATTTCTGGCAGATGGTATAAAGCCATTAGAAAACTGTTGTTGTTGTAGGAACTGCTTTAATAAAGTATTACATTTTGTAATGGACTTGCTTTCTCCTAAACACGAATATTTCAAATATTCCTAGCCTCCCCAAGATTTCTATTTTGGAAAGCATAATATTTCACAGAGGCACCCAAAAAAAAAGCCACCTTCTACACATTTACTCTGCCCTAGGATGCATGGATTTATTATTTCACTGCTCAAGCATTTAAAAATCTAAAACCTATTCAGAAGTATTTTGCAGACATGGAAAAAATTCTTCTATCTCCTTCTGCTGCTTAACAATACATTTATATTGCTTTAAATGCTGAATGGTCACTGCATATTGTATACTAAGCTGGAGTATTTTAGTTCTGTTCCTTTTATGAAAGCTGGAAGAATGAGTTTTGCATTGAACATCTGCATCCAATGAAAAATATATTAGGTGTCAGCTTTCAATTCACTGTATTTTATGGCTCCAAAAGGTGGCATTTCTTTGCTAAAACAGACACTCTGACATATTTAACAGTTGAAATGGATTGATTCAAATGAGAGTAATGTTCATAGCCTAAGGAAGAAAAATGGCTCTGTATATTTGTATGGAAAAAACATTAAACTCCATTAAATGTGTATAACTCCCCCTATAATTATAAGAAAGCAGTTGCAATGTTTTTATGGAATGGTAATAACATTAAGTATAATAAAAAACCAATACTGAAAATATGAAGGGGAAAAAAAACCCAAATAAAACAAAACAAACAAAAAAAAACCAAAACCCAAAACAAAAACAAAACCTGAAAATGAAGGCTTTCTCAAACTGTCCAAGCATGGCTTACTCTCTCTTTTACCATAACAACCAGATGCCCCTTGGAAAGACAAAACTGCTGTTTCACTGTGGGCAGCACTCTGTAAGGCCACCCAGTCCCGCAGGTCCTAATGCAACCAGGCTGGGAGGTCTATGAAAGTATAACTATAAAGAACTCCATGTCCAGAGTGTGTGCCTAAGAGGTCAAAGACAAAGCATTCCATATGGATCATCCCAGACAACCAGAGCCTCCAGAAGGCAGCAGAGGGACCCAAAGACTAAAGCGAAGTACCACAACCTCCTTGGGTCCTCTATTATTCTGCACTACAATGCACAGTGTTGACTCCAGCCTCACACCCAGCTGATCACCTATTTTAAGTGTATGCCTCAGTGGCAACACAAAACTACTACATTACAATCATCTCACTCGGGAGCATCTCTGAAACACATTGGTAGACAGGTGAGCTTTTAGAACACCGATGCCCCAAGGGAACAGCTCCTCCTGACTGTCTCAAATAGTGTGGCATTTAAGGCAAAGATAACAAAACACAGTAAAACCAAAGAAGAAAGAAAAGGGCAATGATTTTACACCCATGTAAAATTGGCTCTTTTCTGACAAGGCTACTTTTGCAGCTGACAGCATTGAGACATTTTCACTTAACTTGAAATGGGGCACTTAAGCTCAAAGGCATGCTGATAGTAAACAAAATTATGAAGCCACTCCACTAAATAAGAAACTACAGCAGTGCCAGCAGAATCACCAGAAGCATCAATATCATGACTTTATTGATATTCAGGTATTTGAAACCTGCATTTCCCACTGCCTTCAGCATCAAAGACAGCTTCTTGCAGAAGACTTCCCACTCTTCATCTCCCAAACTTTATTCTTCAAGATAGCTTTAATTCCAAAGCCAATCTCCAACTCAATGCCTCTCGTAACACCCTCACCTCTGTTCCTTTTCTCTAAGTCTACTTCACTTTTGTACCCAAGCAACTTTTACATGCTTCATGCAACAGTCAACACTGAGTTGCTGTGTTATTGCATTCTCCAACTCCTTCCCTATGAATTCCTGGAGCCCAGAAAGCTCTGTTAGGAAGAGGCCTCAGCAGTGAGACCTTGAAGCCCAGACAGGTGCCCAGAGCACACCTTACAGGTATATTTCATGATGCCATGTGCTAAATGAAGCTGTATGGAATAAGCAACACTATAAACTTGTGCTGATAATAAATAGGCTCCAGGAATGCAAATAAATAAATAAATTCAGAAGTTTACACAACAGCCAAAGGGGAACCAGAGAAACCACCTCTCTGTACCAGTCCTGAACTACAGACTGGTCTTGAGGCCAACTTCTCCTCATGCCAGCCCTTTTGCTTCTGCAGACAAGACTGCACTGCAGAGTACAGTAGGCAAGCAAACTCTGCCCTTTGGCCTCTGCTAGAAGATTACTACAGACCAACTGTGCTCTTTCCAACATGAAGTTTGCTTAAGGTGAAACACAAGTGTCACAAGAGCATTCCACTATAATAAGCACAAGCTACCAAATCTGGTGCATGTCAGCAGTGAAAGTATTGCTGAGTGCTTCACTGGCCCTTAAAAACAAGGCTGAGAGATGATCATTTGCCAGACAGTTGGGTTAACACATCTCCTTAACTTTGCTACTGCAAGGATCTCTCAACTTAGCCACCAGAGCCCTCCAGAGGGAAGTGAAGCAACTCAATATCCATAGCTCCAACCTTCCCCTCCAGCATGCAAACCCAAACCCCTGCAGTGCTGATGTGTCCCATTTTGAGAAGGATATATATACAATGTACAACATTGTATGAGCTAATCCCATCTGACACATCGATTTCATCTGCAATGCCCTTTTTTCCAGCCCCCAGCATACAGGCAGCTAAAATCTATTCAGCAATGAAGCTGTACTGACAAACCATCCCCTCAGAAGCTCCCAGCTTCTCTGACATGGTTCCAAAAATAATTAGCAAAATGTGTACAAGAGTGCTAATGATTACTAAAAAAAGCAGCACAACAATGCCCATGCTACATTAGAATACAATTCCCAAAGGCTTGGGGTTAAAATTCCTCAGTGTTATTTTCCAGCTGCACCATGTATTGGTCTTCCAATTTATTAGTCTGCTAAGGCCAACTTCTAGCTATGCCTAATTTCCATCTAACATCAAAAGCTCTCATTCATATTATAAAGTGCTACAGCCTTTTGCTTTCCAGTTTGTCATTTCAAGCCTACACTAGGCTTTGCTGCTGCAAAACTGTCACCATTGCAACTTCCAGTACCAGTGGGTAGGACATATTTAGCTACCAAAAATCAAACTTACCTCAGAGAGGTTCAGCCCAATAGAGTTTGCCTAAAATACTTACTTTGTAGTTAAAAAAAAAAACCACCAAACCACCAAAAAAAGATCTACATTTGAAAAGAGTGTGGCCTTGTTGAGTCATACTACAAATGGATGACCAAAATCTAGATGAAACAAAACATGAAGCAGCCTAGCAACAATTAATTGAAATGCATATTAATCTTCTGTATGAACTGTGATATTCTACTGCATTAAATCTGGCATTTAAAATGAGGTCACCCAAGTTACAGCACAGAGCAAAGTGTGGGTACTCATAATATTATATGCACATCTATGTCTGTGAAGATGTAATGACCACTAAAGCAAAGTACATAATTTCTTCTGTGAAGGGAAAAAACACTCATGACAAACCCAAAAAGCCTTGGACATCCTTTTGATGCTGGAAAGTGAGACAACACAAAGAGGTTTTTAACAAGATGCTATAATTTCAGACCTATTTTTTTTCCTTACAGCACTTGCTCATGTGTCACTCCTCTCATTAAAATTAGCTTCAATTACAGAGCAATTAAACCAATTTCTTAACTCTGAGTTAGCATATTTATATGATTATTAAATAGCTTCAATTCTGTTACACTTAATTCATTTTGAATGTGAAATTTTAACTTCTCCCTCAGTTTGAGTAACACTACACAGGAATTCAAAGCAGTTTAAGAACACACATTTCAGTTTTTCAGGACATACTCTGAGAAAAGATCAGCTTGGTGTGAGAAGGTATGGGGGGAAACACATTAAACAAATGAACTGTGTATCCTGCTTAATTAAAACAAGTCATGCCCACTTAGTTCTGCAGCACAGAACTCGGTGCCCATAGGAAAACTCAGATTTTTAATTATAGTTGGCACTTCAGAACCTCCTGCTGTTTGCTACTTTCTTGCTAAAAAAGTGACCTCATTCCTAAACTTGTCACTGTGAGAACTCTGTTATGAACTGCAAACAAGCTTCTGTTTGTTTTAGAGAGGCTCACTAAAACTTCATTGTTTCAAATATTTAAACAATATATGAAATCTTTAATGGAATGTGCTGCATCTGAGTCAGAAAACAGTCCTTTGGACTGCTGTCTTGTGGTAATTGGCATGAGGAGTCAGGATTTCTGGATTTGGTTCTGGTATTGTCTAGACAATCTTATACTCTAAACTCATTAATTTAAATGGAGTTACCACACAAACATGAAATATAAAACAAGGGCCACTTTTGCAGTTGTGGACCCAGAACTATGCCAGCTTTAAATCAGGCATTGCCTAACTGCAAATACTGTGTTCTTGCATTCTGGATCCACAACTATTCCAGCTTTAAAACAGGCATTGCCTACCTGCAGATACTGTGTTCCTGCATTCTGGATCCACAACTATTCCAGCTTTAAAACAGGCATTGCCTACCTGCAGATATTGTGTTCTTGCATTCTGCATCCAGAACTATTCCAGCTTTAAAACAGGCATTGTCTACCTGCAGATACTGTGCTCTTGCAGGCTGCTGACACTACTTACTGACTACACCTCTCACAACATTGTGATACTTCCCTTCCTCTCAGGATAAAGAAGAAAAAGGATGCAGAGCAATGGAGAATGTGCAGATAAAAGGCACTAGATATATTCTATCACTGCATGATATCACTGAGATGGTGCAGCTATAGTTTGCCAAGACAAGACACTGCCTGAGTCTCAACAAAGCAGACTTCCAGTAAGAATAACCAAAAACCCACTCTAAACCACACCAGACTTTAAAATGTTCACCCAAATTTTCCCCCAGGAGAACAACCATGGAAGTTCCATGTAAACACCACCTCCTCTGAAGTATTTCCTCCTCTTTGTTTGCTAAGAGGAACTGCTGGCACATTTCTCTTAGGATGAGGTATTGCCTAAGTCAAGTATTTCTTTCGTAGAATCCTTTGGACTTGCAGAGATCAAACAAAAGCCATTTTCCCCTGACTGTTCTCAGCAAACAACATACTGTTTCCTGGCTCATAGTTCTTAAATTCCACCTTCTTGAATGAGTTGCATATCCCACAGAACTGTCTCTCTCCTTGCTGCCAGGAACATACTCTCATTAGCTCTTACTCATGCGTACCTCATTTTTTTTTTGGATTTTGCTTCGCATCCTCTTTCATCAACATCTTTTGGCTCCACACACCAAGACATGCAGCTGCAACCAGTAAACCTCCAGGTCCCAACTGAAGCCACTAGATCTGACCCTTCTCTGCACAAGCTCCCACAAGTCTTAGCATGCATTGCCATGGGAGGCAATTATCAATCACTACTGCTTGGGCAGCACAGGACTTTTTAATGGCTCCTTCTATTCCCCACAGTCAGCACACCCACAGGCTTTAGGAAGCCTACCAATCCTGATGGCAGTAATTAGCACCATTCACCTAAATGCTATTAATAGAGAAAACACATGCAAAAGAACATGTAAAAATTAAAACTGGGGAAAAACAAACATGAAATTAATAATGAAGTTCAATTATGCTACTCATGGCAATCCTGTGGAGGCAAATTACTCACTAGCTTTTCTGGCTTTGCTGCACTATGTGGGGGTAGCTACCTACTCAAGATTACCTTTAGTCTTGAAATGCAAAGAAGCCTGGAGGACTGAATTCCCAGCTAACAGAAGAATTCACTTACTTCCCAGTAAATCCATTTGATCTTATTGTATCTTACCCAGTAGGTTTGTGAGCCATAGGGCCAAATCCTCTTTCATTGGCAACAGGTTGGCCTCATGTCTGCTTGCAAGCCACTGACTGTATTGATGCATATCAGAGAGGCCAGGCCCACGTGCCTTCGGGCTCAGAGCAGTGCACATTGCTTATCTGCTTCTTGTACCTGTTTTGTTCTACACATAAAAAAAGAACAAAGACAAAAAATAGTTACTGCATTACACCAAATTGAGTTTCACGGATGCAGAAGATAAGATTATTAGAACTGTGATTCTAATAAATCAGCTGTCAGACAAACAGATGTGGATCTAACCCATGAATACATCAATGATTGAGGGTTTGTTTTGCTAATGGGTCACATTACTGGTGATTAAATCATACAGATAAATGTCAACTTCGTTTGGACTCACCACACTACACATCTTGGCAACACATTACCAAATACTCCGCAAGGAATGACTAAAATCAAATCAAAACAAACACTTTACACAAAGCTAACCACTCAATATGATGCCTGATCCATTCAAAATAATGGAAAGCTTCAGAGATTTTTTTGGATCAAGCCCAGGAAAAACACAGAAACACCTGAGCTATGCTACCACTGCAATTAACAAGCACTGCTACCAAATGGAACCAGACTCTTCTCCAACTTCAGAACAGCTAAAGCAAAAACCCCACCAGATAGATTTCCTGGATCATCATTTCTTCAGAAAGCAGGTCAACAATTAGTGCTGGTCAGCCACACCTCCTGCTTCCACCTTTCATACAAACACTCTTTGCGTTCAGAGATGACTTGCCAAAACTTTAGTTTCAGGTAAGACAATCTGTCATCAGTTAAATATTAGTGAACTGTTGCAAGTCCTGCAGCAGGCAGAGACTTCAGGCCCACTGTACCTATATCTTTGCTCCTGAAGGCATAATTCCCCCATCTGAGGCAAAAGTGTGCTAAGGAAAGGTAATTTTTCTCTCTGAAGAGAAACAGACCTGGCCCCAAGCGTCCGTAGCAATGAGCTGAGATACTTTCTTGCCTGGTAGGCTGCTGAAAGCAGCCGACCAGCAGACACAGGGTCCTATATAGCTGTACAAGGCACCACAAGGTAGACATTAAGTGAGTGGAAAGCTTGTAAGGAATAGTTCTTTGCCTGTTGTTAACTGGCTGATCCACACCAACTGTGGTCACACTTGTCAGACCTCTTCACCTTCTGAGACTCTGCAAATACTGCTTTCTTCTTTATGTACCTTTCAAGTCATGTGAGAGGTACAAGTGACTTTAAAAATCACCAAAAAAACCCCAAGAGAACAATCTGCTTTACTGGTCCATTGTGGCCTGGAAAAACAAGAATACTGAAAACAAATCCTTTGCCAAAAACAAAGGAAAATGCTTGCAGAATGCAAAAAGCAATTGCCTCTCCATAAAACTGTGCTGTAACCAATATTCCCAAATATATGAAATGCTATTTCTTTAAAACTAGAGAAAGGAGAGGGAAGGCTTCTGGAGCAGCTAGACAGAGGCAATCCGGGGTTCCCCATCAGTCTGCAAAACAAGCACTGTTTGCAATTTAGGCTGATCTCTGTGAAGATGCAGAACAGATGAGGAAAGGCAGATAGACAGGCAAAAATCTCTAGAACTGGAAATGATTCAGACATCTCTCTACTGGGAATAGGTCTGCTTGAAATGGTAGCCCTGAACTACTAATAATGTACAGGTTAAGTTGTGAAGCAAGCATGCAAAGTGAGGACTGTGGAAGGAGAAAATTAATACTCCTGAAAAGTCTCTACTGAGCAGAACCCTGAGGAAGCAGAGTTGCACACAACTACACACAATCCAACCTTATCTCTGTGTCAGTTTTCTTTCATTTCCTTTCTAAAAGAAACTGGCTTTTCCCTTCCTTGAAAAACCTGCCCTACACATCAGTAAAACCTTTTGTTAGAATCAAAGCCACAAAATTCCTACCTTGCATTTTTAAAAACAAAATAAAATTAGAAGAAAAAAAAAATCAGCCTTCAAAGAGCAAGGCACAATTTGTCACAAGCTCTGCAAGGGAGACTGTGGGACAGTTATCAAACTGCAAGCATCAGAAGCTATCAGACTTCATTATTCCTTATGGAAAGACTGCCCACTACTAAACTTCTACGTTTGGTCACTTGAGCCTCTGCAATACTCCAGTGCTGAAGTATCAAAGCTTCATCAAAATATTCATCTACTTCATCAACTGTAATAGTCCATAAATAAACTATTAAAACTTATCATACACTAGCTGGGATCTGTGAAGGAGATAAATTGAGGTAGGTGACGTTGACAGCAGTTGGATCCTGAACTCCTCCAAGATCCCTCTGAAGATTCTACACGCAGTCAAGGTCAGGCTCCTGATTCTTCACTCAGATACTGTCAACTCACCTCCTTAACATGACTGAATATAGTTATTTTGTGATGAGCTGGGAAAAAGTTTATTGACAATTTAGCAGTGAGGAATTTGGTCAGAGAAATGGACTAACTCACCACAGAGGCAGACAGTAGCATTCAAGGATACCTCCCCACAGCTGAGGCAAGTTTCTTTGGCTCCAACAACTACTTCATTCTTTACTTTTGGCAGACACAAGGTATGAACAAAGTAGCCAAAAAAATACTGGTTTTCCTAATCTCCCTACTTTCTAACAGCAACATCAAATCGTCATATACACAGCTCTTTAAAACTTGCCAACACAAACACATCCAGTGTTTGATAGAATGTTACACCTCTCCCCAAACTGTTGAGGCTTACATGCTATGCAGAAGCATTTTCAGAACTTACCTCTAAATGTTTTCTTCCTCAAAAAGCAACTTCTTCCCCCTACTATTCTGAACTCAGAACAGGAAAGGTATTTAACTACTTTTCACTCTGTTTTGTTACAGGTCATATTTATGCAGCACACCTTTTTTTCCACCTCTCTCAAGAAGAGGACAGCATCTCAAATTCTTAGACTTATTGTCTAGATGAAGAATTCAATGTGGGATAGTTTACAGCAGACCCAGTGACATGTAACAGATTCAACTCACTAAAAGATTGTATTTCTCTCTGCTTTCTTTTTCCAAACAGTGAAGTTTTTATTTTGCTTCACAGTAGTACATTTACTTTTCTGTGTATTGTTGCTCAGTGTTTGTATTTTGCCAGCAGTGTAATTTACACTATCTGCTGATTGTTGTCAGTGATCATCAGGTGAAAGCAATGGGAATCAAACAAGTGATCTTCTGTAATTCCATTGGCTTTTGTTAGGGTTAACTGGTAGAACAAAAGGATTTGGGAACGATACACACACAGAGGAGGCAAAATTGTTTAACCTAGAAAGTAAAACTGGCTGCATAATTGGGCACTCACAGCTGCAGATGCCTGCAATCAATTCCACTTCCTACTCCAGCCACCTTCCTTACCTGCAAAATTGTGCTAATACTCTTCAACCAAAATCAAGTATAATCATTTATTCATAGTATGAAATGTATGGAAGTGTGGATGTATGTACAGAGAAAATATACTTGGGAATTAATCATACAAACCAGTAAGTTTTCACTCCTAAGTGCCCATTCAGTTCCAGGATATACACTCAAGGGCTTGTTCTGAGAAGCTGCTGGCTTATAGAGGGCTCTCTCTATTAGACAAATTTCACTGTCACTGCACCCTTACTCCTAGTTCAACACGTGCATCTGTTCTCAAACAAAAGGAGGCTTGAACCACTCTTTTCAACTTGCTACTAGAGAGAATCCTTCTAGGTCAGGGATGAAGAAGTCTTGCTGAGTCACTTGCTCTTCATGACTTGGCTTAAGAATCAGCATAGAAATTAAGCATCCAGTGAAACACACATTTTTCTTTGTATTTCCACAGAGTTAGAATAAAAAAATGTGTCTATGGAGGGAAAAGAAAGAAGTCCTAAACCAAATGCAGAAGTCTTGTTTAGAGATCAGTAATTTCTGATGTAAAGGTCCTATGTAACATCCCCTTTGCTCCATACCAGCCTATCCACGGCATTGTTCATCCATTCTTGGTCCCTGCAGGTACTATTGCCTGCTGGCAGCTAAACCAGTTATCCAGGACTAGAGATTTGCACATAAGCCAATTCAGTGGCCTAGATGTTCTACAGAGCTGGAATGACTGGAACAGAAGAGGGCCTTAACTCCACCTGGCACACTGGGTTCAAAGACTGTTTCATAAGAATTAAGGTTTAAGTTTGTGAAATGAAGTCTCTTGTAATACGACTGATGAAATACATTAGCTATCAGTCATAGGTGAAACAAAATATCATGCACACAACTGTGCAATAGCTCTACTGTCAGTGGTAGAAAGCAGACAGCAACTTAGACAAGAACAGCAATAGTTTTCTCTGAAGGAACTGGAACCTGAGCACGAGACTGCACATTGGCTTTGACAGAAGGGTATCGGCTATAATAGCAGACAATCTCCTGCTGTCTTAGTGAGAAGGTAATGCTATTGGAAAGCAGCCATCCTGGAAAGAGAGGAGACACAGGATCAAAAGCCAGAACAGAGCTCATGAGTATCTGGCAAGGGTCTCTGCTGGATCTCCCTGCTAGTTCTAATCACCTCAAGCAGATGGAAAAGAACAGAACTTTTGAAACTTTACTTAAGTGGACTGTGTGAAGCACTCACTGTAACTGCAAGTTGGTTGCAAAAAGAAGCTTAAATAAAAGATTAAGTGCTCATAAACAGAGTAAGCTGCAGCAACAAAATATATTTGTGCAAGCAGAAATTAGGCTTCCCACAATTTGGGATCCATACTTGGAATCACCACTTCTACATAAGCAAGTGCCATTTTCACACATACAACACGTCCAAGCATAAATACATTCATACTTGAAAACTGATTTCAGTTTTCCTGCCTCAGTCTTGGCATGCATTCCAGATTTGGAGAGTGCATCATTAGTTCACAGACTAAAGACTGGTCTCGCTTTTCTGTCTCCTCACCCACAGACATACATGTGTATATACATATATAAGCAGAAAAGTGACCCCAAAAAATTACATATATGTGTGTGTGTATATATATAGATAGACATGAATGTCTTCCTTTGAGAGCCGCAGAGGGAACTTACAACTTCAGCAACTGGTATTTTTACCATTAGGAAACTGTTCCCTATGGTGAGATCAGCTAGATAGTGCAATAATGTCAACAAGTGAAACTATGAAAGCTCCCCTACTTGAAGTCCTTTAAAATGGACTAAAAGAAGTAGTGGGAGGGGAAGAGACCAGTCACTCACTAGCAGATCCTACTCAGTCAAGCTTTACCACCTGCAGTTTCCAGTTTACTACAGAACAGTAATCACTCTCACGTTACCCTTTCACATAGGCAGAAAACAAACACCATCACTTTTGAAGTGATTTGCCTACTACATCACATAGTTGCTCTCCAAGGGCTATTGCAGAGCTTTCCCTTGTGTAAGGAAGAGGTCATTCTTGCCTGCATCATCCTAAACACATACATCTGTAAGCTTAGTTTTCTCACTACTATAAACAAGCAGATAAAACATAAGCTCATGAATGCAGCAAGCATATTTTTGTAAGGAAATTCAATTTTTCTAGTTATTTTATTATCCTTATAAACTATACCACAACCAATTTAGCCCAAGGTTTCTGGAGCTTTCCCAGATTAACTTGGAGCATACTGTACATGTTAGGAGCAGGGGGAGGGGCACTGGAGGGGAACCACCATATGAAAGTCATTAATCAATTAGAATTTTTAAGGGCTTACATCAAAATGTGATCTACACTGATAAAGTAAACTTTAATCACAAGAAGCCTTTGTCCTTTACATTATGAATATACATGTCACAAATGTGTGCAGCGCTTTGGGCAGAGGATAGAGAACCTGGCACAACAGCTCACTGATACTTCAGACCTCTGAGGCCCTTGGTCTGAGGCCAGACCAAAATGAAGTTAACCACACTTAAAAATCTGAGCTAATCATTGGAAGCCTAGACATTTTCAGGACTATGCTTAGCAGAAACAATTTTCTTGCTTTGGTAACGTCTCCCCTACCAAAAGGCAAGCAAAAAGCCTTTCTCACATAGACCAAAACAAAACCTGAGGAATGTTCAATATCTACTTGCTCATACAATTATAACTGCTGGAAACTGAGCCCAGTTCCTTCGACAGTCCACAAGCTGTGTTGACTTCTCTTTGCCTGGCTCTTATTGTATGTTTTATTTCTGCTTGTCTAAGCAAAATAGCCATTAAAAATGAGTACAAGTGAAGTTTCAACCTCCAACAACTAGAAAAGGAAACACTTAAATTGACATATATCTTATAAGGAGCATAAGTGTGTCTTGCTTGCAAGCACACTACGCAGACAGCATTACAAGCTGACTCCCAATCATCGAGTTGGCTTTTAATTATGAAGTTCCATTTCTAAAGCCTGCCCTGAAATTTGTGTTAAGCTTCGCTGAGAGGTGTAAAGTGAAGTTGAAGAGGTACTTTGGACAGTAAGTCTGCCAATTTAGATAGGGCTGTGGGTAAAATAAATAAAGTGACCAAATGAGTTAGTAGCCTGAAGCCAGTAAGAACTAGAAACTTGAGGACAGTACTGCCTCATCCTCACCTCACCACCTCCATCTAGGTTTGGTGGTGGTTCTAACTGGAGCACCACAGCGTAACACTGTTCAGATGGCCTATGGTACCATATGAAATTAATTTAGCAATGTCTGCTAATTTCTTATTAAATCACAATTCACATCACAAAACTATTATAAAACCATTACACTTGGTAGAGCCTCTACTCCACACTGAAGAAATCACTCATAATTTGACATGGGAAAGGAAGAATACATTTTTTTACCCCCGTTATTTGTTTTTTAATTTCAAAATCGTATCAGAAGAGTGCTGAAACTGCACAGGGGAGCATGCGATACATCCTCCCTGGTACTTCAGGAGTCCTCCTCTCCAAGGAGCAGCAAAGCCGTTGAAGCCAGCAGGCTCAGCTGCCACCGCGCTACAGCAGGATGCTGACAACAGTCCCAGATAAGGAAGACAGCAACCTTCACTTCTTACATGAGAAAAAACAAAGCCCTCTTAAAGTCAAACTGTACTGTCCTGAGATTTGGATCTGAACTTAAGAGGAAAGCAAGGACCTGGAAGGACGGGCATGAGCATGGTTTCATCCCGCTTGCCCTTTGGGACTGCGGACGGGACAGGCCAGAAGCCATCCGCACCGCGGCAGCGCTCGGCCGCCTCCGCCCATCACTTGCCGCAGCCTCCCAGGCAGGCAGGCAGGCGCCCGCTCCTCCCGTCCCCTCTCGCTGCCTGCGCCGCCAGCAGTCCAAGGCTAACCGAGGCGGCCCGAGATAAGGAGATGGTTGGACGGGGGAGGGAGCGCACACCGGGTAGAGGCTACCCGAAAGACGGGCTAGAGCCCCGCACACCGCCCCACAGGGGGAATCCCCTCTCCCACACACCCTCTCCGAGCGGCCAGCAGCCCCCACCCCCCCTAGCTCTCACCCGCCGCCGAGCCGGGCTCTGCGCTGCGCGGGGAGGCGTTCGTCCTCCTCGGGGCCCCTCCACACTGAGGCTGAGCTAATGGCTTTGCCATGAGTGCGGGAAGCGCTGCTTCCAGCTCTGCCCCTCGGGGGCAGGACCAAGCAAACTCGCCGCGGCCCCCAGACCTCCGCGGGCTGCCCGGGGCTGTCCGCCAACACCCTCCGGGCTCTCCGCGGACAGCCCCGGGGAACACTCCTGCATCTCGCCGCACACCCACTCACGCTCCCGGTCCGCCTCCGCGCTGCTTTCAAACCGCAGCCAGCCAGTAAAGCGAGGCCAAAAATAAACCAAAAACAAACCACATACGCTAAAAACAAACAACTAAACCACAGCACCCCACAACCAAAACGAACCCCCTCGCTGCCCAACGCGCAGGCAGCCGCAGCCGCCCACAAGCCCTGCCGCCTCACCGGTGGGTCCCCCGCAGCCGCCCCAAGACACGGCGGGGGAGAACACAAAAGCACCTTGTCGGCAGCGACGAGCCACCGCGGAGCTCACCTTCCCGCTTCGCTCCCAGGCCCTTTCTCTTTAAACTCGAAGGCAGCCGGAGAGAGAGACACGAAACGCCCTCAACTGCAAGGAGCCCGGGTTGCAGGCTCCGCCGGGGGGCCGGCGAAGAGCCCCTCTGGGGCGGACAGGGCTCCCCCCGCCGCCGGGGCAGGCGGGAGGGCAGGCACGGCTCGGCTGCCGCCGCCGCGGGAGCAGACAGGAGGGCTCGGCTGGGCTACCCTCTCCGGAAGGGCAGGAGGACAGGCAGGACTCCCGTGGCCGCACTCCGCTGAGCCCCCCCGCCCCCAGCAGCTGCCGCCGTCCCCTCGAGTTGAGCTGAGCACACCAGCAGCAGTCGCGCTGCCGCTCCTCATACTTCTGGCCGCTCCGCTCGGCGCTCTCTTTGGGAAACCCTTTTTTTTTCCCCCTCCCTCCCCACCCCCCCGCCCTCTGAACAGCTTTCCTATATTTCAGCAGTCCGCACAGCCCGAACGGAAGTGAAATCCTTACTTTTTTTCAGGGGGACGGCAAATGCAGTTCACACTGATTTACCCTTGAAATGCTGAGATACTGTATTTCATCCCTTAGCAGCCAGTTGGTACTTTGGTCCATTTCTCTTTTACTGCTGTTGCTCCCTTTCCAAGACTCTTGATTGTGGAAAAAGGAGTGGGGGGAAGGAAATGTACAAATAAAGGAGAAAGGAAATTTCCGTGTCCAAGATAAAACTCTCTTCTAATTTGGCCGGTTGTCTCCGGGATTTTTTAACACCTAACAGCATCTCTTTTAATAGTCTTTCCTCTTCCGCCCCCCCTGCCCCCTCAGCTAAAGGAATATGTCAGGAAACAGCATCATATATTCCTCCAAAACAATGCCATGCTACCTTGCATTCTGTTTTGATTGAACTCTAAAATATGCCGGTCCTAAATCAGTTATTCTGACATGACACTTTAGAAGCGATGGGTTGATGTTTTGCTTGTTCTTGTGCTTCATTTGCCAGGCTAACTGCCAACATACCTTTACTTCAGTCATTTCACTCTCACCTTTTCTCATTTTTTGTGACATTTCAACATTTTCTTAAATGTCAGAGATAACCTTCTCCAACTGGGGTTTATTCCTGTAGAAGCCCCTTTCGTGAATTGAATAGTGGGAAACAGATGTTCAGACTTCTGCCTCTCTCAGAGCAGGGATGTAGATTGTCTTGTTGAGTTTCTTAATGGTATCATGTTATCACTTTCCAGAAGAGTGCTCCAGTCAAACAGCACACATTTTTTTTTCTTTCATGTTGTCTACCCACTTGGTTAAAATGTTCTAGCCAAAGCACATTACTTATAACTACACTGAAAGAATAGTTTTAACCTGGTTGCTGAAAATCACTTCGAGCTGACCCTTATTTTTTATTTACATTCACTTCTTTGTACTCTGATCTGCTGGGAAAACTTGATTTGCACAATTAATGCTGGACTATTTCTCAATAATTGCACTGCAAGCAAATTCCTGTTCTCCAAGCAGATGTTCGCTTCCAGCCAATCAGGATACACACATCTTTTGTTATTTATTGTATTCCTCACTCATATTTTGCTGCTCTGATGGACTATTAACTGCTGTGATGAGTGCTACGTAAATGAGAGCATTTCATCAGCATGCTGATGTATTTAACTATGATGAGCTCTAGCCATGTACTATGTCAGTAACAGTCCAGAATTAAACACACTCCTAGTTTAGTTGTGGTTAGCAAAATTTGGATGCCTCTGGGCATGACAATTTTCTTTGGCTCATCCAATTTCTTGCTCAGAACAAATGAAAAAGAGAAGGAGGGGGGATGGGGAGAGGATGTGGAGGGAGAAAAGCCCCCCAGATATCCTAAAAATGCACTGGGATGGAACGGATGTAGAATTGATGAGCAAATTCCTGTATACACTTAATTATCTGACCTTGAGAAAGATTTTTTAATAATGAGCAGCAATTTAAATCCAATTTATGTGTCACCTCAATATAAACCCCAGCTTGAGATGAGAACACCAATTCTGTTGAGGTTCTATACTTAAAAGTCCTGCCACTTCATAGAGAAGTTGGAAAACGCTCCCCTCAGCAGCAGTTACTTCTCCAGTAAAAGCTTTTCAAGCTTCACATGTATGCTTGAAGTGACAAGGTTCCTGCTAAGTTTAGCAGCAGTTCTGCAGAGGGAGTTAAGCTGAGGTTTTTCCAAACATCACACAATAAATCTTGTATGTGCTCTTGCTGATGAACCAGAGGGAAAGGCTGAAAAAGCAGCTGTAAGATTTTGGAGCCAATGCTGGTTGTGGACTCCTTGACATGGTCAGTTTGTACCAAAGAATAATCTAAGATCAGGCAATAATGAATCACCATGCACTGCAAGATCCACCACCCATGGACCTTTTTCTACCTTTAATTATATCAATCATAAGATTCTTACCACTACTTCATAAAGAACTGATAATAGAGAAGCAATATGTAGCACGCATTACAACAGTTAACAAACTCCTTGAAGGTTAGATCCAGAAGCAAGACACAGTGCCAAGAAAGGTCTGAGATGTGCATTATATAAATACTATGGAAGTTTCAGTAGTGACACCACAGTTATGACTATGCTGGGATTCACACTTCAAGCAGCACTGCAACTCTTCTGTTTCATACTTAAGCACTAGAGTTTGGCTTTCAGTTTTGACACAGTAACTTGGGAGCCCCAGCAAAAAAATACATTTTCTACATAAGGTTATTTCTATAATGTCCTTGCTAAACTTTGTAACAGAAATATACAGGGTTTCCTTGTGAAATGCAATGATTCTGTTCACTATTCTTCTACATAAACAGTCTTAGCTTCCCACACATCCAATTTCCAGTGTCCATGTGTTCCAATATTTTTGACACAGCCTACTTCCAAACAGATACTAGGATGAGTGGGGATATGAATAAATAATGATTTGAAGACAGACACAAAAAAGAGAAGAGAGAGGGAGGGAGAAATTACAGTGACTGAGGAAGGTAAAGCTTGTTTGGAAGCCATATGTGCATGTAGGAAGCCTGAGCAAAATTATTACTGTGACTAGGACAAAATGGTTCTACACATTGTCACTGAGATAATTTTAACAGCAGGAAGGGAATATTAGCTCTTAAAAAGTGATAGAAGATGTGTGGACTTGGCAAACTTGATCTAAAGATGTCATAAACTTTCCATGATTTGGAACAAAAATTCAGGATTAAAGATTTGAGGGGATTTCCTCTAACTCAATTGCACATTATAAATCTTGATGTAAGGATAATTAGAGATGAAACTCTGGAGCACGAGGTCCGTAAGGATGATCACAATGGCCCACTTTAACCTATTAAATTCCTCAGCCCTATTCTAAAACTGTTTTATAATCACCATCTTGGGTGACCTCCAGATGTTGTCATCCTGTGGTGTTATAAAGATTTTCTTAACAAGGTGCCTTGGAGGTCACTTACAGGTGGGGACAGTAAATGACCTCTATCAAAGGGTTCTCAACGCACAGGGATCTGAAGAAGTAGTCACTATATGGAATAAAAATGAGCAAGAGAGGAGAAGTGCAGAAAGGAGGTTGAAGTTACTCTGTTCTTTCTTTCCCTATGTGCCACTGCAGTTAAATTCCAAAAGATATGGAGTCAGAGGTGAATAAGAACTGCTGATACTTGAGTCAGCTTGCTAGAATATAGGCAGCCACAATGAGTGGCAGGGCATGTTTTGCAAATGGCCCAGCACTGTCCCAACATTATAGTACTGAGTTTGCAAATAAAAATGTCCATGTCTTCCTTGACTTTTAAAAAAGGCAGAGCAGTCAGTAGCAGGCCTGTGATCAACATACTCTTGTGGGACTCAGTGGAATGCACTGCACGCCAGACACCTCTTAATTTTACCATTTTTCTTAAGTAGCTGGCATCTGATGTACAAATCCTGGTTAAAATGTGTTGATGAAATTATATAAGGCTTTTGCTTTTGAACCCAGTTTAGAAGAGCTAAATTATCAATAGTTACTTCAGGTGTGAGAGAGCTGTAGATGACTACAGATAGAGCAATTCACAGAGTTACTTTAGCACAGTCACTGGTGGAAGATACAGCAATTCATAGAGTTACTTTAGCACAGTCACTGGAACCACTTCTGCACTTCTCCAATTTAGGACCTTCCTTCCATATGCAAACTCCATAAAGCAGCAGATTCTTTGGCTGTCTCACAAGTTCAGTTCTACTTTCCCACATTGCTCTATCTGTTAAGTAAAAAAATCAGATAATTTGTTCTACCCCATTTGAAGTGATGCACACTCACAAAATGTGTAATTTCTCATAAAGCTGCCTTTCTAACAGCAAAATTCAAGAGCTTCCTTGCCTGGCCAGCAATGGAAAGGAAGTGAGACAGGCTGGTCCTCATAGGTGAAAATTAGGTGCTCATTCACATTTCTGTAGGTTTGATTTGCTTTCCACACTACCTTCATATTTCTCCCAGCCTGCGTCCTGGTGTTTCTGACACCTCTTTTCAGCATTTATCCCTCACCCTACATGTTCTCCATCAACATTTCTGATTGATTTTCCTCAAAAGCTATTGTCAAGGTACTACTTCTATTGCTATGCTTTTCCAGATTTTTTTCCTCTAACTGCTCAGTTCAAACAGTCAATCTTTTACCTTAGGGAATGCTTTGAGTCCAGCATTCCTTTTCATTCTTCTATTAAAGTGGCATCACTGAAGTATTCCTAATGGAAAGAACATGATTGCCAAATGAAACAGGGTGCATGCCAGCTCATTTAATGACTATAAGTTATTCCTGTCTTGGGGGTTTGGGAGTCTTAGTTCCTTTTCCCAGCCCCACAAATTTATCTGTTGTACAAGTTTCTTCAAATTGTTTTTGATTTCAGTTTTCCCATCTGCAAAGCAGCCATGTTCATAAAAATTATAGTAGTAAAGTAGTCTGACACTAGTGGACAGCAAGAATTATATGAAGACGGGCTCAATTTATTAATTCAATTTATGGGAGAGCCCTGCACATATTTCCCTTTTCTGTCTTTCCTTCTTCCTTATCCTGCAAAGCACATATCTGATAATACGCTGTTAGAGAAGGGAAGTAAGGCAGCTTGGGAATAACTTTGGCTCTGGTTATCACTTGGTGTCATTACAAAACAAGAAATCTGTGTGTGATCTTCTGAAAGTTACTTAATCTTCCAGACTTCCAATCTGTACAGTGATTATTAAGTAGATCTCATGAGGGTTGTGAGGTAAGAGAAACCTATTAAACATTTTGATGTCACAGATTGAGGATTCAACAGAAATGATGAATGGTGCTTTGTGTAATGTATTGCTTCTTTTGCAAGCATTCTTCTTGCTGTGAAGAAGTTGCTCAATTCCAGAATCATCTCTGTGACATTATTCTTTATGTAAGAGCATGTTGTGAAAGGGCAGTTTCCTTCAGAACAATCTTCCCAGTTCACAGCATTCCAATCTGAAATGCAATATGGGAATATCTAATTGGTGACCCAAAAAATCTAGTGCTTATCTTTTTAGTAGGTTTATTTGGACAAAAATATGCTTTTGTAATTCTGTACACTTTTAACTTAGGGGGTTATTATTTTGCATTAATCTTACTTCAACAGACCAACCTTCTCCAGTTTATCTTTCTCTTCACTGGGAATCACAGAGTATTAGGGGTTGGAAGGAACCTTGAAAGATCATCTAGTCCAACGCCCCTGCCAGAGCAGGATCACCTAGAGCAGGTCACACAGGAATCTGTCCAGATGGGTTTTGAATTTCTCCAGAAGGAGACTCTGCAACCCCTCTAGGCAGCCTGTACCAGGACTCTGTCACATTTACAGTGAAAAAGTTTTTCCTTATGTTCACATGGAACCTGCTCTGGTCCAGCTTGCACCTGTTGCCCCTTGTTCCATCATTGGACATCACTGAGCAGAGCCTGGCTCCGTCCTCCTGACGCTGACATGCACATCTTTATCAACATGAATGAGGTCACCCCTCAGGCTCCTCTTCTCCAAGCTATAGAGCCCCAACTCCCTCTACATTTCCTTACAATGGAGATGCTCAACTGTCTTCATTACATTTGTGACTCTGAGCTGGACAATTTCAAGCAGTTTCCTGACATCTTCCTTGAACTGAGGGGCGCAGAACTGGACTCAATACTCTTTGCTGCTAACCATATACCAATGTCAAAATAAGGAGTTGGTTTTGTTCAACAGGTTTCTTGTTCAGAATAAATGCAAAGCAACACTGCCAAGTGTATACTTTTGGTTTTCTTCTTGGGAGGAGCCTGACATATCTGTGTTTATGCTATAGCCTATGCCTTGGGCATGTTTTCCTAATTGGGGCTGGCTGAAACTGTTCTGCTTTCCTGCAGCCTGTCACAGGCTGAATTGCAAACAATGGTAAGACTGGTTACCCAGCTCCCTTCATTAATGACATATGTTGCTGAAATGCATCGAGAGAGTTTGAGTAAGATCAAATTTCAGACCAACCTTGAAACCAGATGCCCAAAGTCAATGATGAGGAGAGAAAGCTATAGACAGAAAGGTTTGGATTTGATTTTTTTCTTTACCTTGTGAGCATTGCAGCTACCCTTGCAAATAAAACTAGGGTGAAAATGGCAGTATCAAAAAACATTCTGTGCAATCTCTTATTTTAAGAGACACATGTCCAGGCAAAGAACCCACAAAATAGTGAAACCAAGAAATAATTCAACAAATGTGAAAGAACACTTGTGCAAAATATTGTCAAGCCTGATAAGTCAGAAGAATTAGGAAGAAGGTAGACTAAACAACTAAGATCAAATATCCAGGTCATTTATCTGAATGATATGATAGCAGGAGATACTTGGATGCTAGTAATTCCATATGGAATTCACTAGCAAATACTGTCCTGTGTATCTGTGGTCCTCAGGCTTCATTCAACAAAGTGCAAGATGGGAAATACAGCAACTTGAATTACTTCTCTGTCAACAGGACAGGGACTGAGAAGTCCTTTGAATAGATAAAGTCAGAAAGGAGCAGTTTGACCCAGTAAACATCCATTCAAACCAGTAAGAGACAGCCAAAATATTTCAGCTGAAGGCTGGAAAGTGCCTTACTTGAATTTAAACCTCCCAAACAAATTCTTTGCGTAGCGTACAATTTGTTGAGTTAAAGGTAACCTCTGTCTTCAACCTTACCACAGAATTTAAATGCTTTTTGCATTTAACAAAAATATTAATTGATAAAATCATTAAAATCATATCATTTAAAATTAAGTTAAAAATGGTGAACAAAAATGAGTGATTTTAGCTAGACTAACACTTTGGTTTATCCCAAGTAATTTCATTTGATAACTTCATTCGGTGGAAAATTCATAATGAAGTCACTGTTTGATAGCAAAAAAAGAGAAGTTTAGGTTTTGAGATTAAAAACTGACTCAGACAACTCACACAGAAATGATCTGGATTGTTTTGGGCCATTTAAGCTCTTTGTTATGAGGGTGGTGGAACACTGGAACAGGTTGCTCAGGGAGGTGGTAGAGGCCCAATCCATGGAGACATTCAAGGTCAAGTTTGATGGGGCTCTGAGCAGCTTGCTACCTGCTACTGCAGGGAGGGGGACTAGGTGACATTTAAGTTCCTTACCAACACAATGCATTCTGTGGTTCTAAAATTCTCATGGATAAGTCATTTCTATACTATAGTTCATGGCCATCTATCCACTAGGACTGCAGTATTTAGGTGAGTTCACCCAGGTTCTGGACTGCTACACTGCTTGTGTAAAGCTTCAGTCATGACTGTTACCAGATGCACAAGTATGCTTTCACTGGATGAACGAGGATCCCTAACTTGGACCCAAACATCTCTGCTAATACACAAATTTTCAAGAGCTCTTCAGAGCCTGAGGCATCTGTTTCCTATTGACTTGCTATTGTGGCAAAGTGCCTAACTCCCTTAGGTGTTTTCCAGCAGTCAATCATGGGCAAGTTTTGTCTGGAAGATTTGATCTATATTGTCACTTCTCTAACAGCTATTAGATCCAATTCTTCCTACAAAATGCAAGGGAACCAATTCCAGTTCTCAGGAGTCATAAGTTATCATTAAACAGAATGGCTGATGGGCTCCAGCATTTCACAGAAAGAAAAACAGACAGAAACAAGAATTTTTCATTGTTTCGTGAGCATTATTTTCTCCATGCAGAGTTTAAAACTCCAACACATTCATTAGAGAGCAATTATTCCTTGATGCAGTTACAGGTTTGTTTCAAACTAAGGGAAGCTCTTGTAATAGCAATAAATACAAGGAAGCTTGCAGCAGTGGTTTGAACTTAGGATAGTGGTTTTGCTGTTTTCATTAAACCAGACAGAATTCATGTGAATTTGATTATTACTATGTTTAATACTGGGGAATAGTTACCCTTATGGGAAAAAAAAAAAAAATGAGACCTTTAACAAAGCAGATCTCTGGTTTAGAATTTTTCCTTAATTCTAGGAAATTACTGAGAAATGTGTCAAAATCAGCTATGAGCTAGCATATTCTATATACACATAGCACCCGCATTGGGATGCTTTTTGGATGTACACAAGGGCTCCAATCTTCACTATTATACAAATCCTTAATTGTGGTTCAGCATTAGACCAGGGACCAAGTCAGACAACCAAATTACTATGGAATTAATAGGAAATACAGAAACTCTACCTGCTGTGGAAAGCAACCCCAGCTGAAAATATTTTGTCTTCTGGGCATTTTTACTAATTAAATAGCAATATTTTCTGTAAAGTGTGAGAAAATCTCTGGAGATAGGAAAATGTTTAAGTCTGTGTTGATGTGGCTTGCACTTTCTGCAGAAAATATCAGTATCAGGACAACATGACAGTTATGGCAGTGGTTTGTGTAATATGAGGGGTTTGCCATCAGGAAGGTGCTGACAAAACCTGCCAGAAGCATTTCCCAGAGACAGGTAAACAACTCATTAATGAGCAACCCTCAATAGAAACCTACACTGGTTTACTGAGCTATTGATCCTATAAGCAGCTGCATCATGTTTCCTGGCTTGTTTTCAGAGGAGGCTATATGTATAGACAACAGAAACCAGTAATCCCTTATATGTGCTTAGATAAATAACCAAACAAAACCCCCACCTTTAAACTTTTCTTAAACAGAAATATCTCTTCAAAGTTTTGCAATAACATTTACTTGATTCAGCCATTTATATAACTAACTTTTTTCATGGGAGGCTCTTGATATCCTAGGATGGAGAAGAGTAAAATCTTTTAATCATTAATGAGATTAACATGTAACTCTCTCATTCACTTAAACAATGACTCTTACCATTTCCCTCTCCTACATTTGCTCCACAGCAAAGAGGATGTTAAGATGGAAAATTGAATTCCTTTGTAAATCTTAACCAATGAGCTTCTTAGAAAAGACTGAAAAAAAAATTATGTATATATTCTGTGGTTTCCATTTCCTTGGCTTTATTGTTTTTATGTAAATTCTCCCAGGACATTTCAGGTTATATGTCTGGAAGCCCCAGCTATCCAACAGAGGAAAGGTTAGGAGAGTAATAAGAAATGTGCTGGAAGAATTCACATAAAAGCTTTGGAGACATGAAAATGGAAACAACAGATACTTAAAAGCCTTATTGGTCAAAAAAAAGGAGAAATACCTATCCAGCATGTGCATGTGTGTTTGTTAATGTAGCTGTCTCCATATACACAATCATGTATTATTCAAGAGACACTGTACAGGGCTAGGAGGGAATGATATTAGTGTATTTGATAATTCAAGATGTTCTCTGGCTTTGAGGACAAAGAAAGTGAAAAATCCAAGTGACTTATGGCATTAGAACCCAGACATACATATAAATAGCTCTATACATACTTGTCTTACACTGAGTTTTATATACCTTTTTATGCAAGTGAAAAATATCACCAATTCTAACATGAAAGTGTGTTTATAAGATGTCCCTGTAGCCTTGTGAATGACAGCAATTTAAATGTCATGGAAACACACAGAATCCATGAGTAGGAAAGAATTTTTTAGATGCTGTTCTTTAATGTACAGACTTCCCCCCCATAATACTCTTAAAGACATTTCATTGTTAAATACTAAACCTGTGGTGCTAGACTAAGCTTAGGTCTGGTGTGCTTGACTTCATACAAGTGCTGCAGCATTATGTATCAAATGACAAACCTTTAGACATAGCCAGTGGTTTGTGACTTAAGCTTTGTAGAACATTATTTTCAGAGGACTCTGATAAGATCACCTCAGAAGCAGACACCTATTTAAGATGCTTCTTAACAAGAGCTGGAGAGCAGCCCTGAGGAAAAGGACCTGGGGATCTGGGTTGATGAAAAGCGCAACAGGAGCCTGAAATGTGAGTGCAGCCCAGACAGCAACCTATTCCTGGGATGCATCAAGAGCAGTGTGGCCAGAGGGGCAAGGGAGGGGATTCTGCCCCTTCACTCTGCTCTCCTCAGACCCCACCTGGAGTACTGTGTGCAGTTCTGGAGCCCCCAACACAAGAAGGACATGGAACTGTTGGAGCAAGTCCAGAAGAGGCCTCGAAGCTGCTCAGAGGACTGCAGCAGCTCTGCTATGAGGACAGGATACAAGAGTTGGGGCTCTGCAGCCTGGAGGAGGTTTCAAGGATACCTTATTGTAGCCTTCTAGTATTTGAAGGGGGCCTACAGGAGGGCTGGGGAGGGACTATTGACAAGGTCTTGTAATGACAGGACAAGGGGTAACGGGTTTAAACTGGAAGAGGGGAGATTTAAACTGGATGTTAGGAAGAAGTTCTTTACAGTGAGGGTAGTGAAACAATGGAATGGGTTGTCCAGGGAGGTTGTGGCTGCTCCCTCCCTGGAGGTGTTCAAGGCCAGGTTGGATGAGGCCTTGAGTGACCTGTTCTAGTGGGACATGTCCCTGCTTATGGCAGGGGGTTGGATCTAGATGATCTTTGAGGTCCCTTCCAAGCTAAACCATTCTATGATTCCCCTTAAAAAGGGGAAGAAGAGTTCAACAGTCTCAGAAAGCTGCATTTGTGCACCCGATCCTATAACAAAAGCAATATAAGTAACTAAAAATATTCCTCATATGCTCCTATCCCACAGCAAAGGTGAGTGAAAATGCATCAGCTCTGCAAAAGTAGCATTAGACAATTGCAATTGGTTATGGAGTCCACCTACAGTCATATAATGTGGCTCAGCTGTTGAGAGGGAGCATTTTAAGTGTGTAGTAACTTCACCACTTCTAATCATCTAAACACAGTCAGAAGAAGGTGGAAAAATTGCCACTCAGATTTACTTCTTTTTACATCTATAATAATAAAGAGTATCAAAATTAGGCAGCAAACTCTGTTTATATGTTTAGATTCCTAAAAATTCAGCTTTGGCATAGGCAGATATAAATAAAATTCCTAATGAGAGTGGGTTTTAGGTGATCTCAGTAATGAAATACATTACACGTAGCAGCATTTGAACATGTGGATTTTCAATCACTTTTCACTCCAGTGCATTATGCAACTGCAGCTTGATCACTGACATCAGTTATTCTACTCATAGGTGTAGGTCCTCATGTATGGGCATGGCTATTAATACACTGATATACTACAGACAGCACAGACAGAACCTACCATGCTACCACTGCAAAGCCCTGATGACAGACATGCTTTTCATCCAGTCTGAGCTCATGCTGAGGTAAAAAATAGTTGGCTCACTACATTTATTATGCCATTTGATGTTGCACTTCGTTCTGTTCTCATTCCAAAACCCCATCACAGCTTTGCTAGCTTTTGAGATATGAGAAATTACAGGGGCAAAAAAATTCTAAGAACTTTAGCAGAAGTTATGGGAGTGGTGACATAGTCTGCTGGGTACTGGTTTGATTAAGAACCTTGGTTTTCTGCTAAGTTTCTCACAGAATTAAGAAGAAATTCTACAAGAGTGATTCATAAACTCAGTCTTCCTATAGGGAGAGGCCGAGGGAGCTGGGGGTGTTTAGCCTGGAGAAGAGGAGGCTCAGGGGTGACCTCATTGCTGTCTACAACTACCTGAAGGGAGGCTGTAGCCACGTGGGGGTTGGTCTCTTCTGCCAGGCAACCAGCAACAGAACAAGGGGACACAGTCTCAAGTTGTGCCGAGGAAAGTATAGGCTGGATGTTAGGAGGAAGTTGTTGGCAGAGAGAGTGATTGGCATTGGAATGGGCTGCCCAGGGAGGTGGTGGAGTCACCGTCCCTGAAGGTCTTCAAGAAAAGCTTAGATGAGGCACTTAATGCCATGGTCTGGTTGACTGGCTAGGGCTGGGTGCTAGGTTGGACTGGATGATCTTGGAGGTCTCTTCCAACCTGGTTGATTCTATGATTATAATAAGAGTGGCAACCTTATGCCTAGCATGCAATCAGAGGCAGCAAAACAAATCTCCTTACAGTTACAAGAGTATTAGTGCCAGAAATATGGAAAATGATAGTACATCTAACTCAGTGTACTCAGCTTTGTAATTTGAAACACCTCCTGTCTAAGGAAAGGCCATTTTGGAGTTTTATAATGCTAGGTACACTGAATAAACAGTCCCCTAAATTTCTATCCAGGAAGAATAGCATAACTGTGTTACAGCCAGGATGACTTTTGAAAGGAAGGAAAATACAACAATGGAATCCAGACTGCTGGCTACTTTGACCAATTTTGTTTCAAAACTGATATTTCCTGCCAGGATGAATTTTACTGGCTCCATAACCAGAGTGAAGAAACTCACTAGTTCCATAAAACTTCAGCTGAAGCTTTTACTTGACTTCTCAGCTTAGATAAAACAGTACAGTAATTCATACAAAATGCAGCGCTGGTGAAGCTGTTTTGCAGTGCTTCTCTGAAAAGTGGGCTTGTTTTCAGGGAGCTCTGGAAATGACTTTCCAGATTCTCTATCTAACAGACACTTTTCTTACTTGCTCGACAACTTTCTTTGCCATATATCTTATAACTCAAAACATGTAATGGAGAAACATTTACTAGAGCTTAACACAACAGTAGATTGTGTTAAGCTCATTTACTAGAGCTTAACACAACAGTAGATTGTGTTAAGTCTCAAAGACTTTTTTTCTCATTTTAATGCTTATGTTGGGGATTAAAGTGAAAGATAGACTTTATTGGGGGAAAAAACAGAACAAATAAGAACACAAGAAACACTGGATACCCTCAATCACACTAAGGCAGCTATTTGCAAGAAGCACATAACAGGGAGCTTAAACAATCTGCTGTGCTGCAGTTGTAAATCTATGCTCTAGCCTATCATATAAACCCATCCCTTGTTCTTTCTTCTGTTTTCTTCTTTGTTTCTAAATTACATCATAGAATCAGTCAGGGTTGGAAGGGACCACAAGGAGCAGCCAGTTCCAACCCCCATGCCATGGGCAGGGACATTCTACTCTAGATCAGCCTGGCCAGAGCCTCATCCAGCTTGGCCTGAAACACCTCCAGGGATGGGGCCTCAACCACCTCCCTGGGCAACCCATTCCAGCCTCTCACCACTCTCATGCTGAAGAATTTCCTCCTCATGTCCAGTTTAAACCTACCCACCTCCAGCTTTGCTCCATTCCCTCTTGTCCTGTCACTCCCTGAGAGCCTAAAATGTCCCTCCCCAGCTTTTCTGTAGGCCCCCTTTAGATACTGGAAGGTCACAAGAAGGTCACCTGGGAGCCTCCTCTTCTCCAGGCTGAACAGCCCCAACTCTTTCAGTCTGTCCTCACAGGAGAGGTGCTCCAGCCCTCTGAACATCCTCATGGCCCTTATCTGGACATGCTCCAGCATCTCCACATGAACTGGATGAGTTCAGGCTGAACAAGGAGGTTACTCAATGGCATAATGAAGTGATAATTCTTAGAAATACTTGGAAAATGCTACTTTAACCTATTTCCCCATCCTCTATAGAGGGAAGCCTCATGCATGTAGTCTGTATGCTTTTCTTTGAGTGATATTTGTGGGTTGCATTTTTCTGTTTTTTTAGGAAAAAAACAGAGACTATTGTTTAAATGCAGAAAATACATATCCACACACAACCCAAAACAATATGAGAGACTAATACAAGAGTCATTAATAGGAGAGCAGACTGATACTCAACAACCAAAGACCTGTATGAAGCTCAGAAGTGAACTTGTAGGGATTTTTTTTCTTAAAAAGTAGGAAAGCACCCTACACACCCACCCAGCTATCTGGAAATCCACTCACCATTCTATCCTCCTGTCTCTGTCCTTCCACCCCAACTCCTGATATCCTGACCCAACTTTTCCCATCCCTTTCCCTCAAGTGAACACTTTAACCTCCCTTCTCAGTGTTGCAGTGCTTACCTCCTACGTGTCTCCCTACTATATCATAGATGTTCACTGGGGAGAAAATCAGCTCAGCAGAAACTTGTAAAAAAATCAGCAATACTAGCAGCAGCAGCAGCCTTAGCATGACAGTAACTACAAAATGCAAGCTTTGATGATCAGTAATCTTGCTGTTGGTAGGGAGAGCCCTAGAGCTACTCAAGCTGGCTAGAAATAAGACTGATCAGAGATGAGTGAGCATTTAAACCTTCAATGAAAATAATTTACCAGTGAAAAATAAACCACATTTGTTCAATTCCTTTTGATTACTACAGGGCAGTAGTACCAGCAGATCAATCTACAGATAAATAGATTCAAGTCTTACAGTGGAAGATCCAAAGTACATTCTGAGAGCAGCCAGGCTCTCAAACAATAGCACAAAACTTGGAGTAGAAATGGAATTCCTTCGACAGTGAGTGTGGAAAAAGAATTAGTTTTAAAGGGCTATTGTAGTGTAACAAATTATTCAATTAATCATGTCTGTCTCAGTGTTACCTTGTTTCTTTTGTTTGTTCCTTGAATTAATCTTCTAATGCATTCTTTTGCAGAACTCTCCTTCAGATCAGGCTCCACTTTTTATTGTATGCATCAACTGTGCCATATCACGATATCTAGAAATACATAAATGCCTTTTTTCATGAACTATTTTAGTGCTGAGATGTCTAACTGTACCCCTCTGATGAGAAATGCTGATATTTAGACTTTTCCCCCCAATTGGAGACAAAACCAAGTGCTGAAATATTCAGACTTTTTATTTTTCTTCTTTTGTAAAATGGAAATTCCATTTTTCAGTCAGCTCTGCTGAGACCCATTAGAGCACACAGGCCATCTCCCTTTGCATGCAAGAGTATTCCAGATCCCATATTACTCAGTGGTTTTTCCAGACTGGTTAGATACTTCACAACCTGTTTTTTTGTTAGTTTCCTGTGCTGCAAATGTGATTATTTGATTTCTTTCATCTGAAACATACAGAGATACTCACAGAATAGAAACCCATATACTTTATCCAGTAATGAACAGTGATGTGAAAGATTTCTTGTGAACGTTTTTCTGATGTAAAGGGAAATATCTCTTCTTTTTGTGACACAGAGCATATGCACCTCCAGTAATAACCCTCGCTGAAACAGAGCACGGGTCTGAAATTCACCAAATCTACTTTCTTCCCTGTATGTCACAGACCTTAATTCAAGAGATGCTCTATTAAACCTGTCTGAGAAGCCAAAGTACACAACATGTAACCATCTGCCAACCACTTCAGATTCCTGTCACTTTTCCACTTAAGAAAAGCACTAAGTAAGATGTTCCTAAGTGTTGAACTCAGTTGTGTATAAATGAAAAGTCTGAATGTTCCATCATCTCCTTAATCATAGAATCACAGAATCAACGAGGTTGGAAGAGACCTCCAAGATCATCCAGTCCAACCCAGCACCCAGCCCTAGCCAGTCCACCAGACCATGGCACTAAGTGCCTCATCCAGGCTTTTCTTGAACACCTTCAGGGACGGTGCCTCTACCACCTCCCTGGGCAGCCCATTCCAATGCCAATCACTCTCTCTGCCAACAACTTCCTAACAACATCCAGCCTAGACCTACCCCAGCACAACTTCAGACTGTGTCCCCTTGTTCTGTTGCTGGTTGCCTGGCAGAAGAGACCAACCCCCGCGTGGATACAGCCTCCCTTCAGGCAGTTGTAGACAGCAATGAGCTCTGCCCTGAGCCTCCTCTTCTCCAGGCTAAACAAGCCCAGCTCCCTCAGCCTCTCCTCATAGGGTTTGTGTTTGTATATTAGCTTTGGAGTATATGGGCACAGCAGATGATAGGCAAGTAAGAATTGATTAGTAACAAAGGCAATTGCACTGTTAGCAACACAATGCCAGTGGCTGACAGCACCAGGGGCTCTTAAGGCCTTTATGCTGCCGCTGCACCTACCTGCTCAGTGGCCAGGACCCTGCCAAGCAGCTTCGGAGCCCCCTAATGGGCACCTGGCTGCTCCCGAGGCTTCTGAACTCCCTGATGAGCACCTGGCCCCTCTGGAAGCTTCTGAGCTCCCTAATGAGCACCTGACTGCTCCCAAGGCTTCTGAACTCCCTGATGAGCACCTGGCCCCTCTGGAAGCTTCTGAGCTCTTCTGAGCTCCCTAATGAGCACCTGGCTGCCCCGGAAGCTTCCTCACAACTGTTTCACCTCACAGGAGTGAGGAGTGCAGAGGGCACCTGGGAAGTTTCCAGAAGCCAGTCCAGCCTGCTCCTTCCCACACAGTGAGGGAGTGCTGAGAGCGGCAGGCCTGCTGTATGGACAGGAATGGAGGAAAAGGACCCGGCTGAGCAGAATCCTTGAGGTATTGGACACGAGAGAAGAACCCAGCAACAGGTAGGCTGCATGCAGCAAGCTACACCTCTCTGCTATCTCAAACTAGTTGTGCTTCGGCTGGCGAGGCAGGAAAGGGGGCGGAATCTCCTCTCTTTCCCCTCAGAGAGGAGCGGTTATAGCTCTCTTCCACTGCGCTGTCTGGAGGGTGTCTGTGGGAAACGCTGACTGGATCAATGCAGAGAAGGTCAAGGCAGGTGTCCTCTAGAGACAAAAGCCTGGTACCCTGGGGAGCTACTAATGAGCTACAAAGTCATTAGTTGGTAGGTCAGTAGGGTGAGCTGAACAGGTTTTGGCCCTGAGAGGGTGCCAAGGTGTGGGTGGCACCGGGATGCTATGCTGAGCTGTGGCTACTCTCCAGGAAACACATAAGGAAATACTCCCAAACGTGGGGCTGGGCACCTTTACTGCTGGAGAGTTTTATTTCTAACTGGCCTTTTAAAAAGTAACTTTATATCTTGTTCCAGTCTTTTTAGCAACTTTAAAAAAACCCACCAACTTCTCAATCCTGTGCAGTTTTTAATGATTTAATTTATCTCAGCTTCCCCTTCGGGAATGCACTGAGGCTATCGTTAGGTACTGTAGCACGTCCAAAGAGGAGCAACAAAGCTGGTGACGGGTCTAGAGAACAAGTCCTGTGAGGAGAGGCTGAGGGAACTGGGATTTAATCTGGGGAAAAGAAACCCAGAGGAGACTTCACTCTCTACAACTGCTTGAAAAAGGAGTTTGTAGTGAGGTGGAGCTCACTGTCATCTTCCGAGTGACAGGACAAGAGGAAATGGCCTGAAGTTGTGTGGAGAGGTTTAGATCTGCTGTTTTAAAAGCTTTCTTTACTGAGAGAGTTGTCGAGCCCAGAAGCAGGCTGCCCAGGGAAAGGGTGGAATCGCTGTGTAGATGCGGTGCTGTGGTGGACTTGGTAGCGCTGGGTTAACGGTTGGACTTGGGGATGTTAAAGGTTAACAATTCCGTGAGAGACGCTCGCCGCTAGCGCAGACCGCTTACAGGCTCCTTTAAGGGAAAAGCAGTCCTTATCAAGTTGACGTCAGACTGTACCAATAGAATTACAAATCCTCACCCTCCCCGGTTCGGATTGGCCCCGGTTCTTGGAGGGAGGCGGGACTTCTGCTCAAACCGGTGGCGCCAAGGCTGGTGCCGCCCGCCATGGAGGCCGTGCTGGAGCAGGTGGGGCAGCTGCCTGCGCTCCTCGCCGTCTCCCGTTCCTCGCTGGTGCGGGACTGGGACTCTGTGACCGTCGACAGGGCTCTAGAGTGGGCCCGGTATTTCCAGCACCTGCATGACCGCTTCCGCGCACGGCCTCGGCTCCGGGAGACCCTTGGGCGGCGGCTGCGGCGGGGTCAGGCCAGCACTGTGCTCGGCTTCTCCCACCTGGGTCGCTGCCCGCAGCTGCTGGGCCTGGCGCTGCTAGAGAACCGCTCTCTGCCGCCGGCAGCCTGCCACCGCCTGATTCACAGCCTGCTGCAGCCCGCCGCCCCTGAGCTCCGCAGCCTGGTGCTTCTTGCCCGCCGTAAGGCCGCTTTCCGCCTGCTGGCGCTGCTGCGCTCCGGCCGGCCGCGGGCCCCGGAGGAGGCGGAGCCGCAGGTGCAGGCCGAGGCACAGCTGCTGCTGAGCCGGCTGCGGGAGGAGAGGCAGGAGGCTGAGCCGGCTGGGCAGGCCGCGCGGCAGCTGTGTTGGCTGTCCGGTGTCTTGGAGCAGCTATCTCAGCCCCGGGCTTTCAGGGTGGTGGCAGCAGCGCTGCTGGTACTGAGGCAGGGGAGAGGCACTGAACGGGCCGGAAGTGGGGGTCGAGACGGGGACAGCCTAGACGGAAACCAGGAGAGTGCAACGGGAGATGAATACGTTGCCGAGCAGCTGCTTTCCTGGCTGTTGAGCAACGCGGAGCGATTTTCTGCCTTCTGCCTTTTCCTTCCGGGCTCCCTTCTTGCCTCCCTAGCTGGTCACTATTCCCAGTTAAGCAGACTCTATCTGGACCTTTTAACCGGCTGGGGAAGCCACTTGCTTTATGACCCCTTGCAGGGACGGTGGGTTAAAAGTTGTCTTGAGAAAGCTGAATTGTCCTGGGAGGAGCTGAGGGAGCGCTTCGTCTCTCTCTGTCAGGCATCTGTGCTTCTCAGGGGACAGACCCAAGCTGCTCTGAAGCACCTGAAGGCACAGGATGGAGACTTTGAAGTCTGTGGCCTAAGTGTATGGACTGACTTACTGATGGAAGTAGAGGGAAATCTAAGGAAAGAATCAGAACACTGATGTATGAATGAAAAGGCAACACGAGAACTTCGTTTCTGAAATCCAGCAAGTCCATTTAATAGGAAAGACAAGAAAACTGCATCTCACTTTGGGCAGGAAACTGAGTGTTGTGACTGTCAATCACACTGTTTCTGACTGCATATGAAGTCTTTCAGGGAGGCCCAATGCTTTCTTGTAATTGCATTGTCAAGTCTGGTCACCGCAGGAAATGCTTTCCTTTTCAGTACTTACTGCTCACCTAACAAAATGAAGAAAAGTCTTGCCGTTTCAACTATAGATTAGTTTTCTGTTTAGAAAGCATTACAGTTCAGATATGGTCATGGTAGTGGTGTCTCTAACTGTTGGAGGCTGACCAAAAGCTCAAAGGAGTGGTGGAGTTTCAAACATGAAAACCCCAAACTTGTGGTTAATTTGCTGGTGCTTGTCTTCATTGGTCTGTCTGCACTGCTCTGGTGGCCACTTTTCATGCTTCTATAGGTCTTGAACATGATTTAGCCCCTGGGTCTAAGTGAAACTGAGAGAAAGCCAAGTGGAAAGCTTACTGTAAAGGTCTAAAATTAGAAGGCTTTATTAGTTGCTATATTATATGATAATATGCAAGTATTTCCTAAGGAAACTGCAGTAAAATGTAGAGTGCTCTGTGTGGTTTTCTTCCCTTTCCTAAGCTGTCTTGCACAATTTGTGGAACAAAAGTGAGTGAATGACAAAAAAAATTGTATTAGGGAACAATTTAATTTTCTTTTCTGTTTAATCAACTTCTGTGAACAAAATTTTATTAAGGTAATTGTCTCATCACTGTCATTTAAAATGAGTATGGTTATGCAGAGGTAACATGTTTGTGCACATTTAGGTCTTTAAGCTGGTATTGCTGAAAGTGAGCAGTGAGAAAAGAGAATAGTGAAGGTGTGGAGTTCCTGTCAGACTTCCTGTAGCCCATATTCTAGTTTCAGGATCAGCTGAGACATCTCTTTGCTCTGTTGCTGAAGTCCTTTTAGTAAGGGTTAGAAGGTACTTCACACTTCTGCTTGTAACCTTAAACAAGACAACAAGATATTAAAAAATATAATCTGGATTGAAACTAGTGTTATTGTACTTCAGTACAAAATAGTGTGTAGAACTATGGCAAGTACTTCTGTACCACAAAACCAGGGTGGGAAGGATCTTCTCTTTTTGAGATGGAAACCATTAGTGCAAGGAGATGAATATTGTCTGAGAAAATAAATAATGCCTGTTCTAAGTTGCCTGGAAATAAGTATGTCCTAATTCTTTCCCCTCTTCTAAGACAAAAGATACACTCAAAGATAGCACACTTTAGTTAGAAGGACATGCTGCTGATCTCCTATCAAAATACGACTGTTTTCTTTGGATTTCTTGCTACATCATGTGGGTGAAGCAAAAGGATTATGGAGATGAACATGTTCTAAAAGCTACAGCAGTAGCAGTTCTCTTCCTCCTTTCTTTAACCAGATTGTCCCTCCTGGGAACTTGTAGGTGGTGGTCAATCCTTAAAGACAGCCCCACATCAGTAGACCTCAGGACAGAGTCAATATTTCTGTGGTATCAAGGAATATGACCACTGTCTCTAAGTGTTTAAAACTACTTAAAAGTATAAAGCATGAAGTTTGAGCTTAGGTTGTCTAGCCACAGTTCTCTGTGTTACAGAGTTTTGGCATTTGGTATGGAAACTCTGCACTTGAACTTGCTCTTAACACTTTTAACAGGCATAAGGGGTTTTGTCTGTTAGAGTACTTTTTGCTATCAGTGGCCTGTGATGGAATATATACTGAAAGATACTAGTCTAAAGTCATTGCTTTCTCTCTGGCATTATGTTAAGGGTGAATATCAAATGTAGTAATGTTATAAATGCTACAGTAACAAAACCTCTTCAGTGCTGCTTCTGCATAGAAACCTAATGGGAGAAGTTAGCTCCTGGTGTTCCCTCTCTTAATGAGGGGCAGTTGATCTCAGCTGTTAAAAGAACCTTATCTCTCCCCAGCTGCCTGAGTCTCTGTGACAAATTTCAGTGAGAGTTAAGTCTTAGTTTTCCATGTCAGGGTAGATGTTTCCTGTTGTACCCTGTGTACTGACTGCAAGTCTCCTCGCAGCTTTCTGCTATTTCTAGAATAAATCTGATGCTTGTAGGGAGTTAGTTTGGGCTGTTTAATGTCTTACTTTTTGATAAACTTAAGGGTAATTACAGAATATTCTGTTGGAGTAGCTAGGAAGTAATAGGCCCTTCAGTATGACTTTATTAAGCACATAACTGGAGAGGGGCAGGCAAGTGATGGGCCAGTGTAGACCATATATATTTATTTCCAGCTCCATCCTCCTTACGAGAAACCTGAACAGTAAAAGGTAGCTTAGCCTTAGTGAGGCAGAAGCACCTGGTTATAGCAATTTCACAAAAATGTTCCAGTCTGTCCCAAATACATTATAAAGAGGTGCCAGATCCATGATTACCAAATTCCAAAATCCATGTGGCATTTATTGAAATGAATACAGCAGTCCACACCCCTTAGTATTTCAGCATGCTTGTCGAGTTTGCCAGGTAGTTCTGCAAATGACACTTAATGAAAATTTTCTGGAACTCCACTTTTTATTAAAAACATAAACAGGAAAGGAAAAAAGTGTAATGTCTGTAACCTCCCCCCTCGACATATTTGCAACTCCTCTTTGCATGCTGAGCTGTGCAGCTCAAATTTACAAATTCTGAACCTAAACAATCTCAGTTGTCATGGGAAGTAAGATATTAGAAATGACAAAGTGCAGCCTCCTTCCCTGCCACCTTCTCAACTTTTTTGCAGACAAAGAGAAGCAGATATCTATTGTTTTCTTTATTAAAATGAAGATTGACAACACAGTTATGTCCCTGTTTCAGTAAACTGGTAAGGATTGTAGTCTGTCAGGCTTTTACTTGCCCAGTAAATAGCTAAAACAGATACATTTTGCTACCACTGATCCAGTAATTTTCTTAAAGCTATTGTTACTTAAAAAAGAAGACCTGGTACCTTTTGTGAACCAGCCCTGTAACTCTCCACAAGTAACATGCTAGAAGATGTCTGGGTGCTGAGTTGTTTATTTTGATCTTTTTCCTGCATCTATTACCTTGTAATAACCCTAACAAGCAAAATCTAGAAGAAAACTAATTACATGTTCTGGTAGTTTGCACTATGTATCTGTATGACAGAATAAGAATAAATGGTGTAGAATTAATTGTTCTTTTAGACCATGGAGAAAGTAGCTTTCCCCTTCACCAGATTGAAGTGGCTTTAGCTGCTGCTGGGGACAGACAGCACTGGGGCTGTGAATGCCGTGAGTTTTTTTGTAACTGAAAATCAAAAGACTCTTGGTTTGATGTTGGCTGCTCTGCTAAAGCACTCAGCCTCTGTGCTCCCTAATGACCACTTGGATCGATGCTTTAACAGGCAAGAATATTAAGGCAGTGAATGACAAATGTAGCTGTGTGTGCAGAGTAGGAAACTCTGCCTGTTTAAATAGGGGTTTAAATAGGGCAGAGGTGAGCACAAAACAGTCTTCTATCTGCCCTAGTATTTAAGAAAAAAGGCTTGAATGAACACAAATGTGATCTGGAAAAGTAGCTTTTATTAGATAATATAAATTCTTCTTATGTGCTGTTTGCTCTTAGGATTTTATCTGTCTGATGAGGAATTAAACATTATTTTGACCAAACACACAATTCTCTATTAATCAGTTATGTGCCTGTACTGGGTTTCAGATTAAGAGATGATAGACAACTTGGAAAATACTACATATTTATCCTATCTTACCTATATGATCTTTAAAAACACCTCAGAAAAAAATGATTTAAAACCAGATACCTGTAGCATTGAACTAGAACTGAGATAAAAACACAAAGTTAAGATACAATCTCTTTAATTTTTCACACGTAGCCTCAAAAAATGTTAAACCATGGTAACATGGCTACTATTTCACATTGAAATAATTCCTCTGCTAACACCACTTTAATTCCCTGTGTGGCAATACCTTGGAGTTACCTAACATATTTATTTCACTGTCAGTTCTTTCACAACTGGAGATCTTTGGCCATATATGTTTCATCAGAGTGGCTGGCATTTTATGTACAATTAGTCTTTTGAATCATCTCAGATTCCACAGAGGGTGGCAGCAGAGTCTCTCTGACTTCTGATCCAAAGGGAGAATCCAAACTCGTGGGCAATTTCTAGAGGCAGAAGAGATGCGAGGAATAAACACCCACTCTAGTGCTACCCACTCAGAAGTTTCTGGTTGGAAAATCTCACTGAGAGTCTTATTTTGTCCTTGCAGTTCTGATTTTAGCAGTTCTTTAATTTAATGTAGGATCAGGTAATAATATAAACTGTATCCCCTAACTGCCTCCTGTCCAAGGACCTGTTTTATTAATAATATTAGATATTTGGCTCTTAAATTCCTTTTCTATTACATGATAAATTCCTCCAGTATTATGTGATCAATTTACTGTAACCCCTAACTGGGACACTTTACCAGAAATGATAGCAATATGCAGTGAACACAGAATATAGCAATCAAATTCTGAATTTCAGCCTGAAGTGCACCTTCCTGTTATATTTCTCCCTCTGGGAAAAACATCCAGGATAAATGCTCAGACATGAACTATTCATAGTGTGCAGCTCGCAGAGAGGCTAATCCCAGCATCTGATAAAGCATTAAGTTTTTGGCAGTCATGAGTTTTAAATCCCACCACAAAGATTCAGTTTGAATGTTTTCCTAAGGATCATTTCCAGGAATGGTATGAACTGCTTTTACCTGCATATTGTATCCCTGTTCCTCTTATGCTGTCTTAAACTTTATGACTCTCTGACCAGGAAAACATAATTGTGATCTTGATTTTCTGTACATAGTACTTCTCTCAACAGAAAGTTAGCAATGAGAGAAAAATGATTTTGTACTTTGTATTGCATGTGATAAAAATGACACCTCTGAAAATAAGCCAGCAATATGAGACTAATTGTTATATGATCCAATGGTCAGTTAAGTGCATCAAGAGGTACTTAATGCTGAATAATGAAAAAAATGTATGAGTTTATTTGTTTTGCTCTAATAGGGGAATGTAATGAATCCTCTTGAAATACCAGCAGGCCAAAATGTAAATGCAGCTTCCCTTTCCAATACATACAAGCAGTGAAATCATTAATATTTTCTTATTAATGTAAATGAAGTAGATAAGAACAATTGATTTCTTCTAGAGATTAATTGGATGTGATCAATCCCTGAAACAAGTGTGACAACAAGGTCATTCATCAGCTGCTTAATGTTGCAATAGCCTAAGCTTGCCCTTTCAGCTGGGAAAAGATGCCATGCCCTGGGGAAAAGTGTTTAAAATCATTATGCTATTGACAAAAAATTGTGTACTGTTGCCTCTCACAGCCTCATCATTCCTAATGTTGAGGTGAAAGTTGCTGAGTTCAGGTGTTTCATTTGTTGGGTAAATAGTATCTCTTCTCAAGCTTAAAATTTCTTGTACATAGTAAAAATATATAAGGTGTAAAGAAAGCTAAATTTAGCAATGCATTGAGAGTGACAACTACTTGGTCTGGTTGAAACTTCTGAGAAAACACATGGACCTCTCTTCCTACCTATGGAATACCAGTGGGGCTTGTGTCCTGCCAAAACAGTTGGGTTTGTATCCCAGAAAGCTTGATGGTGCTCATGGATAGGGTTGGGTTGGAGGAACCTGCTCTACCTCAAACTGAGGGTCTTGGAAGCTACACAAAGATCTCCAGGCATTGGAAGTGATAAGCATGAAAATGTCATAATCTAATGTATGTCTAGATCTATTTTGACTTCGTCTTGGATCAGAAGTTGCTTTTTGCTGGGTTCTACAAACAAAATTATCTGACTCCCCATTAACTTACTTGGTTTCATTTGGCTGTTGTCAGGTACAACTTCTTGCTACAAGAGGCAAAGAATCTGACTCTTACCAGCCTGTCACCATGCCTGTGAGCTCCAGAGGTGGCACAGTGGGCAGGTTTAAGTTAGACATGTCATCATTCACCTTGCACATCATATTTTCCATAAATACATGTGTTCAGGGCCCAAGGAGACAGACACTGCCAGAGAAATGGTTTTTGTTGCAGGAAGATTTCTGCCACAATCTGAACTGCTGATGCCGGTGTTTGCACAGCAGGGGCCAGAAGGGGTTGCTGGCTTGCAAAGCATGAAGGCACTGAGTTTTGCATTGAGCTCAGGTTCCTGTGGTGGTACTATAGAGTGTGAGCTCCAGTCATCTTGCTTCCTTCCAGCGTTGTCCCACTTTTGCTCTTTCTGATTTGACAAAGCCCTCACCTTTTCTCTGCCACAGAAGGTCTGACTCAAATAGTGATTGGGCGCTGTGCTGGGGTGTGTCCTTTCCTGCTATGAAGCTGCTTTTTGCTGTTTATCATAATCCTGATCTTCTGTAAGTAGTGAGTGGAGCTTAGAGCATGGGGTTCTAAGATGCAGTTGTAACATTTTGAAGTGATCATCATCTTAATGCTACTGGAATCTATCCAGTAAAAGTGAGAAAATAAGTTTTAACTGGATCAAACTTAACACTGCTTTTTGGTTGGGTTTTTTTTTTAATGCAATTGGATTTTTGCCACTGACTGTAATTGAGCAAGAGAGAGCATAAATTTTGGTGTGAAATGTAACAGTGTCCTCTCCAAAGCAGGAGAGGAAGCTGCAGTTGTTTGACAGACTGCACAAACAGGGCAGGAGTTTCTATGTAAGCAATTTACTGTGTTGTTTCTTTTAAGTAACTGAGGAATGATTCTTAAGGTGTTAACTGGTTGCACAAAACTCTCATCTTCACACTTTCCATCTAAGGCTTTCTCTTTGTCTTAGGACTTTGTACATAGGGCATTTTAAAAACCTGTTCAGTCTGAGAAGGAGAAAATGGCACAAGTCATCCTTGTCTGTTCTCAGTAATGTCAAAACCGTGTGTAGCTGACACTGGCAGTTTAAGACTCTTCTTGGAAGCATGAAATAAATTACAAAGGACTAATAGGAACAATTTACAGAAGATGCATTATCCAAACCCAGACAGATACACACTCCAGTAGTCAGTGGACGTCTGGTTGGATCTGGAATTACTGCAGTAACTGCAGGTAATAGTGAGCATGCACTAGCCTCTAATTACAACAGGAAAACACTGGACCCTGTATGCTGCACTGACAAATTGCTCCCACTGGTATCTAAGTTACTTCACTGGTGTCATTATAGCCTCTAGCAAAGTCAGGATATTTGAAAAGAGTACGGTGTCTGCACCCTATTAAAGATATTATATCCCTATTTATAGTCCAGTTTCCATGAATAGAAAATTCCAACAGAAGAACATTTACTATAGAAATTTTGGAATATGGAGCTTTTAAAGGCAGTTGTGTTTAGTTTATGGGCCAGGTATTTAGAAAAAAAAAAGCAATTAAAGTCACCTTGCTCATTAACCTTTCAGTTCCTCATAGAGCAGTTTAAGCACTAGAAAGTGCATTTTGATTGGTAATGCTTCAGTGAACTGGACCTCTTCCCTGTGTATGTGCATTTTATTAGACTGCAGTCTCTATAAACGCTCGCATGTGGTTTTGTTCTACCACGATTTAATGGACATGATGATCTTCTAAACTCTTTGAGCTCATGGAATCCAATCACCTTTTGCTGTGTGCTTTGTTCAGTCCTTTTTACATTTGCTCTGCAAAGGCATGGCAAAAGCACGTCACCATGGTAATTGCTAGTGTGCATGCACTGAGAAGGCTCAGCACATAAGCAATGGCAAGTCAAGACAAATGATTTACAGAATGCATGTTTGGATTTTGCTTTATAAATTGGGAGAAATAACAACATGAGCATTGTCTCTCTATAGTGATTTGAGTATGATGAATTTAAGTCAACAAATTATTATTCCCTTTAGATGATCTCTGAGGTGAGGAAGGAAAACCCTTGCTTGCAGTTGGCCCAAGAAATGGGTTTGCTGATCCACAAATTGTTTCAAAATAGTGTATGGGTTAGCAAAAGAGGCAGCTTTGAAAGTATTCTAATTCTCAGTAGCTAATTAGAATCAGTGTCTTGGTGGAGATGAAGTCCTTATGTTAATCTTTCCTTTTATCTTTTATTTTTCTAGCAGCAATTAAAAATAATAGCTAAACCCTCTAAAAGGTAAAAGATTTTTTTTTTACCATTTTTCAGTTACAGAAAAATAAACTCTATGTTGGATTAAGTTCTTCCTATTTCAGTCTTCTTGAAGACATATTCAAATACACCTGAAATACAAAGCCTTTTCAAATGCAAATGTTTTTCATCATCTTGGCAGATGTGACACACAGTTGTAACACACCTGATGAATCCTTGTCACTACACAAGCTTCAGGCACAATGGCATTTTGCTCTTTGTGCTGAAGATTATGACTTCAGTAATCTGGTGAATGTTGCACAGTACTTGAGGTAAAAAGTTCAGCTACTGATTAAAGTCTGGAGGGAATTTTTTTCCAACAAGATTAGAAGGGACCTGTGGGTTTCATTTGTCTTTGTATTTAGCTATGTATTTTACAGTGTGAATTCTCACTGCAAACGTTGGAAATGTTGGTTCTTTTAGCTTTCCCCTTTGAGCCTGCTGTGTGCAATAGTGCAGCATAACTAAGATGCTTAGCTCCAGCTAAAGCAACTGGTCTCAAGAAGAAACTTCAAAGGCAACTTTAAAGAAAAAGCAAATAGCCATTTGATATTGCCAGCAAAATTGTTCATCACATGCACTGTTCTAGACTTCGTCTAGGTGACTTCCCTGTTGCTTTGGCACTCCTGTGTTAACAAGTAATTAAGTTCCTATGAAGCAAACTAAAAGGTAGGCTTTCAACCACAAGGCAACACTGAAATCTGAATGAATGATGAAGCCTTTAGAATTGGTAGCACATTACTGCAGTGAACTGAGAGAGTGACTTGCCCTGCAGGAACAGGGAAAGGCAATAACGTTAGTGTCTCATCTGTCAGAAAGGTGTAGGAGACATTTCTTGTTACATAATGGCTGTCCCAATCCTTGAAATATGGTGAGGATTAGAAAATACCTTGCATAATTTATGTGCAACATCTCTGTTCCAGAATCAGACATTACCATTCCCACAGACAGATTATGCTGACATGCTGAACCGTATGTATGGTTTATGCAGGTAACATAACACTTTCAAATTATATGTGCTATGAGCCAATAAAATTAGTATGGGGTACTTCTGCAATAGCCTCATAACAGCTAAACTAACAAAAGTTCATAAAATACTTCTCTCCTAATTTTTCATGGGGCAGTCATTGGTTCTTATTTTCTCCCCCCCTGAGTTTTTCTTACAAAATGCAGCATTGGAAAGCAGCTGCAGTGAGGATGCCAGTGTTCTCAGGCATCTATGGAACTTCATTCTCCTATCTCTTGGTAGAATCATAGAATGGTTTAGGTTGGAAGGGACCTCAAAGATCATCCAGTTCCAACCCCCTGCCATAGGCAGGGACACCTCCCACTAGAACAAGTTGCTCAAGACCTCATCCAGCCTGGACCTTGAACACCTCCAGGAAGGGAGCAGCCACAACCTCCCTGGGTAACCTGTGCCAGTGTCTCACCACCCTCACTGCAAAGAACCTTTCATAACATCTAGTTTGAATCTCCCATCTGACAGTTTAAACCCATTACCCCTTGTCCTATCCTTACAAGACCTTGTCAATAGTCTCTCCCCAGCCTTTCTGTAGGTCCCCTTCAGATACTGGAAGGCCACTAAAAGGTCTCCTCGAATCCTTCTCTCTCCAGGCTGTGGAGCCCTAGCTCTTGTAGCCTTTCCTCATAGCAGAGCTGCTACAGCCCTCTGAGCATCTTTGTGGCTGCCCTGTGGACTAGCTCCAACAGTTCCATATTCTTCTTGTGTTGGGGGCTCCAGAACTGCACACAGGACTTCAGGTGTTCTCAGTCATGAATTTCTAGGACTCAAAGACCAAAGTTTGAGCTGATCTAATTTAGATTTGCTGCAGAGCTATGGCAAGTTACACTTGCTTAGAATGTGATGCGTTAGGATTAAGCAACAAGTTTTTCACGGCCACAGACAAAACCAACCAACAAAAATATCCAATTCATCAGAATAAACTTACTCCAAGACAAATTTGGAATAAACTTACTGACTTCTGCTCAGCATGTGAAAGCAAGATTCCTGTAGAACCTTTAAAAGCATAGTGTTTGCATAGCATAAATAATGATAGTCATTTTACTGAAGGTAAATGCCAGTTGCATCCTCAGTAGTGACAATGAAAGCAGTAGCTGACATAAGCAAAAGTGTTTGTTATTCTCATAAAACCAGGAGGATGATGTCAGCAAAATATTTTAGTTCCTCCTTTTCCTCCTTTTCCTCCTTTTCCTCCTTTTCCTCCTTTTCCTCCTTTTCCTCCTTTTCCTCCTTTTCCTCCTTTTCCTCCTTTTCCTCCTTTTCCTCCTTTTCCTCCTTTTCCTCCTTTTCCTCCTTTTCCTCCTTTTCCTCCTTTTCCTCCTTTTCCTCCTTTTCCTCCTTTTCCTCCTTTTCCTCCTTTTCCTCCTTTTCCTCCTTTTCCTCCTTTTCCTCCTTTTCCTCCTTTTCCTCCTTTTCCTCCTTTTCCTCCTTTTCCTCCTTTTCCTCCTTTTCCTCCTTTTCCTCCTTTTCCTCCTTTTCCTCCTTTTCCTCCTTTTCCTCCTTTTCCTCCTTTTCCTCCTTTTCCTCCTTTTCCTCCTTTTCCTCCTTTTCCTCCTTTTCCTCCTTTTCCTCCTTTTCCTCCTTTTCCTCCTTTTCCTCCTTTTCCTCCTTTTCCTCCTTTTCCTCCTTTTCCTCCTTTTCCTCCTTTTCCTCCTTTTCCTCCTTTTCTCTTTTCATTACTGTCACTTCTATGGCAACAATGCTGTTGGTGCTCAGTTAGCCTTTCAGTCCCAGTCGTGTTGTGAAGCCAGAGACAGAAGGAGCACCCTGTGTGTCAGAGCACTGACACAGCTATGGCTGTTGTTCAGGATCTTTACAAGCTTGGTCTTTGTGTGCCAAGTGGGGAAAAAAATAATCCCATGTTAAGACAGGCTAATCTTTAGCCAGCTATTGGTACAGCTTGATTTGGGTAGCAAGCTATTTGCAGAGCTACCCTGGCCAGACCTAATGTGAAAGGATATTGCAGCAGATCCTTGAGCTAGAACTGCTGGCCCACTGTGCAGAGCCCTAGGCAGGAAAATAATGGAGGGTTTGTACCACAGTTATTTTAGGCCACTAAACCAACATACCTACAGCTAAGGAATCTTAAAGCAAAAATTTACTAGGTGACTCATGATATAGTTATTACCAGCTACCATAGAAATCTTTAGGGCATTTAATTATTATTCTAGTACTCATTATTTCAGTGACAAATGAAAATTGAGCTCTGCTAAATGTTGTTTGGTTTATTTCCTCTGGGTCTTTACCAAGAAAAGTAATTTGTCTTTTTTTTTTTTCCTCCTGTAAGCCCCATGATGAATTCAAACATTCAAGTTCATTAATTAAAATGTTTCTCCCTCTGCTTATTTTAACATGACACACAGAGTTGATTACCACTTGCCTGAGTATAGTTTGGTAGATTGATGGTTCAGCTTTGCTAAGTTATGGCTTTTATAAGGATGTTCTCTGAAATGATTTCAGTGACAAGGCCTTGTTCTTTGAATAATAAGATAGGGATTAAAAATTAAATGTAACAATAGAAGGAGGAAAAAAAATCTGTTTCCAAGCCTTGGTCTCATGAGTAGCAAATGAAGAGGGATAAAACTGGGCAATACTGGGGTGCCCTGCAAATGAGATGTAGTAGCAGTGGAGAGCATTGCTCATATTTGAAGACCTAGAGATCTGTGGAGGTGCCCAGTTTGAATACAGGAGCTCTTTGCAAATCTGTCCCAGTGTGGTTACATGAAAATTTAATTTGTCTTTAAAGTCTGTATTTGAAACATTTACAAGTTTCTTTTAAATACACTAACCTGAAAATTCCTGTGGTTCTTTGGGCTTAGGGAGATGCATCTCCTAATTTGGGGGGTTTAGTTTCTCTAAAAACAAGTTCCTTTCCCCATTTCCCTGGCTAAGAAAAGCAAAGAGCCATTCAGCAGTGGTTTAGAGGCAGAAGGGCCAAAGCTTTTGGAATGCTGTGTGTAACATGAGAATCCCTTGAGCAGCGTGGAGGCACCATGCAGTCAGTGCCTCATATCCCCACTTGCCTACAGGGATGTAGTTATGCAATTTTACATGCATTTTTTATTAAACTCATAATATTGTCCTTTATTAATTCTGTAACATTTCTGATATGTTTTTGCACATATTTACATAGAAATAATGAAGTATATATAGTTCTTATATTATTTTTTTATGAGGCATTCAATACCTTAAAAAACTACTTTTCAAATGCCAAACTGAAGGGCATTTAACTATTAGAAGTGCAAATATAGTGAAATAGTGTTTGGAAATAAAGTTGACAGCAGTCTGGGAGCAGTTTCTTAATGTGCAAGTTGGAACTCATTAAATCTGCAGTTACTGGGTGGCTGTCACAGGTAACCTGTGGGCTGGAATACAGCTTGGTCTTGATACTGGAAAAGTGGGTGCCAGAGTGGATGATCTCACTGCCAGGGGCTGAGGTATGCTGCGGAAGGGGAGGGAAGCAGCAGCTTGTGCTGAGCAGAGGTTTAATGCCCTCAGTGCTGTGGTCCAGGCACCGTTTCAAGGAAGCTGTCTGGCTGTGCTGGAAGAGTGGAGCTTTGTTGTGTTTTTGAGGAAGCCAACATATCTGTTGGTGTTCTTCAGAAATGGCCTCTGCACTTTCTCATCATTTTATGATACTGTTCTTTGAGCCAATTCCTGAGCAAACTGAGAACCAGTTCAGAGTGGCTAATACCTCTTACTCAGACTGGAGGAACCCTCTGCATTTTTGAGCCATCTGTGTTTGCTTTTCATGTTCTAAAAGATCTCTATGCACATTTTGGGGGGATTTTCCTGGAATTCCTCACAGGTTTGTTAAGTACTGGATCATTATGGATTCTGTTCTCGTGGATTGTGTCCATCAAGTTATTTGGATTCATGGGTGGTATCCATGGTTATTTAATTCAAGTCTAGAATACTGACATAAAGTCTCTCTCCTCAATTCTGGTTGCAACTTTCATCTTCCTTCAGACACTGGCAGGTGGCAAGATGGAGGTGCATTGGGTTGCTGTTGTTTTCTTTTCCACATGATTTCCTTTGTATTTGGGTGCCATAATGTAATAAGCCTTTTGGGTGCTCCTGGAGTATTTTCCCTGTTCAATTTATGCACAGCTGTGATAAGAAAGCTCTTGCAGTTTGCAGCTGGTTTAAAGAGGATTGAGATCAGAATATTGGAGGGCTTTGGAAGGGTCTGTCCTGCTGGGACACAGACCAATGTGGGATGGCTGGAGAACTTCCAGGATAATATGGCATAGAGATGTGTTATAAACAAAGACCTAATGAGCATTGAACTTTATATGCTTTCAGTATTGCTAATAAAATGCATATTGTCACAAAGAGCTGTGCTGTGCAGATGTAACTTAAGTGCAGATGAATTAAGCTTAGCAGGCATTTAAGTCTGCTTCACAAACTCGGTATGGACAAGGCATATATTGCAGATGTAGGAAGAGCTCTTCACCTGTTGAAAAGCAACCCCTGCTGCAGCAAACAGAGCCTGGGCTACAGCTGGATCAGCTAATGATCTGGCCCAGTGGACGTTTAAGGTAGTATCTTTACTTTCTGCTGTACCACTACACAGCATCTTTCCAGTTTGAGTCTTGGTAAGACATGAAAAATCTCTCTGATCTTTCAGCAATCCAACACTGCCCTCGCTCCTTTTGCCACCAGGCAAGGACACAGCCTCTGAGGGACGTGCATCTGGCATCTCTGGGTAGGCTGCAGCTTTACAAATAACTGTTCAAAACTCCTAGGCTCTCAGCTGCATTATAAATACTTTAAGATTCCCAGCTGTGCTCTGCTTGTACAAACATCTTAAAGTTATGAGCTCACTGGCATGCAGCTGGGTGAACGCCGCACAGTTATGAATGGTTTGTACCCAAGGAAAATACATGAATAGCATCAGGACTTTTTACTTAAGTAATCTACCACTAGGGAAGCAGGGCCTGCAGATGTACTTTGGCTTTCACCATCACTAGCATATTTCTCCTTTCATAGCTGGTGATAGGAGATCTCTGAAACTATCTGGTGCCATCCTCTACTCGGCTTTGCAGAGGAAGCATATAAGATGCACGCTCCTGCTGCTGGTTTGTAGGAAGAGGTGATGAAGGAAAAAGAAATGCTAGCTGTAGGCTAAGCTATAGCACAGAGTACTTTCCAGGCTTTGTTCACTGACATTTACAGTGTAACTGCCTGTTATAAATTATGTTTCTGTTCTTTCTGGATGGTCTAGTGGACTTTTCAGTGGTGACATCCTTTACTGGGCAATACAGAATCTTGTTTCTAGAGGATCTGTGCACAGCAAGATCATGAATTCTTGTGTAATGCTTACAGACTTGGAAGAGCAAAGCTACATTAAGGATGGAAACTTTAAAAGTAGCTGTGAGATAATTCCTGTACAGCTGAAATCAAGAGCAATTCCATATTATCACTCCCTTGGCATTGCCTGTTGGCATGTTTCACCATCAGGGAATATTTAGCATCTTCATCTTTTGCAGATTTAAGGTCCTGTATAATTTAGTGCTTAGCTGGAATATCAAATTACAATCTTGTTTTTTTCTTTAGTGCACCTCTATTGTAAAATATGGTGTGTTATTTTTGAACTGGGTTGTCTACATGACTTGCTTTTTGTTAATTTTAATGATCAAATCCTTGGGGCAGAAGAGTTGTTCTAGAGTTACAGTATTGAGCACAATGATAGAGATTAAGTATGTGGAACTGTGATGAACTGCATCCTCTCTGGCATGAACTCAAGAGCATTCAGTTTCTGGTTTAGCAGTTCATGAACCAGCTTTTGTTTTGACTGATGATGTATTCTTTCTTTTCAGACATCTGGGAGACTCAAGATATCTGCTAGCAAACTGCACTTCCCCATCTCCCTCACATGACATTCTTTCACATAAAGTTGATCTTGGGGTTTAACACTACTTCATAACTCTTGCTATTGATAATATGCTGATCCTCAGAATTACAGAAATGAATTGTAGGCAATACAGATGTGAAAAATCTTCCATCAGCCAGTCAGTCTTCTGACTCAGGCAGAATGTGGTCTAATTTGTAATGCCTTGGTCTCATTTTCCTCTGGAAACCTAAGGACAAACATCACTTCTGACTAATACACATCCAGCCTCATTGCAGTCATCCTTCTCTTCTGGCTTCATCCCCAGGCACCCTCTTACTCATATGGCACCTGTTGACTAAAGACAGTGCCAATAGGCACATTTGGGTTTTGTACTTTGGGAATAAACGCAAGCAAACCCAACCTTAAAAATCCAGTCATAGATAGCTTTTATATCTAGTTTTCAGGGTTTTTTTGGCTGTTTGTTCCTTAAAAAAATAAGCTTGAGTTGATTTGTGTACATATCCATGCACTTAGAAGTAAACATAGCAATTTATTGATGCATTTAGTAGTTCCATTAATTCAGAGGTTCATTAATAGGTACAATAATTTATTAGTAAGTCATTAGAGCATATATTTATTGGATTGAAATAAACAGAAAAGAATAATGGTTCATGCTTGCAGCACAATGATCCTTAAAGCCAGTGTGATCATGTTAGGCCTGCCATAGGTCTGGTTTTGTACATATGACAAGCATTTATGCAGTAAATAATCAAAGTTTTTACTACTCTTGGCACAGGCACTTGGAAAATACATTTGGTATTCTGAATTTTTCTTACTTTCCATGGTGTTTTCTCTATAAACATTCTGCCAAATGTAGAGAAAATTCCACTCGCCACTTGTTTGATTCTCCCTGTGTGCTAGGATCTGTTCTGCACCTGTACATTTTCTGTTCATGCTGTGCCCTCGTGGTTTTAGGGCAATTTATTAACTGTGATTATTTAGGGAGCTTTCATACAAACAGCTCTTTCTTGGTTTGGGACCTTGATCTTCCATAGCTGTGTAAGGATTCATAGCAAAAAAGCTTAAACTTGTGTAGCAAACTTGTTCAGTGCCCAGCAGAGCTGCTGGGCCAAGGTTTATCTAGGGATGTCTGGTAGCCACTAGCCCATTTCTGAGAGTGCTGAAATGATATGACTCAGTCTTAAATACAGATGAAGATTGTTTGGTTTTTCTGCTATTGCAGGATTTCTGTTAGGTCATGCAGCAGTTAATTCTTGTGAGTTGGTTAGATTTTTAACCTACAAAATGTTGATAACATGTTCCTTGTTCCCCAGAGAGCTGTGAGCTCAGATTAAGGTTTTGAAAAATGCTTTGGGATGCCTGGGGAAAAATATGATTATTATATACCTATTTTGGCTGACATATTGGGGCAAACAGTGTATTTTGGGGAGCTCTTGTCAGGGTCAGTATCCATTCACAGTAATGCACAACAATGGTCTAAAGGTCTTAACCTATTAACCTTTTTAGTACACTACATAATCAAACATGCTGAATGAATGTGATGTTCAGACATGGTTTGAATCTCTGTGCTTATCACTCTAAGATTCATAACCAAGTATGTTGCTAAAGAGGCCATTAATATATCAAATACAATTCCCAGATAAATACTTGGTCATGTACTTCATACTTTGAGTGAACAGGCTAGAGGAACTTTTAATACAGATTGATACTCCAGGAAGTAACTAACAGAACTCATTTTGGTTTGGCTCTTTTCTATTGTACTGTTTTTGAAAGAAAACAAATAATGCAGAAATGCAGCAGACAGAAGAGGTTTGTTGTGCTTCATCAAAACACATATATTTATCTTGAATTCCTAGTCTAAAAGAGGCTTCAGTGTTGTTACATTCTTCAGTGGTAATTATTGAAGCTTCCAAAACAATAGGTTAGGTGAAAACCCCTCTACTTGCCAGCCATTTTCATGTTGTAGCATTATCTGTCCATACAGCACCAACCATTTTTTATATGTGAATGAAAATAAAACCCCAACAAAACAAACCCAAACCCTAAAGGAGTAAAAGAATTTGATATTCCTCTACATTTTGAAAAGAAAGGGGAAAGAGTTAAATGGTCATACTTACTGCAGAAGCTTCATTGGTAACCTTAGAATTCAATATGTCAGAGTGGAGACATTTTAGTAAGAGGAGAAAAATCAGCTGTAATATAACACAAGAGAAACCAGATAATTACAATCCCTTTAGTAGCTGAAAATTATTCTCTGCATGCCTGAGATACAGAGAAATTGGTACAATACAAGGCCAATCTTTGTTGTTTTAATTTTGATGTCATTACAGGCAGCTCTCTGTCCATGTTATTCCCTGCTTTATAAGAAGGAAGGATGAAGGAGTCACACACAAGTCCCCAGAAGCCAAAATTCTTCCCTATTATTTCCTGTATGCAAGTTTTCAAGTGTTTGCAGAGTCTGTGTCATGCTCCTCTTACTTGCCAAGTCATTTCGTCAGCTTTTGGGGTGGAAGCAAGGCTGGCCCATCTTTCATCCCATTCCTTCTTCCTCCTTCACTAAAAGCTACTGTTCATGAGGTCACTGGCAACAGTTATGTTCCCCTTTATCTTCTTGTCAGCTCTACTAGGTGCAAGCTTTGTTTGTTTTTGTCATCAGGCTTCTAGGTAAACAACTTCTTGTGATGGAAAATATTCTATTACTGCATTTTGGAAGGGTTTTAGAGACTGCTAATGCTGGAGAGCAATAACCTCATTATGACTATAAAGCAGGCAGTGATGAGCTCCACTAGCCTGCCCTAACGCTGGTGGAGGATGGGCAGCATACTTGAAAGGGAAAGAGGAACCACTTGGCACTTTGGAACCTGTGAGATCACAGAAGGGCCTACATTCTCACCTGGGAGAGCCATTGACAAAATAAGGCTGTTAGGAGAACTGCCTGTCAGGACATCTGCTGTCAAGAGGGTTCCCTCTAACAAACCTTCCCATTCTATATAATGAAGGAGTAGTTGAGCTGCTATCTCCAAAAAGAAAGTAATAAAGCTGCAAGCTTTCTGGAGCACTATTCTAGCTTCAGATGAATATTCTTTGGAGCAGGGCATGTGCTGGGCTAGGGAGGACAACTGGATTGCTGCAAGGCATCTCTGAGAGCCAGTTTCCTGCACGGTGCAATGCTGTGAGCAGTGATGGGGTCGCTGTCTGACGAACTTTTAGATCACAACTTGGTTTGATGTTCCCCACCTTGAGGAAGAAGTTGAGGGTAACAGGAAGGGTTAAATGAAAGATGAACTGAGATCAGTAAGCTCTGAATGAAAGCAGCTTCTATGCCCTTGTGTCTTTATGAAAAGGACCATAAGGAACCAGGAGCTCATCATTATTATAGCAGGGCCTCTGTGGGCTGCTGAAAAGAAAATGAAACAGCTGAGACAAGATGAAACCCTTAATGCAAGAGGGGAATGCCCAATGTCTATATAAATGTTCTTTCTTATTAGAACCTTTGAAAACCAAATACAATCTATTTGCAGAATATGTGCCAATAAGTGGAGTTCAAAGGAGCAAAGAGATTGCTAAAATACTAATTTAGTTTGGAGTGACACTAGACCCTGTACTGGGGAAAAAAAAACCCACAGTTTTAACAGGTTATTTTTGAGAATTCCCTATTCCACCTTTGTAGAGAGACTAAGAATACATAAACTGCATTAAATGCACAGCAGCAAAACATCCTGTTCTGTTTAATACTTCATACAATGCTCAGTAGGTGCAGCTTTGGTATTTATGAGTTGTAATCAGGACCTCAAATCATAGATTTGCCTCAAATATCTACAAATTTCAAACTCATATTCTTTTTCCAACTTCCCTTCCATGCTAGACCCTTAAGGCATCTATTTTTTAGTTCCCTACATGCAGAGGACTGAGATTCCTTTGAAAAAAAAGGGTGGGGGGGAGGGGAAAGTCTCACTTAATGACTATATGAGCTTGTACTTCAAGAAAAAAAAACCACCAATGAATTCAAGATTTGAGATTAAAATCACAAGATTCAGCAAGACTGATACCCAGTGAAATCAGTGGGGGTTTTGTTAGCCCAGAATTCAGCACCACTGCTTTAATTGACCCTAGGAAAAAAAAAAACACCATGCTGGGTTAAAATTTAATTCTGAACTTTGATCTCCAGAATTCTCTTGTTTTGGTTGTGGTATGTTTAGCTTTCTATCCTCCAAATACAGCTGACTCTCTTCTATATCTTGCATTCTTTTGGACCTAAATCTCTGCGTTGTTCCCTGCATCCACTAGACTGATCTCGTGAGAGCAGCAAGTCCTAAGAAGGAGGTTTCTCAAGTTCCAGAACAAGTTGTATCCTGGTCTGAGTACTAATATAAATCATTGCAGTTTTGGTGCTGTTTTCATCCAGCTTTCTTCCTTCCAGCTTGGAATGGGCCATCTGCTAGCTGGGAAACTGCTGCCGTAGGTAGCACCGCCCCAGTATCTCTACAGCTCTTGGCACCCTGCTCCAGATTAGTGTTTAGTTGCCAGTTAGATGACCTGGAGACTTCTCAGTGCCAGGTGAATCCTGAGATGGAAAGGCCAAGCTGCTTTTTGGCCTCTTTCTGCTGTCAAAAGAGCAAAAAACAGGCCAGAATGAAGTCCAGAGCCTGGCCTGCTATTTAATTAATATAAGTATTGTCATATAAGTATTTCTCACAGGTGTCGTGAAGCCTTCATGTCTGGAATGCTTTCATGTGGAGGGCATTTGTGGGTGGAATTACTTTAAGGTCTTCAGCTGAGAATTGCTGTATTGGCAAAAGCAGTGTTAAGTACAGGCAGTTGTTGGTAGAAGCCATTTGGTCCATGGCATTTGATCACTTGTAGGTACCTTTCCTTTTTCACCCAGCTCCATTGCCTTTACAAAGGCTGTTCCCTGAAACAGAAAAGAGATTTTCACTTCTGAACCACACAATTGCTATTCATAGAAACAACTTTGCAGCCAATAAATACTGTAGAAGGCTGGATTGAAAGGACACTACTGCAATGGCCAGCAAGGGTCTGGGTTCTTTTAATGGAAAATAAGTATTATGTGGCTTTGCTGCACAATGTGTTTTGCTGGGAGGTGAAGCTGTGCAGCACTGAGCTTTCTCTAGAGGCCTATTCTCTTGGCTTTATGTTGAGGACAGGCTTCAGCATTAAATGGCTTTAAGCTTGTCAAAGAAAGGTTATTAAAAATGTTCCTGCCTTTCAGCCTGCATGCTCAATAGGCACAAAAATGCAATACTGTAGGGAGGTCTTTTTCTATTTAGTCATGTCATTTGGCATTTTGCCTATAGCTAAAAATGAGATACCATCTGGTTTTAGGCTCACTAATGATTCTGCATTGTGACTTGAGCTGGTTCACTAGTTTATTGTTACCTTTGAAGAAATATGCTTGCTTTCTGCTGATTGGGCTTTGCTACTGTGTTGTGGTTGGACTTTAAATCTCAGTGATTCCTTGAGGTGGGAATCTGAAATTGCAATTGTAAGACCTCTGCACTAGAGCTCTAGATAATGTTGTTTGTGCAGTTTTGGCACAGTTCTTTCATCACTATGTTCTTATAACATAGTGGGACCACCTCTACCCTAGGGCCTTTTGGATCCTATTGATTCTGTTGTACAGTGACAGGTAAGAAGATAAAGTGCAACTGCTGCTGTTTTAAGCACAGATATATGGCAAAGGAATAGCTGTGGGCTCCCTACACTGCTAGGCACTGGAGCTGCTGTGAGCAATACTGTTGTCTATCATGGCATGCATGCTTTGGTGTTGGATGAAGGGAGGCTTCCTCAGACCTGTGCATGATACCTATTTTGAGGAGGAGTTCAGAATAGCGTCCATCTCCATGATGGTTTATGCTTGTGGCATACCTGGAAGCTATTCCTCCACTCACCACTGTTTGCTTGTGCTTCTGTGACCATTTGTCACTGACAAAAAAGTTGCTCTCATTGTAGAAAACTCTTGGATGTGAATTAATTGGCAAGGTGAATTGTCTGTCTGTCACATTAAGTAGCCTCTACACTGGGAGTAGATGTGGGACTGTTCTCAGCTCCCTGCCCACCACAGAGCAGCCCCTCAGCAGTGTGTGTGCAGGGGGATCATAACATTCCTTGACAGTTTTGCAGTTTCATGATCATTCAGAACAGTGGAAGAGCAGCATAGCTTAGTGTTAGTGACATCTAGTCTGCTCTGGCATCTCTTGACCCTGTGAGCATTCTCCAGCTTGAATGTTAAAGCCAATGATGATAACAGACCTTGGGATAACTGCTTGAACTCCTTTTTTCTACTTAATCTCAAATCAGAGCTGAGTGTGCTTAAATGTAAGTTCAAACAGCTATTGCCATGAACACAAATACTCTGATAAATAAGACAAGTAAAATTCTTTTTTTCCTGAAGTGCAACTGCAAAGCTTCTTCATTCTCTGCCACTTCCAACTTTCCTGCTACATCCTGTGAACCAACTGCTTTTCAATATCCTAGAGTGAAGGCATAGATCCCTCGTGAGCAGGACATGCTCCTCTGTCCTTTTGCTTGGTGGATTAGTGGCATATGAGCACTCTCAGAGCCTGCAATGCAGCTTGGGAAACTCATTCTCTAAAAGCAGCAAATTTGGGGCATAATAAATACATTAATTCTCTGTGCATGCAGCACTTACTGCTTGCCTCATACCACCACTAGTACAGCACCAGCTCTTGACTTCCTCCCACCAGTCTGGAGAGCTACCAACCTGTAGGCAATGTCCAGATGGCAGGAAAATGGTATGCTTTTTTAGACTGATATATCAAGAAAGTTCCCCAAACAGCTCATTCTGCTCCCCAGTTGAAAACTCTCCAGAAGATGGGGGACAGCACATTAGTGTAGGACAAAGCAAGAGTCCTAAATGAAGGCTGCTTCCTTCTTTATGTTGCAAACAGCACCACAGGCTTTGTGGTCAGGAATTCAGCAAGTTGTTTAGTATCCTAAGAGTCCTCACAAACTATTTTGAAACTTATCTCTTCATTCATTCTGGGAACTTGGGGCAGGCAAGCAATTGCAAACAACTGCAGTTTAGTCAACACCAGACTGTGAACTTTCATCTAACTGGCTCATGATAAGCAACTTCACTGATAAAGACTTTTTTTCCCTTTTCAAACTTGTATCTTGACATGGAACAGATCACTTCTCCCCCATGCAAGAACATTAGTTACAGGACAGGAACCTTTTCTTACCTGTGCATCCAGAATTCAAATCAAACAGGCTAAACCCCATATTTTTGTCTTTTCCAAGACTTAAAAAAGGGAACAAATGGCAAAGCTTCTGCACGTCTCGATGTTCTGCCACTAGAGAGCACCAGAACGTTGGGTTGCAATGGACTGATTGCAGGAACTTCCCGCGCCTTGGAAGTGTTACTTTATGCTGCACAAATCGCTGCGAAGATGTCTGCATGATTTTCACCCACTCCTAATAGAAACGTTTAAGGAGTATGTATCTGTTTCTAGGTGTATCATACCTGAAGGTATAATTTCAAGCTTAGGCTTTAACAAGGCTAAATGCAGGCTTCTACATTTTGGTCACAACAACCGCAAGCAGTGCTACAGGCTGGGCACAGAGTGGCTGGAGAGGAGTCCGGCAGAAAAGGACCTGGGGGTGCTGGCAGATAGAAGCTGAAGATGAGCCAGCAGTGTGCCCAGGTAGCCAAGAGAGCCAATGGCATCCTGGGCTGGATCAGGAGCAGTGTGGCCAGCAGGACAAGGGAGGTTATTCTGCCCTTATGCTCCGCACTGGTCAGGCCACACCTTGAGTATTGTGTCCAGTTCTGGGCTCCTCAATTCAAGAGAGATGTTGAGGTGCTGGAAGGTGTCCAGAGAAAGGCAATGAAGCTGGTGAGGGGCCTAGAGCACAGCCCTGTGAGGAGAGGCTGAGGGAGCTGGGGGTGTGCAGCCTGCAGCAGAGGAGGCTCAAGGCAGACCTCATTGCTGCCTGCAGCTCCCTGAAGGGAGGCTGTAGCCAGGTGGGGTTGGGCTCTTCTGCCAGGCAACCAGCAACAGACCAAGGGGACACAGTGTCAAGTTGTGCCAGGGGAGGTCTAGGCTGGATGTTAGGAGGAAGTCTTTGGCAGAGAGAGTGATTGGCATTGGAATGGGCTGCCCAGGGAGGTGGTGGAGTTGCCGTGGCTGGAGGTGTTCAAGACTGAATGAGGCACTTAGTGCTATGGTCTATTTGATTGGATGAGGCTGGATGATAGGTTGGACTGGATGATCTTGGAGGTCTCTTCCAACCTGGTTGATTCTACTTACAAACCAATTCTTCCAAAGTTTCTTCCACATGTTGATTCTGACAGCAGATATTTCAAGCTGTTGAGTTTGTAACAGTGGGGGGGGGGGGGGGGGGGGTTTGAGCACATGGAAAGTGGAAAACACACCATATGATTACAGACACAATTCTGACAGTTTTTTCTAGCCAGAACTTCAATTAGTGTGATTGCATCAGCCTTTGGATTGAAAGTTGAAATTTTGCTCACAGTTATTACTGCCAAACATGAGAAATGGTCATTAAAAACACAGGAAGTTTGGGGCAGATTTCATGTCACAATTTCTTTCCTTGCTTGCTGCTTTGCTTGTCTTGCAGTGGTAGTACTGCAAGGTAAATCTGAGTGAAAATAGTGACTTACCTGTGCTTGGAAACAAGAGAACTTGTCACAGAATGGAATGGTGTCCCTGCTTATAGCAAAACTTATCTTGATTCCACTGAAGCTTACTTTGGTTTTATCTTCAGTGTTGAGGAGGAGAAATATCTTTAGCATGAAGGCAATGCTATGTGGAGGGAACTTATGCTTCCAAAGGAGCTGTGTCTTGTCTTTACTATTCAAAAAGCTTTTTCAGGTCCTCATGACATGGGTAGATAGTGCTCTCTTCCTTTGTTTGCCAGGCTGACCTTGGTGACTGCACTATTGCAATCTTCACCTGGTCACCTCCTGACACATGAGAACTAAAGTAAGCTCTGCCCATGAGGGTGCCTGAAATCTCTCTACGAAATGGCCTAAATCAAAGGTTCTCAGAGAATGTCTTTGAGTAATAGAGGATGTGCAAGACTATAGACTGGAAATCCAATAAACAGTGTGGGAGAATAATATGACATGTAGTTGTTCTCCCTATGCTGACCTGTGAAACTTTAGGGATACTGATTCCCTGGAGGAAAAAAAAAAAACGCTTGAAATATGCTGGACTTTTAGAGTGGTGGAAGAGACATCCTGGGGATCCACAAGACTTGGTATTAATTTCAGTAGGTTTGATTCAGCACCAGGTCCTCAATTCAGAAAATAAGGAAGAAAAAAATATCAAAACACTTGGCTGTGTAAGGCATACTCAAATAAATCTGCTTCAGCAAATCTCCTTTGGTCTCATTCAATAGCAGGAGATTTGTGTGCTTAAATTTGAGCACTTGATTAAAGGCTGTGATGAATAGACATGACCTGAAAAATGTGGGCCAATTGCCTCATGCAGAGTCATTCAGAGTCCAGAAAAAGCTTCAGTTCTCACAGGCCAGTTGTTTATTACCAAAAAAAAGAGAAAGGTTTAGATTTAATTATTTTTTTACTGATACCACAGCAGTAAAATTAAGTTATCCAAAGTTTTCCAAGGTGATTAAATGATTTTTTTCCATAGCATTATTGTGAGAGTACTGTTAAAAGGGAAGGAGGAATTCCTATGAGAGCAGAAGATTGAGGACTTTTCTAAATCTCAGTTTCTTCAGAATGTTCTCTAGATATATGTTTTGGTTCCTTAATCTTACACCATGGGTTTACTGAATGTGTTTACACTGGAAAGGAGAAGACTTAAAGGATTGTTTTCATTCATGTTTTAAAACACATTATCCAACTGTTCCTCCCCAAATCCTGTTTCTGTCTCAGGTGTGCTTAACTCAGTTTGCATCTGGGGCAATAAATATCAAATGGAACAAAAAAAAAAAAAAAAGGAAACTCCATTGTAGTAATTTGATTACTCTGGAAATAAAGCGGTGGATTAGTGAAATCTAATTTGGAAGTGATGAAGTGCATGTGATTGCCAAGTAATTATTTCTGCACAGTGCTTGTCTGTGGGGAGAACAGAATTATTGGACACTACACAATCTTAACGCTGCCATAGTCTGACACTTGCAGGAGCAAGCAGGAACACTGCTCTTTTGAGTACGTTTTGCAACGCCCATTTGTATCCATCCCAAAGCCTGTATTAATTTGTGCACCAAAAGCAGCCTGCTTTAGCAGCTTTTGTTGCTGTTTTATTGTTGCAGGAAAAATCATGGCTTTCTGATCAGAATTTAACTTGATCCGTTACAGCACTTGCAGAAGATGTAGTAGCATAGGGGGAGTTGTAGAAAGAATGTGTCCAGAGAAGGGCGACAAAGCTGGTGAGGAGCCTGGAATGCAAAGCCTATGAGGAGAGACTGAGGGAGCTGGGGTTGTTTAGCCTGCAGCAGAGGAGGCTCAGGGGAGACCTCATTGCTGTCTACAGCTATGTGAAGGGAGGTTGTAGCCAGGTGGGCTTGGTTTCTTCTCCCAGACAACCAGCAATAGAACAAGGGGACAGAGTCTCAAGTTGTGTCGGGGGAGGTCTAGGCTGGATGTTAGGAGGAAGTTGTTGGCAGAGAGAGTGATTGGCATTGGAATGGGCTGCCCAGGGAGGTGGTAGAGTTGCTGTCCCTGGAGGTGTTGAAGCCAAGCCTGGATGAGGCATGGTCTGGTTGACTGGCTAGGGCTGGGTGCTAGGTTGGACTGGATGATCTTGGAGGTCTCTTCCAACCTGGTTGATTCTATGATAAGAAAAACGATACAGGTGTGTTTTTGTGAAGCATGGAACTCTTTCAATTAAACCTATTTTTTTTTTTAATATTATCTGAAATTTTCCTTGGCAATAGCAATGTAAAAATTGCTACCATGGGTCTATGATTATTAAATATGATTATATGGTAATGCTGAAAATATTTTTCATTTGTTTCAGACTTTTACTAATTTTTACTAATCTGAAAGAATTAATTTTCCTTCAGCAAGAGTCACAAAATCTCATTAATTACTAGAAGAATAGTCAAAGTAAGGGGAACAGATTAAAGCACAGATACAGTAACCCTATAGTTAGGATCCTGATTCCCCAAAGCATATAACATGATCAGAATTTCAATGTTTATATTAATAAAAAATTAGTAGTCTGGTTTATGTTTGTAGGCTTTGTTCTTAAACAAGGCAGAACATCTGCCTAGTACTCAAAGAGCTCCCAACAAACTACTGCCACTAGCTGAAAAGATGTTCATGGGATCACAGGATGTTAGGAGTTGAAAGGGACCCAAAGAGATCATTGAGTACAACCCCCCACAATCTAGCTCAGATCACACAGGAATGCATCCAGAGAGGGAGGCTCCACATCCTCTCTGGGGAGCTCGCTCCAGTGTTGTGTGACCCTTACAGTCAAGAAGTTCCCCCTGGTGTTGAGGTGGAACCTCCTGTGCTGTAGCTTCCATCCATTGCTCCTTGTCTTATCCCAGGGAGAAAGTGAGCAGAGCCTGTCCCCTGCCTCCTGACACCCAATACGATGTTCACTAGTAGGGAAAAGAAGGATCCTTTATAAAGTGAGAGAGCAAGCCTGCTTTGTTTTGAGAGCATTGCATTCCTGATGCTGCTTGAGGAGAAATGAATTTTTAATGGTATTTGTTAGTGATGGAGTTGTTCCTTGGAGACAGCAGTGCTCATCTGTCTTCAGAACACCAGCTGAAGTGATACAGTAGTGTGGAAGTGTCCTAGCAGAACTTGCTCATGTTCTGCTAACTGGAATTGTGGAATCACAGAAAGGCTGAAGTGGAAGGGAGCTCTGCATGCCAAGTAGTCCACTTCCTCTGCTGAAACAGAGTCATCCCAAGCAAGCTAACTGCATCCAAACAGCAATTGAATATCTTTAAGGAGGGAGACCTCCAAGATCTCTCCAGCCAATGTGTGTGCCTGGTCTTACTACCCTTAGTAGCAGATACAGTATCAAGATATTTGTATGGAAACATTGTCTTTTGCTTTGCCTTTCTGCTGAGGGCCCTGTGTGTTGTGCTTTCAGACTGTGGCTGTTCCTGGCCCCAGGAAAAAAAACAATAGCAAGCTCTATGCAGCTGTCATAGGAACTGTATCTTCCATAAGCCTTTATATTACCAGAGAGGAAATGAGTACTTCTGAGTTGGTTTAATTCCAAAATGATTGTACATATTTATATATAGGAGGAGCAGTAAGTTCTTCAAAAGTAGGTGATTATGTCTCATTTCATTTATCCTGTGGCTAGGACAAGACAAAACAAACAACCCAACCAACCAAACAAAACCCCAACAACAGCACCACAACCCAAGCAACCTTGTGCTTAGAACATTTGGACTTCAGTTTATGAGTGGCAAGGATCAGATCCTTGTCATGCATTTCTACTGTCACTGAGAAAATAACTTGGAAAGATTGTATGCTTTCCTGCTTGCAGAACTAGTTTGAGAACTAAGTCAGGAAACAAGGAGTGTGCAAGAAGCAGAGAAAGGTAACCTGAATACGTACCTAAGACTTGTAGCCTAGTTGCTAGCATAGTGAAAAATTAAATGTTTGCCTTGAAAATGGGTGCTTTGGATGAAATTGTGCAAGAAGAAATTCCAATAACATAGATCTTGTGCTTTTCACTTCTAAGAGAGGTTAAGGATGTTTTTTTTAGTTCCCATTGCCTTCTTTGTTTATAAAAGGGATATCTAACAAAGTACCTTGCAAAGCTATTGTCCAGAGTGAGATACAGCAGCACATATTGACTGTCTTTTCCAGCAACAGGAACTCTATTTGAATTTAAAATACCTTATCTATTTCATTCTGTCTCTTTATAATTTATTCATCATGAGCCTAATCCTAAAATCAAGATTTTAACAAGCTTTGGTATGCTTTTTATCAGGACAGGGGTTGTTTAAGCTTCTTACTACCTGAGCCACTTTCTCGTCACAGACACTACATCCTTGCTTCCACCTGCTTGCCCTCTGTCCTGTAACCCTTCCAGGGGAGAAAGGTTCTTTTCCTATTACTGGCACTAGTAAAAAGTAATCATCATCATATATTTATGAATAAGTAAACTAACAGAAAGATAGGATTTTTAAAGCATTCAGTGTTGGCTAATTCTCTTTCCACTCAGTAGATGGAAAGAAACAAGGGCCAGGACTGTATATTTTGGATAATCTCAGCCTTGATATGACAGACCAGATGCAGGCTGCCTCCCTCAGCACAAGCTCACAAGTGGAGAGTCCTGCTTTGGGATGATGACATCAGTACAAAAGGAAGTAACTGTATTGGTTAATACACTCTGCTTGGGACTTAGCTTAGATATTCACTATTATCCTTCTCTTCCCCAGACCAGGTACTTATATCTCTCTGTTGGCTAAAAGGAGCCCAAAATGTTTTACATATGGAAAAGGGTCAGGAAATCAGCAAATATTTCAGAATCCCTTGTTGGCAAAGTTCTTTATCTCAAATTGAGAATAAGGACAGCTTTATACCATCATCTATCCTGCTCTGAAGAAACGATTTTAACAGTGCTGGGGAGCCATCAACGCTTTCCTTTGCCATCTCTCTTGAGTCCATCTGCTCCAGAGCAAGTATGTCGTATGGTGAAAGCACAAGAAGGGCTACTAATGGCAATGTCTGCAAATCCTAATCGAATTTATCATTATGAGAAAGGCAACAATTACCAAAAGATCAATAAAAATATTTTGAGATTCCATTTTCCACCATCTCCATGTCAAAGCTGGAAAGGATCTCCAGTGTTTGAGAGGTGATTTAAATGTATTTCTTCTTTATTTCTGGCCTGAGACTTCACACAATTTCTAAGAAACAAAACCTATTTTAAACTGAAACCTTGGATTGAATGTCCTGACATTGAAAATGAATTTCTGTTTTATAGAATCACATTTTCAAGCCAGGTATACTTTTGAAATGTACTTTCTCAAGCCAGTTATGAGACTTTAATGGGTTAAATTACCCAGGCTGTATAAATGTGAGTTGAGCATATGGTCAGGCCCTCTGAGGGTTTTAAAAAGCAAATGTCTGCTAAAACAAGTAAAGCCCAGCTTTTCCAGGGTATGTTGTCAGCATGAAAAGAGTTTTCCCATTCACCACGAGAAAAAACAGGGGAACATCCACAGTTATTTCATCTCCTTGCGTGCAACCAATGAAATGGGAGAAAAACTGATGTGTAAATAGGCACCAAAAGTTAAAGAAGTGGAAAAGCCATTTGGGAAACTGGCATGAAGTGTTGTTGGAGAGAGAAATTTGATGGCTGGTCTTGTAATAGGGATGAGAGGAACTCTAAAATGTAGTCCCTCGAATTGCTGAGTTTGACTTCTATGCAAATTAATTTTTTTTTCACTCCTCATTGTACAGATTTTTTTACTCCTCAGACCTAATGAGATGAAGATGCCAAAACCCCAGCCTTTAAAATTAAATGCCAGTTGAGAGATTCTTACTGTTGCACTTACTGGCCTTTCAGTTTTAGAACTAGCCAAAGATATCAAGAGGGGTGGTTGCTGGTTGGTTTTTTTTTGGGGGGGGGAGTGGGGGTGTTTCTTTGTTTGGGTGTTTTGGTGATGCAGGTTTGGAGTTTTTGTGTTTTTTGAAAGGGGATAAAATGCCTGAACCATGACATGTGATCTCTGAGTAAAAGATATTTTTGCCTCCTCTTTCATTGTAAAGAAATACTTGCAAGCAAAAACAATTTGAAATCAGTTTTTCTACTTAGAAGTTTTGCTTTCAGTTTTAACAGTAACCTCTGTTGTTGTGAAAATCTGCTTGATAAAAATGCAAATATTTTTTCATGGTATTCCCATGGCATTGTTCTCATCTGACTTACGAGCTGAAAATTAGTTTAAGTTGATAGTGATTGAATACTCTAGAAGTCATAGGTCTTCTAAACAATAGACAAGTAAGTCTATTTTCCCCTATTGGATTTTCACTGCGAGACAAAACCACTGCCGTCCTGTCTCCAGGCTGGCGGTCTGAATGGAGGCTTAGAACAAAGCAGGCAAGGACACAGCAGCCTGTTGAGAATGAAGCATGGCTTCACTCCCCGCTGGCAGTACTCTGAACCCCGCCGTAGCGCTTGGTACCGTCGGCTGAGGTGCGCGCTGGGGCTCGGGCACTGCGCTGGGCTCTGGCGCCGAGGTGAGCCCGGGGGAGGAAAAGGGCTCCCTGGCACCGGCCAGCGGCCTCGCTGCCTCGAAGCAGCCGAGCCCCGCAGGCAGCCCAGCGCCGCCCTATCCGCGCTCCGTCTCCGATGCCCGCACACCGGCGAGAGCCATTTGAGACCGAGCAGTGCCACGCCTCACCGAGGAGAGCGGACCGCGGCTCCGCCCCAGCCGCGGGAAAGAGCTGCATTCTCCCCAGCCACCGGCGCGCCACCGAGGCCGCTCGTCCGCCGCCAGCAGTCCCGCAGCCCGGCGTGCCCCGGGCTGCCGCAAGCTCCCGAGCAGCGCCGCGCACTCGCATTGCGGCGGGCGGTTCGGCTGGCGCGAAAGGCAGCCGCGGCCCGGCACTGCCCGACGCTGCCCGGCACTGCCCAGCGCTGCCGCAAAAGGAGCAGGCGAGGGGCGGGGCGGCCGTGCCCATGGCAGCGCCGTGGCATCGCCTGCCGCCGCTCCTGCGCCTCGCAGGGCTCCCTTCTGTAGTGACCGTGGCGCTGCTGTGACCGCGGCCGCGCTGTGTGTCATGTTTTGCTGTGAATTTGCATGGACGCATTTGCCAGCTCTGTACCAAAAGAGAGCGATCCCCCAGTGAACCAAATGGAAGCGTCGTTTTGTTCGGAACGTGAAACATTTGCGACAGTCACATAATTAGCCAGGTTGGAAAAGACCTTCGAGATCACCGAGTCCAACCTATCACCTAATACCTTCTAATTAACTAAACCATGGCACTAAGGCAAGGGAAAGGAAGGGATGGGAAGGAATATTTCAGCTGGAAGGGACCTACCGCAGTCACTGACCACTGCCTGACCACTTCAAGGCTGATCAAGTTAAAGCATATTTTTAAGGGCACTTTCCAAATGCCTCTTAAACACTATCAGTCTTCAGGCATTGACCACCTCTCTCTGTGCTAAATCTTCCTGACATCAGGATTCGATTCTGCATATCATCCTCCTGCCTCTGCCAATATATTGGGTATAAAGAGAAGTATATTTCTCACAAAACGATTAGCTAACAGTGTCAGAAAACATTAAAATTAACCGAATGGGAGTGATAGAGGAGTAAGAATCGTTTCCTTCTCTGCAAAACATTCAGAGGTTTAGATGACATAGTCAGATTGTCTTCTGAACTAAGCTTTGCCAATCATACCCAATGGCTTCCAATTTCTGGCTGCAATTCACTGCATACAGTTAATACATATGTTAAAATGCACACAATGCATCTCACTTTCCACTAATGAGATTTCAAAATCCAGCCTGATTTGCTGCTGTTTACACAGGGAAATTAAAAAATTGATTGGTTGCTTCCTCCCCTGGATTTCTCCACCTTGCCTGGCCGCTCGCCGTGGCTAGGCAACCGCGCAGCCCCTTTGGAGCTAGTAGCAGACTTTGTAGCAGCAGGGGCTGTGAGGAAAGAGGCTCTGGGATCAATTAAAATGCCAGGCTTTTCCAGGCTGGTTTCCAGAGCATCTGTGCATGATTCCACATAAATTTAGAGAATTAAAGATCAGACAAAGGTAAACATTTCCATGCTTTGCTTAGTATTGAGTTTAAATGAGAAGATGAAATATGACAAGACCATTTAGACTGAAGCTGTGTTTAGAAGTCTCCATTTTATTTATTTACATCCAGTTGCTTTGTTATTGCAGACATGTCATAACCATAGGTTATTTGAGTCACTGGGTGTGGAATATATCTGGAAGTTTAAAGCAAAAGGCTCTAGCTATTGTGAAATGGTAAGTGAAAAAAAAAGATCTATTACCTTAGCAAAGGGCTGATTTCCTTTATGCATCATACACTTCTGTATGCACACACAAAATCTTTGTTAAAAGCAAAAACCAAACAAAGAAAAGATGTTTTCCTATTAGTCACACACTCAGCCAATTCAGGTATTCTATATTCTGACAGGCAATTGTGATATTCAGCATCCTGACCAGCATGCTGCAACCACAGTTGCTTAGAAAAGCCTTTCCGTGTTTTGAAGTAAGAAACAATACCTTTGCAGCAAACGAAAGGTACTGCTGAATCTCCACCTTTTCATCTCAACATCAGTCTGTTCCTGGGAGAACAGAGGCTTTGTTTCTTTGTTTCACAGAGCAGAGCTTGAGCACTGCAGCAGTCTGTGTGAGGGCTCAAGGTGAAGAAAACTACCTTTCGATGCTGAACGTAGGTGGAGAACAGAAGCAAATGTCATAGGGAAGTGATGGGATACAGCCACTCAGCTCAGAGAAAGCATTACCTGCATGAATAAACAATTCAGAATAGGGGGAAAAAAAACCCACAGAAACAGCTCCTGAATTAAGAAATCATGCAAGGTTGTGTAGAAATTATCAAGACAGCACTACAATTAAATCCAAAAGGATATATAAAAATACACATGGAAAAGAGCAGCTTAGGAGCATAAAGAAGTTTGCATTGAAATAAAGCCTAGTTACATGATGACCATGTCTGTAGATTCCCTATATTAAGAGACTCTAATATATATCTTAGAACAATCTAATTCTTTAAGTAGGCTGGAGTTTTCAAAATTCCTTGAAAGCATTCAAGTCTATCAGTCACCTTCAAAACTTCATCAAAACTGTTATACTATAACACATCATTCAATCCCCAAAGACCATAGATGAACCATAATGAAGGTTCCTAATTGAACTTGACCTGCTGCAGTACCTTTGGTGGGATGGTATTGGATTAGATTGGTCAGAAAGGTATGCGACATGGTGCAAGTTTTATTGGTCTGTACAATGAGCTCTATATTTAGGGAAGGAGAGAGATGTGTCCAGTTCTGGGCCTCTCAATTCAAGAGAGATGTTGAGGTACTGGAATGTGTCCAGAGAAGGGTGACAAAGCTGGTGAGGGGCCTGAAGTACAGCCCTGTGAGGAGAGGCTGAGGGAGCTGGGGTTGTTTTGGATGGAAAAGAGGAGGCTCAGGGGTGACCTCATTGCTGTCTACAACTACCTGAAGGGAGGCTATAACCAGGTGGGTTTGGTCTCTTCTCAAGGAGCTTTGTAGAGTAGAACAAAACAACAACAACAAAAAATCAGCTAACATTTTTTGTAGCTCAAGAACACTTTAACAGCTGCAGAGAATCTAATTATAGATAGCTTTTACAGACTCAAGTTGTGCTGGGGGAAGGATAGGCTGGATGTTAGAAGGAAGTTCTTCACAGAGAGAGTGATTTGCCTTTGGAATGGACTGCCCAGGGAGGTGGTGGAGTCACCATCCCTGGGGGTGTTCAAGAAAAGACTGGATGAGGCACTTGGTGCCATGGTCTAGATGACTGGCTAGGGCTGGGTGCTAGGTTGGACTGGATGATCTTGGAGGTCTCTTCCAACCTGGTTGGTTCTATGACAGATATGAATCTTCAAAATTTCTCAGTTATCTGCTCTGTGTCTGCTGCTTTAAGCTGCATTTTGTGCACCTTACCGATAAAATCTTGTCTTTCAGGATTAAACCAGTGGACTTTGCAGGTGGCTGTCCCTGCAGGTTCCATTTTCCCCCCTTTCTCTTTGAAGAAGAAAAATAATGTATTCTTCCTTCCTAGAGAGCTTTCAGAATCTGCTCAGACTGGTGTCTTTTCTGAGCTGAATGATAACACTGTTGATTTCTTCCAGCTTCCCATTAATCTGACCTATGGTTGAGATGATAGCTTTTGCTCCACCTTCTTACCTGGATCAAATCTTAATTCATATCAAAAGGCAAGGCTGGGAAAAAAGAGTACTGACTTCTCTGCAGCTTCTTTAGAGCCAGTTCACCATCTGTTACTATATGAGGTTTTGGTAAGAAAGGTGATTTTCTAAGCCTGGTAGATTCATGCTCATAGCCTAATCTATTTTTAAAAGCTGTGCCAGCATGTCTACCGAGGGCAACATGCAGCTGCTGTGGAGCTGTTGCACATAATGCCTCATTTGACTGGCATTAAAATAGAGCTTTCCCTCCAAATGCTGAGTGAGAATTGCCTAGAGCTGCATCTGTATCCGTGTTAAACAGTAATTAACACATTGAGTTAGCACCTTGGACCGTGAATGGTGACTGCCTCCCTTTCCCTGCAAATACAACTGTTGTCTTAATATTTCAAGTAATGAGAACTTTCTCTCAAAAGGCATTAAAAATACCTTCCAGCCAACACTCTTTATATCATCAGCAGGCTTTTTAGATCTTAAGGAGGCCAATTTGTATTCCTAATTGTAAAACATGCATTTAATTCTAAACTGAGATAATAACATTCAGCATACTTGTATTGCTTTTGTTATTAATAGAAATTAAGATATGTTTTAGTCACTCTTTTAGGAACAATCACAGGATCTGATAATCCTTCTGCACAATCCCATAATCAAAGAAATCTGTGGATACTGGGCAGCAAAAAAAGGTGTTTGAATTTGTGGTGGTTGCTGATTTGGTTTATGTGGTTTAGCAAGACATGGTCCCTGTCAAAGTCCTTCTGCTGCTCTGGTTGGCTCTCCCTTTATGAACTGACAAAATGCTGGAGCTGACAGGGTTTCTGCAGGACTGAAGCCAAGGAGAGCACCGAAGGACCTTCATGAAATATACCCTTGTTTTTTTGATGTTAGACTGCTCAGCTTGGAAAAGAGTGTTTTAATATCACCTTAGACTTCATCTCAACCTTAGAAAGGAAAATGCTTTTGAGGAAAAAAAATACTATTTGGGGTGCAAGCAGCATATTTGGAGAAGGAAAAGCAGAAAAAGTACTACGTTAGTCTTGGACAGATCTCTTTGACCATTGCAATTGGACCTGGCACTCTGAATCCTCAAACTGCTTTTGCACTGCTTCAAAACTGTCAAGTGGCTCTGAACTGCACCACAGGAGGATTCCTCAGGCTGGAGAGGATCCTCAGGTGGCACAGAGACTTTCTCAGCCATACCAGTTCTCTTTCAAACTGTCAGTCATACTAACTGCTTTAACAGTCTGGAGGGGGGAAGCAGACATTCTTGAATGTTCAGAGGAGGAAAGTGTATGTATGTTTTGCAGAGCACATTGCTGGGTTTAACACATGCAGTTCCCCATAAAAGCAGTGGCATACCTGGCCAAAAAGTTTAGCAGCTCTTTGAAAACTTGCCCCTAATGTGAATAACTATAAAGTGTATTTCAGTGCAGACAACTTTTGGTTCTACTGCACCAGCAACTGTAAAAATAAAACGGCTCCCACTGCTGCCAGGGCATTAGCCTGAAAGATTACTGCAGCACATGTGCTCACAAATGCAGCACAGAATAGTCTAAACTTGGCTTACTACAGCAAACCACAGTCATGCTTTCCAAGAAATGGTTTAATGGTGTTGGACTTAAAGGTTGTTCATGCTCTTGGCAGGTGACCCAAATACCAGAATGTCATCAGCACACAGGCTCGCTGCTCATGGAGTGGCCAGGCCTGCTCCACTGCCTGTTACTGTCACTGGGTACCACCCAACATGGCATTGAGTCCTGTGTGCAACTGCTCTGGGCAAAGGCTGTGCAGCTGTTTCTCCAACTATTGTGTTTCCTGAGATGCAGTTTGCTATTCCTCTCATTCTTTCTGTGATTCTGTCAGAAGAAGGGGGGATGGCCTCAAGCTGAGACTGGGGAGGTTTAGATTGAACATTAGGAAAAGGTTTTTCACTGAGAGGGTGGTCAAAGACTGGAATGAGCTGCCCAGAGAGACGGTGGAGTCACCCAGCCTGGATGTGTTTAAGGGTGGTTTGGATGAGGTGCTTAGGGCTATGGTTTAAGGTGAATCTTGTAGAATAGGATTATGAGTTGGACTTGGTGATCCTGAGGGGCTTTGCCAACATGCATGTTTCTGTGATGCTGTGATTCATCTTGTCTTCTGCAGGGTGCTGAAGAGGAGTTGGTAGGAACATTTGTCACTGGCGTTGCCAGTGACTTTCACATCCTCTTCTCAGCCTCCAGAAAACTGTTCATTCAAACATGATACCTCCTGTTGGTCCTGTATCTTGAATGCCCATGGCAAGAGCGAAAGAACATTTTCTCACTTTGATTTGGAGTTCTTAAGGTGCCTGAGACATTTTGACTTAGCCATCTCTGTGCTGAAGTATGCTTAAACAGAGAAGAAAAGACAATTTTTTCCCCCATTCTTCGTCAAAGCACTCCAGGAACTTTCAAAACTTTGTTAGTTCTTTGTACTTTGGGGAAACAGGTTTGGGTTTTGTTTGTTTGTTTTTAAATTGAGAAGTCTCAATGCAATTTGGGGAGAAATATGAACTGCAGAATACTGCTGCATTTCTCCACTTTCAACAGCTGATTGTTTGAGGATAGACCAGGTCCTAAAGTGCTGCACAGTGTTCCTCTGTATTCCTTGATAAATCCCTGGATGGGACTCTGTATATTCTGTCCTTACATTGTTCCTTAATTTTTTAGATCTCTCTTGTCTTCTCTAACCACTGAGAATGGAGCAGTTTTGAAGTTTCCATGATACAGGTCCATGAGCCAAACAAACAAGCGCCAGTTCTGCAAGCATTGCCTGTGCTCTTGGTCATGCTGATGGTTTCCAGAATGGTAATGCACAGAGCATTCCAGCTGAAGGCAGGATTTCACTTAGTGCCATTTAACCCCAGCCTAGGCTTTCTCCTCATTTAAACTCCAAGGTATTTTTTCCAGCTTGGAAAATGCCTTAGCCTCCACCCTATTGTCTTCTCCTGGCTGCAAGTCTAGGCTGAGCTTGTCGCTGCAGTTTGCAGTAGGGTAGGGTGAACTAGCACTGGCCATTTTCCTCTTTATTCTTCCTAATGATGTTGGGAAAGTTCTGGGAAATGCAGGGAAAGCAGAATTCCATAAGAACTGTCCTTAAGCATTCTTAGGAGGCAAGAGGCCCTCGGTACCCTCTAGGTGCTGAGTATAACCAAGGACAGGGATTCCCTGATAGACCACATTTCTCTGTATGCAGCTTCCTCTTCACTAGAACCAAGTGTGGCCCAAAGAGCTGTGGTATGTTTTTATTTCTATAATGCCTCAAAAAGGCATAAGAGATTGCATGAGAGTATCTGGTGACAAAAGGCACATATTGCTTCTGAATTTTCTTATTTCTTGACTGTGAAGAACATTATCTGGTGACTTGAGTCTCAAAACATTTAATCATCTTATTTTCAGTAGCACTGTATCATCTTTTTAAGACATCTTACAGAAAACCTGGCCATCTGTCAGATGTAGAAAGGATATGTATTAGTCATCTTCACACCTTCAAAATGAACTCTATAAGCAAAGCAAAAAAAGGTGGTATAGAATATTAACAAGCTGAGGATGATTGTCTATTTTATTCCAAGAGTCATTCCCCTCTTCCAGTCCTCTCCTCTTCAGTCCCTCTATGCTCCTCCCCATGCTTGGTCCCAGAAGTAGGGAAGGAATGTTAAGGCCCTTCTCCCTCTATCTTTAGGATACTCTTTTCTCTTCTGGTACATGAGCACTGTCATAACTGATTTTCAAAGTGCCCTGCCCTTCCTCAGTGAACAGCACTAATGAGGCCAGTCTTTACTAGCCAATAAGCTGCAATAAGCTGCAATTTAAACTGCAATCACTGCATATCATTGTTGCTTATAGAAAAGATAATGTAGGTGATTGTGGGTTGAATTGGTAAATTGGCAAACTAGAACATAAAACATATCCACTGATGCTGAAGTTCCAGCAGGTAATGCCTTCTGAATCCAAAAGCTGCTTTAAAAGCTTCCATTGTAGCTACCAGATGGAGATTTTAGAGTTTGTGCACATATATGGCCAAAGACAACATTTGAGGCCAAAGATCTCCTATGATACTCTTTTCTGATTATTTTATGGAGCTTTTTTAAGGGCAATGTTACTAATGGACATTAATGGACTTGTTGTGGTTCTGTGATAATCTCACTAGTGGTCTTTTTCTGCTACATTAGTCACACAAAAGAACTTTAAATAATTCCCCTTCTCATTGCAGCCTAGAGAGTGAGTCAATGCCAGCACCCACAGATACTTCCTAAGGCAGTAAAGACAGGGGGAAGCACAGCCACTGAATAAAATTGCCTTCTCTAAGACTAAGTTGTATTTCACCATCCAAAAAAAACCCACCTCATTAGGGAGCATGAAAAGTTACATTCTCTACCTCTTTTATTCTCACAAAGCTGTTGCATTCGTCTGACTAACTCTAGGAGCAATCTCCAACTACAGTCAACAGTTTCAGATCTCCTGATACTGGTAGCAAGGTGACACCACTCACACAATCAAACTTAGGCTAATCAGGTATTTACATAGAGCTGCAATGCATTTTGTCTCCAGCAGTTCCTCCTCCACATTGCCACGTGTGTTTAGTGTAGCTCATTCAAAGCTAGTACAGATCTGTCCCCAAAATCCTTAGGCACCCATTTGACATCTGTCTGTGTCTAAGTAAAGCAACACAGGTTTTTGAAGCCTTGTCTGGACCTTAAAGTTATAAATGGAATCATAGAATCAACCAGGCTGGAAGAGACCTCCAAGATCCTCCAGTCCAACCTAGCACCCAGCCCTAGCCAGTCAACCAGACCATGGCACTAAGTGCCTCATCCAGTCTTTCCTTGAACACCCCCAGGGATGGTGACTCCACCTCCTCCCTGGGCAGCCCATTCCAATGCCAATCACTCTCTCTGGGAAGAACTTCCTAACAACATCCAGCCTAGACTTCCCCCAGCACAACTTGAGACTGTGTCCCCTTGTTCTGTTGCTGGCTGCCTGGCAGAAGAGACCAACCCCACCTGGCTACAACCTCCCTTCAGGTAGTTGTAGACAGCAATGAGCTCTGCCCTGAGCCTCCTCTTCTGCAGGCTAAACACCCTCAGCTCCCTCAGCCTCTCCTCATAGGGTTTGTATTCCAGGCCTTTCACCAGCTTTGTTGCCCTTCTCTGGACACCTTCCAGCATCTCAACATCTCTCTTGAATTGAGGAGCCCAGAACTGGACACAGTACTTATGGTGTGGCCTGACCAGTGTTGATCACAGGAGCAGAATAACCTCCCTTGTCCTACTGGCCACACTGCTCCTGAGCCAGCCCAGGATGCCATTGGCTAATACCAACCTAAGGGACAGCAGTGATTTCTTTTGAGTAATAAATATACTTATCCTTAACACTTGAAGAACTCTCTTTTTTCAGATGATCATAAGAAAGTGCATCCAACAGTCTGTAGTTTCAAATAACGAACACACTTGCAGGTCTGGTAAACAAATTTGCTGCAAAAAGATATTTATGCCCCAGTTCTCCTGGTTGCTCCCAAAAGACAGACTTTTGTGCCCAAGTGTAGGTTTTGTGTGTAAATTTGTCAAGCAAATTATTCACCACGGATTATTTCCTGATGGCAAAATGTTGCAAAAAACCAACTGCAAAAACAAAAGGGTAGAATGTATCTAATCAGAGAGAACTGGCAGATAGCAACAGCTTGTCACATAGCTTTTGTAACCCCAGAGAAGCTGAAATCAGTATAAATTGAAACACAAGCAGGTGATGTGCTGCGGAATCTTCTCTCCAAAATCCTAGAGCAATGTAGACCAGTTGTAATTTTCTCTTCTCTCCAAAGGTTAAGAGATATTTCACTGGAGACATCTTACAACTGATTATCTGAGATAATGTGTGGGTTGGATGTGATTTTGGCAAAGCTGCCTCTCTGACAACAACAGATTTACATCTCTAGTTAAATTAAGTTGTTGGCCTGTCATTCATCACGTCTCTGCTCTCTTCCAGTGAAAAGTTGTGTCAGTCCTTTGGGAGGAAAATTTAAGTAAGAAAAAATACTTTTCATGTTAGATTTCTCCCAACATTTAGTTGGCTATATTGAAACCGTGAGAAAAACACATTTATCTTAGATGGTTTGGTTTATTTAATGTTCCCATTGTAATTGCCCACTGAATATGTTGTGACATACAGTATTAGTTACAAGTAAATTGTGGAAGAGAGAAAATGCCACTCAGTAATTGATAAAGCTATTATGGCCAACTGTTGAGACAAATACAATGCAGGCTGCATTGATCATCAATTAACAGAATTACATCCTTTTTGCTTGATTATATAGCAGTGAACATCAAAACGTAGTCAAGCAACTTAAGTGTTTTAGCAGCTGAAGTGGAAAAAATGTTTATTGCATGTCAGCTACCTAATGGTTTCATATTCCTGTTTCAGCTGCAGTCATTTATTTAGTTACAGAAACCAGTGCAGTCATTGAAATCAATTGCTATTTTGCAGCCATTAGAGAGTCAGCACGTTATAAACAAAGCTGGTTACCCTGTAGGTTAATGACAATGGGAAAATGCACTTAGCCTACCCCTGCCAACAAGTGTCTGTACCAGTTTCTCTGCCTACAGCATACTCCTCTTCATACCTGGCAGAAAGATGTGTTGACAGTTGTCCTCAATGAGATGGAATTGTTTGTTTGTTTGTTTCATCAAAGTTCTCAGTAATGCTTACAATTCAGATCTTCACTGTCCTCCAAGTTCCCAGCAAGGAAGCTAAGGGAAGAGAGGTTAGGTGTTGACAAGACCTCACCTTGAGTACTGTGTCCAACTCTGGAGCCCTCAAAACAGGAGGGATATGAGGCTGGTGGAGTGAGTCCAGAGGAAGGTCACAAAGGTGATCGAAGGGCTGGAATGCCTCTGCTATGAGGACAGGCTGAGGAGCTGGGGTTGTTCAACCTGAAGAGAAGGCTCCAGGGAGACCTAACAGCATCCTTCTGGTAGCTGCAGGGGGCTACAAGAATCACAAAATCACAGAACCATGCAGTTTGGCAAAGCCCCTCAGGGTCACCAAGTCCAACCTAGAACCCTGCTCTACAAGATTCACCTTAAACCATATCCCTAAGCACCACATCCAAACCACCCTTAAACACAACCAGGCTGGGTGACTCCACCACCTCCCTGAGCAGCTCATTCCAGTCCCTGACCACTCTCCATGAAAAACTTTTTCCTAATGTCCAATCTAAACCTCCCCAGTCTCAGCTTGAGGCCATTCCCCCTTGTTCTGTCTCCACTTAGCTGCGAGAAGAGCCCAGCAGCAGCCTCTCCACAATATCCCTTCAGGTAGTTGTAGATAGCAATGAGGTCTGCCCTCAGCCTCCTCTTTTTCAAACTGCACAGTCCCAGCATTTCAGCTCTGTGTCAGGAAGATTGCAGAAGGACTATTTGCAAAGGCCTGCAGGGACAGGACAGGGGGCAATGGTTTGAAAGGAGAGAAGAATTTAACTGCAGACAGTTAAATGGAGAACATCTTGTCTCTATCTGGTAAGCCAAGACATCACAGGCTCTGTATCCACCCAGGATCTATTTCTCTGAGACTGGTGTTTCAAAAAGGTGCCATCACTGAAGCCTGCTAGGAAAACAGAGCATTTAGTATGGACAGCAGTAGTACAACTGCACTAGGGCAAATATCATTTTAACTGACAAATGGACATTGGTCTTTGATGTAGTTTGTTTAGCCCTTTGAGCCAGCAGCTCAAAGGATTGGACAGGTCTAGGTTTTACTGCACAGAGGGTTTGTACATGAATCTACCCCAAAGTTTTGCCCATGGTGTTCTAAAATCACAGCTGTCAGTCTGAGCAGACTGTGTTTTCTAGCAGTTTGCTTGACAGCCTCGCTGTATTCTGATGAAAGGAGAATTTCCAAATATATTAAAGAGCTGGATCTATTCATAAATCTTGTTTATTTATTTTGGAGAGATAGAGGAGCAGATTTTTGCTTGTTTGGGTACAAGCTGTGCTGTGCATTGCCTGTGTCGATGAAGAATGGATGGAGTGGTGTAGGCTGAGGCTCTGTTTTGCTTTGAAGAGAAGTCTTAAAGATTATTTGTTGTTGCTTGGCTACAGCCCTTGCTTTTCACCTCTCCAAGGGATAAGTTGTGATGTTAGGGAGGGCAAAGAATGGGGGGGTTTGAGAAAACAATTTACATTCCAAGTTTAACATCAGGTTCTTAAGAACTCCTTCTCTTAAGCACAGACAGCAAGATACATTGCATTGTTCTGTGCCGTGCATCTGTGTAAGGATGGAGGATGGCAGATGTCAGTCCCAAGTACCCTCTTTTACCTATGTGCAGCTTCCATTCTCCCTTTCAATCTCCTGCCCAATGATTCCATATATTATGGCCCAGAAAATTGTCCTGTGTGACTGCTGAAAGTGATACACACCTGTGCTCTCTGCACTCCAGAAACAGCCCCGACATTTATAGCCTTATTTTGCTAGGAAGCAGCCAGGAGGGGAAGCCAGCCTGTAGAAAGACACAGGAAGGAAGAAAGAAGTAAAAATATATAACCTCATACACTGTAACTCAGAATCAGTGGCAGTTCTTTTCTGTATTAAAAACAAACTAGTTTAAGCTGCTTCCTAGGACTTCTAGGCTGGTGGTGACTCAGAAATGTGTCAGTGATACCCAATCCAACTTTCTGCTTTAATATCATCTGCACAGCATGACTCTGTGTCTCTCCATCTAGTTAAGGAGCAGCCAACTTCTTCCACCTAGCAGGAGATTCTGAAAGACCTCAAGTGAGCACAGTGCAGGCTGTATTTAGCCCAAGCCTTCTTCCTGCAAGTTACACAGAAGGGTGGCTATAAACACTTAACCTGCAAAATCACAGTCACAGAATGGCTGAGTGTGGAAAGGACCACTGGAAATCATCTGACCTCCAGATCCAGCACTGGGCTCCATCTTCTTTCTCTCCTCCCTAACATCCAGCAGTTACATGTTAATTAGATCCCTCAAGAGCCTCCCCCAGCCTAGGCAATCCCAGTGCTCTCAGCTTTCCTTGTGTGACAGATGCTTCAATCTCTGTGAGTCTCTCAGTTTGTGGCCCTTGGCTGGACTCACTCCAGTTATGTACTGAGAGCCTAGAACTTGAGCCAGCAGTCCAGCTGTGTCTCACCAGTGCTGATCAGAGGGGAGGAATCATCTACTCTGACCTGCTGGCAATACTATTCATAATGCAGCCAGGCCTAGAATGAATATATCACTTTAGACACCTCATAAGAAAATATTTTACTAAGATCAAGAGGGATATATGCAAAATTACTCACTATTTATGCACACAAATTTTCTGCTGTTTATTCTCTTGCCCTAGAAACACTTCTTCCCTGTGCCTTCATTTTAAGGAGAAGGTGATATGATTCCATCTTGTTTCCAGCTGAGTTCTTGGTGCTGGTACACTTAGAGGATTCTTATTATCAGGCAGAGCTGGCCAAGAATCTGTCATCTCTGAGAAAGTCGTGCTGTTTGACTGGCACATGTCACAGAACAACAAGCTTTTTTGCTCCCTTGCCTCCAAAACACTCAGCCCATTTTATAAGGCTTTGCACTTCTTCATTTCTTTTGGTGATGAAATCTCAAGCTGTAATTTTTTTTACCTGTTGACTAAAATATTTGAAGCTCTCCATTTAATTCAACAGTTTCTTATCACAGGCTGTTGTTGCTATGATGCCTGGCAAGGGATGCAGCTGAGACCACAAGAAGAGAAAATGACAAACCAGATGGATGATATTCCAGTTCTGACTTCATGTGGCCAGGATTTTACCCTGAGTCTGTCACACTTGTCCTTGTTCACCTTCCTAAATCTTAAGTTCCCATAAAAGAGTTCCTGATGAATTGGAAATTTAACATGAGACATATAAAGCTGCATATTGTTGGATGTGGATTACATTTCAAGGATGAAAGCTAACTTTAAAATGTGCCCACCTCCATATGTTCATGCAGTTAATCCCAAATCAGAGAAATTAAATGTTGGGGTTTTTTTCTGGTTTAGCTGCCTGATTTCTTTGAATGTAATGGACAGTACCAGTAGCTCTCCAGCAGACAGGTAACAGGGGGCTGGTGCTGAAAAAACTCAAAGGCAATTATCAGTTGAATAAAACTAGCTCAAATAGGTCTTCTAAAATCTGGAAAGGGCACCTTAGAGTTGCCTTCTAGTACCTGAAGGAATCCTACAGGAAGGCTGGAGAGGAACTTCTCATAAGGGTGTCTGGAGACAGGACGAGGGGGAATGGTTTGAAGTTGAGGGAGAGTAGATTTACACTGGATCTTAGGAAGAGATTCTTCAGTACAAGGGTGGTGAGACACTGGAATAGGCTGCCCAGGGAGGCTGTGGATGCCTTCTCCCTGGGAGTACTCAAGGCCAGACTGGATGAGGCCTCGAGCAGCCAAGTCTAGTTGAGAGGTATCCCTGCCCATGGTGTGGAGGTTGGAGCAGAAGATCCCTAAGGTCTCTTCCAACCTGATCCATTCTATGCTTTAGAAGGTGTAAGAACTTTTCAAAGCAGAAGTTTAAGGAAGCATCCTTAGAGAGCCCTGCCAAATCTTAGCATAATTAGCTTTATTTGCTTCTCTTCATGAACTGCTGTTAGGGGTGAACTGAAGCTATGATTAGTTTGACTGATTAAATGCCTTCTTACAGAGAATTCTATTTTAAAGAAAGGATGTGACAGAAACACAAACTCTTATCAGTGAGACACAGATGGGTTAAACTTTCCAGACCTTAGTTTTTCTTCAGCAACTCTTTGAACCTTTCCAAACTCTGCCTGCTTTAGCATACATTGCAAACTGCCATGTATTAGAAATTGCCAGTATATGAAGAGATTGAAATAACCTCTTACAGGGCTCCTCTGCTCATGTCTCTGCTCTTCCTAGTCAACTACAGTCCCTAAGTTCCTGTGATCTTCCTGTCTCCTCTTCCCCCACTGCAAACACCTGCATTCCAGAGCCTATAGTGCTTAGGTGGCAGCATCTCCTAATCCAAGGATGTTCAGCTGCAGCCAAAATATTTCCATTTTCAGTTGGTTTGGGTTTGTTTTTTTTTAACAGTTCAAATTTGTATCTCTCTGTAGAAAGCAGACCCTTTTGGGATAGATCCATTTATTGGTAGAATAATAGCAATAAAAATAATTGAAGATAATTTTTTCTGTGGAACAATTTGGGTGGTTTTCTGTCGAATGATTTTGATTTTCCTGCTTACAGGAAAATTTAATATGTGGGCCTAACATTTTCCTTGATTAGATCTTCTCATAAACTAATTATTCCATTACATTTTCATTTTGGTTGGTATTTTAGTGTTGGATTTCTAATTTAATCTGCAGTTTTCAGCAGCAGAAATGAGAACCAGTGAGAGCAATGCCAGGTGAAGGCACACAAAGACTAAGATTTCCCCTATGAATTTCTAAGCCTTTCTGTAGTTAACAGTATGCTTTCTGAAATGTGGCAGGGAATTAATCTTGCAATCTGCTGAATTTTGATTTCCCAATGGAAATCAACCAGGAATGGTCAAGGCTGTGAACTATGTAAAATTGTCCTTTGCACAAGGGAGTGCTCAGGCCTGGTTCTATGTGGAGGCAAAGTAAATGTTTGGCTGTGGCTGAGGAGAGCAGAATGCTGAGCTCTGGAAAGCCAGACTGGCTGTGGTACCTCTTTGGGAAGAAAAGGATTCTCTCACAAATACCAGTTGCCATCTTCACCTTTCCAGAGCTTTGCAGCTCTACCTTTCTTTCTCTCTCATTTTTGTGTAGCAGAAGTGTCTGGGCTGTACACCTGCATCCCTGTGGCAGCAGAATTCAATTCTACTGGTACTACGCAGCCTGCGCTGCCATCATGTAGAGATGGTTGGCATAGGCTGCTTTGGGTCCTTCTACCAACCCAGCTGGATTTACATCCTCTAGATCACCACCTCAACAGCACACTGCTTTCCATATGAAAACTGCTAATCCTATGCCAACTACTGGTAAAAGTATTCTTCATAATATACAGACTGTCTAAGGCTAAGTATGAAACTCTTGTCCAACATTTTCTGCACACCACCTAGCAGTCAGGTAGATGAATCCTTTCCTTTGTACACAAGTAGGTTAGTTCAAAAGCTAAGTAAGTTTTCTTCTCTCATAGTTCAGCATCAGATGCTCTCAAGTAAGACAAATTCCAGCCATACTTGGCTAAATGGAGTTTTTCTGAATGATTGTAATTTACTCTGCTGTTACCATGCAGCACCTTTGTCATGGGACTGGGAAAAGGAAAAGAATCTGATAATTCAAAGGAGAAGAACCTGGTAATCCAAAGGAAAAGAATCTGAGAAGGGCACCAAGGCTGGTGAGGGGGCTGGAGCACAGCCCTATGAGGAGCAGCTGAGGAAGCTGGGGGTGTTCAGAGGAGGCTCAGGGGTGACCTCATTGCTGTCTACAACTACCTGGAAGGAGGTTGTAGCCAGCTGCTGGGGTTGGTCTCTTCTCCCAGGCACCCAGTAACAGAACAAGACTACACAGCCTGAAACTGCACCAGGGCAGGTTTAGGCTGGACATCAGGAAGAAATTCTACACTGAAAGAGTGATTGATATTGGAATGGGCTGCTGGGGGGAGGGGGGGTGTGTGGAGTCACCATCCCTGGAGTTGTTTAAAAGAAGGCTGGATGAGACAGTGCCATGGGTTAGTTAATTAGAAGGGCTAGGTGACATGTTGAACTCAATGGTCCTAGAGGTCTTTTCCAACCTGCTTAATTTTGTGATTCAAAGGAAAAAATAATTTGGTAATTCAAATGAAATCAGTCTGGTAATTCAAAGGAAAAGAATCCGGTACTTTGATTGTTCTGCGTCATGGCAGGGAGTTCTGCATGTCTGTGGCAAGGAGCTGGTCCAGACTAAGCTGAACTTTAAACCAGTCTGAGTTTCTCCTTTTTTGGCTATACATGGGAGAACCAAATTTAGGGTTCAGACTTCTCACATATCCTGTACAGTTACCACTCACACACAGCAGGCAAAAGGATTTTTTTTGTATTTACAAGGTTAGTGCCTATTGCAGTTCAACCAAACAGGGGCTTGACTAAATAGTTTTACTGCTCACATAACCTACAGATGTTATCTTGAGGTTATGTCAATTTAAAGGCAATCTGTTTCCTAAGTAGTATATCTTGCTGTATCTTTAAAATCAGACAACACCTATGTACATAAAGTGTGCCTTTAGTTATTATCTGCAAATAAACCTTTTGTAATGAGATTTCAGATCTAGTGGTTGAGTGTTGATGATAAATTCTCTGTGGAACTGACTTCAGCCCATTAAGCAAGTCTGCTCCTGCTGCCGTGGTTGTTAATTTGACGGGACTGTGTCACATTAAGTAGAACAAACATGTTTTCACCCACTCAGCCATCCAGAACCGACATGCCTGTTACTCTAACAACTGGATATTGATTGGAAGCATTCACCCTTTCTGACCTGGGGCTGGTACATGAAAACAGAGCCAGGACTGATTAAGAAATGGCATGTGTTTGTGCACATGTGTGCACTGTTAACAGTCCACATAAATTCCAAGCCTTTTGAATTCACGTCATGTTAATGCTCCGAGCATGAGATCTGTCACTCATTTCCTGCAGGGACCAGGAAGCCTCATTTATCTTGAATTATTTATTTGTCTGGATGCTTGTACCCATCTGGTCAGACCATGCTTTCAGGGACCATTGCCCCCACATTGAAATTTTTGCTTATTAGCTGTAGCTGTAATAAAACTGTCTCAGGAAATGTTGGATTTGAGGAAATGCTGGAATTTGTTTTGGGTTTAAATTCAGTAGATACTAGCATGTCACTTCTGTGTGAGAATATCCTTTGCTGGTTGCTTCTGTGGACTACCAAGAAAAGAAGGAGCTAAAGGGAAGGAGGTGGGGAGAGGGAAGCAAGAATGAAACATTTTAATCTGCTTATGAGAGTAGGATGTCTTGCAATGTGAACATTCAGTATCCTGCACTTTCTTCCTGTATGTTCTGCTCTCTCACTTACATGGTTTACACCTTTAGCTACGCACAGCCTAGTGTGCAGCAGAGGGAGGAGGAACCAGGGCCATTTCCTTCCATACCCCATACTGGTCAGTGTGGGAGGACTACACTAATTACCACTAGGAGATGCATGGAAGGTGGCTTTTCTTTACAGAAAAGAGGAATCATGAATTGGGGTGTAATTCTGTGTTCAGTGGAGCTGTGTCCTGTCTCTCACTTCAGTCTAGCCTGACAGAGGTTACGGGTTTGCCAGTTGTTTTTCCTTTGATAGTCTCCTCTTTTCCACCCATCTATCCATGAGAGTTCCACCAACTGTATTCTATCACTCAGTAAGGAGTTGCACTGCATTTTGTCACTTTTACCATTTCCACAAGTGATCAGCCAAGAGCTGATAGCACATTTTTACTGATGAAGTTAACTGCTAAGTATTGTCTTATAACCACTATGTCAAGTTATGGCAATCAAAGTGAGAAATGAGAGAGTGAGGCAAATTTAAGTTGGTGAGCAGAGGAATAACCACCAGGGCTTGAAAAGAAAATATACAACATATATCTATTTAATGTTACTTAATATTATTGTTTTCTATTGTAAATTTATATTCTAAAATATAGATGTTATAATGAAAACATTATAAAATATTAACCCAAATCTGGATTAAAAAAACCCAACATTTCCCATGTAAGAGGCATGAGAAACCAACATGGCCTTATGAAAATGTTCATTTTCAATATTATTGGTTTCAAAGATAGAGGAAACAGATGGAAATCAAAATTGTATTGCTCCTGTACTTCTCTCCATCACAAAGAAGAAATAAGCAATGCAACAGTGATAAGAATGGAGTTTGTCTGAAAACAGAACAGAAAGTTTAGGGACATGATGCATTAATGCAGTACAGTGCTAAAATGCAATGAAAAATGGGGGTGAAAAAAGTGCATAGCTAAATAATAAATGGAAGGTTAAGACCAGCAGAAGATAATGCTGACCAAAGAGGGGGGAAAAGAATCATGTTATGTGCAGCAACCTTTCTCTTTACAAATCTAGTGGAATACTTCTGCAATGAAAGAACCTTTTAAATTACCAATTTAATGGAAATAAATTTTCCAGAGTGTCTGGTTTGCTATTGAGAGGGCTTTTATTTTCCCACTTTGCTATACTCCCAAGTATTTGAAGCAATCAGAGGAAATGCTGCTTGAGAACTCTGTAAGGAGAGTGGTGGTGGTGGGGTGGTAATAAAACTTGATGTTCTTTTATTGTAGCTCATAACTTGTGAAGCAATCAGTCTCAGAAATATGTGTTGATACTTTGTTTTTGTGGTGATCATTGGAATTCAGATGAGTGGATATGATGATGAAAAGTGATTCTGGCATCACTGAGTTAGAAGGGAATTAAAAATTCATGGGGGCTCTGCAGAGGGATGTAAGACTGGAAGAACATCAGAATGCACAATTAGTCACAGGGGAGGATTCTGCTGTGAATTTCAAGTAATCAATACATTGCTTTTTCATACTTTCAAATGAGGGATGTATCACCCCAGAAAATCAGACCCTTCATTACAGACCAGTAGTACTGCAGCATTTTATAGACACACAAATGAAATTCATCACCAGGTGACAAGCAATTAGTGCTCAGTCGTGGCTAGTCAATGGCACTGTGCTCATTTTGCTATGATGTTGAATTCTGATGAATATTTCATTTGGAAATTTTAGACCCATATTCATTTACTACTCAGTTGTAAAATTAGCATCTTACTTCATTACTAAAGGCACACAAGATTATTATTTTCATTTATGCTGAAATTACAATGTTGGTGAATTATTTAACAGAGAAGATCTCAGGAAAATAAAGACAATGCATTTGAAGAGTTCACCAACAAAGAAGGCTCTCCTTTTGCTTTTGTTGAGGCAATCGAAATAGACAAAGCCCTCTTCTCTGGCACAGCAGGATCCTCAGCTTAAGCTTAGAGGATGTTCCTTCCTCTGGAGATGGCCTTGGCTCCTACTGCCTGGTGAGAATGATCCTTGCCCAGTGCTGTATCTGGTATCAGACCCAAACATTTTGGAAAAGCTGACTGGCAATGGGTGAAGATTTTTCTTTGTTCATTTGCACCAATCAGAAAAGAGGTTTGGAGATCATTTGGTGCAACCCCCACTGCCCTCAAAGAAGGGTAAGTTTAGACCTGGCTCCAGGTGCTCTAGCCAATTCATGAATATTTTCAAGAGCAGAGCTATTCCTTTCCCTCAGCTTTCTGGATAGAGTCCTGCTAATAGCCCAGTGTCGCTGACCTGTTTCTCTGGATGAGCACATTGCCAATGCGTGTTCTGCTTGCCCACCATTGCTCATTGTGCACAGGTCCTTTCTAGCCAGTGGTGCCCAGTCTGCATTGCATCATGGAATCATAGAATCAACCAGGTTGGAAGAGACCTCCAACATCATCCACTCTATCCTATCCCCCAGCCCTATCCAATCATCCAGACCATGGCACTAAGTGCCTCATTCAGTCTTTTCTTGAACACCTCCAGGGATGGTGACTCCACCACCTCCCTGGGCAGCCCATTCCAATGCCAATCACTCTCTCTGACAACAACTTCCTCCTAACATCCAGCCTAGACCTGCCCTGGCACAACTTGAGACTGTGTCCCCTTGTTCTGTTGCTGGGTGCCTGAGAGAAGAGACCAACCCCACCTGGCTACAACCTCCCTTCAGGTAGTTGTAGACAGCAATGACGTCCCCCCTGAGCCTCCTCTTCTGCAGGCTGCACACCCCCAGCTCCCTCAGCCTCTCCTCACAGGGCTGTGCTCCAGGCCCCTCACCAGCTTTGTTGCCCTTCTCTGGACACCTTCCAGCACCTCAACATCTCTCTTGAATTGAGGAGCCCAGAACTGGACACAGTACTCAAGGTGTGACCTGAGCAGTGGTGAGTACAGGGGAATTCTATCTCAGGTGCATAACTTGGCACTGGCACCAAATTCCTCTGTCTTACTCAGAAGTGGCTCAGTCTGCTCAAGTATCAATACCAGGAAAAAAAAGCTGACCCTGTGCCTTTTATTCATATGTGCATTACATCTGTTCCAAGCTATTGATGTTTTCATTACCCAAAGTGTCAAAGTGTGTGAAACTAATATGTCCAGGAAAATAAGTTATACTTGAGGAAGGCACTTGAATGAACCAGGCCCTGATTTCAGCTGCTCTGTATCAGTTTGATTAAATCCACACTGCATGAGGCTACCAATACTGGCAGGTGGATTTGATTAAATTTCAGTGCTTCATCCATTTATGAAATACTTTTTGAGTAATAAAATATTTGACTCTTTGTCCATTGCTTCATGTGGTTTCATCTGTGCAAAGGGAAGATATTGTTTCTCTATCAGTGAGCAAAACAAGTCTGCAAATTCATGAGACCTGTTAGAGCGAGAAGGAAAAGCAATTAGAAACTGTTATCAGGTGGGTATTTTAGAGTTAGGATAGAGTCATAGAATGGTTTAGGTTGGAAGGGACCTCAAAGCTCAGCCAGTTCCAACCCCTCGCCATAGGCAGGGACACCTCCCACTAGAACAGGTCGCTCAAGGCCTCATCCAGCCTGATCTTGGCCCCATCCAACCAGCCACAACCTCCCTGGGCAACCTGTGCCAGTGTCTCACCACCCTCACTGGAAAGAACCATTTCCTAACATCCAGTTTGAATCTCCCCTCTGCTAATTTAAACCCATTCCTCCTCATTCTGTCACTACAAGACCTTGTCTATAGTCTCTCTTCAGCCTTCCTGTAGCCCACTTCAGATACTGGAAGGCCACTCCAAGGTCTCCTTGAAGCCTTCTCTTCTCCAGGGTGCAGAGCCCCAGCTCTTATACCCTGTCCTTATAGCAGAACTGCTGCAGCCCTCTGAGCATCTTCATGGCCTCCTCTGGACTGGCTCCAACACTTCCATGTCCTTCTTGTGTTGAGGACTCCAGAACTGTCCCCAGGACTTCAGGTGGGGTCTGAGGAGAGCGGAGCCAAGGGGCACAATCCCCTCCCTTGCCCTGCTGCCCACACTGCTCTTGCTGCACCCAGCACAGGGTTGTGTCTGGGCTGCACTCACACTGCAGGCTCCTGTTGAGCTTTTCATCACTCCAGACCCCCAGGCTCTTTTCCTCAGGGCTGCTCTCAGCCATTCCCCACCCGGCCTGGAGTTGTGCTTGGGATTGCACCCACTCGGGTGCAGGACCTTACACTTGGCCTTGTTGAATTTCTCCAGCCTGTCCAGGTCCCCCTGGATGACATCCCTGCCCTCTAGCAAGTCAACTGTACCACACAGATTGTTGTCATATGTGGCTGCTCTTTGGGTCTGCACTGAAGGGCAAGACCTGTGAACAAAATAATCATTCACTCACTGATTTTTGTCTCAAAAGAGATAGATCTGGTCTCTAGAAGAAAAGGCTCAGAATCTGGTCTTTGCATTTCAGCTGTACTCTTCTGTTGCATTATCTTTATCATTGCAAAGTACACAGCTTTGTGTCCTCCTCTCAGCATTTCTCCTCTCATTCTTGTACCAAAGGCACAAGGGCGGTGGTGGTGTATGTGTGCCACAGACAGCAATAGTTATGTGACTAGAATGAGAACAAATATGCCATCCCAATAGCATTTGGATCATGCTCAGAAATCCCAGTAATCATTTTGATCTTCTCTACCCTTTACTTGCAGTGAGTGGAAATAAAGATGTCTTTCTCATTGACCTAACTATAATTCCAACCTGATTTATCCTGCAAAGGAGATTAGAGCACCTTTGAGGTAGGATGCTGCTTTTCTTTCAGCGCAGAGAAGTCAGATGTTTAAACTTTCAGCACTCCGTATCTAATAGCAGCCAGCACTTCAAATCAGAGTGCCCAAATATTTTACAGGTAATGCTTGTGCCAAGTGCTAGCTCTCACTGTGCTTGGTTTAAGGTTTCAGTACTTTAAAATCCCAGTAGCCAGACAAAATGCATTATCTCACTTGGAAGCTTGTGGTACCCTTCAGTGTATTTATTCAAGCAGAATTTGTTTCAATCAATGCTCATTGGTTTTGGCTGCCCATTACAGTCAATGATTTTCTGTTCTAACTATGGACAGAGTCAGGCACATCACCAGAACTGCCTTTGTGATAATTTGACACTTAAATCTGTGTCATTTATATCCCCTCCCCCCCTTTTTTTTTGTTTACATGGCAGCACGACGAGGGTTAGTGGTTTCTTACAGCAGCTGGGGCATTGAAATCATGATCAGTTCTAAGAACTTCTCCCTGAGTAGTGAAACACTGGTTTAAAAAATAAAACCACAAACCTAGGTTCATCAAATGGTTTCACATTTATGGCACAAACTGGGATACATCCAGAGGAAGCTGCTAGGATCTGGGTCATAGCAGCATTTACTGCTGCCGTCGTGCACACAAAAGACAGCAGAATTTTGCTGTTTGATCCTTTGTTACTTTTCAGTTGTACTGCATCTATTTATGAAAGCATGAAAACCATAGGGAAATATGGACTTACTCTTGGACAGTGAGATGCCTGAGAGATTCCAGGTGAAATTTGAAGAGTTTTAAGTGTATCTTCTCTCTTCAGATTGAGGCAGTGGAAGACATATGATGATCAGCTTACCATTTCCATTCTTTTGCAGTTACCAAAACACAAATGGAAATACATCAAGAGGAGGTTTCCAACACATGTGATGTGCTGCCATTTATTTGTGGAGTTAATGACACATAGAGGGACAATCTCAAAATTGCTTATTTTATCTTGGATCAGCTCTTGAATTGTTGCCTATGGGCCAGTACAATTCTGATCTCTTTTACTGTTACATTTTATGGCCATAAATAGAATAGAATAGAATAGAATCAACCAGGTTGGAAGAGACCTCCAAGATCATCCAGTCCAACCTAGCACCCAGCCCTATCCAATCAACTAGACCATGGCACTAAGTGCCTCATTCAGGCTTTGCTTCAACACCTCCAGAGATGGTGACTCCACCACCTCCCTGGGCAGCCCATTCCAATGCCAATCACTCTCTCTGCCAACAACTTCCTCCTAACATCCAGCCTAGACTTCCTCCGACACAACTTGAGACTGTGTCCCCTTGTTCTGTTGCTGGTTGTCTAGGAGAGGAGGCCAACCCCACCTGGCTACAACCTCCCTTCAGGTAGTTGTAGACAGCAATGAGCTCTGCCCTGAGCCTCCTCTTCTGCAGGCTAAACAACCCCCAGCTACCCAGCTGCTAGTTTCATTTACATACTTTCACTGCCTTGCATGGCATAACTCCTTTGTCTGTTCTGTGGACAGAGAGTGTTCAGAGTGTGGTTATAGTGCACCCATGGATTCCACATACACAAATTTTGGGCACCTGTTGAATGGCAGAGTTGAAGAGGACAAGTAGAGCTCTGTGTAAGCCTTAGGCACTAAAATTAGTTGTCTAGAAAGATCACTGCTCTTTTACAGTACCAAACTAGCTGTGGATATTTGTTATGGATTCTTCTTCATTCCCTATTCAAATACTTTATATGAGAGCTCCACAAAGACAGAAATAAAAAATTAGAATTTTAACAAGACAGGAAAAGTTATGAAACAGAGATGGACCAATAACTGGTTTGGTCATGTTCTTTTGAAGGAATCATCTATGCCAAGCAGACCAATGCATGAATTGCTTCTTATTAGTGGGCTCATTAGAGAGAGTGAGTTTCTTATCACAAAAAGGAGAAGAACATTTCCAGAAGCAGAAAAATTGTGTCAACAATCTACTACCTTTAATGAGAATTCACGTGAGCTTCTTTTCAATATCCTTTATTCTGACACTGAAAACTTAGAGTTCTGCTTTCAAGACTGAATAACCAATTAAGTCCTTGAGTTCTTTTCCTGTTGAACAATCTTATTTTCAATCAGTGGTGAAGCACAATTCTCCTAAGGAAAATCACTCCCTCCCTTATGTCCTCCATGAACATGTTGCACAAATTGGAGTTTGTTTTTCAAGGTGTCTTTTTAGTGTAAGTATTAAGCACATATTTGGTTTGGTTTTGATTTTTCAGAGGGATCAGGATACTGCAGCTCATATTCCATAACTGCTTCTGTTTAGGAAGCAAGATTTAGTATGCACCACAAAGTAAATCACATTTCCCCATCATGTCCTACCTCTTTGCTAAGTTATACTCGAGAGAGAGTTGTACCTTTTAAAGTAGTTAGGTTTTTGTTGTTGCTACTGTGTGAGAAGTGGAGCATGATCTCGTGTCCTGTAAAAAGCTGCTGTGTGGTTTTTAACCTCTCTGTCTCTTTAGAAGATGCAAGCTTCCTGTCCCAAAGGGTGTCCTTTTGTCTGAACAGCAGCTTTATCTTTAGATATTGCTTAATTCCCTGCAAATGAGAGCTGCTGCTTGGGCAGCCTTTAGGGCTGTTAGAAGTTCTCACTGTGATGGCACATGCACAATGCCTTCCCTGTTGAACTGTATGTGGAGTAAATTAAAATTATTAGCAAGTCTCCCCTCCAAAGACCATCAGCTGAGCAATAAATCAACAAAGGATACCACAGCATGATGAAAGTGTTGTAGCCCAGGGTTATTACAACACATGGGGCACCACTGGAGGACTCTAATCCCTCTCAGGAAAAAGAATTTATTACAGCAACATCTTCTGAACTTCCCTTATTGGTACAGAGGTTATTGGGATGAAACATTTGTCAAAGCAACATTAGCATTGCTAAACAGATTGTGTGGAGACACCTTCCCTTTATGGAAGGACATGACTGTTGGAGCCAGTCCAGAGGAGGTCACAAAGATGCTAAGAGGGCTGCAGCAGCTCTGCTATGAGGACAGGGTACAAGAGCTGGGGCTCTGCATCCTGGAGAAGAGAAAGCTTCAAGGAGACCTTGGAATGGCATTCCAGTATCTGAAGGGAGCTACAGGAAGGCTGGGAAGGGATAATTGACAAGGTCTTGTAATGACAGGACAAGGAGTAATGGGTTTAAACTAGAAGAGGGGAGGTTCAAACTGGATGTTAGAAAAAAGTTCTTTGCAGTGAGGGTGGTGAGACACTGGCACAGGTTGCCCAGGAAGGTTGTGGCTGCTCCCTCCCTGGAGGTGTTCAAGGCCAGGCAGGATGAGGCCTTGAGCAACCTGTTCTAGTAGGAGGTGTCCCTGCCTATGGCAGGGGGTTGGAACTGTATGATCCTTGAGGTCACTTCCAACCTAAACCATTCTATGATTCTATAGCTTGTGCCAGAAGGAAAGAGCATTTGATTTGAGCATATTGAACTAAGAATGAGATTCTGTATCCAGCCACAGTAAACCTGTGTGGTCGAAATCACACACAATATCCTTTTGCAGGTAGGATACTTCCAGGCTTGGGCAGCAGATGTAAAATTGGGATTCTGGGGGAATAGAATAGAATCAACCAGGTTGGAAGAGACCTCCAAGCTCATCCAGTCCAACCTAGCACCCAGCTCTATCCATCAACTAGACCATGGCACTAAGTGCCTCATCCAGACTTTTCTTGAACACCTCTGGGGATAGCCCTTTGTGTTCTGGGTTAACACAGGTCACTCTCTCAAGGCTCCCCCTCTGCTCACCAGTGGGGTGCAGAGGAGAAAAAGGGCCCAGGAGGCAGTGAGGTCAGTTTGCCTAACTTGTTTCTCAGGCATCCCTCAAGAAACTCCCATGAACCCTTCCTCTGAGGAAGATTTTCAGGTGTACAGGTGTAAAAATGTTCTCACCTGATGATGGTCTGGTCAAGGATGTGGCACTTCAGCATCTTGCAGGCCTGGTAGGTTGTACAATAGGATGTGCCCGAAGAGCTTCCTGGGAAAAAGGAATTGGAAAGCAGACATTGGATTACATTGATGAGTCAGCTCCAGCCCACAGCCAGAGGCTGGACATCCAAATATCATAAATATTTCACTACTCACTTAAGTTAAATTACACAAAAATTGTGTCTGAGCAGTCCCCCTTTTTTTTTTTTGTTGTTCTTGTTTTCTGTGATGGGCAACACCTAACAGGTTTCTTTTCTGAAGCAAACATTTTGATAACCAATGTTTCCTGTAACTCTCAGTTCTGCCTGCCAGATCCTGTCTATTTCACACTCACAAGGAATTCATTTGGGGAGCTTCTGGATGCAGAGACCATAGGAATTTTTGGCCACTACTCTGTTAACTAGACCCAGTTGGACAAAAGCAGAGAAGCAATCATGCATGGATACACTATCAGGTTTTTAAAGCACTGGCCAGGATATGCTTAACAGAAATACCACAACCCTGTAAAAGAGTTACAGCTATTCCTGGTAGCGACAGTAAAACTTCAAAAGTCTTTAGTCTCCCCTTGTCCTATAACTTCATCTTCTCTTTTTCCTTTGTGTATATTTCTCAGACAAAATGCTAACAGCAAAATCACTCCAGACATCTGCCTTCTATTAACTTGTTGAACTCAAGAAACTTATAACACTCCGTTAGAATGATTTCCTCTCTCCCTAAGATGCCCTGCCACAAATCATGGAGCAACTTAAAGCCTTGCTTGCTAGTACCAGAAAATAGTGTAGTCCTGAGGAGAGAGAGAAAAAAAATCAATCTCCCTTTCCAAAAAACAAAAAGGGGGAGAAGTTTCATTCTGAACTGTGGCCCAGAGGCATTGCAGGCTTCTGCTCTGAATTATTGTAAATGAATCTGATAGCCTCGGGTTGTGTTAGTTGAGATTGATTGAAACATCAGTTTGGTTTAATCCTGCTGCTTGGGAGAAGGCAATATAGATTGCAAGCAGAATGGTAGCCCTGAATAAGATGATCAATAAATAAGCTCTCCTAGGAGGTATGACTTCTCACATGAACTATGAACTTCTTTAATAGAAGCTGTGCTAAAATGACTATGATCCATATCAGGAGGGAATGATGAATAATTTTATGACATTTTATTAAAGCTTAAGTTCATTTTTTTCAAAGCCATGATCATTCTTACCGTTTTTACTGTGGCTTCTTCAAAGTACTTCCTCAGAATGAGTGCCATGATTTTCCTTTTGTGTGAATGGGATCGAGCCTTCTAGTTAAAAAATGATGAAGAGTAATTAGGACATAAATTATTTAAAGGTCTCGTAGTTTAAGCAGACATAAAAACTGGCAGGCAATTAAATTCATGGTAAACTCCAGAGGATAGTGGTGGAAACAGGTGGAAGCAAGTATTTTATGAGACCTGAGGACAAGCTCGAGGGCTCAGGAGATGGTGGTGTGTGAATGAAAACTGGCATTTTTCAATCTAATGCTGGCTTAACAAGATGTATAGGAAACCTTATTGCACTGGTGTGCATCTCCCCTGTGGGGCAGAGGGGGGTTAAAGCTCCTCATTTAGAGCTCCAGATGGGAACAGCCAGCCTCCTCTTTGAAAGCTTTTCCTTGCCTCCATCCCTTTATGTGCATAAATGTCTGTGGTGTGCGTAGGCTTTGGAGACCAGTTTTACAGCTACTGGGAAACCAAGCAGAGCAAAGAGCATTGTGACAAATGAGCAAAGCTTGCCAGCATCTATGAGCATAGTTAGAAGTGTAAATGCTAAAGGCTCTACTACCCAGCCCCCACGGAAGAAGGAACCAGGAGAAGTAAACACTGCCAGAATCACTCTGCCTAATGGAAGAAAACTACTTCTTTTCTTTTTCAGCAGCAGCAAAAACCTGATTGTTTAATGTCCATTTGCCTTTTTCTGCTAGCATTATTGCAGTTGGTAAACAGCTTACCTAGAAATGGCTCTATGGTGGAAAGTCTGCAATCATTTAAGAACTTGTAGAGTATGTTTGTGGAATAGTCTACATTTATTTTGAAGAAAAGAAGTCTGATCATGTAGTCTGTACAAACTTGCACAGCTTTATTCTCCTTAATTATGTTTTGCATTTGCAGCAAGCAGTATGAACTCAGAGGTGTGGTCTAACAAGCTGCTTGTTTTAACAAACATCTGTGGAATCAGAATCAGTCAGGATTGGAAGGGGCCACAAGGATCATCTAGTTCCAACCCCCTGCCATGGGCAGGGACACCTCACACTAGATCAGGCTGTCTAAAGCCTCATCCAGTCTGGCCTTAAACACCTCCAGGGATGAGGCTTCCACCACTTCCCTGTGCAACCTGTTCCAGGGTGTCTCACCACCCTCATGGTGAAGAACTTCTTGCTATCATCCAGTCTGAATCTCCTCATTTCTAGCTTTGTTCCATCCATAGAATCATAGAATCAACCAGCTTGGAAGAGTGCCATGGTCTGGTTGACTGGCTAGGGCTGGGTGCTAGGTTGGACTGGATGATCTCGGAGGTCTCTTCCAACCTGGTTCATTCTATGGTTCTATGAGTCTATGATTCTACTATATAGCACAGATCTTAAGCCTACTTTATGTGGTAGTGCTTTTTAAAGCATAATCAAGACTCTTCTGGAAATTTGAAGCCATACCATGGCTACATTACTGCTTTCATGTGCCACTCTGTCTTTTTCACTCTCATAGGACAATGGAAATTGCAGCTCAGCAGCCCAGGGTTTTAGTTGCGTCTCAGCACATCAGGCCAGTGAGGATGTAGACCAAAGATGTTTGTTCCTTTCTGACAAGGTGGAACACTTTGAATGCTACACAGAGGACAGAAAATTCAGCCTGCATCAAAATGAAGATTTCAGTAGTTGTCCCCACTCCATTTAAGGGAAAAACATCTATATTTTGGGATTTCCAAAATGAAAATTCTGGGGGAAAAAATGCAAAAGCTTTGAAACATTCTATTTTGCTTCTCACTCTGTGTGTAAGAAAAACTCCACTTTCAGTTCAAAAGTGCCTAGACAGAGTGCTTTATTCTTGTAAGCTACTAGGGCACTGTTTTCTTCTTATCATTCACATCAAATCTCTGTACTGCAGGAACATATTTGAAAGTTTCAGAACCCCCTCAACAATTGATCATTTTTAGGTCTTTGAAGGGTTTCTGCCCTTTAAATCCAGCCGTATTTCTTCAACTAAATCATAGAATCATAGAATCAAGCAGGTTGCAAGAGACCTCCAAGATCATCCACTCCAACCTAGCACCCAGCCCTAGCCAGTCAACCAGACCATGGCACTAAGTGCCTCATCCAGGCTTTTCTTGAACACCTCCAGGGATGGTGACTCCACCACCTCCCTGGGCAGCCCATTCCAATGCCAATCACTCTCTCTGTGAAGAACTTCCTCCTAACAATCCAGCCTAGACCTGCCCTGGCACAACTTGAGACTGTGTCCCCTCATTCTCTTGCTGGTTGCCTGGGAGAAGAGTCCAACCCCACCTGGCTACAGCCTCCCTTCAGGTAGTTGTAGACAGCAATGAGGTCCCCCCTGAGCATCCTCTTCTGCAGGCTGCACACCCCCAGCTCCCTCAGCCTCTCCTCATAGGGTTTGAATTCCAGGCCCTTCACCAGCTTTGTTGCCCTTCTCTGGACACCTTCCAGCACCTCAACATCTCTCTTGAATTGAGGGGCCCAGAACTGGACACAGCACTCAAGGTGTGGCCTGACCAGTGCTGAGTACAGGGGCAGAATAACCTCCCTTGTCCTGCTGGCCACACTGCTCCTGATCCAGGCCAGGATGCCACTGGCTCTCTTGGCTACCTGGTGCCTGTGTGAAACTGTTAGTAACAATAAACTATTTTGGATACCCAAAAGCTTTTGGCTTGTACTACAGCTTAGCACAGAATGCACAGTGCATAGCTGAGCAAATGTAGTTTTGCCACTAATGAAAACAATCCTGTATATACCAAGAATACTTCAAAAATAAAGTCCCTTGGCTTGCCAATAGTTTCTCCTTTGCTAAAGTGTGAAAATACAGCTGAATGTGGAGATCAGTAATGTGTGTATTGTTTCTGGAGACAGAATTTCCTTTTCAGCTTTGGAGATCTTGTCATAAACCATAAGCTATACTTTTTCACAGTTGCATGGGGCATTTGAGTGTTTCCTTTCTGATTTAAATGGGAAATGAACACACAAATCCCAAAGGCCTGGGTTTTTTAAAGCCCTTTTGTGGGACTGCTGATTTCATTTGGGTTTCTTCTTCAGATTTAGGGGAGAAAAATATTTTAAGTGGATATGCCCAGCAGTGGTGATCACAAATGCCACCATTTGGAAAATATTTTTCTTTCCCTGATAGAGAAAGGGCAAAAGTAGATAGTGGTGACTAAAAAGACTCTCTATAAATGAGACAGGTGGGCACTGTGTTGCCAAAGTTCCTTTGTCCCATAACTGTCACTGGGACCCCATTACATAGGTACTGTACACACAGTATAAATTCATACACTCAAAGCCTAAAATCCATGTGGAAATGAAGCATAACTGAAAGCATTACCACACTAACTTTACTCATGGGAAACTCAACAAACCAATGTGGAACTCTCGAAGTACTATGCACTTAAAATACCTTATTATGGCTGTAATACCTACCTCACTGGGGAATTTGCATGTCATTTAAAAGAAAAGTATTTACTCCAAGGTCTTCAAAAATAATTAGCCATTTTATATCTCTTTCATTAGAGTCTGATAACTTTGAAGATCAGACTTCAGACTCTGTCAAACCTAAACCCATTTGATTTAGGCTCAAGAGGACCTTGGGTCTCATAGTGCCACACCTGGCAAATCCTAACTCGTTGCTTGGCCACTGTGTGGGAACCACAGCCCAAGTCCCTCAAGCCTGGCACACCACCAGAACAGTCAGGCTTAGTGATAAAGTACTGTGCAAAGGCTAGAGTACTGACCATGGAGCTGTAAATGTCAAGAAGAAACCACCATGATAAAAAGATAGCTTGCACTCGTCTGCTTCCCAGGAATTAAAGGCTGTTGCACATTCTGATGGGTTACTTTTGTCAGTTCAGTTCTGAACTTGCCCTGGGAACCATCAATTTCAGCTTTTTTCTGAGGTGAAGTCAGTCTTCTTCCAAAAGAAAGCAGATGCAGGTGTTCCAAAATTTGTCCAGTAACTCAGTAGTACAGGGGCTAATGTGGGCTGCAGACTTGCCTCTTTTGTCTGACAATTATTCACTTCTTTCATCCTTTCTTCTCCCTCTTCTTTCTCCTTTTTTCCCATCTCTCCCCATTTGCTTGCCCATTCTCCCTTGCCCTTCATTTAATTTCCTTTCTCTCTCCCTCCCTTCTTTCTAGTTTTAGTCATCAGCCAGCAAATTACTGTAGAATAATACCTTGTCAAGCCCTTCTGCCTGAAGCTGTGGAACAATTAAATATTTATGAAGGTCTGCAAGAGAGAGAAGGCAAGTTTGAGATGAAGGAGAGTGCCTACAGCCTACTGATAGCATTAAGTTAGAAAAGGCAAGATATATTTCTTATTTCTAATCAATAAGTAATATAACATCTAAATTATTTAGTAGGTATTAGAAATAACTGATCTCTGTTTTCCATGTGACACTTCCTGTGTTACTATTTCTGATTCCCCTTTCTGGAGTAAATTATTTACATAGAAACTGTGTGTGAGAATTTAGGTTTCTTTGTGTGTAGAGTGTTGCACATCAGGAAGATTGTCCTAGCTTCACATATAAGATGACTGTTAGTTATTAGGAACAAGGCATTGGAATTGCAGTATAGAAATGCATGCTTTGCCCAGCATTCAGCAAAGGTCCAAAATCAAATCAAACATTGGGAAAAGATGCTGAGGAGAAAACTGTATTGAACCATTTACTCTATCCACAGCCTGCTGGCACCAGATATATTGTGGACAGTTCTGGTCCTCTTATCTCACGAAATATACACTAGAATCAGAAAAGCTTCAGAGAAGGAATTCAAGAGAGTGGAATGACTTCCACACAGAGGATGACTGCATAGAGTAATGCTCATCAGCATGGAAATAGAGACAAGCTAATCAAGGCAGAAGCCTTCAAAATCACCAGTAACCTGGCAAGCTGTCATTTCTCCTTTCCAGCATTAGAAATCATGGCCACCAAGCCAGGGCAGTAGGAGCTGACAAAAAGAAAACCCAAACCAGCAAACCCAACAAAACAAGAAGCGAGTTGTGAAAGTCTTTGCTTCAGCACATTTTGGATGATGAAATGTACTGTGTCAGGAAGGAACTAATAAGTATTTGGGAGAGAGATTCATTGAGGAATAGTTAGGAGAAAAATACCAGCAGGCTTTGGAAATTTTCCAAGCTGAAAATGTTTAAAGGTTGGGAGAGAACTAAGAGGGGAATTATTGCGTCTGCCTGCCTTGTTTATATTCTTCCATAGGGTCTCTCTTTGTTTTACTGTTGGAGTCAAAGTAGTAAGCTGTGGTCTTGTGGTTCTTGTTCTGGATTTCCTTCTGTGTGGAACTGCTGTAGCAATATAGATGGGTTAAAAGATCATGCACAAACCAATTCTTATTCCCTGATGTCTAGGCAACTGTGAGAGAACTGGAAACAGACTCCCTTGCACAGGGCAGAAAGTGCAGCTCTTCTGTGTCACATTGGAATGACAGTAACACACACAAGATCACACAGAAAGCATATATCCCAACATGGGGCTCTGCTTAAATCTTCCAAATCTCAGAATCATTCTTTACTCATCACCTGGCAGATTTTGTCCCTGAAGATTCTGTGGAATCAATGACATAGTTTTTATACCTGATAGTTTTGTAGCTTGAAAGTTAACAGCAGTAAGGGTAAAACATTCTGTGTCCACCCACATGTTCATTGATATATGTGTCAAGTGATTCATCTTGATCCTTACAGCCTTTTTGATGCTCTTGAAAGTTAGGAAATGAGTTTGGTTATTTAGAGAGTAAAAACTTTTCTTTTTTCACAACCATAAAACAGATGGGCGAAGGATGAACAGATAATGTTGTACCTGTCAGTCTGGAATAGCAGTTAGGAATAGCTGCCTGCTATTGCCATACTTGGTTAAGACCTAAAAGCCAAACAGGGGAAGATATGTTAGCTCCAGAGCAATAGCCAGCAGTGTACCCAGGTGGCCAGGAGATGGCATCCTGGCCTGGATCAGGAACAGTGTGGCCAGCAGAACAAGGGAGGTTATTCTGCCCCTGTACTCAGCACTGGTCAGGTCACACCTTGAGTGCTGAGTCCAGTTCTGGGCTCCTCAGTTCAAGAGAGATGTTGAGGTGCTGGAAGGTGTCCAGAGAAGGGTGATGGAGCTGGTGAGGGTCCTGGAGCACAGCCCTGTGAGGAGAGGCAGAGGAAGCTGGGGGTGTGCAGCCTGCAGAAGAGGAGGCTCAGGGGTTGTCCTTATTGCTGTCTACAACTACCTGAAGGGAGGCTGTAGCCAGGTGGGGTTGGGCTCTTCTCTCAGGTAACCAGCAACAGAATGAGGGGACACAGTCTCAAGTTGTGCCAGGGGAAGTCTAGGCTGGATGTTAGGAGGAAGTTGTTGTCAGAGAGAGAGTGATTGGCATTGGAATGGGCTGCCCAGGGAGGTGGTGGAGTCCATGGAGGTGTTGAAGCAAAGACTGGATGAGGCACTTAGTGCCATGGTCTAATTGACTGGAAAGAGCTGGATGATAGATTAATTGGATGATTGATCTCTTCCAACCTGTTTGATTCTATGACTCTATGATTCTGTTTTATGATTCTATGGTGAATTTCCATTCTCTTAAGAATTAATTTTGCTTTAGGTGCATCAACATACAGAAGCAACAGGCAATTTCACTCAAACTATTTTAAGCTTTCTGCCATGCCTTCTGTTATTTTTTGTCACTTGCCCACTGGCTCCTAGTTTAATCATAACCTCCTTTTTCATGCTGGCACGTCCCGCCTGTCTTTCCATGAGCTAGAACAAAGTCTATAGTACTGACTCTGTCTGACCACTCTATGGCATTTCCTCTTTCTTCAGGGATGTCAGGGTTGAAGGTTGTATTAGATGCCCCAAACCCTTCTTTTCTAGACACTTCCCAGGATTTTGATCCATTGTATATCCTGATGTTCCCCAGATTACTCTTCCACATCACATTACCATAACAAGCAGTTTATTCTTTTCTTCCTGAGTGTCATCATACTCTGTTTCTTTCACAGTCTGCCTCGTTGTAAAGAAAGAAAGGGGATAACCAGTGGGGTTTTTTTTTTGTGTGTGTTTTTCAAGAGTAAAGTTGTTTTTCCATCTTGTCAACCAGGACTGACATTATGTGGTGCTTTAGGAGGTGTTCTTTTTATGGACAATACTCTGGTGACACAAACCAGAGCAGCAATAGCAGCAGCAGAAGCAGCTGAGGTGGTAGCTTGTTTTTTGGTGGATGAAACATAAGAACTTGCTGAAGCTGTGAGAATGTGACCCACAGGACAACTCCTTGCCAACTTTCTCTCTTTTATATCTTTTCCTCTTTCTTTTTCATTACATTTGACGTTTTCCTGAGATGCAGTTTTGTTAACTGAAAGTAGTATATGGCAATGAGCAGGAGAAATGGGGGCTGCTCTGATGCAGAAAGGAGACAAAGTAGAAAATCAACCCAAAACTCTTTTAAAAGTTAGCAAAAGCATCTGTAAAGTGCTTATGACCCCTCCTTGTCTTCAGATGCTGGTAGGAGCTGAAGTTTTCCTTTCCTTACACAGCTGCTTAAGTACAGAATCAAATGTCCCTGATTAGATCTGTTTTATTTTTCTCTGTCTACTTTCACTTGCTGAAGAGTACCAGTCTTGGCTTTTAAGTTAGAATTTGCCCACACACTCTCAGCTGGACTGCTTTGCAGTCTTTACAATCAATTCTGTGTATTTTTTTCCTTCAAATTAATTAGATACTGAGGAAAAGTGAGTTACTCAGCAGTGCTTTCACATTCAACTTATTACACTTCTTCGTGACATGTGCTGGTTTAAAACTAGATGAGAACTTTCACTTAGAGCCTTGAAGAGTCAAAAGCAGTGTGTCTGTCCTGGCAGGCTAATAGGCCTGTTAGATGTCCTGGCTTGCCCTACCCTTCTACTGATGGGGGAAGCAAGGGCAGGAGGAAAACAAAAGCTTGGGCTGTTATGTCCCCTCCCAAAGTGACAAACAGGTTCCCTCAGGTGTTTAGCTACTTGTTGGTGTCTTGCCCAAATAAGGGTGAGCAAGGCCTGGTGTCACCTAATGTGGTCAGCTTTGCAGATGCCATTCTGATTGGTGAATCTCTGTGGCCAAAGCAGCCACTGCACTCGGGCAAATGATAGAAACTGAGCTAAGCTGCAAGCAGTTGTGCTGCTGCTGCCTTGCTGCCTCTGTGTGTGCTACTCTGCTCTACGTGTTCTGCTCTGCCTTGCTTCTCTTGGCTTAGACAATGTGTTCTGCTCTGCCTTGTGCTTCAGACCAGCTTAGCCCTGATGTTTTGGGATTGAACTACCTGGAAACTTAAGTGCCTCAAGTTTGCCAGGAGAAGGCATTAAGTGCCTCACAATGTGGTGAGAAGTGCCACCAAAATTGTGCTCTCTGCACACCTGCAAACCTCCCTGCCAAAAGGAACTAGAATCAGGTCAGAGATCATCTGCCTCTTTCCCAGCACCCTGCTAGAGCCTGGGAAGATCTAGAAGCCTCTCAATGGCTATCAAGATGCTGATCTGTTCCAACACTGCCACAAAGGAGTCAGGGACTATCTTGAAATTCCTGCTCCAGCACTGTGAGTAGCACAGACTTTCCCTAGGGCTCCAGGCTGCCTATTTATAAGTGAGGCAAAGCCATTTTGTGGCTAAATCTTTTCCAATTTTCTGATTCTCCTAAATGAATGAATTGCTCATAAGCATCCTTGTGAAGATTTTCCTGACTGAATTAGAACCCAAATGTAACTGCTTTGTAGAGAGTTTGTGGGCAGAGCTTTTTAGAAGTAAAATAACTACATGTTTTATAATTCCTGCCTCATTAATTGCCCCGACTAAATCATTGTCTTGCAGGCTGTTTATGTACTATTGGGTCCACTCAGACAGAAATCCAAAGTTTTCCTAGGCTCTCATGGCAATGGGATCTTACCATCATTGCTCTCAACCATGTCATGTAAGAAAAGTAGTGGAAACAGCAGCAGCTTCATGTGTAGTGTGCAACTGCAATCTGTAGGGTTGTGGGGGGGGAGTGTGTAAGATATATTAGCTTTTAAAGTAGTTTTAATAATTTACCTTTTTTAGAATATATTCAAAGTTGCTGTGAGGTTACAATATATTCAGAATTGCCACAGAATTGTTACTAAACCTTGAGATGCCTGGGATGCAGAGTTTAAAGATGGATTCAAATATCAGATGTAGAGCCAGGAGGTAAATTTAGTTTATTTGGCTGAGGAGCCAGTGGCTTTGGGACTGAAAGGCAACCACTGGATCATCTGGAGTAATCTGCACCAAATTGCTTCCATTTCTTGTATTTTAAAATGTGTGATATATCCTGATGGTAAGCAGCAGTGGAAATATCTCTTCTTCTCTGTGTTGAATTGTTTCTGTATGCTTGGCAAGGGAGAGGCCAGGCTTTTGTGCTAAGCCCAGCTCTCTACACTGCATTGTATGTCTGGCCCAATGTGCAGAAAGATTCTGTGCAAAATCCCTGTTGCAAACTGTAATCTTTGTGAAAGAGAAAAAAAGGCAGCTCTGTTTGCCTCTATTGTGCAGATGGCAGGGCCAAGGCTGCCCCACATGGGCTGTGCTGCTCCGTGTGTTGTGACTGCACAAAAACTCGGTAGTCGCATTAGTGAAAAGTGGTGAAATCTGTGGGCATGCTGCTGCCTCTGTCCCCTCTCCTTGCTGCCCCACACATGGAAGCAAACATTTTTAACAGAAACAGTTTGTATTTCATCCATCCTTTCATGTCCTTCCCTAGTCAAACACCAGCCACTGCTTCAGATCAGTCTGAACGAGAACTTGAGAGAGCTTTCTGACAAGAGAGATGTTGCTTCGCGCATAAATACAGGCTGCTGCAAAAGCAAACATAGCTCTTCTCATAGAATCATAGAATCAACCAGGTTGGAAGAGACCTCCAGGCTCATCCAGTCCAACCTAGCACCCAGCCCTAGCCAGTCAACTAGACCATGGCACTAAGTGCCTCATCCAGTCTTTTCTTGAACACCTCCAAGCACAGCGACTCCACCACCTCCCTGGGCAGCCCATTCCAGTGCCAATCACTCTCTCTGTGAAGCTTGTCCGTAGGTGGACAAGCTAAGGCACAGGCATCCTCCTCTTGAAATGCTTTCCTTATTTGAGCAACTGAGATATTTGCTTTAGGGGTTGATGTTTTGTTTGTGACCAAACACACACACTTAACTAATAGATGTTGTTACTCCCATATCTGATAACCCACCCCCCAGGTTTTCAAGATCAGACTCAGTCTGCTGTTTCTGTGTGACTACATGGTTTGGGTTTAATGCATGGAGATATCTTTTCAGTATATCTGGCAAGTGCTTTATTTTACAAAGGAAATAATCAGTTGGGTTAGTTATGATTATTTACAAAGTATACACAGCACTATTTGGGCTGCACAAGAAAGTAAATCCAGCTTCTCTCCTAAGGTCGCTTACATGTGGTGCTCGCAGGTATGGTTTAGGGATGAACTTTGTAGAGTAGGGTCAACAGGTGGACTTGATGATCCCAAGAGACTTTTCCAACCTGAATGTTTCTGTGATGCTGTGATTCTATTTTAAAAATCTAATCAGTCATTTGCTAGTTGCAAGAAACCTGTTTTTACTGTTACAGTTGACTTGCTTGGGAAGTCTTGGCTGGATCTTTTCTGTGCTAATGCTTTCACACATGGTCTAATTTAAGAGGTACTGAATGAGGGAGTTTATTATCTGTTATCCATGTAGGCTTCTTTAAGAAGATGCTCTATGTCTCTGCCACAGCTTGTGACTCTCATGTGATGCAGGAATTACCATGGCAACCATCTGTGTGCATTTTTTACTGGACAGCACAATGTGAAGACAAGAAAAGCTGCAGAAGTTGTTTGCAACACAAGTTGCAGCTGTTTGTGGTCTGTGTGGCTTAGTCACTCACTATGATAAAAGCATTGTCATTGGCTTAGGACAGAATACTTTGAATTTAGACAGAAATTCAGAGGAGACCTATTTTATTGGAAAAGTATAGGCTGGATGTTAGGAGGAAGTTCTTCATAGAGAGGGTGATTTGCCATTGGAATGGGCTGCCCAGGGAGGTGGTGGAGTCACCATCCCTGGGGGTGTACAAGAAAGGACTGGATGAGGCACTTAGTGCCATGGTCTAGTTGACTGGCTAGGGCTGGGGGATAGGTTGGCCTGGATGATCTTGGAGGTCTCTTCCAACCTGGTTGATTCTATTCTATTCCATTCTATATCTGTGATTTATGGCACAGAGGAATATATTTGCTCAGGCATAGAAATGAGAAAGAAAAAAGCTCTTTTGCTCGTTTATCTCAATGATAAACATTAGGCATTCTGTGCTCTTTGGTAGCATTGGTGCAGAAATGAACACATTTGTGAAAGAAAGGATTTCACAGACTGCCATTCCTTGAGGAAAATCTATGAGCAGTGTTTAAAGCTCGTCCAGAAATATGTATGCAGAAAAGAAAGCTGAATTTCCTCACATAGGATTATTGTGCTTGCTCATGCATATGCTATGAGATGCTGCATTTTGGGATGTGTAGAGCCTGAAATGCAGATGCTGGGTTTTAGAAGATAATGGTTGCATTTAGAAATGTGTATGCCCCTAGTAGTATAATTCATCTTCCTGCAGAGTTCCTACGTGTTAGTGCTGCCAAGGTAGACAGCAGCAGGATGTGGCATGGAATCTTGTTCGCCGCCAACTGCTCTGATCCTTCAAGGAGCATTTATTACTCATTCACTGCAAAGCCAAAAAAGCTCAAAGTGCTTTATTGAAGTGCCCAGTCAAATTGTCTTGCAACTCACTGCTTTGAGGCAAACAATAGAATTTTCATTCCTTGGAGGGAGCCTCCAAAAGGAGACAGAGAAATCTTTTTCCCCATAAAGTCCTTTAGAGCTCGACATGATGTCTTCATCTTAAATCCTTTGAGTTGCTGAACACCTTCAGTGCCTTACATGTACAGAAGTCTCATTTACAGGTAGGAGAGTACCAAACTGTTATGTGTCATTCCCAGCAGCTCAGCCACGTTGTCCAGACTTTGATGAGTCACTACACTGTCAGAATCAAGAATTACCTCGTGCTGAAGTTAATCAAAATCCGACCCAATTAATCCCAGTGTGTCTGGATGTGTCTGTCTCCTTTTTCTTCTCAAAAAAAGGGCAGCATAGTTCAATGACACTATAAAGCTGGGAACTGGCTTCTGTTCCTAGCTTAGCAGTAGTCTACTGGGCAAATGGCCTTTCAGTTTGCTATGCCTGGCTTTTCCAACCTGTAAGGCAGTATAATGCTTTTTGAAGATCTCTTTGAGGTCACTTAGGTAACATATAACCAACCAGTAGCTATGCTGTCATTGTTATAAAACCAAATATTTGATTAGCTGTGTTTCAGCTGCATTTTTCTCCTCTGCTCTCTGCTCTTCTTCTCACCATCATGGGCTCAGACAAACGAATCTGCTGTTCTGTGTGGTCACAGGAATGGACCTGCTGGACCAGTATCCTTGCTGGTCTCTCAGCCCAGCAGATTCCACATCCTTTCTCTAAAATGTGTGCCTAGTCACAGACCAGGGAACCTTTTCCAAATGCAGTATTAAAAGACAAGGATTAAATTTTCCTTGTCTATTCCTTTGAGGAAAAATATGATAAATGCTGCACTCACAGTGATTTGTGTTTGTATTGGTGGGCTGAAGTTGAGGCAGCAGTGTGCCCAGGTGGCCAAGAGAGCCAATGGCATCCTGGTCTGGATCAGGAGCAGTGTGGCCAGTAGGATGAGGGAGGTTATTCTGCCCCTGTGCTCAGCACTGCTCAGGCCACACTTTGAGTGCTCCATTCAAGAGAGATGTTGAGGTGCTGGAAGGTGTCCAGATAAGGGCGACAAAGCTGGGGAGGGGCCTGGAGCACAGCCCTGTGAGGAGAGGCTGAGGGAGCTGGGGGTGTGCAGCCTGCAGAAGAGGAGGCTCAGGGCAGAGCTCATTGCTGTCTGCAACTACCTGAAGGGAGGTTGTTGCCAGATGGGGTTGGTCTCTTCTGCCAGGCAACCAGCAAGAGAACAAGGGGACACAGTCTCAAGCTGTGCCAGGGGAGGTCTAGGCTGGATGTTAGGAGGAAGTTGTTGTCAGAGAGAGTGATTGGCACTGGAATGGGCTGCCCAGGGAGGTGGTGGAGTCACCGTTCCTGGAGGTGTTGAAGCAAAGCCTGGATGAGGCACTTAGTGCCATGGTCTGGTTGACTGGCTAGGGCTGGGTGCTAGGCTGGACTGGATGATGTTGGAGGTCTCTTCCAACCTGGTTGATTCTATGATTTTATGATTCTAGTGTCTTGTATCTGGATTATCACAGATTTCTATCTGCAACTCAAAAAAACGGTCACAACCATATTTGAACCTCCTGGATTCCAGAGTTCCACACCTGAACCTAGCACCATTGACTCTGTGTGCATTCCAACCTGGCAGAGCACAAAGAAATGTTTTATTAGATGTCTCCTGATCAAATCAGAGATAAAGCCAGACTTTAAAAATAAAATAGCTCTTGCTTCTAGTCTTTCTCCTTGTCAACATCACAGTCTGCCAGCTGCCAGATTTAGAAACCCCACAAGACTGCATCATTTTCCAGTGCTGAGACATGGACTGACATCACTTCTTATCCAAGATGACAATTAACTGAGTTTTCTCTTGAGTTAGTTCCTGTGATCAAATTAGTTATATTGACAGTGCCTGCTGTACACAGTAACTGCCTTTACTCAAGTGTCTCTAATACTGGCCAGCATACATCTCATTTTACAAACTGGCACTGAGGTTTATCTGGAAGAGAAGATGTTACCATTAGTCTACTAATATTTTTCTTCTCTCACTCAAGTGGCCTTTCATAGAGCTTTTGAAAGTCATCAGATATGACACTGAATTGTCAGGAGCTGTGATGTTTGTGAGCACCAAGTTGTATACTCTGTATGAGAGTGCTTTAAGGAGAAGAAAGAAATTGCATACATCTGATGTTTCCTGCCATATTGATCATTCTGAGTGCTGCAGGGACCTCTTGGCAGCTTCAGAGTGATAAAAAACTATTTCTTTGGATGTCAAAGCTCTTACTGGGCAGCAGTATAAAATAATACAAAACCTTATGCTAAGATGGGTTCTCAAATGCTGTTTAAATAGCAAATAAGTTAGGGCTTCAAACATTTAAAGGTGTAAAAGTTGAAATAGCTTTAGAGCTCATAGTGATGCTGTCCTTGTGTATACCCTGAGTGCAAAAGGAGTGCAAAATGTGTCAAATGATCCCTGGAAAATGTCACTGTACCTATGCAGAAAGATACACAAATTGACATTTCAGAAGCATCTGAAACTCTACATTTCTCAAATGTCATGTGCTTAATTAAAGTCCTCTTTTAGGAATAATTGTTTAATATATTTAGTCACTATCAGGTATCTAGAAAAGAAAAAAGGCCAAGTAAATGCTGTTGTGTGAGATTTTGGAGGGCCTCTCTTTGTATGGTGTCAGTGGTGTAAATCCTTAGTACATAGCTGCCACTAGAAGTTCTATGGTAGCATGTGCTGCCATGCAAAAGGGGGGTCAGCCTAAACAAGGAGGTGCTCAGCTTGCTTTTTCTCTTAGTAGAGGGACTGTGCTCTGCAGAGGTGAGGCATGGAGTGCTTTCCATATGTGCTGCATCTGACAGTGAAACAATAGAAATTTTTTGGTGTGGATCTGTTAGAGGGTAGGAGAGCCCTGCATAGGGACCTGGCCAGGCTGGATGGGTGGGCAGAGTCCAATGGGATGAGACTGAACAAGGCCAAGTGCAGCATTCTGCACTTTGGCCACAACAACCCCAAGCAGCACTGCAGGCTGGGGACAGAGTGGCTGAGAGCAGCGCCAGGCAAAAAGGGACTGGAGATGCTGGTAAATAGTAGCTGAAGATGAGGCAGCAGTGTGCCCAGGTAACCAAGAGACCTAATGGCATCCTGGCCTGGATCAGGAGCAGTGTGGCCAGCAGGACAAGGGAGGTTATTCTGCCTCTGTACTCTGAACTGGTCAAGCCACACCTTGAGTGCTGTGTCCAGTTCTGGGCTCCTCAATTGAAGAGAGATGTTGAGGTGCTGGAAGGTGTCCAGAGAAGGGCAGCAAGGCTGGTGAGGGGCCTGGAGCACAGCCCTGTGAGGAGAGGCTGAGGGAGCTGGGGGCATTCAGTCTGCAGAAGAGAAGGCTCAGGGCTGACCTCATTGCTGTCTACAATACCTGCAGAGAGGCTGTAGCCAGATGGGATTGATCTCTTCTCTCAGGCACCCAGCAAGAGAACAAGGGGACACAGTCTCAAGTTGTGCCAGGGGAGTTCTAGGCTGGATGTTAAGAAAAGTGGTTGGCAGAGAGAGTGATTGGCATTGGAATGGGCTGCCCAGGGAGGTGGTGGAGTCACTGTCCCTGGAGGTGTTGAAGCCAAGCCTGGATGAGTCACTTAGTGCCATGGTCTGGTTGATTGGATAGGGCTGGGTGCTAGGTTGGACTGGATGATGTTGGAGGTCCCTTCCAACCTGGTGGATTCTACAGTTCTATGATCTCATAGCATTTCTTGTTTCCCAGTCTGATAGCTGCTTCCACAAGTTCTCTGTACCACCGCTGATGCTGCTGCAATGCCTGCTTGTGGCTGTTCTAGACTGTTCATGGAATAACATTAACTCATTTTTACTGGCAGCTGTCAGTGTCTGCTCCCAGATAGAAAGCATTGCAGCAGTAAAAAATATGACTAGAAACCAGTGCATGCTTTAGGGAAATATGAAAGAAGATGAAAAATGGGTCTAGGATTTTCCTTTTCATGTAACTAATACACTGCCCAAGTCTAAGGTGAAATATTCACAATGTACTCTTTAGGATTGTGACTCAGAATCTCTTCTAAAGATTGCTGCATGCTCTTTCAGGTCTATGGTGTGGCTGTGTAATGTGTAATCTCTATTTTCACACACACTCAAAGTGCATCCAAGCAATGTCAATATACCAGCATAGCTATGCAGTGAAGATCTGTAAGATACATTTTGGATACACATCTCAAGCTAATGACCTTTTACTTCTCCCCTGCTCTTTGCCCTCTTATCTGCCTCCACTGACACTGCTATTCATATTCCATGTAGATAGGTTGGACTGGATGATCTTGGAGGTCTCTTCCAGCCTGGTTGATTCTCTGATTCTCTGATTCCACACCATGGAGCAGCTGTCACAGAGGTCCCATTAATACCATTTCACTTTTAAAAAGGCAGCTGAACAGAAACCATGCCCAAGTGTCTTTCAGTTCTCACATGAAGGAAGTGATGAGTAGCAGACACATGGTTTGAAGGCTCTTCTTTTGCAAGGAATCCTTAGTTCTCCCTTGCTGCTCCAGTGGCTAATTCCTTCCCTTCCAGACACTGAATCTACCAGCAGAGTATACGACCTGGGGCAGAGGGGGGAGGAAGTGACACCTGCATGTTTATTTTTGGGGGTGCAGATTAAAAATTGGGTTACAGTGGATTTGCAAGATCTTTTTATGCCAGTAAGACTTTGAAATGGAGAAAAGGGAGAAGGAGTTGCTTTAATAAGCTTTTAGGACACAGGAGGAGTGTGTGCTTGTGAGAGAACACAAGTGGACTCATCACGTCTGCCGCATTTGATGTGAATTAACTGTGTTTAAAATTGAGGTTAGGCAATTAGTTCTCTTTGGACCAATGCAATCTGAAAAACCTTGAAAGGAATTCAGCTTGCTGAAAGGAAATCCATAATAGTTGTCATGCCAAGCTCCTGTCCTTAGTGATCTGTATCTGATCAGCCTGACACAGAGTGGGTAGACTGGCATCTCTAAGGAAGCAGAACTGAAGGATGTGAGTCACATGTAAGAAGTGTGGAAGAACAGGAGCAGCTAGAAGTATGCAGCTACATTTGGAGAGGTTTGACCTTTGGCACCTTGTGTTGTCAGCTCTTTCTTGCTGTTATCTAATTCAGCAGCCACACTGCTTGAGTTTCCATGCTCCAAGAACGTAGCTCAATGACAATTATTTTTGTCTTTAAGAACAGCTGTTTAGAGAAGCAGATACTGCTAACTAAAAGATGGGGAGCCAACTCAGAAACACCAGAGACAGACAGATGACATAATTCATGCCTCTAGCACTTCATTCTTTATGTAAATAAAGGACAACCTCACCACTGGATTGGCAGCTTTGAGACAGAATAATGTTTTCATATTGTCAGTTGCTATTTCTTTTCTCTTCCCTATTTTTCTCAGTACTTAGATGTCAAATTGTCCTTTGTCACTTGTACAGTATGTACAATTCCCCCTCACACACACCCCCCTTGGCTCACAACCAGTGAGAATCCACTGCCTAGATTTGCCTAACCATATTTCTCATGAACTTACAAATAAGTGAAATTTCTTATACTCTAGTGGCTCCTTGTGGAGTTGCCTTTTTTAGACTCAACTCCTGCACAGGATTCACTGTTTGTTGAAGGGTTTTCTTCTCCATTTGCTTTAATGTACATACAGGGTTTGATTCTTGAGTAAATAGCTGTGAAAAATAACCCAGATACTTGAAGGCAGAAGTCCTTTATAAAGTAGTTCAGCACTTCCAAACTGATTTGTCCCTTAGAGTTTTGCCTGACTTTTTTTTGTCTGTGTTAACTCATATAAAATGCACATAATGAAGTCTTCCAAAATGTGAATGGCAGATGGATTAGGGATGCTCTTACTGAACTGTCCTGGATCATCTGCAGACAGTACATCTACACCACCAAAGCTGAAAAATGTCACATTGCATCCCTGGTGCTTTGCCACTATCAACCTATCTCTTCCAGCCTGGTTGATTCTGTGATTCTATCCAGGCAACCACCAATAGAACAAGGGGACACAGTCTCAAGATGTGCTGGGGGAAGTCTAGGCTGGATGTTAGGAGGAAGCTGTTGGCAGAGAGAGTGATTGGCATTGGAATGGGCTTCCCAGGGAATGCACTAATATTTATCTGCATGCACTCAAATAAATTCCATATGGGGTCCCAGCTCATGGATAATCCCTGTGAATAAGATTTCATTAAGGATTCTCTTAATGACTGCATTAAAGGGTTGCCTTAGAGGTAGATCAGGCACAGCAGTTTTGCTGTCCAAATGGCCCTCTGGCCTTTGGTGAGGTGACTGAGGCAGAGGATTGCTAGCAAATTGATAGCAAAAGGAAATGTTTGATTTGGGACTGTTGAATGCCATCCCAATGAACCTTTTTTCATATCCCAAAACTTTTAGACTAAAACCAAGCAAGTTATTATACAAATCAAGCATTTCATAGGGATTAAATAACTGCATTGTGATTTCTGGAAGAGTAGTGTGAGGTGACACACTCTAATTGTGGTCAGATGATCCATCTAATTGATGGTCTTAGAGCATTTGTAACTGCAGCTGCTGTGGGAGGGTGCATTCTAGACTTAGGTAGCTTTATTGATCACCAATGACCAATTGTTCTGTAAAATCAGGATTAAAAACTCTTGAATTAGTGTCCTCTAAAATAGTTTTCATTTTCTTTTTTTGATCTAGTCCTGCACCTCAGCTTGCCACCAAATCCTTCATGTGACACAGGTGCTGAGGAAATGTGGATCAATGTCTGAAGCAGTAGCACACTGGAGATTAAACAGGGAAATTAATCATTCTGTCTTCAAATCAGGATTTAAATGGGGTGCTAACACTGAACAAGCAGGAGAAAACAACATGTTCAATAGCTGCTCATTAGCTCATGTTCTCCATTTGTGCATGGGGTGACAGGGAGCTCTCATGAAAATCCCTCTGGCATTGTTTCAGAATGTGTGTAGGAAAAGAGCTGTTGAGGGCTGCACATGCACATTTTAGTTCTCTTGTCTCCTTAGTGTCAATCCTTGTCTTTGCAATCTCTAACCACACACATAGAAACATATGGAGTAGGAACAAGACTTTTTTTGTATTGATCATGCTCAGTTTGGGATCTGAACGTCATCTGGAGGCAGTAGAAGTCAGGAGGAATGACAAAGTTTACTCTTCTCTCTGTGGACTTAAGCCTGCTTTTAAGCCTCAAGAGGAAAAGGAGAGATGATTTTTCTGATTCTCTGTCCTGTAAGGTATAATAAATGCAACATTGCTAAGTAGTGAGGCAGTTGTGAACAGGAATGCAAAAAACAATGGGAATTTAATTAGACTTAAGAGATCTTTAAAAGCAACAAAGCTAAACAAATTAGAACTAGTATTTCTTGGAGACTTATGGAATCATTCCTTCCACTGAACATGTAGATTATGTCATGTATTCTGTATCATGGCAGAGTGGAGGATCATCTAAACTGTGTTTCCTTTAAAAACAATGCAAAAATGAATTAGTAAGAGAGGGCCCTGCTGAAAGCTGATGCTTTGTGAAGTCTAGAAGTGTGGCACCGTTATGGGTGACACAAAACCTGAGATCAAGTCCTGATGATGAAATGTGATGTGAAATTTGTGCTAGCAGCACAGGCAGTTAGACTTTCAAAGCTGTCTATGGCCAAAGCTCTTCTTTGCAACTGTTGTTTGTCATGGCAAAGGGAAAAGAGGAGCAGCACTGCAGCAGCACTCTCTGCATGGATAACACAGCACAGCCTCAGAGGAAACCTTCAGTGGAGCTTCAGCTTTGCTGCCATATGATAATAAATGTCATATCCCAGGCCCAGAGGTGAGGAAGGAGAAAGGGAAAAGAGAAGGACATTGTCAGTATATAATCACATACAAGCCTGGGATTTCACTGCTATAAAAAGTGAGGGGTCCCAATTTTACTTTGTGTTCTTAGCAAAATGTTTTATCTACTGCAAACAAAAAATTAGCACAAAGCTAAATTTACCCCAAGCCCTGCCTCCTCTCAAAGTTGTTACTGACACTTTCTGTCCTTTCTACACATACAGAATAAGGAGAATGATGTCTGAAAACCAAAATGTTCATTCATAAATTCCTTGTAGGGAGCGTAGTGCAGATTTGTCCTCATGCATTCAATTAATCACAAGAACAGCAGAGGACAAATTAAATTCGTTTTTCTTTTTATTGCATACAAGATTAAAGAGTGTGTTAGAGATTAACTGTGAACCTGGTCTAATTAGTGCCCAAAAGCAGATCAATAATTCATCTGTATGTATCTTCCTGTACTTGGCCAGTAATCACAAGGTAAATAAATGGCCAGGCACAACAAATGAAATGATGGACTCCAGCATTTTTCCCCAGGAGATCAACACCATCTCCCTGCAGATGACACAGGGGCTCCAGGGGTCCTATGCTGTTTGCATAGTCCTACCCAACTGGATGTCAGGCTTCAAGCCTGTCCATATAAACTCTCACATATGATCTTAAAAGAAAGTCCTGATTAGAGTTAGGTCAATCTTTAATTTTGGAAGTGATTGGAGGTTCCCCAAAAGGGCTTGGATAGAAATCTGCCATTAAAATTCTTCAAGCAAAAACCACAGACAAATTCAAAACAGTACAAAAGCAGCTGCTGTTCAGTAGCTGGACTTAGGCTAACCTTCAAACTCCTTCACAGCTTATCCTGAAAGGAACAAAACATTTCATCTTTCAGAGGCAGCAACTAAGACTGTGATGTTATCTTTCTAACAGTACAGCTTTGAACTGTGACATTTATTCTGACTTCTACATTCATTCCTATTCCTGGCTTCATGCTGAAAGAGGACTTCATTCATATTTGCAGATATTCTTTTGTCACTGTTATCCAACCTTTACCTTGAGGCTTTCTTTTCCCCCATAGAAAAGTGTCTTTATGAAATTTGATCCATTGAATTTCACCATCACTTCTGAAAGCAAAGAGCACTTCATGATAGCTTTATCTCTGCAACAAAGAGTGTGTGTTAACAGAAGGGACCTGACCAATGCAGATGTATTTATCAGAATATTTAACAAATTGCCAGCTTGAGTGGTACTATCTCTGTGAAATCAACTGAGGACACAAAGGTGACTATTTGAGGTGACATCCCAGCCCATCCCAGCTCAAAACCTTTCTAAGGAGCCTAGATTCTGCCCAGTACTTTTGCTTATTGTTCTTCACCGAAGTGATAATGAACTAATAAATAAACCCAGAACAATTAATTTCCCTTGTTTCAAGGTAGAAAGCAGGTAGGGGAGCAAACCAGACAAAGGTAACAGGAAAGAGTGATCAAGTGACTAAGCACAGTTTGTCTGATGATAAATAGTGATGGTTTGAGCTGCAGAGTTCTAAATGAGAAGACTGCTCCATACAAGTGCGATGCATCTGCAGGGCATCTGTGGGTCTGAGTGCAGAAGAGAAAGAAATCTCTAAGCAGAAAGGGCACGGGTCAGGAAAGACTGAAGAGCTACATTTTAGCAATCTACTTCTAGAAATGAAGCAGCAAGGGTGGAAAGGTATTTACTAAGAAATATAGGACTTTAGCTGAAGGCTCCTGTTCCCTCAGCTCTGCCTTTCCCTTTTCCCAGCTTCTTCACCTAATCACCCTTTGAACAAACCCATTTATTTTCCTCCATCTCTCCTCCTTCTTTCTCAGGCATGTTCCTAAGGATTGGTTCTTGTAGTTATTTGTGAACAGCACTCTGTGATGAAGTAAAATCTTAAAATCTGTCATGCTCCTCTTCCTACCCAGGACAGATTCCTCTCACTTCCATTTGAAGAGGAAGTAAAGTAGTGAATGGAGGAGCAGAGAGCTAGAAAGAGAATGTGGAGGATCCTAGAGTTGTGCAGAAATCAAAGGCAACTATTGAGCTCCCACTGAGCTGTTCATGGCTGAACAGCAGAGTGTCGAATGCCTGGATTAAAGTATTGCCTTTGTTCTGGGAAAATAACACAAACAAAAACCCCACAAACCCAAAACCACCAACTTCCCCCCTCCAAAAAAAACCAAACCAACAAAACTTATACTTAATTAAAGGAAATTATTGAAACAATTCCAAATACAGGGATTAGGTTGAAAACTAAGATTAGATTGAAAACTAAGATGAATTGCTTTTAATTTTGTTAATTAGTTTTCATTTTCTGAGCTGTCCACAGCACAGTAAACAGAAAAGTACTTTTACAGGCCCTATTTATCCCACTTTTGAATCTTTCAGGTTTCCATGGCAACAATACATCAGTCCATCAAAACAGTTAGAGATAACTTTACATGTTACCTGGCTCAGTATCTAGAATCATAGAATCAGTCAGGCTTGGAAGGGATCTGGCTCAGCTTCTAGAATCATAGAATCAGTCAGGCTTGGAAGGGATCTGGCTCAGCTTCTAGAATCATAGAATCAGTAAGGCTTGGAAGGGACCTGGCTCAGCTTCTAGAATCATAGAATCAGTCAGGCTTGGAAGGGACCACAAGGATCATCTAGTTCCACCGCCCCTGCCATGGGCAGGGACACCTCACACTAGATCAGGCTGTCTGGAGCCTGATTTCTAGGCTCTCATCACAACCAGCATACTGGTGAGCAACACTGAGCCCGTTACAGTTCAGTCCACTGTTCTGTAGCCTTCTGTTCAGGTTGATGTGTCTATGCTCTTCTACTTGGCACAAGAAAGTTTTGTTAGAAAAATGCTTGTTTTTAATATAGTATTTCTTGACTGCACTGATTCCTGTAGGCTCTGTCTAAAGATGGTCAGGAAGCAGCAGCATGTATCAGTTAAGAAGTCTTGTTGCAGGAGCAAGAAAGGAAACAAATTCCAAGAACAGCATTCTGTGATGTTTTGCCTTTTCTTTAGGGAATGCTGATCCATGCCAGTCTTTAGCTAACACAGATTAGTTTGTCTTTCCCAGTCTCACTGCACTGGCCAGCACACCAATCCTCCTGCTCCTTCACACACCTACTCCAACCATTTTTATGGAAGGAGGAGCAGAGGTAGCTGCCTTGTCCATAGCACACTTGTGCATGAGCAGAGGAGAGAGTAGACAATGTAGGATGTGGAATATTCAGCACAGCTCCCAGCTTGTCTCCATGTCAATAGCAGAATTTGGTCTGCAGTGACTATAATGTTGGTCACCTGTATTAAAGTGCAGCTGAAAAAATGGCAAGAAACTGTGATGCTCTTTTTTTTTTTATATATAAAAGGATAAATAGAGCATTTTATTAACACTTTTTGCAGCAACAGAAGTGACACAGTCCACATCTTTTTCATTAAACACAGCAAAAGCTATGGTCACATTTTACATCACTTTGAGGCACAAAGCAAAATACTTCTTTTTTTTTTTTTACCCTTAAGGTATGATTTGCATTAAAAAAAAACAAACAAAACCAACCCAAAACCCAAAACAAACAAACAAACAAACAAAAAAAGGGGGAGGGGGGGGGGGGAGAAGAAACAATCCTCAAGTTGTATATTGCGGTAGCAGGGTTTCCAATCACTAGCACAATACAATGAACAGACCAAGAATCCAGAATGGATTATTACATACAATAATAATCATTTGATTGAATTAAGGAATGGATCATTGTCGTTGTGTTGTTAGAGTATTAAGAAGTGGTCTGGTGTTGCTAATTTCAGTTGGTTCGGTTTGCTTTCATCCCAACAACCCCCAGTATATACAACAAGCTAAATGAAGGTTACTCTATAGTCTAGGAGATTATGCACTTTGTAATGCATTGCACTTATTGCTTGGTACACTAATGTTGCAGTCACCCTTGACTTAGGCTAAAAAGACAAGCCTGATGCTTGTTGGCATCTTTCAACCCAACACTAGTTAGTTACCACTTTGGTTTATTGTGAGTTTCTATGTTACTCATATTCAGTGTCCATTATTATTAGATTGAATTGAAAGACAAACATTATTTTTTCTTTCATTATTATTTCAGGGATTTCCAAAATAGCAACATTTTCTATAATTACAGTATCTTCAATAAACCTCTATCTATGTATACAACTGTGGCACAATGTGTAAAAATATGAAAGCTATTAAGGGAAGATCAAGGATTAAATTATTCTCTGTTTCTTCTATTGGCTTGAAAATATTCTGCAAGACAAATAAATTCTTTTATTTTTTTTTTCTTTATAGGGTTACTTACTCATAGTAAATTTCTCTTTGGAGTTTTGTAAAAGACTATATATTTTTTTCTAGGTTATATTCTGTTTTGTTTGTTTTTTTTTTTTTCTCTTTCTCTAAAGACACCAGTACAAAGTTGGAATATACTGCAAAGAATCAGAATAATAAGTCTTGGTTTTTGATAAAGGGATTTGACAGTCTGCAGCACGAAAAGTCAGTCTTAGCATCACATACTGAGTTTTACGTAGTTGATTAACACAGGGAAGAATGTTGCAATGCCTATCATTTCATAAGATTCCATAAAGAATAGAAATAAGAATTTGTGCCCAAACATTCAGTATAAAACTCCTAAATAATTCCTTTATTCATCACAGAGCAGCCTGCAGCATGTAACCACAATAAACATCCAATATGCCCTATTTGTTCCTTAGGCTAGATAGGTTACCGCGAAAGGAACTGGGATCAATCCTCTGTAAATGCCTAGGACTTGACCTTCCTCCTAGAAGAAAGCTCTTGTCCTAGACTAAACACACAACTCCTACACTGCACTGAGTAAACATCTGTATCAACACAATCTCTTTCTATACAGTGTAACAAATATATAAGTGCATTTGGAACGATCAAGTCATTTTGGCTTTCTAAAAAGAGCGTTAGATGTGCCAACTTGGTTGCTTAGTTGTGCTTTAGTCCTTAGTTATGAGTTTTAGCTCTTGTATACTGCAAGTATCTAATTGTCTCTATAGTTTTGACCAGTAAACCCTTAAAACTCTAATGTTTATAGAACAAATATAAGCTAATGAAAGTGATGACATGTCACAACTCATACAGATTGCACTTGGATGTAGGCTGTTTTTTACAGTAAGACCTTCCTGTTTGATATGTGTTTATATGTTCATACCACGTTTTATTTCTGTGTGCAAACAATCACAATGAGTTTAATCACAAACACTACAAAATATACCCAATATTTAGGGCTGTTATGAATAATCCTTGTAGTTGTATGAGTCTTGTACTTCCTCTTGTACAAATTCCTCTTTTTTCTCCCAGCCATTAGGCCAGCCACCATTGACCTGGGTTGTAGCACCGTAAGACTTGGTGGTACCATAATTTACGTAATTCTGAGTAATGTCCCCTGTCTCTTCAGCAAGTTCATCTTCATGAATAAAGCCACATTTCTCTTCACTTGTCTGTTCTGGGTCTGCCCAGGGTTGTTTCTCTCCTGAAGCAAATATGCCATAGAAGATGACACCTCCGTAATGAACTAAAGCAGCAATGAGGAAGACGTACTGCCACTCTTCACGTGTCTGTAAAGAGGAATAGGTCAGACTGGGGCATAGACTTGTCTAACTCTTCTGAGCTGAAACATTTAAATTAGGAATTGAGGCTGTGGCAGTCAACACAGCTAAAATATTTCCATGTCTGGTTTCCAATTATTTCTATCCATCTTACTCTGTAAAAGCCATCAGCCTGCAAAAGCATCGACCTGGCCAGCATATTGTGAAGCACGCTTCAAATCTGCAACTTTCTGGAGGTCCCAGAGTCTAATATGAATACCCTGGCAAGATGTACTATGGAAAGGTCTTTCTATGGAAACCAATGCTATTAACCTGCAATGCTTGTGAACAGATTGCCATTTACCTTGTTCTTTGTCATTGCTCCAACAATTATAGGGCAAACCATTCCAGACAAGGTCCCGACTCCATTAGAAATCCCCATTAAGATGCTGGCATACCTTGGGGCAATGTCTAAGTGGTTGACATTGAATCCTGCAATACAAAGGTCAGCAGGACATTACTTCAGTTCTGAAAAGTAATGCTATCACTTGACAATTTCACTGTGACATATTTGGGCTCTTTGTTGGCATTTCTTTTTCTCTGAAAGGCTTATAAGAGTTAAATATTCCTAGAGAGCCTCTGAGGTTTCATTTTCCTTTAAAAGTCTATTCTAAAAGCATACCAAATGTATTTTCTTCCCAAGATTGCATTAAAAAAAAATAAATCCCAATAGTGACTATGTGGAGTAGAGAACCCAGATGCTATTTAGGCAGGGAGAAAGTTCATAGTGCCCTTCATGACCATTTCATGCTGTAAATAACATGTCATTCTTCTTCCATCTTGTACCACTTCTCTACTGCTCACATTTTTCTTTTGGTCTCACTTTGTAGCAGAAGGGATCTCCTCTCTGTTCTTGAGTGGTAAAACAAAGTTAAAAGGTAGTATCTGTGAATTATATGTTCATTATTATTAGAAATATTTTTCTTGTCTTTTCAGCAGCTTCATTCCATGTGAAATTTTTGCAGGATTAAGGATTTAAATGTTAGGAAACAACTCACGATTCTCTGGAGTGACAGAACTCATTGTTCCCAAAATAAGAGCTTAACTCATATCAGAAAACAAATCTTTCAAACCAGAAAGATAATCATAGAATCATCATAGAATCAACCAGGTTGGAAGAGACCTCTAAGATCATCCAGTCCAACCTAGCACCCAGCCCTAGCCAATCAACCAGACCATGGCACTAAGTGCCTCAGCCAGGCTTTTCTTGAGCACCTCCAGGGACAGTGACTCCACCACCTCCCTGGGCAGCCCATTCCAATGCCAATCACTCTCTCTGTGAAGAACTTCCTCCTACCATCCAGCCTATGCTTCCCCCAGCACAACGTGAGACTATGTCCCCTTGTTCTGTTGCTGGTTGCAATGAATGGGAAAAGGCAGAGTAGTATGGATGAAAGTATATCAAAGGAAGCATGGCCAGCAGACTCAGAGAGCTGACTCTGCCACTTTGCTCTTGAGAGACCTCACCTGGAGTACTGCATCCAGATCTGGAGCCCTCAACATACTAAGGACATGGACCTGACAGAATGGGTCTGGAGGAGTGCCACAACAATTATCAAGGGTCTGGAACACCTCTGCTATGGGGACAGGCTGAGGGAGCTGGGGTTACTCAGCCTTGAAAAGAGAGGGCTTCAGGGAGACCTAAAAGCAGCCTGCCAGTGGCTGAAGGGGGCTACAAGCATGTTGCAGAGGGGCTGCCTGCAAAGGCCTGCAGTGGTAGCATGAGAGCAATGATTTGAAATTAGAGAAGAACAGATTTAGGTTGGAGGTTAGCAACAAGTTCTGAACCATGAGGCTGGTGGAACACTGGGACAGGTTGCCCAGGGAGGTGGCTGAGGCGCCATCCCTGGAGATATTCAAGGTCAGACTGGACAAGACTCTGAGCAAGCTGCTCTAGTGGAGGATGTCCCTGTTGACCTTTGAAGGTCCTCTCCAACCCAAACCATACTATGATTCTATGAAAACTTGTAGAGAAAGTGTAATACACTTATCAAGCTCTACAAAATAGGCACAATACCTTGCAGCATTTGTTGGTTTAGTGACAGATTTGATTAAGGAGAGTTTAGATGTTTGCCACAAAGAAAGACCCTGTTTTAAACATAAGGAGCCAACATGGGAGAGGATACTAAGGTCACAGTGGGAAAAAAGAGAAGATCTGGTGACATGTTTGGGAAAGATAAAGGGAAAGGGATGATAGAGCAGCAGGAGAAGGGGACATCTGAATTTTAAATCAGAAAAAGAATTGCTAGTATTTAGTTCCCAAAGTAATAAAGAAGTACATATATAATATTAACAAAGCATTAAGTAATATAGATTGGGGAAAAAAACAGCAAAAAGCTTTTACTTAAATGTAGGTATAGAAATGTAGGTGCCACTGTACGATAGGTGTCCTATCTCTTAAGATCAAATGAGGTCCTAATGGCTGTAATATAATCTTACCAGATATGGCAAATCCACTAAAGCCTACTGCAAGCACTAAGAATGAAATAGCCACTCCTTTGCTGTGAGAGTATCCCACCACGAGAAGAAGAGTTGCTTCCATACCAAAACCTGGGGAAATCATAAAGAAAACCAGGAATCAGATTTCATTACCTCTCAAATATTGCAGGCCTTAGGGCATGGTAATATTTCATAGGAAGACAGAGACAAAACATCACCTCTGAGTGGAATATAATCAGGGGCTTCTTTCATCCCTAACCCCCACCCATTCTTGCTCTCTCCAATAATTCTCACTGTATTCTCTGCATGCTAAATTTCTTCCTGGCAGTTGCAAGATGAAAAGAAATGTGATCTGGTTAGGTCATTCCAGCTAACCCTAAAGGGAATATACACTTAACCTGCTTATGAATTTTGCAGCTGTTATCACAACCAGCATTTGGCTCGTGTGACTTTAACCTCTCAGCAGTCAGATGTGCAACCACAGGTACTTGTTTGGGCCCTCAGTGCAGAGTGATTTTAAATCAAATAGGAAGACTTACCTCCACAGTTCATTATCTTCCTCACAGTAGTGGTGGAAAGAATCTGCTTGCTTCTTAAAAAGTCTGCAATTTGGCCCCCAATAGGAACAATAATTGTCATCACTAAGTGTGGCACAGCAGACAAGATACCCACCTAAAATGATCAGTAGAGTTAGCAGAAGAGAAACCATAAGAAAATATGTGAAGTCCTCATTTTCTGAAGCACTCAGAAACGAATCAATTTCAGGCTATGTGCTAAAACTAAACATTTCATTTGGTTTATTAAGTGAATAAACCTGATCTTAATTTGTCACTGTATGTTCTGAAGGAAAGCCAGACAATGAGTTTCAATGTCCTTCTTGAAACTAGGTGGTCCTGCTTTCTAAAATGCACTTGGAGAGTTGGCATCGCTTCTCAGTGCTTTCTTTACAGTTTTGATGGGATCCTGCATCCCCTGGGGTGTTGTGGTGGTTTAAGAGTCACCTGCCTCCCCACTCTCATAAAATCACCCAGGCTAGACTCAGCCACCTGGAAGTTAAGGAATGAAGCTTTCAGCACAATATACAAGCAGAGATTCACAATAGATCACAAATATATACAGCTATAGACAGAAATGAGCAAGGTGAAAGTGATACAGAAACACAACAGCCCTCCCAGAAACCAGAGTCCCCAAGAGGGGCTCCCAACCACCCTTCCACCTTCTTTACACCCCTCTACCTTATCCCAGAGTTTGCCTTATGTGCAAGGCAAGTTTGAAAGATTGGCAAGGGGAGTTAGAAGCAGAAGGATTAGTTACACAGAAGCAGCCCAGGGAGAAAGCACAGGCTCTGACAGAGACACACACACACTGTCTCTTATCTACATTTTTGTTCTTGTTTTTATACATCTCAGCAAGCCTATGAGTGAAGCAGCCATCGCCATTGTTTCCTTTTCACTGCCTGTAATCTAATTTTCCTGATTAAAATATTCCAGTTAGCCTCAAACTAGCACAGGTGTCAGGGACAGAAACGTAATGGGTCTCTTGAGACCACTCTATTCCCTTCATGGTCTGGTTTCAAGCACTGAACTGGTCTTTTTGCAATACAACACCAATCAGACCATCCTCAAATCTCACCCTGCCTTCACCATCCCCTATGCAAGCCTTTGCCACTGTTGTTACTTCACTGATATGTGCTGGTCAAGGGAACCAAAACTGGCAGGGATAAGATTTCAGACTTGTAACCTCCTGATAAAGACACAGAACACTTTTCTTTCCTCCTCATAAATACCGTAGGGGGACCTCTGATACTTACTCAGCTGAGAGAAAAGCTTTGTTGTTCTTACATACCTTGCTTATTTCAAATCCAAACACTTCCTCAAAGTAAGCAGGCTGACTAATAAGCAGCAAGTAAAAAGTCCAGCTTCTACAGAAGTTTGCAACAATTATTGCATAGACTGGCATGGATGTAAAAAATTTTCTCCATGGAGTTTTGTATTTCTGAAATGCAGAAAGAGGCTCCAGTCACCATTTCCATCATCACCACTCAATCTTCCCTTTTCCTAGCTGGTACTTTTACCTACATTCCAACAAGCTCATTTGTGCACACCTTTATGTATCTGATTTCAGTGACTTCAGCTGTCACAGAGTATGTGCCCCCACCTCTTGATGCTCAGGATTTAAGCTCAGACACAAGTGAAAACTACAGCATGCACAAGTGGAGAAACTCAGTGATACTTAGCTGCATGTACATGTGCCATTAGCTAAATCATGTCAACTAGGTCCAAAACCTGTCTTTAACAGCCAGTGTTGCTTTAAGGCAACAGTTAGTTTTTTACACTCTGAGTAGACAATTTTATACAGATAATACTTTAAGCTTGTCCTTTAGAATTTCAATCTGACTTCCAACATTCTGAAGAATCCTTTTTATCAAGCCTCAGCTGGAACTTCTTGGTCAATAGATATTTTTTTGTTTGGTTTATTGTGTTTTTTAAATGAATTGCAGGGTGAAAGACAGATGGCTAGAACTAGTCCTGCTGAGTCCCAGTGTCTCTCTGTGAGCCCAGGATTCTGCCCATCTGTGTCCATCCAAATACAGCATCCAGACACAGAGGAGTGTTTGAAAATTGCTTCAGCAAGGTTTCAGGCTGAATTTAGTCTCTTGTCAGTTTGAATGCTGCCTTTTCTTCAGAGAAAACCAGCCCATAGATGAACATATGCAATGCCTTCTATACCTGTGAAGTGAGAACTAAGGACTTAGTGTGTGACTTAACTAAGGAGAAGCCAATAAGAAAAGCTAATTGGTGCTATGGCAAGAATTTCAGCCTCAGTATTTTAGAAGCAATGGAACTATTGACACAAACTGATCACTTCCAGCAAATGTTTAACTAAAAAGCCACAGTAAGAAGTAGAAATTATCCAGCCCAAAACACAACTGTATGGAGAGCCTTTGAAGTATCTCATTTTGTGCCAGATTAAGAAACCATGAGTACTGTGGATTGTTGATGAGTATCAACCCAGAGATTGCCTCCAGAACACCTAGAATGGCCAACTATCAGAGAAATGACTCTCAAGTATTTCCAGTTGCCTATTTAATCTGGATCAAATGGGGTTTGCTCAGAGAAAAAGGGTTTGTTCAAGAGCTCAATCTAGAAGCAATGGACTGACCACTTAGTAAATGTAACAAAGAGTGGTAGTGAGGATCTGCTGGGAATGGGTGGTGTAAAAATCTGAGCAGATGATACCAGACTTAAGCCATCATTTGTCTGTTTTTTCTTCAGTGGGAAAGAGTTTATTTCAGGCTTTTCAGTGATTAGAGAAATAAGATCATTCTTTAGCACTGTAGGAGTGTTAAGTGGCTGGAAAATTCTCTGAGTTTATAGCTGTTTTTTCAGGAGCTCTTGAGAACTAAATCAGTACACAAACAAATCAGATAATGAGAGGCTTGCCAGTGTGTTCCCACCAATTGCCACAACAAAGGGGAATGTTCCTATGGCTCTCCTAGCATGTTCTGTGGCTCCTTGAAGTCTTTCTTGCAGATGAAACACAGAATAGTGAAGATTTGTTTTTTTCTGAAATTCCAAGGACCTCAGGAGACACTAAGCAGTGCTTTTCCTCCAGCTGACTTCTCTAGAAGAGGAAAATCTTCCAGGAAGGAAGGAAAAGAAATGCTTCAGCTCAGCATTGCACAAGTGTCAGTAGAGCTGCAATTTCAAATATAGCTGGAGCTGTTTTCTATACTCTGAAGCAGAGAGACATAAGTTCCATGAGTGAACTGCTAGAACTGGAACCTGTTTTCTCTTTATCCAGAATTCTATAAGCAGATCAAATCTCCCAACCCCCAAAGCATTCAGTTGTTTGAAAGATGCATTTCTGTCTTCAAGAAGAAGAGTGTTTGATTATTGCTTTGTGGCTTGTTTTTTTTTTTTGTTTAGGGTTTTGTTGGAGTTTTTGTTTCATGTTTGTTTGTTTTGTTGTTGGTTCTTTGTTTTTCTAGTGGTTTGCTACTATCTCATGTGAAATAAGTGTGTGAGCAATAATCTTACTTCCATTGCACCTAGGAGGTTGGCACTCTCTCCAATGCTTTCTTCTATGTATCTCCTTTCTTCATCAGTGATTGTAGGATGCTTTGCAGGACTCTCATATGAAACCAAAAGCCAAAACATGTACCAGACTATGCCAAAGCTCCCTTTGGGATGAAAAGAAAGACTTTAAAAAGAAGTGCAGAGTAAAGCAGCAAACAAGGAAAAAGATCTGTGAATAACTGTAAGAGATCTAAGTGGCAATTGTTGTTACTGCTCTGCTACTGAGTCATTCTAACAGAGAACTGCATCCTGCAAACCATGTTTGTGCAAATCACATGCAGAGCCATACCAGTGAGATCTTCTTAGTTTCATCTAGAGGGTGATTTCACAGTAAGTGAATGTTCACTGGTATTTTGTCATCAGTTTGTACAACACAGAGCAGTGCAACAGTTTCCACTGCATTTCACCAGACTGAATGAAGCCCCATTTTGCTCTGAGCCACTGTTGTTTGATTACTGCACTACATGAAGTTCAACAAGGACAAGTGCAGAGTCCTGCACCTGGGGAGGAATAACTGCACCAGGACAGGCTGAGAGGTGATCTGCTGGAGAGCAGCACTGTGGAGAGGGACCTGGGAGTGCTGATGGATAACATCTATGGGACAGTAATGTGCCCTTGTGGCCAACAAGGCCAATGGGATTCTGGGGTGTATTTAGAGTATGTCCAGCAGATCAAGGGAGATTCTCCTCCCCCTCTACCCTGCACTGTTGAGACCTAATCTTTAATACTGCATTCAGTTTTGAGGTCCCCGGTTTAAGAGTGATGGGGATCTGCTGGAGAGGGTTCAGCAAAGGGCTGCAAGGATGATGAGGGGACTGGAGCAGTGCCTGATGAGAAGAGGCTGAGGGACCTGGGGCTGCTTAGACTGGAGAAGACTGAGAGGGGATTTAATAAATGTTTATGTATATCTGAGGGCTAGGGGTCGAGGAGGCAGACAAGGTCTGCTCACTTGCTCCCTGGGATAGGACAAGGAGCAATAGATGTAAGCTACAGCACAGGTCCCAGAGCTCTGGCACAGGCTCCCCAGAGAGGTTGTGGAGTCTCCTTCTCTGGAGCCTTTCCAGGCCTGTCTGGATGCATTCCTGTGTGATCTGAGCTAGATTGTATGGTTCTGCTCTGGCAGGGAGGTTGGACTGGATGATCTCTTTGGGTCCCTTCCACCCCCTGACATCCTGTGAGCCTGTGATGCAGTGTTTTACCTGCAGAATCCAAGATGGTAGCATTGTTTTCAACACAGCAATGCACTTTCTGCGTAGTTTCATTAAATTTCTCTAAGGTTTCCCTTTAATTTACATCCATTTTACACTGCAGAGTGAACTCTTTTGGGACATACTTTTTCATCAGTGTAATTTAAGGTAACAGAACTGGTGGGAATGAAGTTGTGGAGGCCTTCAGCTAAGAATCAGGACATCCCAGTCAGGGCAGGTACTCTAAACCTGCAGCAGTGTAAGTGGAGGAATAAGACTCTAGATCTGCATGGCAGTTTGCACAACTTGTACAAGAATTGGTGAAAGTTTCCCCATGAACTGGCTTCTCATAGAATCATAGAATCAAGCAGGTTGGAAGATACCTCCAAGATCATCCAGTCCAACCTATCCCCCAGCCCTATCCAGTCAACTAGACCATGGCACTAAGTGCCTCATCCAGGCTTTTCTTGAGCACCTAATGATTCTCTAATGATTCTGCTTTCCAAAGCTCTCCTTTTAGTGCCATTCCTTCATTGTCCTTCTCTCTAGACTGTATTTTTAGCTTTACCCTCTACACTCCCACTTCTCTCTTACAATTCTACTTCTTTCTTTTTTTTTTCTTAACAGTAGCTTTTAAATGTTTAGAAAGGGCAGAGTAGGATCATACAATATTGGAGTGAGATGAGCAAAAGTGCATACCATACACATAGAACACAGAAGACCACCCAGTATATTGCACTAGAATTCCAGCTAAAGGCATTGCAATAACAGCTCCTGCATAGGAACCTACAAAACAAGACAAGTGGGGATGAAAAGAGTGAAGAATTCAGCCTCAAAATACTTTTATGTTACACATGAAAGACAAAATTAGAAAGGTACTTACCACAAAAGGAAGTGGTTGCTAACCTACTTCTTTCTAATGGGGGGGCCCACTTGCTCCAAATGCCATGGCAGGCAGGGTAGGTGACCCCCTGGGGAATGGTGTGCCACAAGTTAGCTAATGAGGATCAATCACTCAGTTCATTGTCTTTGCATGATTTCATTCTTTTTTTAATTGCTACAAACAAGAAGTGGAGACTACTTTGCACTGGGATAGCAAAGTCTGAGCACAGCCATCCAAAAACCTCCCATTTCTATTAAAGCTGCAAAGGATTTTGTACACCACACCAAATCATTAAAGAGACCTTATAAAACTGATACAAAACACAATCATTTCTTTTAGTTCCCCCTCCCCCTTCCAGAAAAGGAGAATCATTAAAAAGAAAAGATCTTAATGCACAGGTAGCAGAGACAAAGGAAGGATGAAAACACAAACCCTCTGGAGCCTTTCTAATCCTGAACTGGTTTCTCCAACCCTCACTTTGTTTGATCTAACATTTCAAGTTTAATTTAGGAGGTACAGATTACTGTTCCAGTGCTCCAAAACTAGAAAACAAGATCAGCAAGAGCTTTAAAATATAATGTTAAGAGAGAAGGTTTTCATTGTCTTTGTCTTTAATAAACATTCTTGAGCACATAAAGCAAATAATTGCATTATGCTAGTTGGTTTGATCTTAAACCAGTTGCTTTTTAGGTCTCTCTCCAAAACCAGCCCTTAATTTAACAGCAAAGCTTATAAAATAGAAGCAATTACATCCTGCAGCCTTGAAATTTTAGGAAAGGGAACACAAAATGCTTGGTAATTTTCAACAAAACTGATTGTAAACCTGCTTCAGACAGACTTGTTGGAGATGTTTTGCACTCACAGTTCCTTTGAAGAATGCCAGAGACATGAGAGGGTCTAAAGCAACTATCTCTTTTTTAATTGCCCTCTTGCTTCTGCTCCCTTCCTCTGTGCACTCCAGCACACCTCTGCACATTCAGATCACTTTTCAGGATGAATCCAGGTTTGCACACACACACTTCAAGAACTTGGCTGACAATACCTAACTTACAGGCACATTCTCTGTCCTTTTTCAGTATCTTTTTACACAATAAAGTGCACAAGTCAAAAGTCAGCTCATCCAACAGAAATGTATAGCCCTGAGTAAGAAGAGACCAGCAATCACAGGCTTAAACCCCTGCCTTGCAGTGCTTCCAGGAATGATGCATTTATGATTCTTTCAGTAAAGAAACAAGCAAACAAAGAAATTTGGAAGGCAGGCTCAGTTTTTTTTCCCTTTTAAATCATGGTCTCATTCATTTCAACAACAGCATGGCCTGGCCCTATGACAGAAGCTTTATTCTTTAGTATAGATCAAATCTGTGATTTGCTGTCCAGCAAATAATTGTTGAATATAGCATCAGTGTAAGCTCCATGCAGGACAGAATTTCAGTGAGACTTCAGTATTAAATACATCTCTTATTTGTTTCTTTGCTAGGTGATTTTATAGATGGAGAAAAACCAAAGAGCTGTAATTAGACAGAATGGTCTGGGTTGGAAATGACCTCCAAAAGTCATCCAGTCCAACTCAGTTCTCACACTGAAATCCATTGCACTGAAAATCAGTAACACACTGAAAACCAGTAACAAACTGAAAGCAATTTTTGTTTGCCCCCAAAGTGACAGCTGCTAAATAAAGGCTAACAAATATCTCTGACATTTACTGCTTATTTGAGAAGTTTTCCATACCTCTACGAGGCCCTGCAAGATCCTAACAAAGATGACACACCCATAGTGCACCCTGGCTGCAGACGGTATTAACATGTTGAGGGAGGATGTCAGCAGTATAGCAGCACCAAATACTCTGCAAAAGTGGGGGGAAAAAAAAGGAAAGGAAGTCACTTCAGTGTTGTTCCAATTGATTTATTCCACATATGCTCTACAGATAATCTAGATGTATTCAAACATATGTTCTTTATGTAGGGAATACACTAACTGCTTGACTGAATTAGAGTCTACTTCCACCTAGCCTGATTAGACCCAGGCCAAACATGGGCATCAACACTTAGCATCATTTCCTAAGGAGATACAGCTTAGGCAGCCACAGGTCTAGGTCTGCTATAGGAATAGGGAGGCTGCACTTGGAATACTGCATTGAGATTCAGGTCCTCACTACAAGAAGGACATTGACATGCTGGAGCAGTTCCAGAGAAGGAAAAGTAAGGTGGTGAAGGACCTGGAGAACAGGTCTTGTCAGGAGTGGATGAGGAGAGTGGGATTGTTCAGCCTCAAGAAAAGCAGGCTGGGAGGAGACCTCTTTACAGCTACCTGAAAAGGTGTTGTAATAGGGCAGGGGCTGATTTCCCTAGCATCAGATGACAGTACAAGAGGAAATGGCCTCAGATTTCACCAGGAGAGATTTAGGTTGGATATAGCCTGTCCAGAGAGGTGGTGGAGTCACCATCCCTGGAGGCTTCAAAAAGTGCATTGACGTGGCACTTCATGGTTTAGTGGGCATGGTGATGTTAGGTCAACAATTGGGCTCAATGATCTTAGAGGTCTTTTTCAGCCAGAACAGTTCCATGATTCTGTATATCCCCACTCTCTCCTTTAGCTAATTTTCACATCAGTTTCAACCAAATCTGATTGAATTTGCCACCCTCTAGAGAAATTAGAAATTAGGACTCCAAACAGTTTGCTGAAACAGGTGGCCAAGGAAAAGAGAGATCCTCATTAGTGCTTTAATTGTCAGAAAGTGGCACCATGCACTCACTACTGGCAAAGCAGAAGGGAATCCACTTTCAGAAATGCCAAAGCAGCAGGAAGAATTTCAAACAGAGCTGGGATTTTCTTGGACACAAGATGTAATATGGCAACACATCCATGGCAAGGGGATTGTTGTTCCTACTGTTTTTCCAGGAACTCTCAGAGGTCTTTTCCCAACCTGGTTAATTCTGTGGTTCTGTGAATATTGCTGACTTTGATCCCAGCATCCCCTTAGGAATTGCTTCAAATAAAGCACCTTAGAAGGTCTAAGTAAATGTGTGATGATTCATTTTCACACAGTATCACACACACAGTATCACCAAGGTTGGAAGAGACCTCACAGATCATCAAGTCCAACCCTTTACCACACAGCTCAAGGCCAGACCATGGCACCAAGTGCCACGTCCAATCCTGCCTTGAACAGCTCCAGGGACGGCGACTCCACCACCTCCCCGGGCAGCCCATTCCAGTGTCCAATGACTCTCTCAGTGAAGAACTTTCTCCTCACCTCCAGCCTAAATCTCCCCTGGCACAGCCTGAGGCTGTGTCCTCTCGTTCTGGTGCTGGCCACCTGAGAGAAGAGAGCAACCTCCTCCTGGCCACAACCACCCCTCAGGTAGTTGCAGACAGCAATAAGTTCTCCCCTGAGCCTCCTCTTCTCCAGGCTAACCAATCCCAGCTCCCTCAGCCTCTCCTCGTAGGGCTGTGCTCAAGGTCTCTTACCAGCCTCGTCGCCCTTCTCTGGACACGCTCAAGCATCTCAATGTCCCTCCAAAACTGGGGGGCCCAGAACTGAACACAGCATTCAAGGTGTGGTCTAACCAGTGCAGAGTACAGGGGCAGAATGACCTCCCTGCTCCTGCTGGCCACACCATTCCTGATGCAGGCCAGGATGCCAAAAAAACTCCACTGCTTCAACTGAATTTGAATTGGATTCAATTAATATCTACCCCATGTGGGACTAAGATTTTTGTCCACCATTCATACATATATATAAATATATATATATATTAATGGTCATTTATGTGATTTTTAAATGTTCATTTATATATCTATTATATATAAATAGATATAATTGTATCTATATATCTAAAATATATATATTTACACACACAATTTATAAATATATATTAAAAAGCACCTATATATATTAAAAATTGATCTATATTTATATAAATATATATATATGTGTTTAATATTCATTCCTTTATTGTAGAAAATCATCCTTTCCCCCCATTTTCCTTTCTATAGAACTACACAAAGGGATGAAGCCAGCAGCAATGATAGAAACTTTATGCAAAACTATGTAATGCTAAGATAAAGCCTGGAGATGTCTTAACATATGACATCATGGTATCTGATGTGGAACTGATCTGACAGAAGCCTTTAACCTTAACATGTGTTCTTCAGAAATTGGTACAGTGCCATAAGTTAGTGAGAAACAGACCTTGGGCTGCGGAAGCAGGAAGCAACAATGAGTTCCAGGCCAAACTTTCTCCTCAGCAACATCTACGTTTCAAATTTGTTATTTGGAATCTTGAGCCTGATACAAATCTTTAAATAGCCAGCTGAAAACATCCACTTATACTCAACAAATTATTAAGGGGCAGCAGGAAAAAAAGATAATAATAAGCTTCTTGGCATGGTAAAGAAGCTTTGTTTAATAGCTCTACATCTGTCTCCTCATTGTGTTCCTTGTGATCCCCATCTGGGCTCAAACAGCATCTAGCTGGCTGTGCAGCACACCTCTGGCTTTGTTTGGCAGCTCATTCATAGAATCATAGAATCAAACAGGTTGGAAGAGACCTCCAAGCTCATCCAGTCCAACCTATCCCCCAGCCCTAGCCAGTCAACTAGACCATGGCACTAAGTACCTCAGCCAGGCTTTTCTTGAACACCTCCAGGGACAGCAACTCCACCACCTCCCTGGGCAGCCCATTCCAATGCCAATCACTCTCTCTGGCAACAACTTCCTCCTAACTTCCATCCTATACTTCCCCCGGCACAACTTGAGCCTGTGTCCCCTTGTTCTGTTGCTGGTTGCCTGGGAGAAGAGACCAACCCCACCTGGCTACAACCTCCCTCAATACATATACTGGGACTGACTGGCACAAGTGTTTGTGTTGCAGTGTGAACTCTTTTTGGCCTGAATTCTGTCATTAATCTCAGTTTCTTTATGTGTAATTTTCTACTCCTGAAGTTCATTTCCTTACAATTCAATACCTCCATATAGTCACCTAAACCATAATGGTACATTGGGTTTTCACTTGCATTTTCTCTGTATTCATTAATGAGAAGATCTGGGGGCTCCTAGAAGCTTTACCTGTGAGTTTTACAGATTCTTTCTATGTTAGATGTTCCTGAGAGCAATTTTTGAAGAGCAATAGGCTGTAATTATTCTGAAGGTTCATCAAGAAAATCCTTATACACAGGAAGAAAGGAGAGCTTGGTTTGTATCTTTTCCTGTTTCTCTTCTGAACAACTGTTTACTAAAATGCCCAATATCTGCACTGCAGGTTTTCCTTTTTAGTGGTGCACAGACTTGCTGTAACAGGTTCTTAGCTAGCATGAATCAGTGCATCTCTCTCTAAGTCACTGTTCCTGTTAAAATCGTGCTATGGCAGAATATTTTTAAATGCCATCCCTTTTCAAGGGTTAGATTTACAAAACTGTTAGAGTAGGCAGCTCTTTCTGTAGGAAAATTTAGTCTGAGTTCTCAGTTCTCCATTTGGAATCAGCTTCTGTTTGCCACAGCTGAAAGCTGAGTTGCCCACAGTTGCCTTTGTTCTCATGTTCACTAAAGAGGAGCTGTTTCCTTGACTCTGTTCCTTAGGGAAGAGGAAGGAAAATGTAATTTAAGGAATGATCAGAGACATGCATCTTCCAAATGAAAATTTTGCCTGTGTTTAGACACATGAGCAGCAGTGAATATTTAGTTACCCTGAGGAGCAGATGATGAAATAATTCAACAATGTCAGTTGAAATTCAATTCTCTCTCACGTCTATGCTTTATAGGAGAAGCCTTCTCAAAAATAGAGCAATTCCCACCCCCTGCCCCAAACAAAAATGTATATAGATTTAAGGGTAAAATATGAGTTAAATTCTGACTCTTGTTAAAAATGGCTTTTTTATGGTTTTTTTTTCTTGACTGCACATTAAAAGTGGCACCATGAATTTAGCATGTGACTGTTCAGTGAGGCCATTTCCTCTGCAACTGTTAATCAAGAGCAAATATTTCTTCCTGCCTTTGCTTTGCATCTCTCAATGCACATCCATAAATCATAGAGTGGTTTAGGTTGGAAGGGACCTCAAAGCTCATGGATGAGCTTTTCAACTCCCCTGCCATAGGCAGGGATACCTCCCACTAGAACAGGTTGCTCAAAGCCTCATCCAACCTGCCCTGGAACACCTCCAGGGAGGTTGTGGAGCACAGAATCACCCAATGTGACCGAAGATCACATTGGGTGATTCTGTGCTCCACAACCTCCCTGGGTGACCTGTGCCAGTGTCTCACTACCCTCATGGCAAAGAACCCTTTCCTGACATCTGGTTTGAACCTCTCCTCTTCCAGTTTAAACCCATTCCTCCTCATCCTGTCATTACAAGACCTTGTCAATAGTCCCTCCCCTCTTCCTGTAGACCCCCTTCAGATACTGAAAGGCCACTCTAAGGTCTCCTGGAAGCCTTCTCTTCTCCAGTCTGAAGAGCCTCAACTCTTGTATCCTGTCCTCATAGCAGAGGTGGTATTTCTTCTTCTTGCTCCTTTGTCTCATTGCATTTATTTCACCTCCATAAATACTAAATTCTTCCTAACAGAGGATTGTGCTCCTTAGGTTGAGCTCAGCCTAGGAAATCCATGTAGCTGTGCTGTTGTATTTTCATACAGAGGCATAGCTGAACATCTGGTATGTGCTGGTCACACTCCAAACTCCACAAAGCATTTTAGTGTCATGCCACAGATGAAGAGCTTTAGCAGACTGAAGGTAAATTCCAAGAAAACTGCTGTATGCCACTGAGACAGAAGCTGGAGAGGCCAATGACATTGCCATCATTCTTGGCCCTTGAATTAGGAAGGAATTAAAATGCCTTGACATGCCTTCAGCAGGGGAAAATCTTTTCTGACCCCAAGTCATATACATAGAATAAAATAACTGTTTACTGAAGAAGATAAATGAATAAATACAGTAGCATTATGTCAAGGAGAGGGGAAAAATAGGTAACTCTTGCTCCTCAGAAGTGCCCAGAAGAAGCTCTGAAATAAAGAATTATGCTTTGCTTATCTGTTTCTATTTCTAGACTTGGTAGACTCAGTCCCAAAAAGACAGAATCTAACATCGATCCTCAGTGTTTTACTGACATTGGCATTATGTGAAGGTCATGAGCTGTGACTTACTCCTCCTGTAATACAAGTAGCAATAATAGCAAAACCTTATTTGCCTAAGATGTTTGGGATGAGAGCAGAGGAAGGAAATTACTGAAGACTCAGGAAAAATGCTTAAAATGCAATGAGGATGCAGGAGGAATGAATCTCTTTTTTTGGCTTTCAAGCCATTTGGCTCATTTTTCTCTTTGGGGACAAACTAAAGAGAAAGGAATGTATTTATTTTCATCTCTGCATTTCTAATCTCTGCAGCCCCACTCTTTTCATCTCCCTTCTCCCAGTCAATTCATATTACATGAGCATTCTGCATGGAAGTACATTATAGATATTGTTACTCAGCTGGAAGAAGTGCCAGCTCAGAAAGTGAGCTGAGAACAGTGGGAGCACAGATGCATGCCAAATGCTGAATGCCAGATGGGTGACATATTGGGTTACACATAGGATGCCTGAAAGTAGAGGGTCCTGGTTGGAAGCATCCTCTTACTCCAGTGACTAGGAGTGAAAATTGCTACAATGCCTCTATAAAGGTAAAATCACTTTCATAGGTGTCTTGAGGAGGAGTTGGTTCCTCAGGTGTCCTAACCCCATGTCATCTATTTATGTCATCTTTCAGTATAATTGACCAATTCCACTGTTTTCCATGTGTCTGATCACTGAATGAGTGCTCCAATTTTGTGACTGAATATGTAGAAATATCAGGCATTCAGGTACCAGTTAAAAAGGCTCTTAAAAAGCTCTTACAGAGCCTTTATCTGTGTATAACAGGTGTTAGGAGAACCTTCTAAGAGTTTGATACAGAGCTTGGACATTTTGGTGACCTGAATTTGCTGTGGTTTGATCTGCCAGCTTTGAAGAGAAACAAATCCCCAAATATTCACAAATCTTTTAGCAAAATGGACCATACAAGGACAGGATCCAGCAGCAAAGAGAAGAGCCATGCAGAGACTAACTTAATGTGTATCAGCTTTCTCACTTCCCCAAAGCACACAAATGGCACTGATTCATGCAAGGCAAACTAAGACCCTAAATAGTTCTTGGGCTGTGCCTTGCTCTGACTGCTCCCAGAGCTATTTCTGCTATACCATTGTGCATCCTATGCAGAACTTGGGCACTGTTAGATGCCAGCATCATTGCAATCAATACTGAATGTAAACCACCCCCAGGTCATTAAATTCTGACAGTTCCTCTTACCAGCAAGTACATGACATCATCCTTTCATAAGCAGATTAGGTTCCATCTCAAGTGTATTTAGCATTGCCCTGTTTATTTTGGAGGCCTTTCTGGCTTGTTGCTTCCTCGACCCAGCAGATACTTTGGAAACATGCTGTTTTGCTCTCTGCAGTTCACCCCAAGTGCAATCCTACCCTTCTTTCTTATGCCTCACAAAGAAAGCCAGGCCACCTTCATTATTCATTAAGCTGGTCACCCTACCGACCTTCCCTCTCTCCTGCTTGAATTCAGCTGGGGAATCTCTCAGATGTACAGTTTCATTTTACAGCTCATTATATCCATACATGTCTAGATAAAACTCTGACTCATTGCTTTCAGCTCATTAGCTTTAGGATGGCTTGCTCTTTAAATATGTAATCTACTAGATCATGTTTCAAACCAAGAGCAGCTCATTCAAATTACCTTACCAAGTTCCAGGGCTTAGGCTGTGATTCAACTCTCTCTGATGATTTAGAGACACATAATGCACTTGTAAAAGAAAAATCTCTGCAACTTCATGATGCTTTGTGGACCTGGTTGGGAGGATAGCTGCTGTGTCTTGGTCTGGAAAGCTACCTCTGTTCTGTGGAGTGTGTTTAGACATAGGGGCCATGTGTTGGGTCTGGTTGTATCTGGACTGCTCAGAGCAAATGCAGACTCCTTCAGAGCAAAGTGCCTGTGACATTGGTGTTTATATGCAACCAACCTAAACAATATTTTGTTGCTGTACATATTGCATTGGGGTGAAGCACCAAAACAGGTAGAGGTGATTAGGGATCTCTGTTGGGTAGAATGCTTGGAATTAACTGTGGGATTTGTTTCAGATAGGATTCTCTTCACAGAGAGAACGATTTGCCATTGGAATGGGCTGCCCAGGGAGGTGGTGGAGTCACCATCCCTGGAGGTGTTGAAGAAAAGCCTGAATGAGGCACTCAGTGCCATGGTCTGGTTGACTGGCTAGGGCTGGGTGCTAGGTTGGACTGGATGATCTTGGAGGTCTCTTCCAACCTGGTTGATTCTATGATTAGTCTTTTCCCCTGTGAAAGGCACTCAGGTTATGAGGTATCATGCATGCAGTAGGGCTCCATGCAGACTCAGGATGTGGCAGGGAACTGTGAGCCAAGTTATTTGACAGTATTGGTGTATGTAGATGATACCACCCCAATAAATAGTAATTTTCATTACAGCTTGATTTGCTGGTGTAATTTCATGTAGACTGTGTAGCAAAATTTCCATAGGTAATGATTTCAGAGGATTTGGACCAATGGAGAATGGGATGCAGAAAGAAGTCTCAATTTCAGCCACATTGCTACTCTTGTTAATTACAACTGAACCAGTGGGACTGAATTCTGACATTTATATATTTAGTCCTGAAATAACTCATCAAGAGTAAATGAAATTCTCTGCAATTAGTATCCTGAGGAGCATTGTCATCCCAGATCCAAAAGCCACATTCATCAGCTGAGAGACTTCTCAGTAACAGAGAAAATATTTCAGCCTATGACGTTCTTGCCTGAGGGTTGCCTGTAAGTGAAAACTTTTAGCACCAATGATGATGGTTTCCTTGCTTCCAATTAATGTAAATATAACCCAATGCTTTTACTGACTTCTGCACAGATAAATTTTCCTCAGTAACAGAGGGTGACCTTTTTTTTTCCCCATTTTTTTTTCAGCATGCTCCCCGTGGGTCCATGGTTCCAGCTGGAACACAAACTGTGAGTAGCCACTCGTTGGGAACATTTATATTACCTCTTTTGGTGTTTAAGAATGTGGCTATCACGTTACTTGCATCTTCTTTGTAACATAAGCAACCCTGTGAATGTTTCTCTTACTCTGGTTGTTGTAACCATGCTGGTTATCCTTCTTGGGACAACTCCTCTTTATGTATTTGCAATGGGCTAGGTGAAAATGACCCCCAGTATGGGGAGACACTTTTGCTACTCTGCAACATACATCAGCATTCTGACTTTTCTCTAGTACAGCCTAATTTCCTGATGACCTTCTTGACCCTCCTGCTGTAGGCATATTCCTGTGAAACGCTCCCCCTGACAGCTTATGGCTTTATAAATGATAGACACAACATAGTGGGGTTTGCTGAATGGGGCTTTAATTTGCATTAAGTGACACAAGGCTAACAAAGCTGGGGTTGTGCCATGAATATCAGAGTGGCTGATGAACTCAGCTGCCCAGCAAAACAGATCAAATAAGCTACCTTTGACATTTGAGAGGAAGATTTATTCCCAAGTGCCAGTCTTAGGTTGAACCTGCTTCATGAGAGCACAACTTAAAACCTATCCCCTTTAATAATAGTCTGTGGCCAGAAGCCATGCTATCACAGCTGTATTTGGCTGCATGAAAACGTGATAAACCAGGTTATTTCCATTCATATGTGTACAAGGAAGGAGGGGATTGTGTGTCTGTGTGCCCTTAATGCTAAATCCTGTTATAAGCCCTTCAAGAAGCATTAATATGTAAAGGCCGACCTCCCGCCATCTAATCCAGTATAATAAGGCTTGGATGTGTTATTAATTTTTGTCACACATCTGAGGCTCCCTTTTATCAACCAAAACCCCCAATCCAAATCCCTTGTTGCATCATTAAAGTGTGAAAACAGCTTCATCATTCATGACAGAAAAATGGAAGGACCCTGAGCCATATGGCAGAGGGAGCAGTGGTACCACTCGGAGGTGTTTCCTCAGTCCTCTTCTTGCACTGACTGCTGCTTAGAAGACCCTGCAATGCAGCAGGGTGACAAAATCAGCTTGGGCTTTTAGTGCAGTGTTGGTTTCTTTGCCTGGAAACCCTAGTGCCTGGGATCAGAGCCCAGTTCAAGATGCAGGATTTTGAACTGGCTGTGAAAGGTGGGGTTGGCAAGTACAACCTCGGGGGGTCTCTCTTACAGTGCAAGGTCAGCTTATATCTGCAGAAGTTCAGAAGCTGCTTCTTGCCTAACCAACCACACATCCCCTGCTCATGCTGTGAGTTGGATGTTGTTTGCAATCAGAAAAACACACAATATGTCCAGCAGCTAAAGGGCAATGGATAATTACTATTTTTAAAGCAGAAAAAAATGCAAAGATGTAAAGTTGTACATCTGCCTTGTAGAAATGCAGTTCTTCTATTTCTAAGCCAATTCTTTGCCTTAAAGAGGTTTATTAATGCTAATTGTCATTAAGCTTGAGTTAGGGAGAAATGTTCTGGTTTTGCTGACATGGTAATGACCCAGTTTCAGTGAAAATCTTTTTGGGCTCTGAGATGAGAAGCACTGATGTAGAGCTGCCTGAAATATCATTTCATTTCTTCATGCAAATAATCCTATTGGATTACTTGCTGGGGGAAAGGATTTACCCCTTAATAAAAAGATGAATGGCACTTTAATAGCAAAGATGGATTTGAAGTGAAAGGTTGATTTATATATTTTCATTCAGGTTAGAATGTGACAATGATGAAAATTCAACAGAGATGAAAGACAATTACATTGTAGAGGAATGTAGTATAGTTATGTTGTGATGGTTCTTGATGTGCACAGTGCCAGGGTTTGTAGGGTAACAGCTAATGAGGAATTTATGGCATTAGCCTTGAATTGCTGGGTTTAATGTTCTAGGAATTATCATCCTCTGCCCTTTGCATTTCTTTGGGTAAGAAAGTAATGTTTGAACATAAACAAATAAGCTCAAATGGTCACTCAGCTTTGCTTTACCACAACCAAGTTGGTGATTATTGCAGACCTGGTTTAGAAAGAGTGCTTGGCACCCCCAGTCAAAACCTATTTAAAACATCTAACTCCAAACCTGAATTCTCTATCCCATGTAATCTGACAATGATCTGTTCGTTTCAGAGGATCTTCCCTGATTTACAGTGTGTGTTTAAGCTGTTCACTTAGAAAGGAGTGAGGAAATAACTGCTGCAGCATTTTGGTCATGCTTTTGATAGGCCAAGGGGTTTAGTATAGATTTCCAATACGGTTTTTAAAAGCATTTTTAAAGAGTGCATCAGAAATTGTTATATTTAAATTCGCCTGACACAAAGGGCTAGAAACCAGTACAATTGCAACTGTTCCCAGTCTGTGTGACAGCACAGGAGGTAGCTTATTCACTGACAGCTGCAGCTCTGCAATAGCCCTTGCTTAAGGGCTGATGGGCAGCATGATGGCATCCTAATCTTTGAAAGTGTCATGAACATAGTTGATCAACAGTCTCCCAGTGTGATAAATATCACTAGGCCAGTTGCAGGTACTCACTTGGTTTTGCAAAACCCAAAAGGAAGGAGAAAGGTTTCCTCACATCATGTGATGGCCCAGGCTAATGCACAGGTATTTGAGTCCCTCTACACTACAGAGGCAGACAAAGACACTCTGGGAATGGCACAATCCACCTGAGCTGTGCAGTACTTGTTAGCTCATTGCTTAGTTTTACAGTGTAAATCTTCTTGAAGCAGCTCAAAGACAACAAAACCTGCACCAATTTCCAATTTGCTGTTATCAAAGCTTCACAACAGCAAAACCTGTCTATAATAGAGCTGTTAAGGTACTGCAAAGGAATGTGATGGTTAAATGACTTTCCTGGATTTCAGAGATGAATGTGGTGGTTAAACATTTCTGGATTTCAGAGATGAATGTGGTGGTTAAAGGACATTTCTGGATTTCAGAGAGAAATGTGATGGTTAAACATTTCTGGATTTCAGAGAGGAATGTGGTGGTTAAAGGACATCTCTGGATTTCAGAGAGGAATGTGATGGTTAAAGGACATTTCTGGATTTCAGAGAGGAATGTGATGGTTAAAGGACATTTCTGGATTTCAGAGAGGAATGTGATGGTTAAAGGACATTTCTGGATTTCAGAGAGGAATGTGATGATTAAAGGACATTTCTGGATTTCAGAGAGAAATGTGATGGTTAAAGGACATCTCTGGATTTCAGAGAGGAATGTGGTGGTTAAAGGACATCTCTGGATTTCAGAGAGGAATGTGATGGTTAAAGGACATTTCTGGATTTCAGAGAGGAATGTGATGGTTAAAGGACATTTCTGGATTTCAGAGAGGAATGTGATGGTTAAAGGACATTTCTGGATTTCAGAGAGGAATATGATGGTTAAAGGACATCTCTGGATTTCACAGCAGCATATTGCATTGTTTCAGGACACTTAAACATCTCAGCCACTGATGTTTCAATGTATTTCATTGCAATCAAATGTTGAACAGTAGAGTTGAGGAACCACCCCACTAGAGATTCCTTCTCTTTCTTTTAATAAGATTTCAGTCACTGAGAATGATGTTTGGGTTTTAAATTTCCTAAGGGTTAGGTGAATTCTGATTTGCCTGAGGAAAATTACTTTCCATGGACTAAGTGGAAATTCAGACTAGGTGGCGTTGGAGATCTAACAGCGTTTTATACCCTCTCTGTTTGCATTCCATCATAATCACATACAGACAGCCACTCTGCAATGCTGATATCAAACCTGTAGTTTAAAAGTATTCAGATGGGATTTATGTGCTTTTAAATGGCATTAGCTGCCACTATGAGTAATAGCTCAGCTGATTAAATAGTGTGGATGCACAGCACTAGGGCATCACATTTCAATTTTCATGTTATCTTGGTTTTTGTCTGGGCAAAAATACTTTTAAGCAATTCTTTCTTGGTTTGTTCTTTCCTTCCTTCCTTCCTTCCTTCCTTCCTTCCTTCCTTCCTTCCTTCCTTCCTTCCTTCCTTCCTTCCTTCCTTCCTTCCTTCCTTCCTTCCTCTCTTTCTCTCTCCCTCTCTTTCTCTCTCCCTCTCTTTCTCTCTTTCTCTCTCCCTCTCTTTCTCTCTTTCTCTCTTTCTTTTTTCCCTAGGAAAAAATAATTTTTAACAATGCTAAAGTAACTCAGTTCCTTCCTCTTGAAACCCCTGCTCACACTAGTCAAAATCCACTATAATTCAGAGAAAACCAGCACTGAATCCCCAACAAGAAAAACAAAACCAAGCAAACAAAAAATACCCACCAAACCCATCGAACCAAACCAAACAAAAAGCCTTTATTCACATTTTTAATAGCAAGCTTTGCTATTACTAATCAGGGTTGTAACCAACTAACATTTACATCCTCTCGGATTTGTCTCTGCAATGTGCTTGGCTATTCTTGGCCCAGAGTCTCAGAGGCTCTGAATCATAGCTGATTTTTCTCAGTAGTTATATAAGGATCTGTGTGGCACCCATGAGTTCTGCTGCCAGTGCACTGCAGCCTGGGCAGATGGGCATGTTTTTTTAGTGTAAGGCTATGGGTATCTTCACGCAGGAGATGTAACCTACGTCAGTCACAAACCAAGACATCCATGTGACAAGATGTCTTCTCTAAACTACTAGCACCTGCTCAGTGCTCTCTGCTGTCATTGCCTCCTGCTTAATTGATGGCAAGGTTCATTGTTCATTGAGAACTTAACCCTGAGGAAAGGTAGAGCTGTAATAAGCCCTGCCCATGGGACGCTGCACTGCGCTTCCTTTGTTCCCCCAGCCTGCTGTGGTTGGTTGCAGTGCTTGTGCACCAGCACCTTCCACAGGCAGATGCTCCTCTGGGAGAAGAGGCCTCTAGCCTCTTGGGGCAGGAGGGAATCCTCTTCTATTTTCACACATTACACAAGGGATGCTAGTTTAAAGCTCCACTGACTGCAAACGTGGGGACACCTAAGGCCCAATCTGTGTCTTCTGAAAACCTGTGTTTAGTCTTGTAATGTATTGGAAGGTTTCTGTACCTACAGAAGTCAACAGAGGTTAAAAATGTTCAGGAGCACTGCCTTGTAACATTCTAGCCCATCTTCTACTGACCACCTGGGTGGTAAATGCTCAGGAGATGCATCATTTCTCAATGTTCTCTGGAATGTTTGAATTCAGTTCTATTTGACCATGCAGTGTAACTACACCACTTTTAAAGCATTTTTCGTACTGTTGGACTGAAAATGCTCTGTACCAGGAAATTCTGGAGCCCAAATTGCAAGAGGGATATGGATGTGCTGGAACATGTCCAGAGAAGGGCCATGAGGATGATCAGAGGGATGGAGCACCTCTCCTATGAGGAGAGACTGAGGGAGTTGGGGTTATTCAGTTCAGAGAGGAGAAGGCTCTGAGGTGACCTTATTGTGACCTTTCAGTACCTTAAGGGGATCTCCAAGAAAGCTGGAGAGGGACTTCTTAGGCTGTCATGTAGTAATAGGACTAGGAGGAATGGAACAAAGCCAGAAATAGGGAGATTCAGAATGCATGTTAGGAAGAAGTTCTTTACCATGAGGGTAGTGAGACCGTGGAATGTATTGCACAGGGAGGTGGCCAATGCCCCATCCATGGAGGTGTTTAAGGCCAGGCTGGATGAGGCTCTAGACAGCCTGATCTAGTGTGAGGTGTCCCTACCCATGGCAGGGGGTGTTGGAGCTAGATGATCCTTGTTGTCCCTTCCGATCCTGACTGATTCTCAGTGATGTGTTAGGAGATAAATGGAGACCCAAATTATCAAGTGCAAATTCCTGAGAATCTCTGTTTACTACTTGTAAATCTGTAAATCACTAAATCTGATCTGTCAGGTATTGTGCATGATGAGAGCAGTAAGTCAGGGCAGGAGAGAATAGCCATGAGGCAGCAGCAGCAGCCTTGGCTCCTACAATTAGCAAAGCACCTCAGGAAAATGCTACCACTGACAGACACAGCTGAATAAAATGTTAGAGGGTTCAGAGCTCAGGGTTGCTAATTCTTGGTTGGAAGCAAGTATTTGAAGCCAGAGGCAGAATCAAAACAAAGGGGTTTGGCCCAGCCTGAGAGTAATGCATTGTGTATAGGAAGGTGATTTTTGCTGTGTGTTGTACCTTAGAGAAACTTCCAGATTATGCTACCCCAATCTCTCTAATTGGTTGCTAGACAGAATCTTAATGCCAAGCAAACTCAGTGCTGTGCACTCAGCAGTTCTGTCAATAATGAATTAAACTCACAAAGCACACCTTAGCCTTCCTCCCAATTTCCTTCCTCTTAGCAGCTTAGAGTTAGTTTTACATTTGTGCTATCTTTTCCTTGTAATCCTTACCTCCTTCCCTTCCAGGGAATGACTCTCTTGAATACCTCTCATTTAATGAGCTCATGACTGAGTTCCTCACAGATCATCTTGAATCTGGTGATGCTATTCTAGAGTCTGTTATTTCTTATGTAGGGCACATCTGAACCTCACTCATCTGTATAGATTCAGACTTGCTTTGAATGCAAAGGAAGCTGTTGACACCGGGAAGATAGGCAGTCAGGTTTGTAAAAAGACCAACAAAAAAAGTTACTTGGCTGTTGCTGTAGTGTGAAGGGACCATCTGTGGCTCCACTCTGAGACGTCTACATCAGTGCAGACTTTAATAGTGGCTCATGTTCTGTTGGTGCTGTAGGCTTCTAGACCTGACCACTCACTGGTCTGACTTGTTCTCATGTAGTTTGTTGGTAAGAATCTGGACATCAAGGCTTGTGCCCTGTTTTGGGTGCTGCTTTATGCTGTAGCTATTCTTTTCAAGTTAGATGTGTGGATGTCAAAATCCCTTTGAAACATTCAGGAGATAATTTGACCTCAACACCTTGTTATTTCAACCACTACATTGAACCACTCTAGCACTCCATCCTCTCGACACTTTCGTCTAAAACCTAACTATAACTCTCAGCCACTATCCATAATTTACTATTTGCAATCACTGGCACATACATCATTGCTAGTACCTTAATTAAATCTGTGCTTTACATAGACATTTGCCTTGTGTCAGGTTTCCACTATGGTAATAACTAACCACTAATCTGTGCAAATCGCCCAGCTAAAATACACCCAGGTTAATAATTTGAACTAGTCCTCATTTGCTGGTGTAAATAGAAATGTTTGTGTAAATGTTGGCTAATTTACAGACACCAGCTGAGTTTTCCTGGGAATGCCTCTGCCATTGTCTCGCAAATAGTCGTAGCTGCACCACTTTCAGTGTGGATTGAGTCAAATGACTTCAGTGTCTGAGTTACGGACTGTGTAAAGATTCAAAAATGCCGAAGGAGGAAGAAAAGGAAAATAACCTTTTAATTGTTGATTGCTATTTGAAACAGCCTTTTACATTTCAAAGTCCTCATCAGAAAGAGGGCACTTGTATACAGGCAGGCAATGGATACCTCACTTGAACAAATGCTGTGGTTTAGTTTGGCGGCTTTAGAAGGCAGGGTTAGGGTTGTCTCGGTTACAGAGCATCTCTCAATTAGTAAATATCCACCGTTTGTAATGGAAATCTCTATCTAAAAGGTATTTACCCTGGAACAAGCATTTCCCCTGTAGCTCCCCTCTCTCCACCCCTCCTCTGAAACACACACAAGTACTTGCTCACCAGGCAAAGCCTCTCTGCCTGTCCAAGGCCCACTTTTGATGCTGCATGCTCCTGAGGAGAATTCAAGGTATGCATTGCTGATTTTAGTATCCATCTGCACTTAGGTTATTATTGTTTTGAAGGGTGGCACTAGGACCTTCGCTGCTTCTGCAAACCAGGAGCCTGTGGCATTAAGCATGGATACGAGAGCCACATGTGTCTTGAATACTCGGAGGATCTAATTAACAGGTAGAATCGCACCCTGGGTGCTTGAGAAACCGCCAGACACCATAGAAACGAGTGCTTAAGTCCTTGCACCATCTGCACTTTCTTTTCATTGCGGACCTCTCAGTGAAACATGTTTTTCCACCATTCTAAATCTCATTTGTCCGTTAATGGAAAATTCCTGCTGATGGTTTTCTTTTTCTTTTAAACAACAATGAGAATGATTTCCTTCAACCACGAAAAAAAACCCAAACCAAAACCACCCACCCCACATCTCTCAAGGCTGGATGAAATAATGACTCTTTGGACTTGCCTTTGGAAACAGGCTTTGTGAATATCATCACCACGACCTCCTCAATGACTAGGAAAGGAAAAGAAACCCACCCAAGATGCTCCTCCCCTCCCTCGCCCCTTCCCTCCCGCAAAACCGGGGGGAGGGGTGTGGGGGTGGTGTTGGAAGTAGATGATCAATGCATCATCCTATCTGCCTTTCCACAGTTCACACAAGTATTCCTTCATTCTTTAGCACGGCTGCCTTTGACCCGAGGCTGCGCGGCTGCGGCGGGGACCAGGAGGGACACAGTGCCAGTGCCTGGCCGTCCTGCTATGCTCTGCTCCCGGGGGTTCTTAGCCCGGGGACTCCCCCCGCCGCTGCTCCGCATTCCCCGGCTGCCTCCCGCCCAGACTCGTAGAGGCCCCCGAGGCTGTTTAGTCCGTCGTTACCTGTTAGCTGCCAGCCGGGACGAGATATACCCGCCGGGGATTTGGGTGATTATGTACCCCCAGAAAAAAGAGCCGTGGATCATGCCAACTGTTTCAGGATCCCAATTAAACTTCGCTTTCTTCCAACACAAGGGACCGGGAGAGAAGGAAAGAAAGAGAAGAGGAAGGCTGTAATCGTGCCAGATTAAAGCATTCATCCGCAGTAACTCGTACTGGGCAGTCGGCGGGCGATTCTAACGCCCGCGGTGGCACTCGTCGGCCTGGGCACAGGGACAGAGACACTGACTGCCACAGCCTAGCACAGAAAATGCTCCCTCTGCCTCCCAGACAAATAAGCAGCAAACCAAATTCGATAGCGGCAAATAAAACAGGGCCGTCGGTGCCTTCCTGGCGCCCAGTGGAGGGGCCGGGGCGCTCGGGAGTGACCATAGCCCTCGATCGGGGCAGGGTCCCTGGGGCAGGGACGGCGCAAAGCCAGAGTGCGGCTGGGACCTGTGAGCCAACCCCCGGTGCTGCTACTTCGCCTCCGCCGGGGATTGTCGGGCTTGAAATAGAGTCCCGGCGGTCCGCGGCGGCCGTAAGCGTCCTCTGCCCGCCCTGCCGCGGCTCTGAGCACCCACCTCTGCCTGCGCAAGGAGCGCGCTATACTGGTTGGTTGTCAGCCGATTTGGATCCTCACCACTAAGCTGTTTTGGTTCACTACTACTCCCTTTAAAACGAGTCTTGTCATTTCATACCTTTTATCAAGGCAAATTGCTTCACCCCGATGTTTTCAAACCTGCCCGCACAACCAGCCGTCTCCTTTCCTGCAGCCGCTCACTCTTCACCCTCCTTCCCCCAGCCCCTACGTGTGTTTTACCAAGTGTCTGAGCTCTTCAAGGTTGTGTGCAAAAGGAAAAATACAGTAACAATCTGCCTGCAAGTGAGCTTTGGGTCGGGAAGAGGGAAATAGGAAAGAATCGATAGCAATTGTGAGGTTTCCGTGTTACAAAGAGCGGCGGCGGGGCCGGGCACCGGGAGCATAGCGGGCTGAACCGGGGGAAGTGCCATCAAACCGTCCCAGCCCGTCTCATCTGAGCTTAATCTGGGAGTTGTACTGGGAGAGCATGGGATTTACGGGGGAAGGGGTCCCACCTCTTTAATAACTTTTCCTCCTCGGTGTATGGTGCTGTTATTGACCATATCCACAATGGCCACTCCCAAGTTACATCGGATCCCGAAGGAAATGCAGAATCCCAGTCCGCTCATGATGGCAATGATGTATCTCCGGGGCAGCCCGAAGCAGGTACAGTCGCACAACGGCGCTTTCTTCTCGGGGACTTCCATGGGCTTCCCATCTTCTGTCAGCTCGATGGTGTCTCCAGGCTTCTGCCTCTTCTCTAGGACTCTGACCGACACAACAGGAGAAAGTCAAGCACCGGCCGCCTGAGCGCACAGAAGGCTTAAATTCACCGCTCCCCCCGCCCCTTTGGCTTGGGTTGGATTGATTTGAGGTTTTAGTCCTTGTTTTCTATTCACCTTCAACTGTTCTCCAGCAATGACCTGTGGGAGTCAGGATTAGTCATCCCCATCTTCCCCCCGCCACCCCGCCGCAGAAGCCCAGGGAGGAGCTCTGGCTGAGAATTGCTCATCTATCATTAAAGACTTCTGCTGAAATATGTAGGACGCAGTAAGAAGACATCATCTGTAAGCACTGCAGAGGCGCCATGTTGGGTAGCCCAAGAGGCATGGCATGGAATCCAAAACATCTTTCGGAGAAGGTTTTTTTCCCTTCTGGCTGTTTTAAAAGCACCGAGCAGGGAGATCTTGGTGTGCATCTCGTTTGAGGAGAAACAAAAGAACTATAAAGAGAAGGGGGAGCGGGGACGATATTGCTACTTATTTTAGACTTGCAAAATGGCTGTCAGATGCAATGGAGAGAAAACATGACCGTCTTTAGAGAACCAGCATCGCCGGAGTGTTCTTTCGGAAAGCACTGTTCAGCTACACGTGTGATCACTTAGCAGATTTAACCTTCCCAGAGCAGCTTTGTCTCTATCTCATTGCCCCCACTCCCTGTTTTTACATCTTCTAGAAAACAGTGTGCAGGAATGTGAAAGGGAAAATTTATTTGCAGCTACTTCAAATCAACAGGAAAATGCCGGAAAATAGTCTTCTCTTGCCATCCACGAAAGGTGACTTAGAACATTTCGTTTTATTTCTTCTTTGATGAAAAACGATTTTAAAATGCTGTATCGCTAGCAAGAAAGATTTGGTTTGTCGGGCAAGCGTCCCATGCTGGAGCTCTTAACCTTTTTTGCTAGTCAGTGAGATGTTTAAAAGACAGAAAACCTAACAGTTCGCACCTAGCTCCATCATCATCTCGTGGAGGGAGTAACCGTCTCCCGACACTCCGAGCTCTCCTATCGCTTCTCTAGGAATGTTTTCCTCGGAAGAACAGCCCTTTGAAGTTAACTCATCCGGCTAATGGGACAGTAACAATTAACAGAACGAGGCTCAAAAGCTTCTCCGTGGTTCGGAGAAAAGAGAGTGATTTGCTCCAAGAATTACTCGGTTGAAATGCTCCTGTTTTGGTTTTGGTTTTGTTTTCGTTTCTGGAGAAATTGTTTCCATGCTTAAAGACAGCAGCACTAAAAAACAATTTCTATTTTAAAGTTCTGAATAAAATAGAACATCAAGGAGTTACGTTCGAAATTCGTTCTTGCGAACAAAGGCTGATGGAGAAGAATTTTCACACTGAACTGGTTTCTTGTCTTCGTAAAGACACGAGAAATCAGTGTGTAAGGGGCAAGAATACTGTGTTAATTCTAATCATCGGAAACAAAATAGTTTAGTCCTGTGCGTTGAAGAAGATTAGTAAATCTCTCGTTTGCTACTCGCTTCAGAGGTTGGCTGGAAAATGCAAACAGTTTTTCCTTTATTCACTGTGTGACTACAAAAAAAGCAGTGAACGTGATCGGTTTGTATGTTGTAGAGTCATTAACGGACAAAGAAAAGAAAAGAACATATTCCCTTCCTTATATTTTAAGCAGTTATGTTTTATTATCTTTTTTTCCCCTCCTCTGACCATTGAAAATTATTTCCAAACGACCTAAACTTATAAGATATTCACTGCGTTGTCGATGGCTTTGGTTTCACTTCTGGCATTTCAAAATCCTACCCCTCCTGCTAAAATGGAAATCTTGACCGTGTCTTTATCACTTCACTGATATGTCCCTCTCCTGAAAATGGCAGTAGAAGTTGTGGCTCATGCTGGGGAGAAGCCTTGTGCCAGTGCCCAACACTGCCGCATAGGTATGGCGGGGGAGGGGGGGGGGGGGAAGAGAGAGAGGGAGAGAGACTTTTACGTGACCTGCCCATAGCAGATAAATCCGCAGTTACCTTTAATCTTTAATTCGGAAAAAAAACCCCAACAACTCCGGGGGAATTTCCAGCAGAAGGGACCATCGAAAATACGTCGGAATTTCACAGACTATTCTCAAACGTCCTGGAGGTCACTAAAGTCGCCAGATTGGACGGAGCACGATGTGTCAACTTGAGTGCATACACTTTTTAGGTATGCGAGAATTGGGGCTTGTTTATCTGTGCACAGGGTTCGAAGAAAGTAGAAGTGTTCTGTACACATCTAAACATATTGTTGGGTGACAATCTTGAGTTTAGCCATTGCAGTTGTGTATTACTTCTAAGATACTTCTCAAGGAAGGTGGCTAAATAATTAAACACACCCCTCTATATGTTTTAGCTTCAGGAGGAAAAAAAATCGTTCGGATATCAATTATTTATACATCTCCATGTTTATCTTCTTCTGACGCTGAATTGCACGAGGGAAAATGCTAATCGAAACCAACAAAGGTTATTTTTATTATTATTTAATGATTGATAAGGGCAGGGAGAAAGGTCCTGTGACTGCATTGCAAAATTAACACACATACACACGCAAAAATTAGAGGGAATTGCTTTCTCCTGATTAAGATTTCAAGATGGGGTCCTGGGTTTGTGGGGAAAGGTGGGATAATCTTTCGCTACATATTTGCTGACACCATCTACGAATCAGATAGGGAAGTTAGGAAGGTGCCATATTGAGAAGCTTCAGCACTAGTTTGCAGGATCCAGCTTATATCAGCAGTATCTCCACGGTTCCCAGCCCCTCCATCACTAACCTCCCCAAAGCATCCGACATCCTCCAACAGCTGCTGCTTAAGAAAAGCTTCCAATTATTTCTGGGAAATAGGTTCCTATAAGAGATCTTGTTCTTACCTGTAGAGTTGACCAAGAGACTTTCCAGCAAAATTCTTCAATCCTTCCTTGCCAGGGGTCAAAATCCTTTGTTTTACCGACTCCATTCCTGCAGGGGTGCTCGCTGGGTTCTGCTCTGCTCTGGATAGGGCACTGCTACGAGCGACGATGGTTCATATTGGTTTAATCTCTTAACTTTCCCCCCTCATTAAATGGCTATCAGTGCACCTCTGGGTAAAGGCAGAGTGAGAGATAGCGTGAGTGTGTGTGTGAGAGAGAGAGGGAGAGGAGAGACGGCGTGCGGAGCCGGGGGGGTGGGGGGGGGGAAGAGAGGGCGAGGGCGAGGGAGCGCGCCTGTGTGCTGCAGCGAGCGGGGAGTCTGCGAACGCTGCAGGCAGCCCCCGGCTTTCCCGGCAGCGCGGAGTTGCCAGGCACGGTCAGAAAGTCTTCTGGGCCTTGCGGGTTTCAGTGATGGCGGGTGAAGGCAGTGCCATGCCCGGCTGGGAGGGGATGGAGATCCCTTTGCGGGAGCATTTCAAAGCAGATCTTGGTTTGGCGCTGGCGGGTGTCCCCGGCAAATGAGCCGGAGGGGGAGGGGTGCGATTCGCCGCCGGGGGCAGGGAGCTGCCAAGCACCTCGCGCCCCGCAGCCGCTGGCTAAGTCTCTCGGACCGCGGAGCCCCGGCCTGTCTGTGCTGCCGCCGCCCGCCCGCTCACCCGCGCAGCTCCGGGATCAGCGCGGCCGCGCAGGTCGCGCCCCGAGGCGGCGGTGGAGGCGAGCGGCACCTTTCGGGAGCCGCGCCCCCTCCCTTCGGCACCGCGGACAGCGCCGCGCCACCTTCCTCCCTTCAGCACCGCGGACAGCGCCGCGCCCCTGTCGCCCGGCGGGGCGGGCCGCCCTCCGCAGTCACCGGGAGCCGCGGCCGCGGCCTGGGGGGGACCCAGCGCCGTCTGCCCCCTCCCCGCCGCGGCCAGGCTCTGCTGCACGTCGGGGCCGTTTGTGCTGTTGGCGTGGAGAAGGGACACGTCCTTCCTGTAGCCAGCCGCACTTCTAGGGAAACGAGGCACTCACTGCACCTAACAGGGGCTGACACTGCATTTAACACTGCCTTTACAGATAGCGTCTGTTGCACAGATATATTTATCTCGGCATCCGTGTTTGCTTGCATTTTATATGATATTAGGCATCCATTAGTGTCGGCTTTCTCTTAAGCACTTCACATTTTCCATGCCTTTTGCATTCTCCTCTTGCCTCTGAGCAGGATAGCATAACATTTTGACTTGACATGTGGTATTTTCAGCACCGGAATGCATATTATGAACCGAATTCTTTTTCTTTTTACAATCTAGCAATAATTTCCCGACTTTAATCACTTTGAAGTCGATTGAAGATGCAAAAGGTAGCATTATTTCTGAAGTCATGACCATTACATTCCTCTTAGGCTTCATGTTAACATTCGAGTTTCTCTAGACTTGTACATTTAACATCGACGAAACCAAAGGTATAATTTGTGCTTTACACAAACCTGAAATTGTTAAGATTCTCCACTCGCCTAGGCGGAGACAACATGTAAACAATGTATTTTGAAAGCGAGATTCCCTGCTGGAGGGAGGCGTTGCAGCTGCAGAGCTCCCGAGAGCAGCCGCGCTCTGGGTGTACGCAAACCTTTTCCCCTGACGTCGCCCTCTGGTGGAAGGTTGATGAAGTGCTACAGCAGCGCAGCGCCTTAATACAGACTCGGGATTTTGATTTTGCGATTCCCGTGAGGACGAATCTGTTTAGAATTTTAAGATTGCCTTTCGAAGTTGTAAAAAAAAACAAATCCAGAGCCCTAATCCTAGAGTTGCAAACGTAACATTCAATGCAATTGAAACGTTGCTAATTAGGATCGTAACATTAAGCTGTTTTCTAGATCATGGTAGGTACTGAGTGTGGTTTTTGTGTCCTCTTCACTATCATTATGCTGCTCAAAGGATTTTTCCCAGCACATGTAAAGCTGCATTTACATAAGCAAGTCTTCCTGGTGTCTCGGTGTGCCACTGCAGATGCCAAAAGGAAACCTGTATGAATAGATTTTTCTGAGGGGCAGCAGGAACAGGAAATTGCTTAGGAGTAATAAAACAGGGTTGGATTCTGGAACACTTTCAGAAAGGTACTGAGCTCTTTCCAAACTGGAATGTGAATCTGTAAAGTCTTCAGGGCAAGGTTGCATTGTTTATTTGCACACCATGTACAAGGAGCTCTGGTCCTTGTTTTAGGAAGCTCAGCACTGGCAGCAGCAATAATAGCTAAAGAGTAGCTGAAGAATAATAATCTGTGATAAGTAAATGATGATAGATTTGGGAAAGATAAATAATTTATTGCATCACACAGAATTGCATCAAGAGATTCCCTGGTGTAGGCTCTTACCAGAGCAGAATTAGTCATCGACTGGATAAAATATGCAAAACAGCCAACAACCATGGTACAGGAAAATGCTCTAGTGACTCAGCTGCTGCAGTAGGAATTACATGTCTGTCCTATGTTATACCCAGAGATTAGTGAGACACGTCATGACCAAGCTCAGCTGTTTTGGTTTCACATGAAAGTCTCCTTCTCTGGAGACTTTCAAGGCCTGTCTGGATGTGTTTCTCTGTGACCTGAGCTAGATTGTATGGTCCTACTCCATCAGGGAGGTTGGACTCAATGATCTCTTTGCGTCCTTTCCAACCCCTGACATCCTGTAATCCTGTGATGAAGCACTAAAGAGAGCAGTAGAAATCTGATATTATTAGTGCTATAAAACACATATAGACTTGCCAGTTTTTTACCATTCTGGAGTACTATTTAACCTTGGTAGAGCAAGCCATTGTCAGAAGAAACAACATAGAGCATTATATGCCATCAAAACTCATCAATAATGAATATCTGTTCCAGGCAGACTCCTCTCACAAAAGCACTAGTTCAAACTCCAGTGAAATCACTGCAAGTTCTTCCCACTGGTGTCAGTGACAGGCAAAATAGGATGTTGCTCAGAAAATGCTGGCCCAGGTATCACTGTTGAAGGCTCATGTATTGACCAGAAGGAAAGAGATGCAGTCAGAAAGCACCCAGTGCAAAATGCAGTTCTTAGGGAGCTCCGAGAATACCTGTGGGATGATGATGTGGCGTGATGCAGGATGCTGCAGGTGTCTGGGTTTTCACACAGAGCAGTGCCTGAGAAGAGTTTCTTCTTATTTTACTTGTGTGAAGGCTAAAGGATTGAATACACATCTGCCCTCCTGTTTCTACAAGTAGTTCCTTTTAACAAGTTTCCAACTGAGCTATTTCAACAAGTTAATTGAAAGAGATGAAGAATGACAGATGGTCTTAGCTCATTTTTTCTTATTTCTATATATTTAACCTCAAAATTCTCCACAGTAACCCTCAGAATAAAGTCTAATTGTAGTTTCATCCTTTCAGATGACTACAAACACAACACAGCAATATACATTTCTTGAAATGTCTCTCTTGCTGGAGCTAAAATTTTCAGGATTGATACAACAGTGATTGAACAAATATTATTTCAATTTAATTTTTAACCTTATCCTTGCTGCTGTTTTGGGTACCAAAGTGAACAGCCTTGAGCTGAAACCTGCTGAAGAATACAGGCAGAATATGCACATGCACATGGAGGGTGACTCTGAGCCAGGTCATGCTTCTTGGAAATATAAATCTGAAAGTTTGGGCCAAAATCAAAAGGACAATTTGGAAAACCTGCCAGGGAGCTGGCCACAGAGACAAAACAAACTGACTGTGGATTTTGTCAGGCAAAGTTGTGCTTTCCACTGCTTTGATATATGGCAGCATAAATCTCACAAATGGGCTGCTCTCTTTCAGCTCTCTCCCCTCAGATGCTAGAACATTATTGCATCACTTTGCCAATAGCATAAGAAGCACAAGAAATTATGCATAGCAGAGAACAGAGGTTGAACACTGTTTTTTTTTCCAGGGTGATTTCTAGTTGTAAGATGATGTGGGGGTAATTTGTCCAGAAATCTCTGCACTAACAGAGATTATAAAACACTTTGTTGGCTTGCTAAAGCCGCCAGTGTTTGGGAAAGGTGCAATTGCTTTCTGAGAAGGTGACAGTGGTCACGTAAAAAAGGCGAGGGGAAACGCATAGAAGTATCTGAAAGCCGCGGTTTTCTGTCTGAAGGAATATCTTGTCTCTAAGCACACAAATGGGTGGCGTTGACCCTGGCGACACCACCTAGCGAAGTTTCAGGCGAGCCGAGGTGTGTTTGACTGGCGGAGCAGGGCAGGGTCCGCAGGGAGGGACGCTGCGGCTGCCGCCCTCTAGCGGTAAAAGCCGCGAAGGCACCTGAAGAGCAGCTGGGTCTCGTGTCCTGCTAGTACAGGGCATTTCGGGGTGCAAATAACACAGACTCACAGAAACGTTCAGGTTGAAAAAGACCCTCAGGACCACCAAGTCCAACCTATAACCCTACTCAACAAGATTCACAAACCATATCCCTAAGCACCGCATCCAAACCACCCTTAAACACAGCCAGGCTGGGTGACTCCATCACCTCCCTGGGCAGCTCATTCCAGTGCCTGACCACTCCATCTGCAAAAAACTTTTTCCTAATGTCCAGTCTAAACCTCCCCAGTCTCAGCTTGAGGCCAGTCCCCCTTGTTCTGTCTCCAATTACCTGTGTTAAGAGCCCAGCAGCAGTCTCTCCACTATGGATGTTAGGAAGAAGTTGTTGGCAGAGAGTGATTGGCATTGGAATGGACTGTCCAGGGGGGTGGTGGAGTCACTGTGCCTGGAGGTGTTCAAGCAAAGCCTGGATGAGGCACTTGGTGCCATGGTCTAGTTGACTGGCTAGGGCTGGGTGCTAGGTTGGACTGGATGATCTTGGAGGTCTCTTCCAACCTGGTTGATTCTGTGATTCTATGTGAATGCTGGGTGTCAAGAAAAAGGTGCCCTTCTCTTTTCAGTGCTATCCTGTGACAGGACAAGGGGCAATGGAGACAAACTGGATCACAGGAACTTTCACCTCAACATGAGGAAAATCTTTAATGTGAGGGTGACAGACCTTTGGAGCAGGCTGCCCAGGGAGGTTGTGGAGTCATTTCCTCTGCAGACTTTTAAAACCTATCTGGATGTGTTCCTATGTGACCTGCCATAGGTGGTCCTGCTCTGACAGTGAGGTTGGGCTCAACAGTCTCTGGAGGAGCCTTCCAACTCTCACCATTCTGTGATTCTGTTTCCTCTGTCCTCCCTTTGCTGACTAAAATCTAATTTCTTTTTAACATTGGAAACTAGATTCATTTTAAAAAAAGCTATAACAAACCCATTGGATGAGAAATGTCTTTTAAATCATGAAAACAATGATAGCTACATAAAAAAAGAATCTCTTTTCTTGATATATCTTTGGAGAAATTTGACAGTATCAGATATATTTGTCTTCAAATTAAATGGGGAGACTTCTCCTCTTCTCAGATATTACAGGAACATCTGTTCCTCCAAATTCCTGTGCTGCTCCATGAGTTAAATGCAAAGGATCCCAAAGGACTTCAAGCCATCTGTCATGTTACATAGACAGAAATACCCCTGCCTCTGGGGGTGAGCTGGAGTAACAATTCTCCCAGTACAGGAGAAAGCTGTGCAACACTTGGTGAGTGGGATGCAGCTGCCCACAATGATACTAAGCCAAGGATTGCAGCATATTATCCTCTCTTTCATTAATATGCTGGTTAATGATCTTTTGTCTCACTAATCTCTCATTATTTTACTGTTCAATGATGTCTGTCACAAATGGAAAAAAAAGGAGGGTCACCAAATGCTGAGAGGGCTGCAGCAGCTCTGCTGTGAGGACAGGCTATGAGAGTTGGGGCTCTGCAGCCTGGAGAAGAGAAGGCTTCCAGGAGACCATATAGTGGCCTTCCAGTATGTGAAGGAGGCCTACAGGAAGGCTGGGGAGGGACTGTTGACAAGGTCTTGTAATGACAGGATGAGGAGGAATGGGTTTGAACCGGCAGAGGGGAGATTCAAACCAGATGTTAGGAAAGGGTTCTTTGCAGTGAGGGTGGTGAGACACTGGCACAGGTTGCCCAGGGAGGTTGTGGAGCACAGAAGCACCCAATGTGATCAAAGTGATCATTTGGTTCTTCTGTGCTCCACAACCTCCCTGGAGGTGTTCCAGGGCAGGTTGGATGAGTCCTTGAGCAGCCTGTTCTAGTGGAAGGAGTCCCTGCCTATGGTAGGGGATTTGAACTGGATGATCCTTGAGGTCTCTTCCAACCTAAACCATTCTAAGATTCTTAAACAGCTTAGGAAAGGTTTTCCTATGATTCTTAAACAGCTTAGGAAAGGTTTTCCTCAAGAGTCAGTTTGGCCTTAGTGACTGTCAGGTCTTTTTTCACTGCAGGAAAACCCTTGAGGGGAATGTACAAATTAAGAGTGCACTGTGGTGCCTTTTATTGTTTGCATTAGAAAACCAGAAGCAGGTTTTCTGAGGCTGTGTCAGTCCTTTCTGTTCTGTTGACTCATCTCTTAACATTATTTTTCAATGTATTAAGAGAAGTTTGAGGAGGAATTTCTGTTGATTCAGATCTCAGGTCACACTGATTTGAACAGGGCTTAAATCTATTATAGACATTCATTTGCTGGGAGCTCTGTTAAAGAAATACCAAAGGTAACTTCAGAGACATCATTTGATGGGGAAACTATTTCTGGTGGAGAAAAAAAACCAACCCAACCCAACTGAGACATTTGGAAAATAGCTGTGCTTAGTACAACAGGGAGCTAAGATCTGAGTCTGTGGGCAGACTCTCAGACTACGCTGTTGGGTCTGGCATTGATATTACAGCCTGAATTTGTCACTCATTTTTTCTATGCCTCAGGGTTTGGTTTGTTGTTGTTGTGATGAAAGAAGAGGAGTAATGCATTTTTAGGACAAATGTTGATTTGTCAATACACTAAACCAAAATACCTAAAATTTTGTGTAGGAAGAATGTGGGGAGTGTCTTTTACATGTAAAGTGGTTCCTCTGAGGAGAAACAAAGACATAAAACTCTAATTGCTGCTCTGTCTCCACCAAGCAGCATCTGCTAGTGATTCAGCTAGCCAACATACTTTACCTTCAGCACTAAGCTCTGCCAAAACAGGTTCCAGTGATCTAAGGACATGTGTGTGTTTTCAGCTGCTGTTCCATAGCTTTTCTGTGTAGGATATTGAGGTAGTGTGCATAACTGCAGCAAAAACAAGTAAGGAGGAAGCTTATGTCTCTAGTTGGTGTCTGGGGTTAGTGGAGTCTGCAGAAAGTGATCCTCACACCTTCCCAAGAAAGAACTGTATTTTCCACCGAGGGAGGCTTCCATTCATCCCTTAATTCCTTCCTTAGTTATCTCTTGATAATCAACACAGGAACTCAAGGCTGAACACAACCATCTTTCATCTTTCTATACTTTTTCTTGGAATCTATCTAATAGAATTGTCTCCAGTCTGAGTTCAAACCAGGAAAATAAGGACTTTGGGTTTCTTATGTCATTGTTTCCACCTGCATCAGAGAACAGCGATCCAAGCTAGCAATGCTACCCTCAAATGACTAGCATTTTAACCAAAAGATCCTCAACATTTCAGTTACAATATAAAATCAAATATTGCTCATTCTACAAGCATCAGAATAGAATTATAGAATAGAATCATAGAATCCACCAGGTTGGAAGAGACCTCCAAGATCATCCAATCCAACCTAGCACCCAGCTCTATCCAATCAACTAGACCATGGCACCAAGTGCCTCATCTGGCTCATTTTGCATCTGGCTCCCTGGGGTTTCTTGTCTTCCATAATGCTAACTTTCTCCTACCCTCTCCTCACACCAGCCTCTGGCCAGGATCTGTGAGAACTCCAGTCCTCCCCTGGATGTTCCCTCATACTTTCCTGGCAGCATCCTCAGTTCCTGTCTTGCCATCCCTGCTCTCTCCCTCTTTCTCATTGTGGTTCTTTTATTTTTCTTTAGGAAACTAATTTTTTTCCCCCTGAAAATCTTAGGGAACTCTTAATTTTGTTTCTTTATGTTTCTAGCACATTTGACCAAAATAGGATCCACATGATTAGGAAGGTGAATGGACACACACAGACACACAGACACACACACAAAAGTGCAAGTCCATTTCATTAGAGAAGTGCACTGAAACAATCAGCAGGAAGCATCACTGGGTTTGTTGATCTCATATTCCTTTTATAGCAGTTGTTCTCTTTCTGAGGGCTCCATCTTTTTGAGAAACAACTCCTTTGCCTTCTACAAGCCACAAAGATCTCACCACTTCTATGCAATAAATAATTAAGGAGTGCTAGATATTTTCTTTGGCAAACACATCCAAGGGTTTGAAGGCAGAAAAGTCCAAATGCTCTTTTTCTTACCACAAGATACAAAGGAAAGCCAAAGAGTGTGCAAGGTCTGGGGGGAATCTGAGCACAGAAGTGTTGGTTTGTGGGATACAGATGTGCCTTCTCTCATAACTCAAGATGACAGGAAAATCTCTGCTTTATTTTAAGGCTCTGCCAATGAGCTCAGTGGTGATCACACTGTGTTCCACAGGGCAGGATGAAAGGCTGAGGTGGGTCAAAGCACTTGACCCATCTATTTTGAAGTGTCTGTGATCTCTAAATGTAACTAAAAATACCAAGTTCTCCGTTCAGATCTCTTTTCTAAATGGCACAGGGAACATTCTCAAGCTTAGGCTTTGTGCACATATCATTTTCAGTACAAATATTTTATATTCATTTTTTCTTACTGTTGTAGATAAATAAACCATCACAGATCTAGTGGACTACTGACTCGATTTCACTAAAGGAAGCTGGAGCTCCAAAGCTGTTGAGTTGTGTCATGGGCTTTGGCAGCTCCACGACAGTGGCACTGCTCTGGCACAAACTGAAATGGATGAAGTGTTTCTAGACCCTTATTTAACACTAATTTTATACACAGGTGTATCAGATTAAGGATAGGCACATCCATACATTTACCAGCATAGCTCTGGTTCACTTCCAAGCCTGTTCTTCACTTTCCTTCCCAGGCTCCTCTGGATGTACTTAGCTACAATTTCAAATGTTTCAAGAAATGCTTCTGTATTATTCAGCTCCACCTGGGTTAAACTCAGCCCATTGGTTGTTATGTGACCATTTCTGATTTGTTGGTTGTTCCAGAGTTCCTCCTACAGGGGAAGTGAATATTAATTCATAGAATCACAGAATTAACCAGGTTGGAAAAGACCTCTAGGATCGAGTCCAACCCATCACCTAACCCTTCTAATTTACTAAACCATGGCACTAAGTCCCTCATCCAGTCTCCTTTTAAACACCTCCAGGGATGGTGACTCCACCACCTCCCTGGGCAGCTCATTCTGCTGCCAATCACTCTTTCAGTGAATAATTTCTTCCTAATGTCCAGCCTAAACCTGCCCTGTGGCATAGCTTGAGACTGTGTCTTCTTCTTCTGTCACTGTGTGCCTGGGCTGTCACTGAGAGAAGACACCAACCCCAGCTGGCTACAGCCTCTCTTCAGGTAGCTGTAGACAGCAATGGAGGCCTCGCCTGAGCCTCCTCTTCTCCAGGTTGAGCACCCCCAGCTCCCTCAGTCCCTCCTCACAGTGCTGTGCTCCTGGCCCCTCACCAGCCTTGGTGTCCTTCTCTGGACATGTTCAAGCACCTCAAAATCTTTCTTAAATTGAGGGCCCCAGAACATATTTAGTGATCTGTTTACAGGATCTGGAAGTTCAAACAGTTTAGAAGACTTATGAACCTTCAGCCCTTACCAAGCTCATAATTTCCTTGTCTGTCTCTGCAGTCTGGTATTTTCATCATGAAAGCCAAGGCAAGCTTTTGGTTTCTTGGTTTTCAGCCCAACAACCCTTAGCTTAACAGCTGAGTCTTCACCAGGGCTTTTACTGCCCTATGGTTGATCTTTACAACTATTCTGTAGATGAGGCACTTTCTGGCTCCCCTTGTGGCAACAATTTTCTGCTTCCCTTTTCTACCCAAAGGATGCTGTTTTATGGGTGGTTCCTAGCTGGCTTTTTCCTAACCACAGCGGAGCAGTGATCAGTGCTACTGTTAGTGCAGCTTCTGTGTGCTGTGGTGTATGAGCTATGAACATCCTTCTCTTTGCCAAAGCCAAACCCTGAGGTGTAAATGAAGAGCTCTTACAAAGCCATGCTGCTTATTCTCTGTTTCAGTGCTATACAAATGTCTTTTTCCACTAAAAAAATCAGCTTAAAAGAAGAAAAATATGAGTGTCAAATTCTTTGCTTGGGCTGCATCCCTACCCTAACTCAGCAGGAGGGAGAGCTCTGCAGAGTACCAAGGAATTCAGGATTTGGGCTTTGGTATGGGACTAACTTTAATGTGCATCCTGCATTTTACCTGTGGTTTCTCTGTAGCTAAGAACCCTTCCACACACAGTTTCACATCCTCTGCAGTCTGCATTCAGGAGTGATACCAGTTTCTCACAAATGGTTTTACCAAGCCTGTTGAGGAATAAGTATTGTTTAGGTATTAAACCTGGTTTGTCCATAAAAACCTATTCACTACACTGCAGCCCAGCAAAGATCCAGGCTGAGATGTGCATAAGCACGTAAGGAAAGGTAGGCTGAGAGAGCAGCTCAATTGCTGTTTGCCAGATGTCCTGAGATCACACCCTGGGGGCTGCAGCTAGCTAATTAATTTCTGCAACACATAACTTGTTAAATTTAGTTGTTTGTTTTCTTGTTCTCTCTCACTTCATATTTTCCTACAGTTCCAATCTGTAGGTCTTACTCCACATATAATTCCAATAACATCACTGAGGCTATTTCCAGAACAAAGGGTCTAGATTTTCTTACAGTGGTTGGAATCATGCCATATGCTTTCTGTGCTGATCATTTCCCCACCCCCTTTATGATGACAGACTAGTTTGTATCTCAGGAAGGAAGGTGTTAGTTGTACCTATTTTTGTGTTGGGGTTTTTTTACCTTTTTTTTTCGGAGTGGTCCTTGTGGAATTGCTGATCTGTTGATACCTACTGTGTTGTTAGAGATTCCACTTTTCTGGATGCATTCTTCTTTCTGAAGGGCTAAAAAGATCAGAAGCATTACAAAGGTTGACTTTTGTGGTGTTTGAAACAACAGCATGCACAGGGCTTTGACTTTCTCTTAGGAGTAACCATATAGTAAACCAAACTCTGAGATAACTACATATCCCCAGACTGAATGGCTGGAAAGCAAATAGAATCATAGCATCATGGAATCAACCAGGTTGGAAGAGACCTCCAAGCTCATCCAGTCCAACCTAGCACCCAGCCCTAGCCAGTCAACCAGACCATGGCACTAAGTGCTTCATCCAGGCTTTTCTTCAACACCCCCAGGGATGGTGACTCCACCACCTCCCTGGGCAGCCCATTCCAATGCCAATCACTCTCTCTGACAACAACTTCCTAACAACATCCAGCCTGTGCTCCCCCCAGCACAACTTGAGACTGTGTCCCCTTGCTCTATTGCTGGTTGCCTGGGAGAAGAGCCCAACCCCACCTGGCTACAACCTCCCTTCAGGTAGTTGTAGACAGCAATGAGGTCCCCCCTGAGCCTCCTCTTCTCCAGGCTAAACAACCCCAGCTCCCTCAGCCTTACAATAGTCCTTACAAATCCATTCTGTCAGTCACATCTTCTTCACTTCCAAATTCTCCTTTACTCCCAGGCCCCCATAGCTGATGGAAACTCCTTTCCCTGGGGGGTGTGTGTGTGTGTTTATCTGTAAGACAAATCTCCACTGGCTCCATGTGTTCAATCAATCTCATGTTACTGAGTCACTCCTGGTGAATAGAGTTGGTCCTCTGCTTTCACAGACAAATTTCCTTGGCAGGCTGCCAGTTTCTTTCCGTTTATGACAAGAATATTAATCACTCTCTGAATGGTGCATGCTCCATCATCAGGGCACATCATAAATCACTGAGAGGTACTTTCACATCTGGTTAGCATTACACCTAAGGGCTTCACACAGAGCGTGTTTCTCTGGTTTGTGTGGGCATCTTTCCTTGGCTCATGTTTGTACCTCGACTAGTGTTCTCCAGAAGGCTCCACAGATCGATTGCTTGTCTTTCAAGAGCTGCCCTGTATGCTCTAGCACTTTGAGTAGACTTCAAAATGATCCTCATCAATCCTTCTTCACTGAAAGGATTGGTGACCAATCATACAGCCTGAAGGAGATGGTAAAATATGACCAGTGAGGAAAAGACAGAGCAGGATTCTCTCTTGCGCATGTGAGGCACAAGGAGGTCAGATAGTGTGAAAAGCAGCCCAGATTTCTCTGCTCCAGCTCAATCCAAAGGAATCTGACCTTAAGTACAACAGGACTTCCTCAGGAGTGCTAGCATTGTTGCCAGCAAGGGCACAAGGAAGGTCAGATAGCATGAAAAGCAGCCCAGGTTTCTCTGCTCCAACTCAATCCAAAGGAATCTGACCTGAAGTACAACAGGACTTTCTCATCAGTGCTAGCATTTTTGCTAGCAATGTCACTACAAGTCACGTTCTGGAATTGCTTTCCCATGCCACAGACGGGTTAGCAGCCTGAAAGCAGACTCACAACTAGGCATAACCTTCTTTATTTTCACTCCTATGTACTCTACACCTCATCATCCCATGCCTCACCTGCCCCATTCCCCAGTTTGGAGTAACAAGCAGTTCACAGAAGCAGTGGTTCCCAGCGTCTGAATCAATGTCTCTTCATCAGCAGAACTGGGACTGCAAGTGCACAGCACAGCTGAATCACTTCCTTCTCCAAGCTTTTTTTGTGGTTTAACCCTTGCTTCACAAAGGGTTAGAGGCACATAAAGAGGAAAAGATCACCTTCAAAAGAAAACTAATTCCAAACAGTTGATCCTGTAGTAAACACTTCAGCTCAGCCACCATAGCATAACTTCATCAGTTTTTGTGCTTGTGCCTTCTCCAGGAGAAACCAGACTCTGAGTTTCTTGTTCTCTGTGCATCAGGAGGGAAGAGTGAGTAAACTGAGCATGTGCAAGAAGTTATTTCTTCCTGATTACCTTGGAGTACCTGATGTTTCCCAGGCCCTTTACTTGTGAGCTGGCTACATGACAACCTATCCATGCACCTAGCTGAAATGCAGCTTGAGCGTGGGACTTTATAGCTTGGTCTTGCAGGACAAGGCAAAGGTGGAAAATTGCAGGGAGTAGAAAACTTTTTGCCTCTAGTGATACCAAAAAATAATCCAAACTTCTGTTCTTATTACTTCAAAATATTCCCCAGAGCATACTCAGCAACTACTCAGATATTTTTCTGTGTTTTAAAGCTGTTTCAAGCTGTTCATATAGAAACTTGTTTTTAAGGAGAAGACTGATTTCAGAAAAATTGGCTTAGCAACTGGGAAATAAAGCCTAAAATGATGGCTCAGGATGTGCTAACTCCTTTCACTGGCATTTTCAGTACTACATGGGCTGTACTGAAGTGATATGAGGGGATTGAGTCCAGCATCAGAAGGGGAATGGTTAGGAGCCATGTGATTCCAGCCAAGGCCAGGGTGCCAGGGAATCACAGCATACTCTTTGAGTCCAGCATCTCCCCTGGAACATGGAACTCCAGATAACAGAGATGTTCAGTCAGTCCCACAGATGGAACAAAGAAAAAGTCACTGGGGCAGTGTCCAAGGTGGCATCTGCACTGTCACAGAACTCTGTTTTCTGTCCAAATGCAGAGGCAGAAAGCATGATGCTTCCATTTGGGGTGGCAGTCTCCTCCCTGTGCTGCAGCTAACTTGTGCTTGCCTCTGTCATCTTCACCAGTTCTCAGAAGAGATTTATGGTGTCTTCAGGCTTTTAGGTGTTTGACATTATACTGACTAATCACTAGGGTCTGATCAAAGGCATTAAAACAGAAAAATTGCTACCTACTGCTTTGGACTGACCTTATCAGAACACCTCCAGGCCCAGCTGCTGTTCCACCCCGGTTTAAAAAGTAACAAGGAGCATGGTTTTCAAAGACAGTGATCCTCTAGCACTGTTCTTTTTAATATATGCTAAGTAATATCACTCCTTTTTTTCAGGATAGAGGTTTAATCCTAACGTTTCAGAATGACAGAAAATTCCATGCATTTGTGTGCCAAATAACTGGGATTTATTGCAGAATAAAGGAACTTGCCAAGGTAGGCATATATAGGAAGCTGGAACTGCTCTCTTCTCAAAAGCAGCTGCAACTACCTTGCTCAGCAGCTGGCCCATCCTCATCAGACACCCTGAGCTCTTTGGCCTGCTCCTGTGAGCATCTTTGTACCCAGCAATGAGTCAGGTCCCTGCCCTGGCAGACGCACGAATGAATCACGGCATGGTGTGTGCAGAAGGGGAGGCTGCTCTGCGTGCAAGGAGGTGTCTGGCTACACTGGGCAGGCATTGGGAGCAGACTTCATTCTAGCACTGACAATGAAGTGAAAGCTCCAGATTACTTCTTTGCATTTAATCCCTTCCAGGTGCAAAAGCAGAGGACAGCCTGCCTTTGCCTTCCCTGCAGAATCAACCTGCTAGCTGCCCCGTTTCAGTTCCTGCATTAACTGCCAATAAAATTGGCTGCTCTCTCCTGGGGAGGAGAGACTTGCTGACAGACCAGCATTTACATTTCAAGGCTGCTTATACACATCCCAATGTTAACAGGTCTCCACAGCAGTTTCTCTGCATGATCTGGCTTCAAGTCTGTCTGGTGCCTCAGTTTTTCTGTCTTCAGCTCCTGAGTCCTTACACTTCCATTTATCCACCCCTTTCTGAAGATAAAGTCATTAATAGCAGTTCACAGTTCCTTGCTGAATTCAGTGCCCTCCACAAGTTCAGCAGGCAACCTTAGCACTCGAACATACAATAGCAGCACAAAGCAGGTTTCTTTCTGCTTTGATTTCCTCTACCTGTGTCACCTCCTTCAGCTCCCATCATAGTAGTGACCCCGTTAGCAAGATCTTCATCTCTTTACCGTTCCCAGAGAGAGCATTCTCATGTGATGAAAAAGTTGAATGTTGTTCACTGGTACATGGTGACTCCAGCATATTGTGGCACCTTCTAATTAGAACACAAGTCATTGTGACAGGCTGGTTGCAGCCACAGAATCATTTGTTATTTTCACATGAGTGCACAGCAAGGAAAATACAATGAAAAAACCACTTGCTGCCTGCTATAAAACACACAGGGTCCTCTTGTTCCCTGGAAAAAATGAGATTTACTACTTCAAAATCTGTGTGAGAAAAAATTCTTTTATGGTGATAAGTCAGACTGTCCCATTTTAATTTTTTTAGAGAGTTGGGATGCTTGTCTGTTCCCAAGGAAACATCCCTGGCACCTTCACATGGTAATCTCTCATTGTTCCTTTGGCCTGAACCTATGCAAGCCAGCTCCAGTGGAGCCACAGTGGCAGGAGTGCCATCACCAGCACAGAGTTCTTGGCTGAGACACAAAGAATATTTCTTGAGATGCTCATGCAATGGGGCATCAAGGTGAATGTCCTTCCACCCACACAGTTCTCTTTTCCCTGGCATGTGTGCCTTCAAGCTCTGCAGCATCCTGGGGGGATATTCAGGAGGCACCTAAGCCTCACTTCCAGCTGAGAAACTGAAACTCATGCAATGAAGCCACTGTCAGCACATGAGAGGAAGTGTGACCTGGCACTTAGGATTTAGTGCTTGGTACTTCTGCCACATTAGCTCCAATAGTGCTTCTGCAGCAGCAAAAAAGGCTATCACGAGACAATCCTCTGTGAAAAGGCAATGTGGGGATCTCATATTCTGATTGCAATGCACTGGCAGCTTGCTTAGAGCAGCATGAACTCTAGACACCTTAAAATGGACAGAATCTCTCTCAGCTGGATCTTTGCTAGAAAAATCTTGCCCACATCTGAAAAGTGATACAATTTCCATCAGTAGACAGAGGCAGGGTTTTATCTAAAGAGTAATATAGACACCAGGAGCAGAAAACAGCCTTAGCTGCAGCACTGCTGTTTGCTGGCACTCTACTGAAGGGCTAATGTCAACAGAAAGGTTTATCCAGGGGACTCCACTAGCAGAACTGTCTGCTGTGGTGAGGGTGTAACATGACAGAGTCCAGCCCTCCCATTAGCCTTCCCTGCTATGGCCTTCTGTATGAAGTATTTTTATTGCTGTTTGAAGACTTCTGAAAGTGTGAACATGCAGTGAGTGGTTCCTGAACGTTGGCTTCCTCTGACATCACTCCAAGCTCTAGCTAAGATGAATTAATCAAAGCCATCAGCATGGGAGGTGCATGGGAGCAGAGGCCACCTGAGACAGAATTTTCCACCATGGCTTTTCATTGCCAAGGATGGCACAGTTCAGATGTACTAAATATGGCAAACGTTTGTGGTATGAAAGGGACAATGTAACAAAAAAGCTGATTTATTTAATGCCTCTTGACTACAGAATAGCTATGATGTCCCTCCCTTACCTCTTTCAGTACCAAACCTGAAATGCTGAATGGTGTTGGCTGTGGAGAACACTGCTAAGGTCAGTCAGTAATTTAAATGCAAACATCTTTCTGGCTAGCTAACAGCAGTGGTTTGTTGAGGAGCTGAAAAAAAAAAGTGCTGAAAAGACTCACAGCCTCCCTGAATGTTTCAGACTGACTCATTCCTGCCTGAGAAAGCATAGTCACTGCTTAGTGCAGGGGAATGTGCATATGTGCCTTCCAAAAATTGATATGGCTGCTGAATTTCACATCCTACTCAGCTCCCAGCAGATCTCTCAGCACACACACTTATGCAGGTATATAAAGAAACTTCCTGAGCTGCATCTGAATGATGTAAGTGCTGGGTAGAGACAATCAACTGTTTAAAACCAGACCATGACTTAATTTAGCTGTTTCAAGGATGCCAAGGCTATGCTGCAGAGTTGTGGTGACCACCCTGAGCACGCAAGGAGAGAGACAAGAAAGAGTAGCTGCGGCTTAATGAGGTTACAAAACAATTCACATATCCTGGGAATTACTTTAGCATTCATATGGTAGTGATCATGGTTTTTTCCCCCTTACCTCTCTCCATCTGTTTAGGGATGAAAGGATTTTCATGTGCAAATAAGTCCTTTGCCCTCTCTTGGTGCAATCTCTTTGCCACACCAGACGTTAGGTACCCCAACCCTGCTTCTCAGCTGTGTGTCATTCTACATCTTCCAGTCCTTTCAGCTGGGCTCTCAGCTTGCACTGGTCCAGTTGTGCTGGCCTCACTGTGTTTTCAGTGCCACATTTAAGACATTCTTTTCAGAAACACTTCTTTTAATGCTGAGCATTGTGAGGAACACTACAGAGCCCACATGCCTGAAACAGACACAAAACGTGCAGGCTTCAGCTGCTGGGGTATTGTTTCTTCCACATCTTGCCTTTCTTTTCCACTGATCTGCTAGTGAGTGGGTTACATATTTTTCTCCTTCTGTAAGATAATGTGTTTTACACCAGTTGGACTGAGGCAGACATGTTCAAGGCTTCTGCTGTACTGCTCCCTACTATTCTTTGCATAGAATAAACACAGATGTTTTAGAAACTAGAAGAGAGTCTCTAGAAGCTCTTTAATCTGGGTTGACAAAGACATGGAGAAAATTAGATGCCTTACCTATTCTTCCTATCCAGAAAGTACAACCACTACAATGTTAGTGCACCTCTTCATTTACTGCAGGAGTTAAATGAAGGCATTAAGACTCCTGAAGGGTGGCTACCATTGCTGGTCATAGAGACAGCCAGGTATAGGCCAGATTTAGAGACATCTCACCTTACCATGCTACTCTTTCTTCTTTGGGTTAATTCTTACCCTTAATCAAACTACATTCCCCATTTCTGACAGGAGGCAAAGTTTAACCTCCAGGAGCAAGGCTGGAATGAACCTGGAAACTCCAAATGCTTAAGTATCCCCTGTATCCTGCATGGCAAAAGTGCCTTCATCCCTTCCCCCTCTTTCCTTCTCACTTTCTTTTTGCTACCATTTTCTTCTCCCTCTTCCTCAATACTCTATTTTTGTTTTGGATATGTAATGAAGTAACCTGTCCCACCTCAGTGAGCAGCACAGGAGAAGCAGAACACACAATGACACCTTGCTTGGTCTTTGTTTTTTTAAATACAGGCAAGATTCTTTCATTTCAGGCAAGATCAAAATATGCAGAGGTACCTATGAGCAGGAAGCCTTTACCAGACCCTTAGAAGAGCTTTAGCTCTGCCATATTTTCCAGGGTGTATGCTCAAAGCTATTTAAGTGCAGGTATGTGAACCACTCACACTGTGTGTGAAAACTGCATGTGTGACTGAGAACTTGAGAAGTCACCTCAGGTCCCAGCATCCCAAAAATAAAACTGTACCCAGAGAATGAAGGGAAAAGCAGGCTGGCTGCACATGCATGTGTGCTAGCACACTCTGCACTGCACTGAAGGGGAGATGGAAATGATCAGTCTTACACTCAACTGTGGCCTTCCTATGTAAGGAATTTGCAAAGCTGAATTTCCTCACCAGCCATCACAGACTGGTGCCACCTCAGTCCATGTGCATTGCCAACATCATACACACAACTTAATGCAGGTTCTCCTTGGTAATTTGCTCTTAAACACATGAAGAGAGGGAAGACCCAGGGTGATGATCAAGTGGAAGATGGCAGTCAAGTGGAGGTTCATCAACAATCTGAGCGAGGAAGCTGTAATTTACAATGGCAGGACAATTATATGCAGCACCCAAATACCCTGCAGTGAGCTGCACAGATCTGCATGAAATCAAGAGTGTGGCCAGCAGGGCAATAGAGGGCATTCTGCTCCTTGACTCTGTTCTTGTGAGACTTCACCTTGAATACTGCATCCAGATCTGGTGTCCCCAGCATTAGAAGGACACAAAGGTCTAGAGGAGGCCACAAAGATGATCCAAGGGCTGGAGTACCTCTGCTATGAGGACAAGCTGAGGGAGCTGGAAGTGTTCAGCCTAGAGAAAAGAAAGTTCCAGGGAGACCTTAATGCTGCCTTCCTGTGGGATCCTTCCAGGTATTGGAAGGCAGAGGGACTTTTCATGAGGGTGTCTAGAGACAGAACAAGGGGAAATGGTATTATGCTGAGGAAGAGTAGGGATAGACTGGATCTTGGGCAGAAGTTCTTCAGTACAAAGGTAGTGAGACTCTGGAACAGGCTGTGGATGCCTCCTTCCTGGGAGTGTTCAAGGCGAGGCTGGACGAGTCCTTGGGCAGCGACGTTTAGTTGAGAGGTGCCCCTACCCACAGCAGGGAGGTTGGAGAAGATGATCTCTAAGTTCCCTTCCCACCTGTTCTATGAACACTTTTCTCCCTGAGGCTCGTGGGGCATTTGTAATAGTTCAGCTCATCTCTGTGTTGTTGGGGTTTCAAAACCAAGCTAGCAGCATAGGAAAAATAAACACTGCTTTATTTGCCAGATTCAGACCTTATGAACCGTACAGGTATAAGTTAGGTGATGTTTACAAAATTTATTCCAACATTAGTGTATCAGAGATCAGCAACACAGGCAGCAGACCAAAATGCCACTCAGATTACAGGGCAGTACACACAGAACAAGAAGAAAGTCCACCTATTCTCACTCCCTTTTGTTGTCTCAGCTAGCATTACATAACAAGGGAAAAGCAGAACAACAAAACCTTCTAGAAAAAGAACAGTATAGTGTCTTAAACTCTTTAGCTTGCAGTCATCAGCTTAGAACATACCACACTAAACCTTCCCAAGGTAAAACCAGGAAATTGCAACTGGGACAAAAAAAAGTAGTCCCTGATTGTGTTATACTTTCAAGGCCAATTTTCCTTCTTCTAACCAACCCTAATCGTAGCTCAAACCACAGTAGTTCCAACACAGAACTACCTTTGCTTTGGTTAAAGGCCACTTCTAGATATTGATACTAAGCACACCAAAATCAAACATTCCAACATTGGTCTTGTTTAGTCTGTGTGTGAACCGCTGTAAGCCTAACCACACTCAGAACACTTTGTCAAAATACTGCTTAACAACAAGAAAAAAGGCAAACTACTATGCAAAGAGGTGGTACTTGTCAGGTGCCACTAGCTCTGAAGAGGACAGGGCAGTCTCTTCCCAACAGCTCTATATACAAGGAAGTAACGCTATGAAGTGCAATGCTGTGTTTTAAAGGGATTCTTTTAAAAGAAGATCATCTCAGATTTTCCCCACTTTCTACTGGCAAAACACCTGTTTGCATAACATTCAATAGGAAGTGATCTCAAACATAAGCTTGACAGAAGCAGGAAGTTTGGGCCAAACCACCAAGTCAGCTCCAGCATCTGCATGCAGGGCTTCTGCCTATCCCAACCCCAGGTATTTCTTTGCTTTCCTCCACCTTGCTTTTAAACAGTTGTTTTGCTGACATCTTTTCAAGTCTTGTATATGAGGACACTTTTTATTGAAGAAACTAACACTCCCCAAGCAGGGATAGTGCATTTAACGCTGAATGTTTCCAATCAGATTGCACATTTTGCATAGGAATAGCCTTCTGCACCTCCTCACCTTGCTGTTGGGAGCACCTGTTTGCACTGCCAGCAGTAACAAAACCCTGGAGTCTAAACGAAGCAGTTTAGTTAACAGGCAGTGTGCCAGAGGCAGCAAAGTGCTTGCATTGTGTAAATTCTGGTGTCACACACGCAATTACAGTGACTGATACTCCTCTTTGGCTTGTACATTAAGCAGCAGAGCTAATTTACTCCTACATTCATTCCTCCAAGAAATCCATTGCTTCAAATGTATCTGCATATTCAAGCACACGGCCAGCTCGCCGTGAACACCGATTGCTAACGTGCTTGATTTACCAAGCAAACTGACAGAGCCAAGCTGAATAACTTACAGTAATGAGAAATGTACATCTGCTTCACCCCTGCCTGGCAGCCAAACCCTGTGCTGCTCGCTCGAGGTAGGCACTTCAGCATTACACAACTTCTGCTAACCCAAGGCATGGACTGAAAACTCTGTTACGACACGAAGGTTACTTAGGCAGATGCTCTAGGATGTATAGGCTATGCCTGCTAAAACAAACCATGGGAACTGCAGTAAACAGGACTTGTCTGGCTGATATGGACTACAAATCTAAATGATTTTTTCTGTATACTTGCAAGGAAGTATAACTTTCAAAGTGCAAATACAGTAATTTTTTTTCTCTCTCTAGCTAGTGTATTATACAACATGAGAGAACTCAACAGTCTGGTGCTGCCTTACCTAAGCAGCCCAGGTGTGAACTGCTCTCTGGGAACAGCTCAGCCAGCACTAGAAGTGTGCCAAGGCAGGCATGGTTTGGCTAACACTGGACAGCTCTGTGTGCAGGTTCACAGTATCAGGATGCCTGCAGGCACACTTGGGGAACACACATTTCCCCACTGTGATGAAAATCACATCTTTTGCCAAATGCAAATAAACAAGGCACTAAGCATGGGAGTGTTGATATGTTTTAAACACACAGCAAAATCATCCTAAAAATGCCTAACTGCTCCAAATGCTAACGGGAGGGCACATTCATAAACAGCTGGAACAGCTGGTAGCTACTTTGCACATGTACTTACTACATACTTATAAACTTGGGAACGTTGTAGAAAAGCCCCATAACAAAAAAAGGGAAAAAAATCAGTTTGAAGATTAAAAAGAAAAAAAAACAACAACAAACCCAACCCCCCCCCAGGCTCCTATGTATAATCACAACAGCAATGTAAACAGATTATTTGGCACGCTTGAATAAACTCTTCTGAACACAAACCCAGCCAGAAACCGCTCAGTTGGATGAAGGAGTGTGGCACTCCAGCTCCCAGTCCACTGCACTCTGCAGTCACATTACATGGACACAGCTTCAGCACCTCGCTGGCATTCACAGAGCACCCAAACGAAAGAGGAGCTCTGGCCAAAATGTGCCCTTCCAACAGCAGTTTCTGAGATCGAGGGAGGACTCAGCTGTACTTCTCCACATTGTCTCCATCTGCTCAAGACACTGCTGTCATTAGATGATTCCACAGTACCTGCATTTAAAGAGTGACCTCTTTGGCAGCTGATATCTTTAGGAAATATACTCTGGAGGGTTTTTTCCTTCCTTAGCATGGATTAACTGAATTCTGTGCCCAGAAATAATTCCAAGTGGAATTAAGCCAATACAGCTTTAAAAATCAATTCCTTCTAAAAAGTGTATAGAGGTTCAAAGTTGCAAACAAATTTTTCATAAGACATAGTGGATACAAACCCAGCCCCAAACTCTAAGCCTTGTATCAGAAGTGTTCTCCTGTTTAAACAACCATGTCATAAAAATAACACTCAGCCCCTTTGCACAGCAGAAGACCTCTAGGATATCCCTTTCAATCAGCTGGGATACAACCTGGAACTTTGCAGTTGGCAACAGGAGGAGGGCTTGTGGTAATAACCTTAAATATCCTGTGAGCCCTTTGAGGGTAACATTCCCTATACTGGGAATCCAGATTCTAGGAGATTACAGTTCTTATTCAAAGTGACAGGTAAACAGAAAACAGTGCTGAAGTCAGACAGCTGAGTAGGTTTACTACACCTAGAATGCTCAGTGAGACTTTTAAAGAAAAGTCTACAATCTTTGGACTGAAAGCAAAGAGTTGAAACTGTCCTATGGCTTCCAAGGTGATGCACACTGAGCAAATCACAGACCAAACCGAACAGACAGAAGGAACTAAATCCCAAACAAGTGTGTTTGCAGCTACATTGCCCTGGACAACTCCATCCTCCCTTCTGTGGCAATGAACTCCTTCTCCGTGGCTCGTTTATCGCCTTGGCACAGCCTCTCCTTCAGCTTTTCAAGTTCATACTCATGTAGGATTTTCTGTGTTAGGTACTTCTCACGTTTGATTTTGGCTTTCACGTCTGCTGGGACATCAGGAATCATCCATGCTACAAAGAATTTGACGATGAATACGACATGCTGGGGAAAAAGAAAAGAAAGGAAGCCAGGAGAAATCTAACAACTCACTGCCAAAGGAAACAGCAGAGAGATTTTTGTGTTTACAAACAGAACACATTTCCTTTGGCTGTCCTGCAACAACACAGAAAAAGCTGGGGATGGGTCTAGAGAACGAGGCTTATGAGAAGTGGCTGAGGGAACTGGGGTTGTTTAGGCTGGAGAATCATAGAATGGTTTAGGTTGGAATGATTCTTAAAGCTCAGCCAGTTCCAAACCCCTGCCATAGGCAGAGACACCTCCCACTAGAACAGGTAGCTCATGGCCTCATCCAACCTGGCCTTGAACACCTCCAGGGAGGGAGCAGCCACAACCTCCCTGGGCAACCTGTTCCAGTGTCTCACCACAACGTTCAGTTTGAATCTCTCCTCTGCCAGTTTAAACCCATTATCTCTTGTCCTGTCATTACAAGACCTTGTCAATAGTCTCTCCTCAGCATTCCTGTAGCCCCCCTTCAGATACTGGAAGGGTAAGGCTGAAGAGAAGGCTGAAGGGAGACTTCATTGCTCTCTACAATGTCCTGAAAGAAGGTTGTATAAAAGCATGCTGGGCATTTCTCCCTAGTATCAGGTGATGGAATGAAAGCAAATGGCCTTGAAGTTGTGCCAGGGGAGGTTTAGGTTGGAGACTAGGAAAAACTTCTATGCTGCAAGAGTGGTCATGCATTGGAACAGGCTGCCCAGGGAGATGGTGGAGTCACCATCCCTGGAGGTGTTCAGGAAACCTGTGGAAATGGCACTCTGGAACATGGTTTAATGGCTGCAGTGGTGCTAGGTGAATGGCTGGGCTCCATGAGCTCAAAAGGCTTTTCCAACCAAAACAACTCGATGATTTTGTGATTCTACAGCAAATGAATGTCTACCTGAGATCATGGAATCATAGAATCAAACAGGTTGGAAGAGACCTCCAAACTCATCCAGTCCAACCTAGCACCCAGCCCTAGCCAGTCAACCAGACCATGGCACTAAGTGCCTCATCCAGGCTTTGCTTGAACACCTCCAGGGACAGCAACTCCACCACCTCCCTGGGCAGCACAAAGCCTGAAACAGTTCTTTTGTGCAGAAACTTTAATTCCAAAGCATTTCTAAATTAGCAAACCCAAGATGAAAATGTCTGGTTCTGAACTGCCAGCATCCCTCTCTGGTACCTCTGTGTGGTTTCTCACAAAGTTCACACAGCTGTGCTGCCAACACTCAGCTATTGAGAACTGATAAGATACAGTAGGAAAGTGCTAACAGCACTCTAACATCTCTTTTCTCCTTTCAGAACTTGAAAGGCAGTGGTTTAATACTGAAGTGTCAGTGATCCAAACTACTGATTTAGCTATTTTTAGCCAATCTACATCACTGACAAATGTTTTCTGGATTTCTGAGTCCAGCCACCTCCCATGCAGCTCTTTAATGAAACTAGCAGGACTGAAAGTGCTAGTCCTTGTAGTTCATGTCTTCTTCACCTGCATGAAGACCACTGTCATTCAGCTGCTTTATCTGTATCAAATCTAGAAGCTTCCTTGGCTATTTTCACTGCTCTTGCTCTGAGGTTAAGTCCCTGACATCAGAAGACTTAGGACAAGAATCCTTAGGGAAGGAACTATTTTATACTCTGAGCAGTTCTGGGTTTTGTGGCATTAGTAATTACCTAGAGAATCTAAAAGGTACCAGCCTGGGAAGGACATTTAGTAGGGAACATACCTCCATAATAATTATGAAGGCCAGTTTTGCAGCAAGGATGTGCCAGAACTGCATAGTGTGTAGATATTTCTTCTCATGATCTGGAGGATATCGATAGTCTCTGTACCTGTTGGGTAGAAAGACAGGCAGGGGTGAAATGTCACTTCCAGCCTGAGACAGGCTACAAGCTCAGTGTCACTTACAGACAAATACAGCTGTCACTTAAGGGACCTTTTCACCTTGTTTTAAATGGTCTGTTTCCTCTTGCAGAAAAAAGGTTGCCTCTCAATTTGTTTCTACCTGATGTTTACTCACAGGCAGAGCAAGAGAGCAGCGATGAAGAGGCCTGAGCAGTGAAATTCTGCCTCTTTTCAGGCAAATCATACAGGGCAGAGTGACAGACCACAGCCATGGGCAGGGATTGTGTAAGAGTGAGAAATGTTGGCAGACTATGGATTGGACAGACACAGGGCCCAGTGGAAGGACATGAATGTGTGTTCTACACTCATGTGCAAGTAGGATACAGACTCTTGGGCCTCTAAAGCTAAAACATCATAAAAGTGCAGCATCTTCTTAAAGTGTTGTGGGGCCTTTGTTTGGTTCACTTGATTTGGGATTTTCTTGTTTTCCCATCAAACCAATACTCTTCTTTTACTGTGGACTTCTCCAAAGTTCTCTCTCCAATCTTCTGGAGCCTCCAATGCTGCTTCTTGCAACAAAGGCTGGGTTTTATTTGGTAATGAAAGCAGGATGACTCAGATCCTTGGTGGTATCTGGCATGGTAAAGGCTGACTTCAAATACCTTATCTAATTTTCAGCTTTGCAACCTAAACATTCCCTTAATACTTCCTTGTCCTCTTAGACCTTGCATCCTAAAAACCTTTGAAAACATAGGCTGAAATTTGCAACCTTAGGGACATAATCTCCTGCATCACTCAAAAATCAGAGCCAACCAACCAAACAGCAGCAATGAACCTAAACAGCCAAAAGCTGATTTTTCTGTGTGTCACTTGCATGACCTCCTACCATCCCAAGCACTGCCCTAGAAGTAACTTAGATATTACCTCTCATCATTTAGTATCTACTGGACTACTTACGACAGCACTGACTTTTTATGCTGTACTCTAAACAAAATGCCAACGTATTGATTATTACACCAACACCAACCTGCATATGACCAAGCCTTCTGGATTCCCTTTAGGCCTGTTTCTGTCAACAAAATCTGAGATCAGAAACACTGACAAACTGTTGTTTATGTATCCAGACATAGGCGAGTCCTCACTCTCCGAGTAAGCGTAGTAGTACACCAAACGAGGAATCATATCTGATGTGAATGCAACAATAAAAGCCTGAAAGAGAAATTGGAAAAAAGAAATGAAGGAATTGGCACACAAAACTGGTGAGCAGATGCATAAAGGGGTTTTGGTACCCTGAGACACTTGAGGTGCTCAGGTATTCCGCTAACTAGGCAACATTTGCAAGTGCGGTTGTTGCCTAAGACACTCGCAGAGCTGACAGTGTTCAATCCTGTGTGCTAAAAAGAGGCAACTGTTTTGCTCAGCAGTCTGCTTTGCAGTCTGAAATGAAAGACCAGCATAACACTGAGTACACAAAGAGTTGGACTGGATGATCTTGGAGGTCTCTTCCAACCTGGTTGATTCTATGATTCTATGATACTCCGAACTACTGTCCCCACTGGGGCATCCAGAGGCAGGTAACGAGCAGAATTCCCACAGAACAGGCCTCCTAGTGGCGAAACAGAAACGTCATTTGGCTGACAGAATTCATCCACATCTCCTGTCACCTGTGGTCCCTCCTGGGCAACCAGTGTGCTTCATCAGACTAAGCTTCAGACTGGTTTATGCCATTCCAAAACACTGGAAAACACAGACAAGTGACTAAAAAGCTCTGGTGCAGTGAAATGTGGACTGGGAGCTGTTGCCAACATACAGAAGAGCTGAAGCACCCCAGTGTTTCCAACCACCTCTCTGTAGGGTGATGTGACAAAATGGACAATGCTGCTGAAGGGGAAAAAGCCTCAGCTGGTTTTCAAATGAGCAAATTCCAAGTGCATGGAAGAATCTGAGCTGATGTAGCAGAGCTCCCATGCTTACATTGGTGACAACAGACAGGATGGCCATTCCGTTCAGGATTTCCTGCCACACTCCTATGCTGTGTGCTTTGGCAGCCACAGGTCTCCTGAACTGGGTGGTTAACTTCCAGGAGTCGACTCGAATCTCCAGGATATTATTCATCAGAGCAAGTAGTGGAGCCAGGGGAAAGGATGCCACAAAGAGAGTGATGAATCCAAACTGAATGACTGCAAGAGAGAAAAGAAAGTGCCAAAATGTGCTCCTATGCAAGTACCCTCAGGCTGAGAGTAAAACATTCACATTGCCACTGCAGACAAATGGCAGAACTCTGCCAGGCTGCACAGCAAGTCACCTCCAGCCCTGGCCTGAGCTGAGTCACAACCTGCCCCAGCCCTGAGGCTCCTCTAGGCTCTCAGGGCTACTCTGTTCAAGAACAGGGCATTCAGGCCCTCCTAAGTGCTGCTGTCAGAAGTGCTGGACAGAGTTTCTTTCATGGTGCTGCAGCCCTCTGGTGAACAAAACCTAACTGTAGGGCAATGGGAATGTAGTCATACACCTCATTTCTGAGTACAAAAGCAGACTAGATTTCCTCTCCTGCAGTTTGTACAGAGCCAGCCCACTTGCCTGTTACTTATAAAGAAAAAAACAAACCAGAGGAAATATTTTTATTACAACCTGACCTTCACCTACTCTTCTTGGTTTACCCAAAATATTAATACCAGTTCTGTATGCAATGATTCCACTGGAGAAGTCGAAACATTTAGCTCAAGAAGTGCAAGTAAAATACAAAAATGACCCCTTTAGTCATTACCAAAATTAAATGTCTCTGGGTACAGAATGTGACAGCTCTCAGTGCAGAGCCAACACTGCCATGGTGTTTGGAAGACAGGAAACAGAACATCTTGTCTGGTTTAGGCAGTGGATAAAAACAAATTCCCATGCACCAGCCATCAGCTCTGCCATGATTTCAGCAATCAAATCTTCAACTCAGAAAAGCAACAAAATTCCTGCTAGCTAAGCAGCCCCAGGTCAAGGTGGAGGGTAATGGTATCAGGTCTGACTCGGGAAGAGCAAGAACATCTACTGACAGGCATGGCTGACAACACTGATAGCTCTTAGCGCAACGAATGTCACAGGACCACAGCCTTCTATGAGACGCTAGGAACAGTATGGAGTGACAATAATACAGCTGCAAAGCTCTAGGCAGGAATTATTTCTGTGCAGAAACACAGAGAAGCACTTTACAACAAACTGTCCTTTTAACAGAGAAATACTGATTGATTTTTTTAGTGTCTCTCAGATTTAGTTCAGCTTCAGAGTCTAGCTCTGGTTCTCAGGTTCTGTAAGCCGATGTGACCTGCTGGCACTAGCTTTGAAAGCCCTGTTCTGTTCCCCATGCTCCCTCTGCTGTCCGCTGGACTCCAGCGAGGCACCAACCCGTGCAAACCTAAGCCGAAATGGATTCTCCCTGAGGCAGCTCCTAGACCCTGTATCTGCAGAACCCACCCTTGCAGCAGACTTGGCACTCATCCCATACTTTCCACTTCCACTGACATGAGCTGGGAACACGCTTGGGAACAAGAACAGAACAGACACCAAGACAGCAGCTGGCTGCACTCAGAATAATGTTCCCCATTCAAGTGAGGGAAACAAACACTCTGCAGTGTTTCTGTGAATTTCCTTGCTCTCTTGACTTGACTCTTTTGGGGTTTAGTTCTGGTTTTCAAGTTGGGCTGACCTATTTAATCATGTCCAGCAGTTAATCATCTATTATTTACCAGATAAAACTCCTCAACTCACAGCAATTAACTGAGCAGCTCTTTTTCATTGGCAGTGTCAGGACAGAGTGTCTTGTCCTCAGTTCCAAAGGTGCATTTTTAACCTTACCCATTTCCAGGTATTCATAGAACAGGCCTAAGGCTCCAAATGTCTGCAGATCGTGGTCCTGCTCCCAACGACTGTACAAGTTCTCCGGATTGTTCCGGGCTTTCCGGCGTCCCCACCAGTTACAGATCCACCTGTGTGTGCAGAGACAGTTACACAATGGCAGGGCCTGGAAGGCACCTCCAAAGACCATTCAGTCCAACCTCCCTGCCAGGGCAGCATCACCAGGCTTCTCTTGGAAAGGGTCCAGCAGAGGGCTGTAAGGATGATGAGGGGACTGGAGCAGTGCCTGGTGAGGAAAGGCTGAGGGACCTGGGGCTGCTTAGTCTGGAGAAGGTAAGACTGAGAGGGGATTTAATAAATGCTTATAAATAGCTGAGGGCTGGGGGTCAGGAGGAGGGGACAGGCTCTGCTCACTTGCTTCTTGTGATAGGACAAGGAGCAATGGATGGAAGCTGCAGCACAGGAGGCTCCACCTCAACACAAGGAGAACTTCTTTACTGGAAGGGTCCCAGAGCCCTGGCACAGGCTGCCCAGAGATGCTGGGGAGTCTCCTTCTCTGGAGCCTTCCAAGGCCTATCTGGATGTGTTCCTGTGTGACCTGAGCTAGATTGTATGGTCCTGCTCTGGCAGGGGATTGGACCTGATGATCATATTGGGTCCCTTCCATCCCCTGACATCCTGTGAGCCTGTGAACACATCCAGGTGGGTTTTGAATGTCTCCAGAGGAGACTGACCAACCTCTCTCAGCAGCCTGTTCCAGGGCTCCGTTACCCTCACAGTGAAAACGTTTTCTCTTTAAGATCATGTGGAACCTCCTCTGATCCAGCTTGCTCCCATCACCCCTTGTCCTGTCACTGGACATTCCTGAGCAGAGGCTGGCTCTATCCTCCTCACACTGCCCTGTACACCTTTATCAACATGAATGGGTTCACCCCTCAGGCTCCTATTCTCCAAGCTAAAGAGCCCCAGCTCCCTCATAACAGGGATGTTCCACCCCCTTCAGCATCTCCGGGGCTCTGTGCTGGACTCTTTCAAGCAGTTCCCTGTCCTTCCTGAACAGTGAGAGGAGCAGAAGCAGCATTCCCTTCTCTAAGCTAGCTCCTAGTTGCAATATACTTTTACAAGCATGGCTTACACAAAGACTCCCTGGGCAGCCTGTTCAGTGTTTTGTCACCCTCCCAGGGAAAGAATTCTTCCTCATGTTTACATGAAACTTCTATGCCTCAGCTTCCACCCTCTGCCCCTTGTCTGGTTATTGGGCATCCCCCAGCAGAGCCTGGCTCCAGCCTCCTGGCACTCACCCTGCACATATTTATAACCATTGATGAGGTCACCTCTCAGCCTCCTCCAGGCAGCACAGCCCCAGCTCCCTCAGGCTCTCCTCATAACAGAGATGTTCCATTCCCTTCATCATCCTTGTGAAGTGACTCTCTTAAGCAGCTAGTAGTAGTACCTGTAGTTTTAGAGTGATTTGCCCTACCCAGGGAGGTGTTGGAGTCACCATCCCTGAAGTGTTCAAGAGAAGACTGGATGGGGCACTTAGTGCCATGGACTAGTTGACTGGATAGGGCTGGGTGATCTTGGAGGTCTCTTCCAACCTGGTTGATTGTTTGATTCTAAGAGAGGCCAAAGACCTCTCTAACAGAATGAGTCTAGCTGTGGTAATTCGTGCTTGACTCACAGAGTTTTTTCCTGGCTTCATATAGCAATACTCATTATAACTCCTTCAGAGATTTTGCTGTTTGCAGCATGAGCACCTCAGGGCAGGAGATAACTTACGGGACAATGGCCTCCTGGATGTTCCCCCAGATCTGTTTGCCAGCCATGACAATGGTGAGCTGTGTCGTCAACTCTATCAAACAGCCTGCAGGGTCGCACTGGCAGAGACAAACTGGGGGTTAATGGACATGGAAAATGGACATTCCCTAGATAAACTATGTTCTGCCACTGGAAAAAGGAAAGAAAAGAGTTCTTATTACTTTGCAGAACAATAATTTTCACCTGGCCTGCCAGCTGAGATACCTTCTTAGATGGGCTTTCAACTCTCATGTGCTTGACAAAACACACCCCAAAATCTAATGACCACTTGCAAACAAAGTAATTCAGAGGTGCCTCAGGCTGACCACTGTGCAGATACTCAAAAGTAAGGCAGCAGGAGCTACATGAAGCAGCCACTCCACAGCCCTGCAAAGATGAATCTATGGTGCTCGGTTAGCTCTCAACACCAGACCAGCTCAGCTCACTCTAAAACAAAACTGCAGCTCAAAATTTATGACTGCACAGGTTGGGTAAAGAGTTTAAACTAATGTTAATGTTCTTATTATTTAGTCCAACTTAAGAACTCCTACCTCCTCATTTCTCCAGCGATTAAACATGTATGTGTAAGCACCTGGGTAGCCAACAAACTTCCCTTTGAAGAAGGCCACATAGAAGCAGGATGAATAGTAGTTGACAAACTGGAACAGAAACATCTTCATAGTAAGCCTGTTTTCATACTCCATGTGAGTTCTTGGAATCTCTGTGAAGCCAGAAAACAGTAATTTTAGTTTTCCTTTATTCCTTTTACAAGGATACAGACTCAAATACTCATCACCCTCAGTGCCTTCACATCCCTCAGTTTACAGTGCAGTGTCTTGAGTAGACAGACAAGTGATATTCCTTCTTGAAATACTTTTATATCAGACTTAGGATGTTCAGAGGAAGGTTACACCTGCACGTCTGAAAACCAATCTGGCCTAACCTTTTCAAGAGTGCAGAATCAGAACGGACACTGCTGCCAGCATCACCCCACACCTCACCCCTCGGCCGTGTTCCCAAGCGGGGCTGGGCGCAGTTGCCTCCGGCTGCCAGAGGAGGGCAGCAGACTCTGGAAGTAAACTGCTGTGCTCCTCTGCAGCTGCCAGCCACAGCAGCGCTCACACTCCAGCAACTAATCTACACTTGCAAGCAGCAAAACAACACTGCTGAGCCTTCATGCTGATCGGTTCGAGCCCTTCACGAAAGAATGACCAAAAGATGATGATTTTCTCTTTGATTTTGCTGGGAGATTCCTTCCAAGTTTTGTCTTCAAGCACATTGCTTACCCATATCAGTGATCCAGATGGCTATTCTCTCATAGAAGAAATTCAGTATCATGATGATGACAAAATTCAGGCATGAGGCTGTGACAGAGGTTGCCAGCTGAGGGGTCAATAAGCCACTGATGGGCTCTAAGCTCTGGGTGTTCTCCATCAGGCTGGCAAAGGCAGCGTACACCGCCAGACGATACACGATCACAGCTATCATGCTAGCTATGATCAGAGACACCTATGGGAAGGACAGAGATTGGAAAGAGACTTACATCTCAGCACAGCTATAGGCTATTTAGAAGTAAGATGTAAATCACTATGCTTTGTCGTTTTTAAATGTTATTCTTGATGGGTATGAGTTCAGCAGCACTGAAATGCAAAGTGATTTGCTGCATTACCTACATTAACTCCACTGCATCGTTTTGCAAACACAAGAAAAGCAGACAATCCAACAGCAACAGGCCAAAAAACCCAAACAAACAGTGCAGAAAGATACAGACTCTCACAAACGGAGATGGAAAGGGCAAGTTTGATTATGCTGCCCACACTGAAATTCACTCTGCAGCTATTTCTACAGAGGAAGATGTGGATAGTTCATTGCAGTGAAAAACACCTTTCCCTTTTTGCCTTTCCTGCAGCTTTTCCAGTATGGCCTGTTAACAGCACATAACCCAGAGAAAAGTTCTCCCTATGCTAATGTGTCCAACCAAATTACTAAGTAATGACAGGTTTCCAAGGCCTGCCTTTTAAAATCTCTGTTGAAGTGGATTTTGCAGAGCAGTAGGCAAACTGCAGGACAATAATAAAAGCCTGGTTTAGTCCCATGATTAAACCTAGTGTCAAGGTCATGATTAGTGATGATCAGCAACTCTGACATCTGTTAAAATGACAATTCCACAAATGCTCACCCAGAACAACACTGTGGCTCCTGAGATGCAGAATCGCACAGCCTGGCTGGTTACTGGCAAATAAGGCTCCATCTCCTGCAACAGGCAAGCACAGCACAGTTCACAAATCCAGCATCTCACTCTAACACCCAGCAGCACACAGAGCTACTGTCAGCTGTGTGGAAGTGTCCACATCTGAGGGAAACCATTCAGAACCCCAATTCTAAAGGGGAGACAAGACATGATTCTGCATGTGTCAAGAGAAAAAAAACACCAACCAAGAAGAGGAGGACAGAAGTGTAACCAAAAATGTGGAAAACAAAGAGAGCAGTTGGGAAGAAGGGTCAAACCTCTGCAAAAATCAGTCAGGAGCTGAAGGAAAAGGACCAGCTCCTTCACTAGGGCAGCTGTTACTGTAATGCCAGGTCTCTGAGTCCAAAACTGGACTGATTTTAAAGAAATTCTTAAAATACTTTCTTAAAATGACCATTTCTGTAGAGGTACCACAGCCAGGGAGTGCTTCCCCTGCTCCTTCAAGGTCTTTCCTTTTTCACTGAAGAAGAGGCTACTTTCATTAGCTGTCAATAGGCATCAGGCAGCTTGGGCTTACCCAGGCAAACATCCCCACACAGCACATGAACAACTCTCCATGATCATGTAAAGTAGTCTTTCTCACAACCAATTCTAGTCCCTCAATTATCAGGTCACATGTATTAAGAAAGAGCCATTTAAGAACTGATGCCAGCAGAAGATGATCTAGGAAGAGACAATCTGAACGTGATACAGTGCCTTGTCCCAAAGAGGTCTACTCTCCTCTTGCAGAAGGGGGCACCAATGGCTATGGGCGAGCACAGTACTAAGTATATTATCAATAAGGCAATGCTTGTTCTGACAACACAACACAACACAAAGTACTGAAGCTGTGAGAACTTGTTGAAGGAAGCCCATTTCCTGTGGCACAAAAGCTCAGAATGTGAAGGCAGGGTCTCAATGCAGGGTCTCAATGCAGGCTACTGCTGAATGCAACAGCCACAACTGAGCTGTGCCGCCCCTGACACAACCCCGCAGCAGCTGCTGTTTTGCAAGGGTTGCTGCCTCAGCACAGTGATGTTCTTCAGCCAGCATGCTCACACCAACGTGATTTTGTCTGAAGGGTAATGTGCTGTTCTCTCTGGAGAGATACTGCCTGTACCTGCCTGACTGTACTTACTAAACACAATTATCTATACTGCAGTCCTGAGTCACAACAAGTTGTTTGATGGTGATAGCAGTTAAAGTCTATTAGCAGAGCTATTAAAAAAATACAGCTGAAGATAAGATACAAGCACTGATAACAGGTAGCTTTACATGGGCTCATAACATTTTACACCTCTGGTGTATTAATAAATAACATGCATATTCTGTACTAAACCCAAATCTTTCACGCAGCCGAAGCTACTTAACAAGTTTTCCACTTCAGAGCAAAAGGCAGGCACCAGTGTGCAATAACAGAGCCTAAGTTTCACTGATGTTCTTCATTACTTATGTAAGTTAAGATTCTATCATAATCAGCAAAACCAGATTTTAGCTATGATCTACAAAACACTTTAGCTTTGTGACCAAATGAAGCCTTAATTAAAGCCTCGAGATGGGCAAATTCTTGTAGAACTTTGAATCACTGCCAAGAATAAGGAGGAAAATAAAATCTGAGCAAAGTAAAGCCAGTGTTGGGAGACAGGGAACAAAGCAAGCCATATCCAGATCATCTTATCAGCCTGCAGAAGTATGCTATTGGAAATCACTGTCCTGGTATGCTCAGGATGTTCAGTAGTTAAAGGAGGGCTGTAAGAAATCTGGGGTTGGACTTTTGACAAAGACTTATCATGATAAGACAAGGGGTGGACTTAGATTAGAGGTTAAGGATGAAGTTCTTTAATCTGAGGGTGGTGAGGCACTGGAACAAGCTTCCCAGAGAAGCTGTAGATGCCTTATTCTTGAAGGTGTTCAAGGCCAGGCTGGATGAGGCCTTGAGCAACTTGGCCTAATGAAAGGTACCTGTCCCTGCCCATGGCAGGGGGCTGGAACTAGATGATCTTTACTGTCCTTTCCAACCCAAACCATTGCAGGTCTGTGATTGCTAAGGATCACTTCTAAACCTGCCACAGAAAGGCTTCTGAAAATCCACCAAGGTACTAAACTGATGTGCCATCAAGGACTGTACAGTCAGGGCATTTTCATGGCACTGTGTGCTAGTTTGAGCCCAGCTGTTTCTTAAGGTGGGGGGGGCAGGTAAGGGTTAATGCACACTTAGCTCAGAGCAGTGCAGCATCTGACATCATTTCCCTTTCTAAAACACAACCCAAATAAGCCATCCTACCTAAGAGATCTGCACAAACCACAGACAGAAGGATCTCTCTCAAGACAGCTGTAGGATTGCACCTCACTCATGTCATCATTGGCTGATCTACCTCAAACAACTGCAGGCTTTGGTCCATGCAGTAGCAGCCGCTGCCCACAAGTCAGCCTATTACTTCCCTGTCCTTACATCATTATCCTCTGCTGCAGCCCATTGCTGTGGAGCACACAAAGGCAATGAACAACCTCTGCGTGGCTTCCCCCTGCTCTTGCCTAACTGCAGCACAACCACAGTGGTTCAGCTGGTTTTGGTCACTGCTCAGCCACATAACAAAGTGGAGGTTTTGAGCGTGAGAACACACAGGGATGCAAACCAGCAAACCACATGCAACAGGCTGGCATCTGTTTGCAATCAGCAGAGCTGGCTAATGAAAAATTGATTTATCTGAAACTGTTTTCCTGTGCATGCAGAAATCAATACCTCAGCAGAGCTACACTTCAGATCATAATGTGCCATTATCAAAGCTGGAGGTACAAGGACAGCAGCATTAACACTGTGTGTGCAGAAAGGCAGGGAGACAGAAGCACTGTCTTCAGGAGAAATAAGATTAGTCTATGTCTTTCCTAATAATTAAACACCTGAGAGACAGGGCTACCCTTTCTAGAACAAGGATTCTTCCTGTGTTCTGGCTAAGCTTCTATTTCTTCACTGATGATTGTGTTCAGCATACTTACAACCAGTGAAAAAAAGTTCTTCTAGGCTGAGGAAGGATGATTTCAAAACACATCTGAAGTGGAGGATGTTGCATTGGAGCACAACCATTTGATCCCTACATTTCTCAAATAACTCCTGTCTACATTAAATTTAAATGAAGACAATTAACATCTAGTAACTATTTATACAGAGCACTTTGCAGAGTTAAACAGTGTGGTTAATTGTACCTTAATTAGTTTTCAGACAACTCCACCAACCTTCATCTCTCTAGAGTTCTCCTAACAAAGTGACTGTGCCAGTAGCAAAACCCCAGCAGGTCCCAGTTATGTATCTTTAGATCAAGGTGACTGCTTGCTCTATGCTGTGTAGGGAGGAGGGGGACTGCTCTGAAAGGTGAGAATTCAGAGACTGCTACCTTGAAACACGAAGGACACTGTCAAGATAATGTTAGCCAAGTGAGAGCTATCAACTCTGCCTTTGTATTCCTGATTTAACGTATCAGCTTCCTGTGGAAATTAAAATCAGCAGAGGGTAACTAATGAAAGTTAGGCACACTCCAGAGGCAACCCCCCATGTGTTTTCATTTGTTCTGTGTGAAAAGCCTGGATAACAAAAGACATCTGCAGGAAGTGTGGCAGGGCCTAAGAGATGAGGCACATCTATCACGTGTCAGACTGGAGACTGCAAAGCAGGACACCCTGTGCCAGGGTGGACAGAGCCCAGGTTTCTAGACACCAACACAGCTCTGCTGCTTCTAGCAGCTCAAGTGTTTATCTCTGATACAAGTCAGTCAAAGAGCACAAACCTCAGCACTCACAACTGGATGCCTCCAGCAAGAAAACAACATGCTACCCTATTCTGCTTTGATATTCAGCGCAGTCTGTTGTGTTTAGTGAGGATGTGGTTGGCATCATGTTTACATATTTCAGCCAAACTCCTGCTGTCAAACTCTGCTCTGTGGAGATACAATAGCTGAGGGCTTGCCCTGCTCCAATATAAATGTGTCATTTCTTATGTGTCAAACAAATCTGCACTTAGCCACAAGGCACAGACTTGCTCCTGAGGCAGAGCTGGCACATTACCAAACGTCCAGCACACAGCTCAACTTGCCAACCCAGCAGGCTCATTACCTGAGTTACAGGATTCCTCCTCTTTTGGGTACATTTTGCCTCATACTCAGGTCTCAGCTGGAGTTGCTGCTGTTCCTCTTCAAAATCAACCAGATCCCATTCGTATTTCAGTCTAGCTTGCCTCCTCTTCCAAAACTCCAGGAAAAGTGTAACTGCAAGTTGGAAATGTTGCAGTCTGGTTAAGGGAGAAGCAAACTGGTTCATGAAACATTTCATAGAATCATAGAATCAACCAGGTTGGAAGAGACCTCCAAGCTCATCCAGTCCAACCTAGCACCCAGCCCTAGCCAGTCAACCAGACCAGGGCACTAAGTGCCTCAGCCAGACTTTTCTTGAACACTTTCAGGGATGGTGACTCCACCACCTCCCTGGGCAGCCCATTCCAATGCCAATCACTCTCTCTGACAACAACTTCCTCCTAACATGCAGCCTAGACCTGCCCTGGCACAACTTGAGACTGTGTCCTCTTGTTCTATTGCTGGTTGCCTGGGAGAAGAGACCAATCCCACCTGGCTACAACCTCCCTTCATTTCTGCCCTGGCTGCTGTTCTGCAGTCCATTATTTCTCCTTGCAGTGCAATCCAGCTGTTTTTATTGAGTACCTAAGATTGCCACTAAGACCATGATAGGGATTAAGTAATTTATCAGCCAACTAAATTGCAGAAGTGGATGACCAGGCAGATGCCAAGATATAAGCTGGGTATTTCCATGGTTATAAAAACTATGTTCAATTACAGCACAATTGCTTTCCATGTGCTGTGCAGACAGCAACAAGGAATCAACACAGGAACACAACAATGCCAACTAATTCCTTGGGCAGAAACTTGCAACACCCAAACAACTGTGCCAGATAAGCAGAACTGATTTCAAGCAGCATGCTCAAAGATTTCTGTTGCTTTTTGGTGATGATCTGATACTGTGAGCATTTGAAGATGGTAGATGTCTGCTGCTTTTCATATGATCAAGAGTGAGGCTGGCTGAAGAGATTTTTAAGACACTAGAGGGAAGTGATTTCCGTATGTAATGCAAACAACTAGAAATGCTATAATGCTGCCTAACATTTTAAAAGCCCTCTATAAACTGCTTTAAAATGCAAACCTCTAGTAATCCAGCTGTTCTTATTTGAACTGGAGAGGCTTTACTGTTTTCACAGACACAGGAAAACTTATCTTCTGCAGTTCTAAAACCTTTTGCTGGTGCTTCCTCAATAACTAATCCATGTCACTCAAAAGCTTAAGAACAAGATAAGTTTAGTAGAAAGCCACACAACATCATAGTCAAAGTTCTTTTTTTAATGAGAATTCTCTGTGAAAAAAAAAACCAGCAGCTAAATCCTTCAAAACAAATTCACTGATAGCTTTTCTATTGGCATAGAGAGAGATCTTTGCGTGCTACTGAAACAGCTAGCTTCAAATTGAAGATTTAATTAGATTCATACAAGCAGTGTGAAACAGGAGCCAGGGCAAGAGAAAGAACAACTATGAACCTTCACAGAGTTTAGGAAATGCTCTCCAGACAGTATGAATAAGTCTCCCCTGGTGTGAAAGCATGCTTAAAGACAGTCAAGAAATGCACCTGTTTCTGCATCATGGGAATATACTCTGATGTATGAGTTTCACTGTAGTAAAGCCAACTCATTCTCATCCTGGAAGTGCTGCTAATGAAGTGCTACTGAGGGACCACCACTCAGTGAAAGGTCACAAAAGCTCTCTATAGGGCTCAGCAGACAGCTCTTACAGGGACTGGGTAAGGTTGCACTACTCTGCCTTAGGCTCTAAAGGAAAGAGTTAGCAGTTAGAGTGCCCAATGATTACAATATCCCAGACAGCTACTGGAATTTGTCTGGTGTGTTTTAAGTCTAATTCCTCCTGGTGAGGGGCCTGGAGCACAGCTCTGTGAGGAGAGGCTGAGGGAGCTGAGGGTGTGCAGCCTGGAGGAGGCTCAGGGATGACCACATTGGTCTCTACAACCACCTGAATGGAGGCTGTAGCCAGGTGGGGTTGGTTGCTTTTCCCAGGCAACCAGCAACAGAACAAGGGGACACAGCCTCAAGCTGTGCCAGGGAAGGTCTAGGCTGGATGTTAGGAGGAGGTTCTTGACAGTGATTGGCATTGGAATGGGCTGCCCAGGGAGGTGGTGGAGTCACTGTCCCTGGAGGTGCTCAGGAAAAGCCTGGATGAGGCACTTAGTGCCATGGTCTGGTTGATTGGGTAGGGCTGGGTGCTAGGTTGGACTGGCTGAGCTTGGAGGTCTCTTCCAACCTGACTGATATTGTGATTCTCTGTGACTTTAAATTACTTTTTACTCATTACTTTTCACTCTTTCATCACTTCTGTACCTGAGGCCAAGTATTAAAGAGAAGCCATTTTCCCCCTTCTGCCCACTACCAGTGTCCCTCTCAGCAGTTTGGCCAAGATCTCACGATTGCCTGACATCAGTTCTGGGCTGTGTACTCACCCCATATGCCCATGAAAATGGCAAAAAAGAGAGTTGCCACGTTGTCAAACAAATGGGAATACTGCAACAGCATAGAGAGGAACAGGTCAGTACCAAACCAGATTTCAGTGTGACCAGATATGACAAGTGGCTGGAGAATCAGATACAGACCTCTGAGGACTGACAGGTGGTGTTCAGTCTCCAGTACTCACACTCTCGGTCACAAAGAGGGCACATGATGATCTCTCCTCCAATTGCAGGGTCACAGATTTCTTTGCTGAGGAGAAAAGCACTGTACACTAACTGTTCTCATTACATCTTAAGAGTTGCTAAAAACCATAACAATGGAGAGTTTCATTTGTTCAAAGCTCAGCATTTGCAGCTTCACAGGGAAGATGTCAACTCTTCAGATGTTCCCTGGTGCTTTTTCCTCCTTTTTTTATCTGCACAAACAGTATCTTCACATTGCTTAACTTTTCCCATTATGAGCCCAGGGGATTTTCAGCATCACACTCACCTGCTCATAGAATCATCCATTGTAAACAAGCCATAAAGAAAACAGATTAAGCCAACAACAGCTGCAAGGAATAACATCTCAGTGTAAAATCCTAGCCAGGCAAAATAGATTCCAATCTTCTCCCCGTAGTACTTCCTGGGTATGAAAAAGAAAATGCAATTAATAAGGATACAAAGCAAAGTTCCAAACTGCAACAGAGCAAACTGACCAGAGTCAAAATGAAACACAGCAAAGGTGGAGAGGGACTTTTCATCAGGGTGTCTAGCAACAGGACAAGGGGAATAGTTAGAAACTGAGGGAGAGTAAGGTTAGACTGGATCTTAGGAAGACGTCCCTCAGTATGAGGGTAGTGGGACTCTGGAATAGGCTGCCCAGGGAGGCTGTGGATGCCCTCTCCCTGGGAGTGTTTGAGGCCAGGTTGGATTGTGTGAGGCCTTGAGCAACCAAGCACAGTTGAAAGGTGACCATGGAGGAGAGGTTGGAGTAGATGATCTCTAACATCTGGATGAGGCACTTAGTGCCATGGTCTGGTTGATTGGATAGGGCTGGGTGCTAGGTTGGACTGGATGAGCTTGGAGGTCTCTTCCAACCTGCTTGATTCTATGATTCTGTGATCTCTGCCATTCTATGCATGTGTTCCTCTACAGCTGAATTATTGGTAGCACAGCTGAGGAGCACTGTCTGGAATGAAAAATGCCCAATTTGAGAGAAATGGTTTTTCCAGTCACTAGTAAAAACCTGTGCTGTGTCCCCTGAAGGGCCAGTGCCCAATTAGGCATTCAATCCTCATCACATTGTAAAAGCAGTAAACATTTTCCAGCAGGATCAAGCTAGAAATGATTAGGCACACATCTGACAGTGAAAAACCAAGTGCATGCCCTAGAGCCCAGGCAGAGCTTTACCTGATGAGGTCCAGAGGCTGCTCCTTGTAGAAGCGCAGGAAGCGAGCCCACTCCATGTAGAGTGTGTACCTCTCGTTGTCACAGTTTGGGTCGTTTGCCTTCTTCCAGTATTGGCACTGTGGGCAAAGCAGAGCACAGGCAAAACACCTCATGGACAGTCTCAAACACTACATTGAGAGAAACAAACAGGAATGATGATGATGAACAGTTCTTTAGATTGTGCCAACTCCATTCAAAACACAGCACTCTACTTCAGCACTTGAGTGAAAGAGAACCCCTCCTGTGGATGCTCAGTCACAGAATGCTAGGGGCTGGAAGAGACCTCTGGAGATCATCCAGTCCAACCCACTGCCAAAGCAGGATCACCTAGAGAAGGTCACACAGGAACACACCCAGCTGGGAGACACCTCCACAGACACATCTGGAGCGGGTCCAGAGGAGGGCCACAAAAATGATCAGAGGATGGAGCACCTCTGCTGTGAGGACAGGCTGAAGGAGCTGGACTTGTTTGGCCTGGAGAAGAGGAGGCTCTGGGGAGACCTAAGAGCAGCCTGCCAGTACCTGAAGGGGGCCTACAGGAAGGATGGAGGGAAGCTGTTTACAAAGGCCTGCAGTGACAGGACGAGGGGCAATGGGTTCAAGCTTGAGAAGATTTAGATTGGATGTTAGGAACAAGTTCATTACTATGAGGGTGGTGGAGCACTGGAACAGCTTGCCCAGAGAGATGGTTGAGGCCCCTTCCCTGGAGACATTCAAGGGGAGACTTGATGGGGCCCTGGGCAACCTGGCAGAGTGGAGATGTCCCTGCTGACTGCAGGGGGGCCAGACTAGATGACCTCTGTGATTCTGTGATATCCAGAGAAAGAGACTTCACCACCTCTCTGGGCAGCCTAGTGCAGGGCTCTGTCACCCTCACAACAAAGAAGTTTCTCCTTATGTTGAGGTGGAATCTCCTGAGTTCAAGTTTGTATCTATTGTTCCTTGTTCCATCACTGGGCACTATCACAAAGAGGCTGGCACCTTCACCTTGACAGCCACCTCTCAGACATTTAGACATTGATCAGATCCCCTCTCTGTCTTCTCTTCTCCAAGTCTCTCAGCCTCTCCTTATAGGAGAGATGTTCAAGTCCTGCAGTCAGCCTTGTAGCTCTCCATTGGTTTCTTTACAGTAGACCTCTAATTCTCTTGAACTGAGGAGCCCATAACTGGACATAGTATTGCAGCTGGGGAGTAGAGGAGAAGGAGAAGCTCCCTAGACCTGCTGGATGCACTTTTCTTGACGCAGCCCAGGAAGCCATTTGCCCTCCTGGCTACAAAGCCACATTGCTGTCTGCCAAGACTCCAAAGTCTTTCTCTGTGGGGCTGCTTTCCCTGTCTTAGCCTTTAAGTTTGCCTGCACAGGAACCAGAGCAGGTTGTTACACCAGCTGGTGCAACACACTCCTTTGCACTGGTAGCCTACTGCAGTGAATGGTTTGTCCCTTTACGCTGCAGTGACAGATGCACTTGCAGAAGTTCAAGCTTCCCTGGTGTAGAAAACCACTATTACACTCAACTTCATGAAAAAACATGTGAATTTAAATCCTGTTCCCTGTACTTCAGCCTCGTTGTAAATTGCACAGCCAAAAGCATTTCAATGAGAGATGTAAACTAGGGGCTATAAATTAAACTTGTTTCCTGCCTGCAGCCATAGCACTGTAATGTACTTTGTGCTGTGGCTTCTCCAGTTGCAAGGCAAGGACATGCAAAATGAAATTCTGACACTAATTAACTTCAGTGGTGTTCCTCACTATCATGCATCCACCTGCCTAAGAACATTTTGGAACTTCATCAGTTTCCTAGAAATGAACCAGCACAAAATAACTGCAGTTTCTGACAGCTCCTGTCAGTTTGGCTGGCATTGCAGAACTCTGCCTTCAGAATGACCTGCCTGTGTCAAATGCTCAGTTTCTGATCTTGGTTTTCCTTTTTTCTTTTCCTGAATGCCTCTCTATCACAAAGAAAAGCATAAAACAGAAATCAAGAGGTTTAATCCATGTGAAGCTTAACAGGTTAAACAGTAAACTTTTAGGCAGTGATTTGTGAGTCCATCTTGTAATTTGGGGGATTTTCTCATGTGATTTGCTAGAATACAGGCTTGGTCGTACTTAAATAGAAGAGATTCTTCTCCAACTGCCTTTTACTATCTGTGCTTTTGGTAGTCCCAGCAGCATACAATATTTCCCTGCCTTGACTAATCTTCTACAGCCTGGACTCTAATAGCTAAATAGCTAAACTTTCCCCCTAAAAACCCCTAAGAATATCCAATTCATCCAATTCATTTGCTAAGGGCAGCAAAATTCTTCTACAACATTAAAAATTAGACATCTCTATAAAGTATTTGAAATACCTTGTGGTAGAATTCACAGGCAGGAATAAGCAATTTAAGTGAACTAAAGCACTGTGACAAGTCTGAGATAACAACAAGGAGGGAATTTAAGTAATTAATTAAACAATATTCAAATGGAAAACAAATGCTATAAAGAAATCCACAAGATAAAGATGCTGTGTGGGGCAGGCTGTGGATGTAGTCTACCTGGACTTCAGCAAAGCCTTTGACACAGTCTGCCACAACAAGCTCCTGGCCAAGCTGGTAGCTCATGGCTTGGACAGACTCACTCTGTGCTGGGTCAAGAACTGGCTGGATGGCAGAGCCCAGAGAGTGGTGGTGAATGGTGCCACATCCAGTTGGCAGCTGGCACTAGTGGTGTCCCTAAGGATCAGTCCTGGGCCCAGTCCTGTTCAGTATCTTTATTGATGATCTGGACAAGGGGACTGAGTCCAGCATCAGTAAGTTTGCAGATGACACCAAGCTAGGAGCAGCTGTGGATCTGTTGGAGGGTAGAAGAGCCCTGCAGAGGGACCTGGACAGGCTGGGTGGGTGGGCAGAGGCCAAAGGGATGAGATTGAACAAGGCCAAGTGCAGGGTTCTGCACTTTGGCCACAACAACCATAGTCTAGATGACTGGATAGGGCTAGGTGCTAGGTTGGACTGGATGATCTTGGAGGTCTCTCCAACCTGGTTGATTCTATGATTCTCTGAGGTATTTTAGGTGTAAATCTATGTGTTGTATTAAAAACTGACCTTACAGCAGAACTAAACACCAGTATTTACCCTCTTTACCACACTTCCTGCAGCTAGAGATGGAAAAGTAACCATCCCACACTTACCTGCAGGGCTCATGCAGATCATCTGGCTTCAGAACCCAACACTGCATTTGTGTGACTACAACATTTGTATAACTACAACTACAGCATTTGTATAACTACAACAGCTATTTGCATAGCTACAGGGAGTATGGCCTGCAGTATACCTAAAGCATCTGCATGTACACACCCTGTACATGCCCACTGCTGAATGCATGCATCTACACTAATTCATTTCTTGCTACCATCTTGCTAATTTGCTCTCATTACAGAAGGAGACTATGGAATAGCTCTCCTGCAAGTGATGTGTCTGACAGGGAATTACATCCTAGAAACTCATCCATAGGAAGCAACATTTCAGCACATAAAAGTCAAACAGCAGGGCTGGCAGCTGTGTCTTGGGTGGTATAAACCAGGCTCGACTACTGGGACAAAAGGAGGGCTTTGAGCAGAGCTTCATTTCTGCTGGAAATGGCAAGTGTCACAGTAGGCAAAAGAGTAAAAGCACTGGGAAATGCTCGAGGGAGCAGAAAGCTCCAATACTTACATCATGCAGAGGATATGCAGCTGAATAGGTGCCATTATTTAACAGTCTCTTAATCCCAAATTTTTTCTTCCCTTCTTCTGTTCCATACGGACAACGGGTGAGAATGTAATTAACCTGAGATTGGAAAAGCAGAACTTCAGACCTCTCCTGCCTGAAGGCCATTCCAGACACCTGCAATGACTGTGCACTGTCAAACCTCAACACAACACACACACACACAAAGTGCTCCTTCAGAAGGCCTTGCCCTGTATGAGACCCTTGTGGGCACGTTTGCCTTGCAGACGTCTGGGATGCCCACTCCAACAAATCCTACTGCAGGCTCCTAAGAAAGATGCAGAGGCACCTAGGCTTTCCCCCCTGGGCAGCACAGTGTACACACTCTTTCCTTGCAGGAATGTTCTGATGGGACCATGTAAATCTCCATCTATAGCTCTACAGAGGCCAACTCACATACTTACTATTCTGTTTCTCATGGATGGTGAGAAGAAAGTGTTCTCATCATTGATGAGGTACAGCTCCTGCTTGTCCTTGCTGAATGGTGCTGTGAAGTAATCTGGCTCAGGGTGCATCACGCTCTCGGGAAGCCTGAGTGGGGCAAGCATACAGTCCAGGGGGTTCTCCACCGTGGAGGGAATGTCATTTTCCTTGATGGGAACTTTGATGTTCAGCACTTCTGCATATGTGATCAGAACCTCCCACGGGGCATGGATCTTCACAAAGTAAATCTTGCCGTCTTCAGATTCCTGCCACAGGGAAGTTGCACCAGAAATCAGAGGAAGCTGTGGCTTGTTGCATGATTTAGGGGAGTAGCTGTTGTACAAAATTTGTTGTCTTTCATAGATTTTTGAAAGGTTTAAAACAAAGGCAACAACAAAAGGGGAAGGACAATAGGGAGACCTTTTTGTGCGTGCATCTGTGAAACATGGGAACAGGTTGCCAGGGAGGTGGTGGAGGCCCCATCCCTGGAGATATTCGAGGGTAGGCTGGAGAAGGTTGTGAGCAACCTGCTCTAGTGGAGGATGTGCTGCTGACTGCAGTGGGGTTGGACTGGGTGACCTCTAGAGGTCCCTCCCAAGCTGCTGCATTCTATGGTTTCCACTGAAAAGCTTGTCTGAGTGGTGTTTGCTCATAGAGGCAACCTTTGCAGTGTTCACATCTCACAAAGACTTTCCAAACTACATTAGTGATGTATGCTGAGACCTGCAAACTTTCATCACACTCTCTGTAGGTTGCTGTGCAGGGCTGGCCTCTTGGCAGGCCATGTATCCCTCAGGCCCCCATGCTGGACTCTGGAGCTGTTCCACTTGCTGATGAAGGTAGTTTTCTTAGAGCAGTAGAGCACACAAGACTCCAGGCAAAAAGGAGGCACCAACCAGAGCTGAGCTCTGTTACAGTCTCCCAGCAATGATAAGGAATAATCTTATCACAGGCCTTGCCCTGCAGTGTATGTTCCACTGTTCCTCTGCTTACACAGCAGAAAGTGGTGATCAGAAAGTGCTTTTAAGATGCTGGTCAATGAATCCCTATCTACAGATGTCACAGAGTCTGAACTTCATCAAGAGGTATTTTGCCCCATTGCCCACTCCACCTCTGGCAGAAAAGAGTGTCACCATCCCATGTTCTCTGGTTACTCAGCTGAGGAGTAACACTATCCAAACATGGCAACAGAATGAGGGGCAATGGTTAGAAACTGGAGAGGGGAGATTCAGGTTGGACTTCAACAGGATGCTCTTTACAGTAAGAGAGCTGAAACCCAGGGATGTGGTTAAGGCTTCATCTCTGGAGATGTTCAAGGTCAGACTCGATGTGGCCCTGGGCAGCCTGATCTAGCTGGGGAATGTCCTTGCTGACTGCAGGGAGGTCAGACAAAATAACCTCTGAGGATCCCTTCCAACCCAATGCCATCTGTGAACACCAAAGCTGTTCCAGCACACGGTGGGCATGCCTTAATCCAGTCACTGGCTTCCACACCTGCTACTGGGAGCTAGGTGGGAGCAGATGTAGCTGGCAGCATACTTCCCCTTCACATGGGTTTAAAGGAAGACACAGCTATTTCAGAACTGCTTTCTCTGTTACGAAACCAAAGCCATCGCTTCCTCTTGAACCAAAGTTGCTTGTTCTTATCAGCACAGCTGGGAAGGTTGCTGAAGGCCATTAAGCTTGCTACCACTCTTCTCAAAGCAACAAGGAGCTACATCTGAACTAATCACCTGCAGGCCTACTTCTTTGGTCCTATTTTTACCTCTTTTCATGTGTTTGGGTTTTTTTCTGTTTGATTCTTACCTTCTTGTCTTCAGTTTCTAGTTCCAGACCAGCCTTTTGCAGATTACTCTCAAATTCTTTTCTTCTTTCCTGAAGGGAAATAAACACTTTCTGAACTGATGGAAGGTAGCAACTAATTGATCACTTAATGAAGCCATCAGTGAGTTTCACTCCTCCTAACTGCCCTGATGACAACCACTTCATGCTATGTGACCTTTGCAAAAGAAAGCAGACAGAAAACAGTTGTTGCATACCAGGACACGGCTGAGTGGAGGCCAGCCTAGTGATGGCAACACATCAGGAACTGTGTTGATTAGGAATGGGAAACCTCCCTGTGAGCAACAGGCTCCTGAAGTGTGAAATCTTAACCAGACATGTGAATGATGGAGTGTCCAGCTCTGGAGCCCTCAGCATAGCAAGGACAGAGCCCTCCAGAGGAGGGCTACAAAAGTGACTGGGGGGATGGTGTTTAGCTATATTTAAGAGAAGGTTTAAACTAGATGAAAAGAAAATTCTGGGGGCATGTGGCAGACTGACTGCTTGTAGTGGTTATCTGTTCACCAGTTTAAGAATGGTGCCTGACCCAGCTGTTCAGGTACTGATTACAGACAATTCTAACAGCCTGCTTCACAACCACCAGAACTGTCAAACTAGATAAGGCTAACAACTCATCACATGTGTGCTCACACATGCTTAGCTTGCATGAAGTCAACGTGGACTTCATCCAGAGATAAATAAAGCTGTCTATAGCAAGATACAGTGCCTGTGAGAACTCCCGAGTCTGAGACAACTCTTCAACTCTGTGTTTTGCCAAGTAGTTCCTAGGTGGTATCTTTAGGTAAGATCATCTTCTTCCCCCCCTTTCTCTGTACAAGCTTTGTTTCTCTAAGGCAACTGAAATAGTTTCCTTTTAATTATACACAAATTGCTGAAGAATTCCATAATGCCTGCAAGTGAAGCTAAATATTGTGCCCTAGCCTCTTTAGAACACACTAGCTGAGGCACTTAGTGCCATGGTCTGGTTGACTGGCTAGGGCTGGGGGATAGGTTGGACTGGATGATCTTGGAGGTCTCTTCCAACCTGGTTGATTCTATGATTCTATGGTGTTACAAATCTCCACTAGCAATTTATTTCTAGCTACAGCCTGCAAATGCTCTGTGATGTCTTCTCTACTGAAAGGTCTTAAATATTTTTCAAACCCACTTAAAAAACCCCAAACCACCTTAGTTTTCATCCAGTTTCTCTCTCCTTTGTGTCTGTGAGGAGCAGGCTGCTCTTTTTTGCACTGCAGTTTGCAGGAACTACTCAGATAGATGGACACAGAGTGAAGAAGAGATTTAAGGGCCCTCCAATCCGAACTGAAATGCAGAGGTGCAAGTGGCCTCAGGTTCTTACCTGTCAGAGCTCATTTTGCTACCTCTTCTTAGATATTCAATTAGATACTGGCCTAGCTAAACTTGCAGATATGGTAATTCCCAGGTTCTACACATGCTGAGGGCAAATGTAATTCCACACACCATTTCCTAATTAACCTCTCCCACAAACCTGCCTACACCAACCTGCATAAACACCCCAGAGAATCCATTGCAGGACCTACTGACCTAACAGAGAATTCCACTACAAGGTGATTTATGATTGCATTTGGAAGTGCTAAAGCAAAGCAGACATTCATGCCTGGTATCCAGGGCTATGTGCTACTCTGGATTATATTTTCTCCTAACAAAGCACGTTGGTGTGCATCCTAACACTGGAGGAGAGCCAAGTGAGGCAGCTCAGGGGGTCGTCTGCCACCAGAGAGAGACACCAGCCAGCTCCTCCTCCAGTTGTGCAGCTTAGTAACAGAGCCAAAGGGTCTGGCCTCATCTTACTGATCTTTCCTTACTCATACCCTTAGTGTGACAAACTGCAGTGCTTTAATGGAAATTATGCTCTTCTTACTACCTTTCTCTCCTCCCAGCAGCCACCTTCTCTGAAACCCATGCAAATGTACTGCACTTTGCAGTCAATTGAAACATCATCTGTGAAAGGAAATCAATCTGCTGCAAACACACAATGCTCCTCCTTTTCTTGCCAAACACTGCAGCTCCTCATGTCCCCAACCAAAGGCTTTAAGTGGGCAAACATACCCTTGCACCAGTGCTGTTTTAAGATGTTTCTTGTAAGAAACTGTCTTGTGCCAAATCTAGAAAGACAGACCTGGTGCTTGTGTTTGAGACTTGGCTGTAGGTGCCACTCTGCAGTCACAGGGGGATGAGGGAAGCACTGTAAGCCATCACATCAGCCAAGCCCAGTGGCAGTAGGCTAATGCCCTCTGTCACTTCTCATGTACAGTTCTTAAACCTCTCCAAAGCATCTGTAAAAGACTAAAACCACGTTCTCTGAGACTGCTGTGGACTACAAATGAGAGAGGCAAGTAAAGCATTCCCCTCTTTAGATGCTGCTGTGGGCATCCTGGACACTTGCACAGAGGCATCTGACCACCTAACATAGGCTTGGCCTCCAAGAACCACCTCGATAAGCTTAGGAAGCAAGATCCAAAGTCCAGCAGCACTAACATGACCAACTCACATGCAGCACTGCATAAACAGGTACCTAGAGAAGATAGGCAACTGATATAAACCTCTTTCTTGATAACGGTGCTGTCACTGCTAGTAACAATCAATAAATGGGAGATTAAAACAACTTTAAATTTATAACTTATTCCACAAGCTCTTCTTCCTTGGTTTTGCCCTGCAAAAGTCTTTTACTTATCAAGATGCTCAGGCTTATTCTAACTGCAATCACGTGTAGGATACCGAGGAATAGAGAACAGTCACACGCTCCCATGGAGTGCACAGGGGTTCTGCTCTCAGCTGTACCCTGACAAAACACAAGCCACTCCACAGCACTGACACAGTCTGAGCTCAGGCTGCCCATGCAGCTCCCTGGCAAGAACATTCCAGGTGAGATGGAGCCTGTTCAGGAAAGGCTCCTGGTTGTCTCATGCACCTACAGCCCTGAGAGTGGGAGGTGGATGGACTGACCTTAGCGCAGCACTGCAGGGACTGCCCCAAAGCCTGGTGCTCTCTGAAGTGCAAGAGGCAGCAAACACCTTCCCTCTGCAAGTGATGGCCCAGCAGCATGGAAAGGCACTCAGTCGTTTTCAGCTGCTCCTGCAGAGCTGGGCACACAGCTTCTCTCAGGGTGCAGCAGCAACAATAAGCATCATCCTTTTGCTGCCCATGGCTCCCTAACGTTGGGCTATCTGATGCCAGTGAAAAGCTGAAGTTGGACAGGATTAGATAAGACACCTTTCTGTGACTCCACACTGCACTGGGGAATAATTGTTCCTATGTTTACTGGAAATAGTTATTTTGCACTGAGTCCTAATGCTCTGGAGTTTCTGGTGAATGAAGAACCACTTGCTGTCAATAAAGATCCTGTCCTGGTCATGCATAAATGTTTGCTAGGTACTTAAAAAACCTGTATTTATTCTTCCACGTTCACATGCAACTCACACCTGGGTAAAACACTTCCTCTCATCTGCTAGAGGCTTTAAGGAAAAATAGAAAGCATTGTCTCACAAAAACATTGCCCTAAGTATTACTTAAGAGACTTGGTGGCTAGGATGTAGTCATGTAGCTTTTAGAGGGCAAGTTCAAAACAGTTTAGGCTGTAAAGTTTCTTGGGAACATCAAAGAAGTTCATGCATTTGTTGGGGATGATGAACAGGGCAACCCTCACAGCTGTATCAGGGCTATGTTGGAACACACAAAGCAGTCATTCATCTCTCTTAGAAGCCCAGAATAAAGCTGCTTCCTTGAGACAAGGAAACAAACCCATTTGTCACAACTGTTGTTCTCTTCCTGTGAACATTTCTATTCTTAGCTGTTACACTTTGCTGTATGATTGCAGTGTAGAACAAGAAACTGACTTCTCTTTCCTGTGGCAACTGTGCAGCGTGCCCGGCACATCCCAAGGGCTGCACTGCATCACTGCCTGTTTCATCCCAAAGAGAACAACACACTGCTTCTAAGCTAAGAAGTCTGCATTAATTTACAGGCAATTTCAATTCATCAAGGCCTCTGCTGGACAGAAGAAAATGATGTTTGTCCTGTAATTTGCAGGCTGTGCCATACCATTGGTATCTTCATGCCTGTCCATTCTGGGTCTGCAGAGCCAACCTACAGGGCCACACACCAAAAGCCTTCCTCATGAGGCCACAAACTCTTTTGCAAGTAGCAGACAGAATTAAATCCCACACAAGCTGATACAGACCTTCCACTGTTTTGCAGGAAAGATGTTTCTTTCTAAGTGCATTTTTACCTCCATGAGGAACTTCATTATTAGCTACCAGTCCTTGGGTTCTTCCCCATGGGAACCCTTCAGTCAATAATGACTCTCATACACATCACCTTTGGTCTGGCAAAGAGTCCTGCCATCCCCTAATGATCTATAAACCAGCGAGAAGGAAATTGCTGTGCACAATACAAATGACTAGACTGAGCATCTGGCCCATTTTCCTTCCCACTTGAAACATTACCTAAATAGTCTCCATTTCTTCCCTCCTGTTCCTTGAGTATGACTAATGGAAAAGTTTATTTTGAGAGCTGCTTTCACATATTTTGCATGGGTAAGCTTGTTTTCTCTACACTGATTGGTCTCTCCTTTCAAGTGCATCTTGCTTTACAGCAGGAGGAGGAATCTAGCTGGAATTGCAGCCTGACAAAGAGTTAGTGTGGGTTTGGCAAAAGCATGCCTTGACAGAAGGCATACTGAGTTATGCCTTGACCTCTGCTACCATAGCTGCAACACAAACCCAGTCTCCCAAGCAAATCTGAACATGGCTAGCTGAGTAATGCAGAGTGTGAGGTGCCTGAGCTGGGAAAAGCACTGCTTGAAGTAACAAGAACATGTGTCCTGCATTAGGCTGTCCATATGCAAATGTGGTCTAAGTCCTTAAGGAAAAGAGGCAGCAATTCCTTCAGCAAGGAATCTAAGCTGGTTTTTTTTGGTTGCAGCCCAACTGTGCAGGTTTTGTTCAAAGGAAACAAGACATTTTAATTATGAAACACTACAGATGAGAAACATTCTTTACTTCACAGACCTCGGGTTTTGATGCTGATTTTGTCATAAGCCTCTGCATAATTAGCTTGCTTCAGAAAGTTTTATCTTTCAGACTAATGCAATTACAGGAGAATGAAGTGGGGTTTAGTTTTGTGCTGGGTTTGTTGTTTGCTGATTTGTTTGGGTTTGTTTTTAAAGAAAGAATGATTATGTTTTAAACATTATGCTTACATAGAATTTGTTGTTCACCTTGACTGCATCTCATACTACCCAATTTCTTAAAATAGCTTTCATTTACCTAGTGGTCAAGTTAGAGCTCAAGTGTCAATGTGAGTAAGGAGCAATTACATGTCACTCACTGATTGTTTGACCTACTGCTATCATGCAGGCAACTGCAGCTTGCTGGGAAGTTCAGGGATGATTGCTGACTGGCACCTGTATGCTCTCTTACACAGGAGGTCTTTTATCAAAGCCACTTTAAACAGAATGAATACACATAGGTAGGGAGCAAGTCAAGCTCAGGGAAGGGCTTAAAGAGGATCTTTGTGTTTACTTTGATCAGAGGATAATAATTTTGGGAAAAAAAAAAACACAAAGTCCTAAAAGGAAAATTCATGGATTCTTGCATTCATTTCTGCTCTAACTGAACTCAAAAGATAGGGAAAAAAAACGTGCTACATCCCATTTTTGTAATGTTTTGCTTGTTTAAAAGAAGCTTCCTCTATTTAACTGTTTATAGACGCAGTTTAACCACAGCCACAGCTACCTATAAGGCTGTGCAGTGAAGAAGGCAAAATTTGGATTACTTAGCACTGACTATTGACCAGACTAAGCAGTGGAGAATGATCAATTCTGTAAATGAATCCCCCCAAATCTTACAAAATCAGGCCCTAATCACAACAGTAAATCTCAGAAACGTCAGTGCATGGAAGGGCTTTTGGCACAGTGATCAAGTTTTTAGCTAGATTTGAAAGGCTTAGTAACTGATATTCAGCTTATGATTGGCAGGACTTCAGAGAACCTTAAAAAGAGAAACTTACCAACTTTTTTTCCCACTCCTTATTGAGATCATCCACATAGGAGAGAACAAAATCAATTCTCCTGACACCATCTCTGAAGAAAATAGAATCTTTGCTTTGATGTCTTTTATCAATCTGTGGAAGACACAGGCACAGGATTAAAAAAACCCGAGCGCTGCTGTTCACAGCCATAACAGAACACAAACAAGTGCCCTAAAACTGCTTCACTGCTTCAGTTCCTGCACAGCTGAAGTTACAGTTGGCCAAGTTACAAGAGTTAAATCTGTTAAGATAGCTGCAAAATTAACTGTTCATATAACCACAAACACTGCATGTAAGTAACTGGTACAGGAAGAATTGTATGCTAGTGTAGCAACACCTGTGAACAAGGCTATCACTGCACAGCCTTCAATGTGGCATCAGTGACCAAGGCAAGTGTCACCTGGCAGCAGGATCTCCCTCTGCACTTAGCCAGAATGCCACTCTGCACAAAAACCAGGCGAGGGCACTTGGAGCAGGTAGCAAAAGGTAAAATCCATGCATTTTCTTCTACATAATAAGACTCACTGAACAAATTAGCATGGAGAAATACATCACAGCAATGACTGCACAGGTAAATGCACACAAACAACACAGGGGTTACACTTGAGAGCTGAGTGTTTGTTTTCCTGAGGAGATAAACTGAAGCCTAACGTCATGTATCAGTGCCACAGGGAAATCAGCATTCTAGCTGATCTAGTGAGGCCATGTTTGCATCCTCAGCATGCCAGAATGTCACAATAACAACAGTCATCATTTCCAGTCATTAGGGGTAGAGTAACTAATGGTAAGCAAACAAAGACTATTAATTCTTAGGGAAATAAACATAACATTAGGTAATGTGATTTAGTATCATATCAATATTGAGCTCTACCAAACTGCTCACAAAAGTCGAGGCTCACACAACAAAATGCTCTCAAGAAGCTCACACACTGGTGTAAACTGAACTCCATGCTAAGGAAGGTTGGTGGTGGTCTCTTTAAACCACATCCATCAGCAAAGCTGTGCTCATGTAAGACTGAATTTGGGCTTAATTTTATTACAGTTGGAACAAACACAGAATAATTTAGAGGCTATGCATCTGTCTTCTCCCCTCTAAAGCCATGCAATGATGCATGTGAAAAGGATTCTGTGCTTCCTCAGAGAACTTTACAGCTGTGAACCTTGCTCCCAGTTAACAGAAGGCATCAGACAGTGAAGCAAGTTATTACTGCAGCCACTCCAGCCACTTGCAATATCACTCATCACTGTTTTACCCTGAGACGTCGCTTCAGGAACAGATTATATCTCCTTCCACTCTGTCAGAATAACCAACAAGTAGTTAGCAAGCCTTCTTGTCCTCTCCAAAACCCAACCCAACCACTTCAAGCACGTATCCCAGCTGAAGTCAGTGAGAAATCCATGTTCTTACAGCCAGCAAAAGCCTCCAACTCTCAGGGGAACAAAAGCACCCACATGTGTCATGACTATGATGATGTCTTTGTTAAAAGCAAAGCTGTGCTGGCACCCATTCTGCTGCTAAACTTGGGTGTTGCTAAGTGCCAGCATTTGAACACTTTTAAGCTGATTTCAAAGAACACAATAAAAAATTCACTGAACATAATGCAAAGGCAACACACCAAGCACTGGCTGATGTATAGGGCACGTACATGTCTGTTAGGTTGGACCCACTGAGACACAGAACGATGAATGGCAACCACAGAACTCCAGGGCTGACAAAATTACAAGTAATAATAGCCACATACCCCAGGACATGAAATTATCCTCACACAGGCTCAACTTTAATAATGAAATCCCTCCAAAGTTAAAAAGGCAGAGATTGCATGAGCACAGACCTTGTCTTAGGGAAACGAAGAAAATCCTCATACACTAAGAAAAATGAAACAATAAATAGTATTTATTTTTCAAGAGACTCCTGCCAAAGGAGGCTCCCAAATTCTATGGGTAGCACAATTACAATTAGATTGTTCCATGCAACTGAAGTCATACTAAGATGTATCAGGATCCTACTCAGTCATTAAAAGGTCTGATTATTCATTTACGAAGATGCAGCAGTCATCTTTGCATCTGCTTTGAGAAGGAGACTACTTATCACTTCCCTCTGCTTCTGCACATAGGATTATCTGTCGTGGGCAGTGAGAGGCCTGCTTATTAAACCCATAAATTATCCCTCTCCATTTTGCTGCATGTGGGTTTCACAAGAACAAGATCAGTCTTGCATACTCATGCAGTCTGTGCATACCTGTGCACTCCCAGGGCTAACACACTTAACATTTTAGGAGTCTGCATTAGTACCTCTACTTCCTTAACAGCTCCTTGAAGAACTGTATTCAAATTAATTGATCTCAGACAACCTGCAGCTACTGAACGAAGCCACACCTCATCACAGCAGACATTCTGTGACATGCACCCTCTGGAACACAGGGAGCTGAATTAAAACTTCCCAACTCAGCACAGAGAGCAAGCAGAAGCTTCTGAATAGCTGAATGATACCCAGTGAGGAATTACAGAAGGGATGGAGCCCCAAGGTGTACGGTGAAAAACTCCAGAGGCAACAGCCACAAGTTGCAACAAGGGAAATTCCAACTGGATGTGAGGGTGTGGTTGAGCAGGAACAGGTACAACAGGTTGTCCAGAGAAACTGTGTAATCTCCATCCTGAGATCACACAGCTTGAACAAGCAAGGCACTGAGTGAGCAACCTGCGCTAAGACTGGAGTCAGCCTTGCCTTGTGTAGGAGGCTGGCCAGGGAGACCTCCAGAGGTCCCTCCCAGTCCTGGTCACTTTAGCATTCCATGGAATGATTCAACTGCGAGTTTTCAGTAATTAGCAGCACTCGCCCAAAGCTGAATAAATCCATCAACTACAAAGCAAGCTGCTGAAAGCTACTTGTTCAAAATCAGATACTGCCCTCCTGTAGCAGCTCTCCAGCTTCAATAGTCTAATTATCTCTGCAGGAAGGGAGGGACTTCATAGCCTGCAGACAGCTGTGCTAATTGACAGCTATAATGGTCTACCACGAAGAGCAGACGTTTCTTTTCACCTGCCTACGTGAGGGCAAGCTTACTGGATCCACACAGAACTGCATCCATATTTCTAGTCACCTCCCATGGGTTACTTCTGTCTAGGCACCCAGTGGAGCTCAAGACACTGGACCATGTTCAACTCAAATAACCTCTCATGGGCCTAGACTTGCCAGCCTCATGTTAAACACAAACTAAAGCCCTGTGGAAGGAAATGCTGACTCAAAGAGCACAGGTTGCAGGAAAAGCCAAGACATCAGCGTGGCAATAAACAAGGCAGGGCTCAAGATGAAGCAAGGCTGTCACCACCCCACCTTCAGCTCTGCCCACACTGCTCTGGGTGAAGTGTGTAAGTGCTGGCTGGTGGTCACACACTACATTCAAATGCTGAATGCTTGCTGAGCAGCTCCTGGCCACTTTGCTCCCACAGGTGGCTCAGACACACTCCTCTATGGCCAAATCAAACAAGCAGTCACCGCAGAGAGGAGAGGGGAAAGCCAGCTGCTGGATGTGGCCTCAACATCACACTAACAATGTGCTCCAGAAGAAACAGCTTTGGACTGAGGCTGAGGGGCAAACTCTGATAACCATGACCACCAGAACACAGGCAGCTGACCTTGGTCAGCAGAGGCAGGGAGCCCCTGGTGCTCTAACGATGCCACAGCACCTGGAGAGCAAGTGTAGTTTGTGGATCATACCTCAGTACTTTAACCTGGTATATTTGCACAGGTCTCAGAGGGGTTTCTGTTTCTGGTTGTTCACCTCAAAGGGAATTTCCACCCTCACAGACTGCTTAGCACAGCCCTCTCCTTGTAGGCAATGGACCTTCCTCAACATACACCTTGCTACTCAGCATCCCAGCCTTCTCCATGTCCAGACTGCAAAAACAGAAGAGCTTAGCTTGGGGCAATACTTCTCAGGTTAATATTCAGCCAGAAAACCGCAGGTTTCTTCAGGGCTTACATTCAGAAACTCCCTCCCCAGATTCAGTTCCCTGAACTTTAAGGTTTCACTCATGTCCAGCCTCAGGGACCTGGGACTGCAGGTTCAGACTTCAGCAGCCTTCCCCCTTCTGCTTTTCACAGCCCCTTGTGGGAAGGGTAGTTTAGAACAGCAGCTTCAGCAACAAAGCAGTAACAAACACTAGTCTGAGATGGAGGAACCGAGGACATGAGCTTCATTAGGCTGACAGCACATAGTTAGTAACATGGCCCTCATGAGCACATCTGGCTGCTATATACCAGAGCCCTACATTACCAGACAAGAAAAGTGCCTGAAATTACAAAACAAAATGGATTTGCAATACTTTGCTTGTTTACAAGATACAGTCTACAAGTCTAATGGCTTTTATTTACTGCATACCTTGGATAATCATACAAACAAATTAGCTTTTATTACAGACCATGTAAAACAAAATAATTAAACTACAAAGCAATTAAATGAACTCAGGAGAAATTTGTATAGAAACAGAGAAAAATAAAAGGGCTTGAAAGCTGAGCTGAAATACAAGAAACTGAGTGGGTAGCAAACAACCAATGGCTTAAAGCCCAAATGATCACTTTTAATGAGACACAGGATATTTGCATCTCTCCCCTCCCCCCTCTTAATGAATTAAACTTACAGCTATAGGAACAATGAGCCGATTGAGTGCTGCTATGCTAAACGTAGCTGTTGATAAAAGTTTATTTCCAAACCCAAAAGCTCCTGAAAAATGCCTTTACCCAAGCTAGCAAACAGAAAGGCATTCTGCTGAAAATGAAAAAGGCAAACTCCTGGTTTATGCACAGTAAGCCCAGCTCCTATCATACCAGAGAGCTCCTCTGCAGAAGTTCTCTGCAGCATTCTTCACTGGAGAAATCCAGGTAGCTCAAGTGCTTACCCACTTCACAGTGTACTAACACCACACATCCCAGCTGCCAGGTAGGCTCCAAAGCTGCATATAAAACTACAACCTTCCCCACTCCAACACACACACCCCCCCCAGCCCACCCCATCCCTCCACGCTTCCAGCAGCTTCTTTTTACACCTTTACCACGCTGGTGTTCCAATACTGGACCACACCAACATCTGAAAGCTTGAAAACATGCACTACAAAGCAGATTTAAGGCACCAAGGTATTTGCACTGCAGTTTGAACACACAGGTAAAGCCTCTCCAGATGAAAGGACACAATAGACTAGAACAGGACAAAGGAAAATGAAAAGTGTGTTAAGACAGCACATGTGTTAATGTAAGACACCAGAGCCCAATGGAAGCAAGCAGACAGTTGTACTATATCTCAGCATGTACTTTGGTTAGCTTCATTTTTGATATTTTTTTCCTCCATTAGAAAAATGGGTTTTTTTAATATATTTGACAGTTAATATAATTATTTAGCCTTGTCTTCTT